>NC_058521.1:591204759-591829759 GCF_904849725.1 Hordeum vulgare subsp. vulgare
GTTTTTGTCGTTTCGGGCCATTTGCGCGGAATAAAACGCTTAACGATTCGTGTACACGGCTATCGAGATGTCGCAAAAACTTGATATTTTATGCTTAACGATTCGTGTGCACTCTTTGGTGTCCCTGATTGATTTTGGATGCTCCATGAGCCCTATGGACGGCTATCGAGATGTGATACGTCTCCAACGTATCTATAATTTTTGATGGTTTCATGCAATTATCTTGTCAAACTTTGGATGTTTTGTATGCCTTTTATATATTTTTTGAAACTAACTTATTAACTCAGTGCCAAGTGCCAGTTCCTGTTTTTTTCCATGTTTTTGACCCATTTCAGAGGAGATTTTGAAACGGAGTCCAAACGGTAGAAAATCCCCAAAAAGATTTTTTTTGGAATGAAAGAAGATCGGAGAACTTGGGAGCCAAGCCATAAGAGCCCAGGGGCCCCACAAGCCCCCACCCCGCGGTTAGGGAGGCCGCGCCATCCATGCTTGTGGCCCCCTGGAGGTCCCCTGACCTAGATATTTCGCCTATGTAATCCTAAAAATTCCAGAAAAAATCAAGAGATCACCGCAATCGCTTTTTCGCCGCCGCAAGCTTCTGTCTTCGCAAGATCCCATCCGGGGCACGTCCTGGTGCCCTGCCGGAGGGGGGATTCGGACACGGAGGGCTTCTCCATCAACACCATGACCTCTCCGATGATGCGTGAGTAGTTCACCATAGACCTATGGGTCAATAGCTAGTAACTAGATGGCTTCTTCTCTCTCTTGGATCTTCAATACAAAGTTCTCCATGATCTTCACGGAGATCTATCCGATGTAATCTTCTTTTGCGGTGTGTTTGTCGAGATCCGGTGAATTGTGGATTTATGATCAGATTATCTATGAATCTTATTTGAGTTTCTTCTGATCTCTCTTATGCATGATTTCATATCCTTGTAATTCTCTTCGAGTTATGGGTTTTGTCTGGCCAACTAGATCTATGATTCTTCCAATGGGAGAAGTGCTTGGTTTTGGGTTCATACCGTGCGGTGACCTCACCCAGTGACAGAAGGGGTAGCGAGGCACGCATCGTGTTGTTGCCATCAAGGGTAATAAGATGGGGTTTTCATCATTGGTTTGAGATTATCCCTGTACATCATGTCATCTTGCTTAAAGCGTTACTTTGTTAGTCATGAACTCAATACACTAGATGCATGCTGGATAGCGGTCGATGTGTGGAGTAATAGTAGTAGATGCAGAAAGTATCGGTCTACTTGTGTCGGACGTGATGCCTATATGTATGATCATTGCCTTAGATATCGTCATGACTTTGCGCGGTTCTATCAATTGCTCGACAGTAATTTGTTCACCCACCATAATACTTGCTATTTTGAGAGAAGCCTCTAGTGAACCCTATGCCCCCAGTGTCTACTCCACACCATATTTTCAGCCTTACACTTTCTACTTCATTGCACTTTCCGCCTTCACATCTCACTTTGCAAACAATCTTGAAGGGATTGACAACCCCTTTGAAGCGTTGGGTGCAAGCTTGTTTGTGTTTGTGTAGGTACTCTGGACTTGACGAGACCCTACTTCTGGATCGATACCTTGGTTCTCAAACTGAGGGAAATACTTACTGATCCTGTGTTGCATCACCCTTTCCTCTTCCAGGGAAGAACCAACGCAAGCCCAGCCTCTGCCAACGTGTCAACTTCTGGCGCTGTTGTGTGTGGGATAGCAGAAGAATTTCTGGCGCTGTTGCCGGGGAGGAAGATCAAGTCAAGAACTCATCCAAGTAGGTGTCGCAAACTCATCTCTTGCATTTACTTTGTTTGCCAGGTGCCTCTCGTTTTCCTCTCCCCCACTTCACCAATTTGCCTTTTTCGTTCGCCCTTTTTCTTGCCCGCTTTTTGTTTGCTTGTGTGCTTGCTTGCTTGCTGAAGTCACCATGAACGAAAACACCAAACTTTGTGACTTCTCGAATACTAATAATAATGAATTTATTAGTACTCCCATTGCTCCTGCCACTAGTATGGAGTCATACAAAATCAATGTTGCTTTGCTGAATCTTCTTATGAAAGAACAATTATCTCACCTTCCTAGTGAAGATGCCGCATCCCATCTCAATACCTCCATTGAGCTTTGCGATATGCAAAAGAAAAAATATGTGGATAATGACCTGATTAAATTGAAACTTTTTCCTTTCTCGTTGCGAGATCGTGCAAAAACTTGGTTTTCTTCTTTGCCCAAAAATAGTATCGATTCTTGGGATAAGTGCAAAGATGCTTATATATCCAAGTATTTTCCGCCGGCTAAGATCATCTCTCTCCGTAATGATATCATGAATTTCAAGCAACATGATCATGAACATGTTGCACAAGCTTGGGAGAGAATGAAATTAATGATTAGAAATTGTCCCGCTCATGGCTTGAGCCTTTGGATGATTATTCAATTCTTTTACGCTGGCTTGAATTTCGCTTCTAGAAATATCTTGGACTCCGCCTCAGGTGGAACGTTCATGGAAATCACGTTAGGAGAAGCCACAAAGCCCTTAGACAACATCACGACAAACTACTCTCAATGGCAGACTGAAAGGTCACCTACTAGTAAGAAGGTACACGCTATAGAACAAATTAACTCGTTGAGTGCTAAGATGGATGAGTTAATGAATTTTGTTGCTAGTAGAAGTGCTCCTCTGGATCCTAATTATATGCCATTATCTTCTTTGATTGAGAGTAGCAACGCTAGCTTGGACATTAATTTTGTTGGTAGGAATAACTTTGGCAACAACAATGCCTTTAGAAGAAACTATGTTCCTAGGCCTTTTCCTAGTAACGCCTCTAATAACTTTGGCAACTCCTACAACAATGCGCATGGAAATTACAATAGATTACCCTCTCATCTAGAGAGTAATATCAAAGAGTTCATCAACTCTCAAAAGATTTTCAATGCGTCCATAGAGGAAAAACTACTCAAAATTGAAGATATGGCTAAGAGCGTGGATAGGATTTCTTGTGATGTTGATGCTTTGAAAGTTAGATGAGCTCCTCCCAAAATCAACATGGATGAAACTTTGAAAGCTATGCGTGTTTCCATGATTGAGAGCCAAGAAAGAACGCTCAATTTCGTGCTAGTCATGAATGGCTTAAAAGGGTGTGTTCTCGTGATGAGAATCACGAAGATCTTAAAGTGTTTGGTGTGACTCCCAATCTTTGTTTTCTTGTGTCAAACCTAATGATAATGGGGCTGGATATGAATCCACTTTGGTTGAAAAGGTGCCCCAATGATTCGGAGTCCATCCACCTTGATGCTAAAAGCACTAAAAGTGGAGTAGAAGACGTTAAAACTTTGAGTAGTAATGAAATTACTACCGTGGATTTCAAGGAATTTAATTATGATAGTTTCTCCTTGATTGAATGCATTTATTTGATGCAATCCATGTTAAACTCTCCACACGCTTATAGCCAAAACAAAGCCTTTACCGATCATATCATCGAAGCTATGATAAAAGCACTTGAAGAGAAACTTGAATTGGAAGTCTCTATCCCTAGAAAGCTTCATGATGAGTGGGAACCTACCATCAAAATCAAAATCAAAAACTATGAGTGCAATGCTTTGTGTGATTTGGGTGCTAGTGTTTCTGCGATTCCAAAGTCTTTATGTGATGTTCTGGTTTTTAATGATATTGAAGAGTGTTCTCTTAATTTGCATCTTGCTGATTCTACTGTCAAGAAACCCATGGGAAGGATCAATGATGTTCTTATTATTGCAAATAGGAACTATGTACCCGTGGATTTCATTGTACTTGACATTGATTGCAATCCTACATGCCCTATTATTCTTGGTAGACCTTTCCTAAGGACTATTGGTGTTATCATCGATATGAAGGAAAGGAATATTAGATTTCAATTTCCTTTAAGTAAGGGCATGTAAGACTTTCCTAGAAAGAAAATAAGATTGCCTTATGAATCCATGATGAGGGCCACTTATGGTTTGAGCACCAAAGACGACGATACGTGATTCTATCGCTTTTATGCCTAGCTAAGGGCGTTAAACAATAGTGCTTGTTGGGAGGCAAACCAATGAATTTATATTTTTCTTTCTGTTTTGTTGCGTCCACACTTTCATAATTCTGTTGTGATTGTGTTTTTTGTGTTTCTTTTTGTGTTTGAGCCAAGCAAAGCCTTTATGATTAGTCTTGGTAATGGTTGTTTGATCCTGCTAGAAAAAGACAGAAACGTTTCGCTCACGAGATGATTTTTCATGTTTATTCAGAAAGAGATTTTGAGTTAATTCTTTTTGCTGCTGAGTTATATGCCTTTTTCCTAGGACGTCGTAATTTTTCAGATTTTTTGAGGTACCAGAAGTATACGAAGTATACAGATTGCTACAGACTAGTCTGTTTTTGACAGATTTTGTTTTGTTGGGTTGGTTGCTTGTTTTGATGAAACTATGGTTAGTATCGGGGGGTACTAGCCATGAAAAAGTGAGAATACAGTATCCCATCATCAATATAGATGGAATTCAAGTTTTCTACAGTACCAAAAGAAGTGGTAGTTTGTTTTCTTGTACTAATGTTATCACAAGTTTCTGTTTAAGTTTTGTGCTGTGAAGTTTTCAATATGGGTGATGTTCTCATGGACAAAGAGATAAGGAGTGGAAAGACCTCAAGCTTGGGGATGCCCAAGGCACCCCAAGAAAAATTCAAGGACACCAAAAAGCCTAAGCTTGGGGATGCCCCGGGAAGGCATCCCCTCTTTCGTCTTCAATACATCGGTAACATTACTTGGAGCTATATTTTTATTCACCACATGATATGTGTTTTGCTTGGAGCATCTTGTATCATAGGAGTATTTGCTTTTTGTTGTGTCACAATCATCCTTGCTGCACACCTTTTTGAGAGAGAGAGACATGCACTCATCGTGATTTTGCTAGAATGCTCATAGTGCTTCACTTATATCTTTTGAGCTAGATACTTTTGCTCTAGTGCTTCACTTATATCTTTTGAGCTAGATACTTTTGCTCTAGTGCTTCGCTTATATCTTTTGAGCTAGATACTTTTGCTCTTGTGCTTCACTTATATCTTTAGAGCACGGTGGTGCGTGATTTGGTAGTTGGCTTATGCTATGAAAGTAGTCCCATGTGCTAGATACCCAAAGAGGATGCAAAAACCTCCATCTTCATGTGCATTGAGTAGAAAGAGAAGTTTCGATTCCTCTCAATTAGTTTTGAGACATGGATTCGGTAATTTTTAGAGTTATGTTAGTAGGGTGTTGTGAATCTAGAAATACTTGTGTTGAAGTTAGTGATTCCCGTAGCATGCACGTATGGTGAACCGCTATGTTAGGAAGTCGGAGCATAATTGATCTATTGATTGTCATCCTTTGTGTTGAGGTCGGGATCGCGCGATGGTTTACACCTACCAACCCTTCCCCTCGGAGTATGCATTTAGCACTTTGTTTCTATTACTAATAAAAACTTTCGCAATAAGTATGTGAGTTCTTCATGACTAATGTGAGTCCATGGTATAGATGCACTTTCACCTTCCACCATTGCTAGCCTCTCTAGTGCCGCGCAATTCTCGCCGGTGCACAAACCCACCAAATTCCTTCCTCAAAACAGCCACCATACCTACCTAATATGGCACTTTCATAACCATTTCGAGATATATTGCCACGCAACTCCCACCGTACCGTCTCATGACTTGCATCGTCACTCTCATATTGCCATTGCATGATCGTAAGATAGCTAGCGAGATGTTTTCAATGTCATACGCCATGCTAGATCGTTGCACATCCCGATACACTACCGGAGGCATTTCCTATGGAGTCATCATCATTGTGATCTTCGAGTTGTGAGTAAATAAAAGTGTGACGATCATCATTATTAGAGCATTGTCCCATGTGAGGAAATAAAAAAAAGAGGCCAAAGATCCCAAATGAAAAAAAGAGAAAAGAGAAAAAAAGAGAGGCCTAAGAGCCCAAATGAAAAAAAGAGAAAAAGAGAGAAGGGACAATGCTACTATATTTTTTCCACACTTGTGCTTCATGATAGCACCATGTTCTTCATGATTGAGAGCTTCCTGCTTTGTCACTACCATATGCTAGTGGGAATCTTCATTATATAGCTTGGCTTGTATATTCCAATGATGGACTTCCTCAAAATTGCCCTAGGTCTTCGTGAGCGCTAGTTTTCCTTTTGAGCTTTCACATACTTATAGCTCTAGTGCATCTCTTGTATGGCAATCCCTACTTATTCACATTGATATCTATTAATGGGCATCTCCATAGCCTATTGATACGACGAGTCAATGTGACCATCTCCTCCTTTTTGTCTCATAACAACCACCACACTCTATTCCACCTATATTGCTATATCCATGGCTCATGCTCATGTATTGCGTGATAGTTATAAAAGGTTTGAGAAAGTAAGAGTGCGAAAACAATTACTTGGCCAATTCCGAGGTTGTGCATGATTTACATTAGTTGTGTGAGGATGATGGAGCATAGCCAAACTATATGATTTTGTACGGATAACTTTCTTTGGCCTTGTTATTTTCAAAGTTCATGATTACTTTGCTAGTTTGCTTGAAGTATTACTGTTTTCATGTCAATAGCAAACTATTGTTTTGAATCTTACGGATCTGAACATTCATGTCACGTGAAAGAAGTTGCAAAGGACAACTATGCTAGGCAGCATTCCACATCAAAAATCATTCTTTATGACTTCCCTACTCGAGGACGAGCAGGAGTTAAGCTTGTCCAACTTATCTATAATTTTTTATGGTTTCATGCTATTATCTTGTCAAACTTTGGATGTTTTGTGTGCCTTTTATATATTTTTTGGGACTAACTTATTAACTCAGTGCCAAGTGCCAGTTCCTGTTTTTTCCATTTTTTTGACCCCTTTTAGAGAATATTTTGAAACGGGGTCCAAACGGAAGAAATTCCCCGAAAAGATTTTTTTGGAACGGAAGAAGATCGGAGAACTTGGGAGCCAAGCCAGAAGAGCCCCTGGGACCCCACTAGCCCCCACCCCGCGGCCAGGGGGCGCTCCATCCAGGCTTGTGGGCCCCCTGGAGGTATCCTGACCTAGATCTTTCGCCTATACAATCCCAAAATTTCTAGAAAAATCAAGAGATCATCGCAATTGCTTTTCCGCCGCCGCAAGCTTCTATCTCTGCAAGATCCCATCTGGGGCACGTCCTGGTGCCCTGCCGAAGGAGGATTCGGACACGGAGGGCTTCTCCATCAAGACCATGACCTCTCCGATGATGCGTGAGTAGTTCACCATAGACCTACAGGTCCATAGCTAGTAACTAGATGGCTTCTTCTCTCTCTTGGACCTTCAATACAAAGTTCTCCATGATCTTCATGGACATCTATCCGATGTAATCTTCTTTTGCGGTGTGTTTGTCGAGATCCGATGAATTGTGGATTTATGATCAGATTATCTATGAATCTTATTTGAGTTTATTCTGATCTCTCTTATGCATGATTTCATATCCTTGTAATTCTCTTCGAGTTGAGGGTTTTGTCTGGCCAACTAGATCTATGATTCTTGAAATGGGAGAAGTGCTTGGTTTTGGGTTCATACCATGCGGTGACCTCACCCAGTGACACAAGGGGTAGCGAGGCACGCATCGTGTTGTTGCCATCAAGGGTAAAAAGATGGGGTTTTCATCATTGGTTTGAGATTATCCCTCTACATCATGTCATCTTGCTTAAAGAGTTACTCTATTCGTCATGAACTCAATACACTAGATGCATGCTGGATAGCGGTCGATGTGTGGAGTAATAGTAGTAGATGCAGAAAGTATCGGTATACTTGTCTCGGACGTGATGCCTATATGTATGATCATTTCCTTAGATATCGTCATGACTTTGCGTTGTTCTATCAATTGCTCGACAGTAATTTGTTCACCCACCATAATACTTGCTATTTTGAGAGAATCCTCTAGTGAACACTATGGCCCCCAGGGTCTACTCCACACCATATTTTCAGCCTTACACTTTTCACTTTGTTGCACTTTCCGCCTTCAGATCTCACTTTATAAACAATCTTGAAGGGATTGACAACCCCTTTGAAGCGTTGGGTGCAAGCCCAGCCTGATTAGTACTCTGGACTTGACGAGACCCTCCTTCTGGACTTGACGAGACCCTCCTTCTGGATCAATACCTTGGTTCTCAAACTGAGGGAAATACTTACTGCTCCTGTGTTGCATCACCCTTTCCTCTTCAAGGGAAGAACCAACGCAAGCCCAGCCTCTGTCAACGTGTCAACTTCTGGCGCTGTTGTCTGTGGGATAGCAAGATGCCGCAAAAACTTGTTATTTTTGTCGTTTTGGGCCAGTTTCATGGGCTATAGCGCAGTGTTTTGGGGTCCCAGGTCGATTTTTGATGCTTTATGAACCCTTGCACGGCTATCGTGATGTCACAAAAACTAGTTGTTTACGTCGTTTTGGGCGAGATTCATGGGCTATAGCGCACTGTTTTGGGGTCCGGGGTCGATTTTTAATCCTCCATTAACTCTGTGCACGGTTATCGAGGCGTCGTAAAACTTGTTGTTTTTGTCGTTTCGGGCCAATTTTGTGTGTATAATGCATTGTTTTTGGGCCCCGGGTTGATTTTTGATGCTCCATGAACCGTGTGCACGGCTATTTTTCTCGTTCGGGCCAATTTCATGGGCTATAGCACTATTTTGGGGTCCTGGGTTGATTTTTCATGCTCCATGACCTTTGTGCACGGCTATCAAGACTTCGCAAAAACTCGTTTTTTTCCTTTCGTGCCAGTTTCGTGGACTACGTATTGTTTTGGGGTCCCGGGTTGATTTTTGATGTTCCATGAACCGTGTGCACGACTATCGAGACATCAAGAAAACTTGTTGTTTTTGTCGTTCGGGCGAGTTTCGTGAGCTATAGCCCACTGTTTTGGGGTCCCGGGTCTATTTTTGATGCTCCATAAACCCTTGTGCATGGCTATCGAGATGTCGCCAAAACTCGATGTTTTTGTCGTTTCGGGCTGGTTTCATGGGATGTGCACTGTTTTCGGGTCACGGGTCGATTTGTGATGCTCCATGAATCGTGTGCATGGCTATCGAGGTGTCGCAAAAACTCGATGCTTTTGTCGTTTCAGGCCATTTTCGTGGGCTATAACGCGGTGTTTTGGGGATCCGGGTCGATTTTTGATGCTCAATGAACCCTGTACACGGCTATCGAGATGTCATAAAAACTTGTTATTTTTGTCATTTCAGGCCAGTTTCGTAGGCTATAGCGCATTGTTTTGGGGTCATGCATCGATTTTTGATGCTCCACGAACCTTGTGCACGGCTATAGAGATATAGCAAAAACTTGTTATTTTTGTCATTTCAGGCTAGTTTCGTGGGCTATAGCGCACAATTTTAGGGTCACGGGTCAATTTTTCATGCTCCATGAACTCTGTGCATGGTTATCGAGACGTCGCAAAAAACTCGTTCTTTTTGTCATTCCTGGCTATTTTCGTGGGCTAGCACACTGTTTTGGGGTCCCGAGTCAATTTTTGATGCTCCAAGAAATGTGTGCATGACTCTTGAGACGTTGCAAAAACTCGTTGTTTTTGCCATTTCGGGCCAGTTTCGTGGGCTATACGCACTGTTTTGTGGTCCTGGTTCGATTTTTTATGCAATATGAACCCTGTGCATGTCTACCGAGATGTCGCAAAAACTCGGTCTTTTCGTCGTTTCGGGCCATTTTCATGAGCCATAACGCACTGTTTTGAAGTCACGGGACAATTTTTGATGCTCCATGAACCTTGTGCATGGCTATCGAGATGCCTCAAATACTAGTTGTTTTTTATGTTCCGGGCAATTTTTGTGGGCTATAGCGTGCTATTTTGGGGTTCCGGGTTGATTTTTGATGCTCTACGAACCCTCTGCACGGCTATCGAGATGTCACAAAACCTAGTTGTTTTCGTCATTTCGGGCGAGTTTCGTGGGCTATAGCACACTGTTTTGGGGTCCTGGATCGATTTTTAATCCTCCATGAACCCTGTGCAAGGTTATCGAGGCGTCACAAAAACTTGTTGTTTTTGTCGTTTCGGGCCAATTTCGTGTGTATAATGCACTGTTTTGGGGCCCCGAATTGATTTTTGATGCTCCATGAACCGTGTGCATGGCTATCGAGATGTAGAAAAAACTCATTGTTTTTGTCGTTTCGGGCGAGTTTCGTGGGCTCTAGCGCAATGTTTGGGGTTCCCTGGTCGATTTCTTATGCTCCATGAACCATGTGCATGGCTATCGGGACGTTGCAAAAACTCGGTTTCGAGTTCCCTGGTCGAGTTTTTGGCGTTTGTGGCCACTTTTATGGGATATATCACACTATTTTGGGGTCCGAGGTTAATTTCTGATGCTCCATGGACCGTGTGCACGACTATCGAGACGTTGGAAAAACTTGGTGTATTTGTCGTTTCGGGCGTGTTTCTGTTTTGGGGACACCGATCGATTTTTAATGCTCCATGAACCCTGTGCACGACTATCAAGACGTCGCAAAAAATCGTACTTTTTGACGTTTCTCGCGAGTTTCGTGGGAAATAGGGCACTGTTTTGGGGTCCAAGGTTGATTTTTATGCTCCATGAACCCTGTGCATGGCTATCTAGAAGTCAAAAAAGTTGGTGTTTTTGTCGTTACGGGCCAGTTTCATGGGGTATAGTGCACTTTTTGGGGTCCCGGGTCGATTTTGGATGCTCCATGAGCCATATGGACGGCTATCGAGATGTCGCAAAAACTCGGCGTTTTGTCGTTTTCGGCTAGTTTCATGGGCTATAGCTCCCGGGTCGATTTCTTATTCTCCATGAACCCTGTGCACGCCTATCGAGACATCGCAAATACTGGTTCTTTTTTGCGTTTGTGGCCACTTTTGTGGGATATAGCGCACTATTTTGGGGTCCCGGGTTAATTTCTGATGCTCGATGGACCGTGTACACGACTATCAAGACGTTACTAAAACTTGGTGTATCTGTCATTTCGGGCGTGTTTCTCTTTTGGGGTCCCGGATCGATTTTTAATGCTCCAAGAACCGTGTACATGATTATCAAGACATCGGAAAAACTTGTTTTTTTGGCGTTTCTCGCGAGTTTCGTGGGATATAGCGCACTCTTTTGGGGTCCACGGTTGATTTTTGAATCTCCATCAACCCGGTACACGGTTATCGAGATGTCACAAAAACTTGTTATTTTTGTCGTTTCGGGCCGGTTTGTGGGCTATAGCGCATTGTTTTGGGGTCCCGGGTCGATTTTTGATGCTCCGTGAACCTTGTGCACGACTATCGAGACGTTGCAAAAACTTGTTATTTTTTTCGTTTCACGCTAGTTTCGTGGGCTATAGCGCGCAGTTTTAGGGTCTCGGTTCAATTTTTTATACACGGTTATCGAGACATCGCAAAAACTCGTTATTTCTCGTTAGTTTCGTGGGCTAGCACACTGTTTTGTGGTTCCGGGTCGATTTTTGATGCTCCTAGAAATGTCTGCGCTGTTTTTGCCCTTTCGGGCAAGTTTTGGGGGTATATCGCACTATTTTGGGGTCCCGGATCGATTTTTAATACTCCATGAACCCTGCGCACGGCTATCGAGACGTCGCAAAAACTTGTTGTTTTTGTTGTTTCGGGCCAGTTTCGTGGGCTATAATGCACTGTTTTGGGGTCCGAGGATGGTTTTTGATGCTCCATGAACCCTGTGCACGGCTATCAAGAGGTCGTAAAAATTCAGTGTTTTTGTCATTTCGGGCCAGTTTCGTGGGCTATAGTGCACTGTTTTGGGGTCCCGGGTCATTTTGATGCTCCATGAACCATTTGCACGGCTATGGAGACGTCACAAAAACTTGTTGTTTTTGTCGTTTAGGGCGAGTTTCGTGGGCAGCACACTGTTTTGGGGTCCGGGATCGATTTTTAATCCTCCATGTACCCTCTGCACGACTATCTTGGCTTCACAAAAACTCGGTGTTTTTGTCATTTCGGGCCAGTTTCGTGGGCTATAACGCACTGATTTGTGGTCCCGGGTCGATTTTTTATGCTCCATGAACCTTGTGCACGACTATTGAGACTTCGCAAAAACTCATGTCTTTGCCCTTTCGTGCCAGTTTCGTGGACTACTCATGTCTACTACGCAACCTTCTCCTTGTAGACGTTGTTGGGCCTCCAAGTGCAGAGTCTGTAGAGTCATGCTAGTTCAGCGTAGAGATGGTGATACAAGTGCAAAATGGATAGTAGATATAGGTTTTTGTAATCTGAAAATATAAAAACATCAAGGTAACTAATAGTAAAAGTGAGCATGAACGGTATTGCAATGCGTGGAAACAAGGCCTAGGGTTCATACTTTCACTAGTGAAGTTCTCTCAACAATGATAACATAATTGGATCATATAACGAGCCCTCAACATGCAACAAAGAGTCACTCCAAAGTAACTAATAGCGGAGAGCAAACGAAGAGATTATTGTCGGGTACGAAACCACCACGAAGTTATTCTTTCTGATCGATCTATTCAAGAGTCCGTAGTAAAGTAACAAGAAGCTATTATTTCCATTCAATCTATCCTAGAGTTCGTACTAGAATAACACCTCAAGACACCTATCAACCAAGACCCTAATGTCACCTAGATACTCCATTGTCACCTCAAGTATCCGTGGGCATCATTATACGATATGCATCACACAATCTCAGAATAATCTATTCAACCAACACATAGAACTTCAAAGAGTGCCCCAAAGTTTCTACCGAAGAGTCAAAACGTGTGCCAACCCATATGCATAGGTTCCCATGTCACGAAACCCGCAAGTTTATCAAGAAAACATACATCAAGTACTCACATGAATATCCCATTGGCACCACAGATAGACACGTGCAAGACATACATCAAGTGTTCTTAAAGACTCAATCCGGTAAGATAACTTCAAAGGGGAAACTCAATTCATTACAAGAAGGGAGAGGGGGAAGAACATTATAGGATCCCACTATAGTAGCACAGCCCGCGGTACATCGAGATCATGACATCTCAAGAACACGAGAGAGAAAGAGAGAGATCAAACACATAGCTACTAGTACATACCCTCAGCACCGATGGAGAACTACTCCCTCCTCGTCATGGAGATCGCTGGGATGATGAAGAAGGCCACCGGAGATTGATTCCCCCTCCGGCAGGGTGCCGGAACGGGATCCCGGTTGGTTTTTGGTGGCTATAGAGGCTTGCGGCGGCGGAACTACCGATCTAGGTTTATTTCTGGAGGTTTTTGTATTTATAAGAATTTATGGCGGTGGAATTACGTCAGTTGGGCCCACCCCGGGGGGGTAGGACGCGCCTACCGGGCTTGTGACTCCCTCGTGGCTCTTCTGGCCTTCTTCCAAAGCTTCGGGGGTCTGTTTTGGTCCAACAAAAATCATCGCGAAAGTTTTATTCCATTTGGACTCCGTTTGATATTCCTATCTAAAAAAGGTCAAAAACAAGGAAAAAACAAAAACTCGCACTGGGCTATAGGTCAATAGGTTAGTCCCAAAAATAATATAAAATAGCATATTAATGCGCATAAAACATCCAAAGTTGATAATATAATAGCATGGAACGATCAAAAATTATAGATACGTTGGAGACGTATCAAGCATCCCCAAGCTTAATTCCTGCTCGTCCTCGAGCAGGTAAATGATAAAAAAAGAATTTTTGGATGTGGAATTGTACCAAACATATATTGGGGTAGGAATATTCAGATCCATATGATTCAAGACAAAAAGTTTAATGTTGACATAAGAACAATAATACTTCAGGCATACCAACAAAGCAATCATGTCTTCTCAAAATAACATGGCCGAAGAGAGTTATCCCTACAATATCATATAGTCTGGCTATGCTCCATCTTCCCCACACAACTTATTTAAATCATGCACCACCCCGATATTAGTCTAGCAATTGTTTTCACACTTTTACTTTCTCAAACCTTTTCAACTCTCACGCCATACATGAGCGTGAGCCATGGACATAGCATTATACGTGGAATAGAATATGATGGTGGTTGTGAGGCAAAAAGGAGGAGATGGTCACATCAACTAGGCGCATCAACGGGCTATGGAGATGCCCATCAATAGATATCAATGTGAGTGAGTAGGGATTGCCATGCAACGGATGCACTAGAGCTATAAGTGTATGAAATCTCAAAAAGAAACTAAGTGGGTGTGCATCCAACTTGCTTGCTCACGAAGACCTAGGGCAATTTGAGGAAGCCCATCATTGGAATATATAAGCCAAGTTCTATAATGAAAATTTCCACTAGTATATGAAAGTGACAAAATAGGAGACTCTCTATCATGAAGATCATGGTGCTACTTTGAAGCACAAGTATGGTAAAGGATAGTAGCATTGTCCCTTCTCTCTTTTTCTCTCATTATTTTGTTTGGGCTCTTTGGCCTCTCTTTTTTTCATTCCGGAGTCTCATCCCAACTTGTTAGGGAAACATAGCTACCGTCCTTTCCTCACATGGGACAATGCTCTAATAATGATGATCATCACACTTTTATTTAGTTACAACTCGATTCTTAGAACAAAAGATATGACTCTATATGAATTCCTCCAGCGGTGTACCGGGATGTGCAATGACTCATGTGTGACATGTATGAAAGATATGAACGTGGCTTTGCCACAAATACGATGTTAACTACATGATCATGCAAAGCAATATGACAATGATGGTGCGCTTCATAATAAACGGAACGGTGGAAGTTGCATGGCAATATATCTCGGAATGGCTATAAAAATGCCATGATGGGTTGGTATGGTGGCTGTTTTGAGGAACGATATATGGTGGGTGTAATGTACCGGCAAAAGTTGCGCGGTACTAGAGAGGCTAGCAATGGTGGAAGGGTGAGTGTGCGTATAATCCATGGACTCAACTTTAGTCATAAAGAACTCACATACTTATTGCAAAAGATTTATTAGTAATCGAAACAAAGTATTAGACGCATGCTCCTAGGGGAAGGGTTTGTAGGAGTTAACCATCCCGCGATCCCGACCTCCACACAAAGGATGACACTCAATAAAAACATCATGCTCCGACTTCCTAACATAGCGGTCCACCATATGTGCATGCTACGAGAATCACAAACTCTAACACAAGTATTTTTACCAATCCATAACTACTAACTAGCATGACTCTAATATCACCATCCTTATGTCTCAAAACTATATGCAAAGAATCAAACTTCTCATAGTACTCGATGCATAATATATGAAAGTTTTTATTATATCCCTCTTGGATGCCCGTCATATTAGGACTATATTCATAACCTAAGCAAATTACCATGCTGTTTAAGACTCTCAAAATGATATAAGTGAAGCATGAGAGTAAAAGAAAAACTATTCCAAAAGATATAAGTGAAGCTCAATGAGTAGTGAATAATTATTTGGCTATGTGAAGACTCTCCCATCTAAGAATTTCAGATCTTAAGTACCTTATTCTAACAAAATAAAATGACACTTCAAGGATAGCACGAATCATGTGAAGAAGCAAAAACTTAGGTTCAACCGATACTAACCGATAATTGTTTGAAGAAGAAAGGTGGGATTCCATCCGGGGCACCCCAAGCTTAGGTGATTGAGACTTCTTGAAATATGAATTGGGGATGACTTGGGCATCCCCAAGCTTGAGCTTTTTTGTCTCCATAATTCCTCTCATATGGTGGTTTCCAAAATCTTAAAAACTTCATCCACACAAAACTCAACAAGAACTCGTGAGATAGGTTACTATAAATCAATGCAAAATTTTATCATCCTCTACTGTATCAAATCACTAAAATCATTATTTGACATTGCATACTAAATGCCTCTGCATATTTAAAACTCCCACCCTCAAATGGAATCATTAAACAAGCAAACATGTGCGAACAATGCAAACATAACAGCAATCTGCCTAAATAGAACAGTTTGTGAAGAATGCAGAAACTTACATACTTAATTAATTTCAACAAATCTGAAAAAATTCCACGCTGTAGAGAATTTGTAAGAGCATACTGTTTCCAAATTTCAAGTTATTCTAACATACAGAAAATTCTAGGGAATTTTTGCACTACAAGCAAACTTTCTGTTTTGGAACAACAACTCCTAAACTTGCAAATTAAGCATGGTAAAGGCTATCATTGACATTTTTATTGAACTAAATGACGAAAAACATTAATCCAAATAACATAAAGCAAGTGCTAATAAAATAAAATGACGCTCCAAGCAAAACACATATCATGTGGTGAATAAAAATATAGCCCCAAGTGAAGTTACTGATGGATTGAAGACGAAAGAGGGGATGCCTTCCCGGGGCATCCCCAAGCTTAGGATATTTGGTGTCCTTTAATATGGATTTGGGGTGCCTTGGAAATCCCCAATCTTAGACTCTTGCCACTCCTTGTTCCACAGTCCATCGAAACTCTACCCAAAACTTAACGGAACTTTGTGAGATGGGTTAGTATGATAACGAGCAAACCAATCACTTGGGTACTGTCAAAACAAGACTCATAATTATTTTCACACAATTCCTACAGTATCTTACTATTTCCACAATTTTTATTAATCAATATAATCTATGGAAACACCAAAACAAACAAACTATGCATTGAAAACAGAATCTGTCAAAAACAGAACAGTCTGTAATGATCTGAATAATAACCATACTTCTGCACTCCCAAAAATTCTGAACAAATTATGAAAATTAATTCAATTTTTATATAAATCATCAGAAAAATGAATCAACCTAAAATCACCCTCTGAATAGATATTAGAAATGATTTATCAAGCGCAAAGTTTCTGTCTTTTTCAGCATGATCAAACAACTATCACCCAAACTAATCATAAAGGCTTTACTTGGCCTTTATTGAAACTAAGGCAACAAAACATGATTAATACAGTAGCTTAATCATGTGAACACACAAAAACAGTAAGGATACATATTGGGTTGTATCCCAACAAGCACTTTTCTTTAATGCCTTTCAAGCTAGGCATGATGATTTCAATGATGCTTACATAAAAGATAAGGATTGAAACATAATGGAAGCATCATGGAGCATATGACTAGCACATTTAAGTCTAACCCACTTCCTATGCATAGGGATTTTGTGATCAAACAATTTATTGGAGCAAGAATCAACTAGCATAGGAAGATAAATAAGCATGACTTCAAAAGTTTCAACACATGGAGAGGAAGCTTGATATTATTGCAATATGTAGAAGCATATGATCCTCTCTCGTAATCATTTTCAGTAGCATCATGAATGAATTCAACAATATAACCAACACCTAAAGCATTCTTTTCATGATCTACAAGCATAGAAATTTTACTACTCTCCACATAAGGAAATGTATTCTCATCAATAGTAGTGGGAGTATCGTAAAAGACTTGGACACTACAAATTGTTTCCACATTAAAAGAGTAATGTTCAGTAAGAGGGTACTCATAATTGTGACAAGTTTTATTATCATTCTTCTTTATAGCATAAGTATCATAACAATAATCATCATAGATAGGGGGCATGCTTTCATCACAATAATTTTGATCATTCAAAGTGGGGGAACTAAAAAGATCATCTTCATCAAACATAGCATCCCCAAGCTTGTGGCTTTGCATATCATTAGCATCAAGGGTATTCAAAGAATTCATAGTAACAACATTGCAATACTTCTCATCATTTACATATTTTATGCCAAGCATTCTATGTAATTTTTCTTCTAGCACTTGATTAAAATTTTCCTTCCCATCATTTTCATGAAAGACATTCAAAAGATGAAGCATATGAGGCAACCTTAATTCCATTTTTTTGTAGTTTTCTTTTATAGACTAAACTAGTGATAAAACAAGAACCTAAAAGATTCAATTGCAAGATATAAAGATATACCTTCAAGCGCTCACCTCCCCGGCAACGGCGCCAGAAAAGAGCTTGATGTCTACTACGCAACCTTCTTCTTGTAGACGTTTTTGGGCCTCCAAGTGCAGAAGTTTGTAGGACAGTAGCAATATTCCCTCTAGTGGGTGACCTAAGGTTTATCAATCCGCGGGAGGCGTAGGATGAAGATGGTCTCTCTCAAGCAACCCTGCAACCAAATAACAAAGAGTCTCTTGTGTCCCCAACACACCCAATACAGTGGTAAATTGTATAGGTGCACTAGTTCGGCGAAGAGATGGTGATACAAGTGCAAAATGGATAGTAGATATAGGTTTTTGTAAACAGCAAGGTAACTAATAGTAAAAGCGAGCACGAACAGTATTGCAATGCGAGGAAACAAGGCCTAGGGTTCATACTTTCACTAGTGAAGTTCTCTCAACAATGATAACATAATTGGATCATATAACTATCCCTCAACATGCAACAAAGAGTCACTCCAAAGTCACTAATAGCGGAGAACAAACGAAGAGATTATTGCCGGGTACGAAACCACCACAAAGTTATTCTTTCTTATCAATCTATTCAAGAGTCCGTAGTAAAATAACAAGAAGTTATTCTTTCCGTTCAATCTATCCTAGAGTTCGTACTAGACTAACACCTCAAGACACACATCAAACAAGACCCTAATGTCACCTAGATAATCCATTGTCACCTCAAGTATCCGTGGGCATGATTATATGATATGCATCACACAATCTTAGAATCTTCAACCAACACATAGAACTTCAAAGAGTGCCCCAAAGTTTCTACCGGAGAGTCAAAACGTGTGCCAATCCATATGCATAGGTTCCCGATGTCACGAAACCCGCAAGTTGATCTCCAAAACATACATCAAATACTCACATGAATATCCCATTGCCATCACAGATAGACACGTGCAAGACATACATCAACTGTTCTTAAAGACTCAATCCGATAAGATAACTTCAAAGGGGAAACTCAATTCATTACAAGATGGGAGAGGGGGAAGAACATCATAGGATCCCACTATAGTAGCAAAGCCCGTGATACATCGAGATCATGACATCTCAAGAACATGAGAGAGAGAGATCAAACACATAGCTACTAGTACATACCCTCAGCCCCGAGGGAGAACTACTCCCTCCTCGTCATGGAGATCGCCGGGATGATGAAGAAGGCCACCGGAGATGGATTCCCCCTCCGGTAGGGTGTCGGAACGGGCTTCCGATTGGTTTTTGGTGGCAACAGAGGCTTGCGGCGGCGGAACTCCTGATCTAGGTTTATTTCTGGAGGTTTCTGTATTTATAAGAATTTATGGCGGTGGAATTACGTCAGTTCGGCCCACGAGGTGGTCACGAGCCTGCTAGGCCCTCCCGGGGGAGTAGGGCGCGCCTACCGGGCTCGTGACTCCCTCATGGCTCTTTTGGCCTTCTTCCAAAGCTTCGGGGGTCTCTTTTGGTCCAACAAAAATCATCGCGAAAGCCTTATTCAATTTGGACTCCGATAGATATTCCTATCTGAAAAATGTCAAAAACAAGGAAAAAACAGAAACTCGCACTGGGCTCTAGGTCAATAGGTTAGTCCCAAAAATAATGTAAAATATCATATTAATGCTTATAAAACATCTAAAGTTGATAATATAATAGCATGGAACGATAAAAAACCATCGATACGCTCGAGACGTATCAACTATGTATTGTTTTGGGGTCCCGGGTCAATTTTTGATGTTCCACGAACCGTGCGCACAGCTATAGGGACGCCGCAAAAAATCGTTGTTTTGTCTTTTCAGGCCAGTTTCGTGGGCTATAGCGCACTATTTTGGGGTCCGGGGCGATTTTTAATGCTCCATGAACCGTGTGCACGCCTATCGAGACATCACAAAAACTTGTTGTTTTTGTCGTTTTGGGCCAGTTTCGTGGGCTATAGCGCACTGTTTTGGGGTCCTAGATCAATTTTTAATGCTCCATGAACCCTGTGCACGGCTATCCAGATGTCGCAAAAACTTGTTGTTTTTGTCGATTCGGCCAGTTTGATTGGCTATAACGCACTGTTTTGGGGTCCGGGGTCGATTTTTGATGCTCCATAAACCCATGTGCATGGCTATCGAGGCGTTGCAAAAACTCGATGTTTTTGTTGTTTTGGGCTAGTTTCATGGGTTGCGCACTATTTTCGGGTCCCGGTCAATTTTTGATTCTCCATGAACCGTGTGCATGGCTATCGAGGCGTCGCAAAAACTCATTGTTTTTGTAGTTTCGGACCATTTTAGTGGAATAAAATGCGGTGTTTTGGGTTCCCGTTGATTTTTTATGCTTAACGAACCGTCTACACGGCTATCGAGATGTCGCAAATACTTGTTATTTTTGTTGTTTCGGGCCAGTTTCGTGGGCTATAGCGTGCAGTTTTAGGGTCACGGGTCAATTTTTCATGCTCCGTGAACCCTGTGCGCGGTTATCGAGACATCGCAAAAACTCGTTGTTTGTGTTATTTCTCGTTAGTTTCGTGGGCTAGCACACTGTTTTGGGGTCTGATAACCCACAAGTATAGGGGATCACAACAGTTTTCGAGGATAGAGTATTCAACCCAAATTTGTTGATTCGACACAAGGGGAATCCAAAGAATATTCTCGAGTATTAGCAGTTGAGTTTTCAATTCAACCACACCTGAAAGACTTAGTATCTGCAACAAAGTTTCAGTAGCAGAGTAGTGTGATAGCAACAGTAGCAACAATAATAGTAGCAGCAGTGACAGCAGTAGTGACAGAGTAACAGTAGCAGTAGTGACAGCAGTAGGAAAAACTCGTAGGCATTGGATCGGTGATGGATAATTATGCCGGATGACATTCATCATGCAACAATTATAACATGGAGAGATATGTGACTAGCTCCAGTTCGTCAATGTAATGTAGGCATGTATTTCGTATGTAGTCCTACATGCTTAGGAAAAAGAACTTGCATGACATCTATTGTCCATCCCGCCCATGGCAGCGGGGTCCTAATGGAAACTACGGGATATTAAGGTTCTCCTTTTAATAGAGAACCGGAACAAAGCATTAGCACTTAGTGAATACATGAACTCCTCATACTATGGCCATCTCAGGGAGTGGTTCCGGCTATTGTCACTCCGGGGTTGCCGGGTCATAACACATTGTAGGTGACTACAACTTGCAAGATAGGATCAAGAACACACATATATTGACGAGAACATAATAGGTTCAGATCTGAAATCATGGCACTCGGGCCCTAGTGGCAAGCATTAAGCATGGCAAAGTAGTAGCAACATCAATCTTAGAACATAGTGGATACTAGGGATCAATCCCCATCAAAACTAACTCGATTACATGATAGATCTCATCCAACCCATCACCATCCAGCAAGCCTACGATGAGATTACTCACGAACGGTGAAGAGCATCATGGAATTGGCGATGAAGGAAGGTTGGTGATGACGATGGCAACAATCTCCCCTCTCCGGAGCCCAGAACGGACTCCAGATCTGCCCTCCGGAGGAAGAACGGGTGGTGGCGGCGCCTCCGTATCGTAAAACGCGATGAACTCTTCTCCTTGATTTTTTTTCCGCTCGGAAGGGACTAAATAGAGCTGGAGTTGGAGGCGCCGGAGCTCCGAGGGTCCCACAAGCCTGCTAGGCGCGGCAAGGGGGGCCTGCGCCTGGTGGGCTTGTGGGCTCCTCGCTCCACTCCTCCGGTTGATTCTTGCGCTAGTATTTTTAATATATTCCAAAAAAAATCCTCGTAAATTTCCAGGTCATTTTGAGAACTTTTATTTCTATGCAAAAACAACACCATGGCAATTCTGCTGAAAACAGCGTTAGTCCGGGTTAGTTCCATTCAAAACATGCAAATTAGAGTCCAAAACAAGGGCAAAAGAGTTTGGAAAAGTAGATACAACGGAGACATATCAACTTCCCCAAGCTTAAAGCCTTGCTTGTCCTCAAGAAATTCAGTTGACAAACAGAAAGAGACAAATAAAAACTTTTACGAACTCTGTTTGATCTTGTTGCTGTAATTATGTCTAACTCATATTCAGATTTTCAGCAAGATCATAAGCTAACCACATAAGCAATGACATTTAGGTCTCAAGATGTACTCATATCAATGGCGTAATCAACTAGCGAGCAATAACAATAAGTTTCAAACGTCAACACTTCAATCAAAACAATCATGAAGCAGTATGAACAGATGGTATCTCGCTAGCTCTTTCTGAGACCGCAAAACATAAATGCAGAGCACCTTCAAAGACCATGGGTTGAGTGAACATTATAATTCATGGCAAAGAAGATCCAGTCACAGTCATACTCAATAACAATTAAAAGCAAATCATAAAAATGATGGAGGTGCTCTCTAATTTGTGCTTTTATAAGAAGAGGATGACTCAACAGAAACATAAATAGATAGGCCCTTCGCAGAGGGAAGCATTGATTTGCAGAGGTGCCAGAGCTCAAGATTTCAAAACAGAGATAAATAATTTAGGGTGGCATGCTTTCAGTGTCAACGCGATGACCAAGAGTTTTCACCATCTTCCATGCTACACATGCTCTAGGCGGTTCCCAAACCGAAAAGTAAAGTTTTGACTCCCCAACCACCGATCAATCACACTCCACGACTACCCGAATACTCGGGTGTCGTACATACCAACAACAATCCAGGGGGAGTTTTGTTTGCAATTATCTTTTCGATTTGAGCATGGAACTGGGCATTCCAATTACCGGCCCCTTTCTCGTGAATGATAGTGAATAAACACATATCGAGGATAACACGCCTAGCATGGAAGATACTGACCACCCCTTGTCACCACATGAGCGGTTCGGGCATGCAAAACAGATTATTTCTTGAAGGTTTAGAGAGTGGCACATGCAAATTTACTTGGAACGGCAGGTAGATACCGCATATAGGTAGGTATGGTGGACTCATATGGAACAACTTTGGGTTTATGGAAGTGGATGCACAAGCAGTATTCCCGCTTAGTACAAGTGAAGGCTAGCAAAAGACTCAGAAGCGACCAACTAGAGAGCGACAATAGTCATCAATATGCATTGAAATTAACCAACATTTAGTGCAAGCATGAGTAGGATATAAATCACCATGAACATGAATATCATAGAGGCTATGTTGATTTTGTTTCAACTACATGCGTAAACATGCGCCAAGTCAAGCCACTTGAATCATTCAAAGCAGATACCATCCTATCATACTACATCATAATCATCTCAAAATTCATGTTGGCATCCACGACAAACCATTATAAGCTCCTAGCTAATTAAGCATGGCATCAGAAAATATGATCTCTAAGTTGTCATTGCAAACATGTTTCTCTCACAACAAAGCTGAATCAGGAACGATGAGCTAGTCATATTTACAAAAACAAAATAGATCGAGTTCATACCAGCTTTTCCAGGCTCAGTCACTTCATCATATATCGTCATTATTGCCTTTCACTTGCACGACTGAATGATGTGAACAATAATAAGAGTGTTCGTGCATTGGACTACGCTGGAATATGCAAGCAAACACAAAGGAGAAGACAAAGTAATATGGCTCTTTGACAGATAAACAGATATGCATGCGAGAGCCACTAAACATTGTAACCATGGTCTTCTACCTTGACACAAAGAAAAAGAAAACTATTTACACGGGAAAGCTCCCAACAAGCAAAAGAAGAACGAGAAATCTTTTTGGGTTTTCTCAAACTAGACAAACACAAGAGAAGAAAGTGAGAAAAAGAAATAAACTAGCATGGATGATACAGTGGCAAAGTGTGAACACCGACTAACAAAGTGAAAGTGTGAACATGAATATAAAGTCAGTGAGAAACACGTACTCCCCCAAGCTTAGGCTTTTGGCCTAAGTTGGTCTACTCCCAAGGTGGGAAGTAACCGTCTTCGGGGTACTCCGGAGTGTACTGAGGGTGCCACTGTTGCGTGAGCTCATCTGACTCCCACTAATAAACTGGCGTCTGGTACGCGACTGGTAGCTCGGGCATGGGCGCCTGTTGTGGCGTGTTGGAGAACGTCGCATGGGAAAAAAACTTTCCTACGTGCGCGAAGACCTATCATGGTGATGTCCATCTACGAGAGGGGATTTCCGATCTACGTACCCTTGTAGATCGCACAACAGGAAGCATTAAGAAACGCGGTTGATCTAGTGGAATGTCCTCACGTCCCTTGATCCGCCCCGCGAACCGTCCCACAAACCGTCCAGCGATCCGTCCCACGACCCGCTCCGATCTAGTGCCGAATGGACGGCACCTCCGCGTTTAGCACACGTACAGCTCGACGATGATCTCGGCCTTCTTGATCCAGCAAGAGAGACGGAGAGGTAGATGAGTTGTCCGGCAGCGTGACGACGCTCCAGAAGTTGGTGGTGATCTTATCTCAGCAGGGCTCCGCCCGAGCTCCGCAGAAACGCGATCTAGAGGAAAAACCGTGGAGGTATGTGGTCGGGCTGTCGTGGCAAAGTTGTCTCAAATGAGCCCTAATACCTTAGTATATATATGAGGGAGGGGAGGGACCTTGCCTTGAGGCTCAAGGAGCCCCAAGGGGTCGGCCGAAGTGGGGGGACGATGATTCCTCCTCCAATCCTAGTCCAACTAGGATTGGAAGGTGGAGTCCTTCTCTATTTTCCCACTTCCCCTTTTTTCTCTTTGATTTTTCTTATCTCCTGCATAGGGGCCTTCTAGGGCTTGCCCTGGTGCGGCACCCCTAAGGCCTATGGGCTTCCCCGGGGTGGGCTCCCCCCCCCCGGTGAACATCCGGAACCCATTCGTCACTCCCGGTACATTTCCGGTAATGCTGAAAACTTTCCGGTAATCAAATGAGGTCATCCTATATATCAATCTTCGTATCCGGACCATTCCGGAAACCCTCGTGATGTCCGTGATCTCATCCGGGACTCCGAATAACATTGGGTAACCAATCATATAACTCAAATACGCATAAAACAACGCCGAACCTTAAGTGTGCAGACCCTGCCGGTTCGAGAACTATGTAGACATGACCCGAGGGACTCCTCGGTCAATATCCAATAGCGGGACCTGGATGCCCATATTGGATCCTACATATTCTACGAAGATCTTATCGTTTGAACCTCAGTGCCAAGTATTCATATAATCCCGTATGTCATTCCCTTTGTCCTTCGGTATGTTACTTGCCAGAGATTCGATCGTCAGTATCCGCATACCTATTTCAATCTCGTTTATCGGCAAGTCTCTTTACCCGTTCCGTAATACAAGATCCCGTGGCTTACAATAAGTCACATTGCTTGCAAGGCTTGTCTGTGATGTTGTATTACCGAGTGGGCCCCGAGATACCTCTCCGTCACACGGAGTGACAAATCCCAGTCTTGATCCATACTAACTCAACGGACACCTTCGAAGATACCCGTAGAGTATCTTTATAGTCACCCAGTTACGTTGGACGTTTGATACACACAAAGCATTCCTCCGGTGTCAGTGAGTTATATGGTCTCATGGTCATGGGAATAAATACTTGACACATAGAAAATAGTAGCAACAAAATGACACGATCAACATGCTACGTCTATTAGTTTGGATCTAGTCCATCACATGATTCACCCAATGATGTGATCCAGTTATCAAGCAACAACACCTTGTACATAGTTAGAAGACCCTGACATTTAGGGACAGAGTTTTTTCTATGTATCCACACATGTATCTAAGTCTTCATTCAATACAATTATAGCATGGACAATAAACGATTATCTTTGATACAGGAATTATAATAATAACTTATTTATCATTGCCTCTAGGGCAAAATTCCAACAGTCTCCCACTTGCACTAGAGTCAATAATCTAGTCCTCACATTGCCATGCGAATTACATTGTAATAAATCTAACACCCATACAGTTCTGGTGTTGATCATGTTTTTCCCGTGGAAGAGGTTTAGTCAGCGGGTCTGCCACATTCAGATCCGTGTGCACTTTGCATATATTCACGTCCTCCTCCTCGACGTAGTCGCGGATGAGGTTGAAGCGTTGTTTGATGTGTTGATGACCTACAAGTATAGGGGATCAATCGTAGTCCTTTCTATAAGTAAGAGTGTCGAACCCAACGAGGAGCAGAAGGCTCTGATAAACGGATTTCAGCAAGGTAATAACTACAAGCACTGAAAGTAGCGGTAACAAGTGATTGTGTAGCGAGGTGAAACATAGCAAGCAAAGAGTAACAGGTAACAAGTAGTAGAAACGGTGCAGCAAGTGGCCCAATCCCTTTTGTAGCAAGGGACAAGCCTGAACAAAGTCTTATAGGAGGAAAAATGCTCCCGAGGACACACGGGAATTTCTGTCATGCTAGTTTCATCATGTTAATATGATTCACGTTTGTTACTTTGATAGTTTGATATGTGGGTGGACCGACACTTGGGTGCTGCCCTTACTTGGACATGCATCCCACTTATGATTAACCTATCTCGCAAGCATCCGCAACTACAAAAGAAGAATTAAGACAAAGTCTAACCATAGCATTAAACTAGTGGATCCAAATCAGCCCCTCACGAAGCAGCGCATAAACTGGGGTTTAAGCTTCTGTCACTCCAGCAACCCATCATCTACTTACTACTTCCCAATGCCTTCGTCTAGGCCCAAATATGGTGAAGTTTTATGTAGTCGACGTTCACGTAACACCACTAGAGGAAAAACAACATACAGTATATCAAAATACCGAACGAATATCAAATTCACATGACTATTATTAACATGACTTATCCCATGTCCTCAGGAACAAAAGTAACTACTCACAAGACATAATCATAATCATGACCAGAGGTGTAATGAATAGCATCAAGGATCTGAACATAAACTCTTCCACCCAATAATCCAACAAGCATCAACTACAAAGAGTAATCAACACTACTAGCAACCTTACAAGTACCAATCGGAGTCGCAAGACGAAGATTGATTACAAGAGATGAACTAGGGATTGGACAGGAGGTGGTGCTGATGAAGATGTTGATGAAGATGCCTCCCCTCCGACGAGAGGAGTGTTGGTGATGACGATGGCGACGATTCCCCCCTCCGGGAGGGAAATTTCCCTCGCAGAATTGTCCTGTCGGAGCTCTAGATTGGATCTGCTCAAGTTCCGCCTCGTGGCGGCGTCGATACCACGAAAAAGCTCCCTATTGATTTTTTTCCAGACCAGGACACTTCATATAGCAAAAGAGGGGGCTAGTGGGCCTTCAGGCAGCCCACAAGCTTGCCCACCACCACCAGGGGGTGGTGGCGGAGTGGGGGCTTGTGGGGCCCTGGTGGCCCCCCTCCGGTAGTTCTTTTGCCCAGTATTTTTAATATATTCCAAAAAAATCCACGTAAATTTTCAGGGCATTGGAGATGTGTAGAATAGTGGACTAGGATTTGCTCCTTCTCCAGTCCAGAATTCCAGCTGCCTGAATTCTCCCTCTTCAAATAAACATTGCAAAATAAGAGAGAAAAGGCATAAATATGGTACCACAAGTAATATAACAGCCCAAGAAGCAATAAATATCAATATGGAAGCATGATGCAAAATGGACGTATCAACTCCCCCAAGCTTATACCTCGCTTGTCCTCAGGCGAAAACCAAGTTCCATAAACATGTCCACATGTTGAGGGACGAAGGTGTCGATAAAACATAATGCGGACATGAGGGCATCATGATCACACATAGAACAGCAATATATCATAAAGATTCTTATGGGAAAGTAACAATTCCTTCACAAAGCAAATCATGAAGCAAAAACCTTACCGAGAAGTAACCAACAATAGTCCATAGTCACTGAAGCAATTGCAATTTATCACAACATAAGAAAGAGTCAAATAAGATCTTGTAAGGCAAACCCACATACTCAATCATCTCTTTTGTTTTCCACAATTGTTACAACTCACGTGGTACTCATGGTGTCAAAGTTTCAGCTGGACACACAGGAAGATAGGGGCTTATAGTTTTGCCTCCCAACGGTTTACCTCAAGGGTAAATTCAACAACAATAAAGCATAAGTACTCAACTCCAAGTTGATATATGAATATAGATCGTTCCCAAGCATGTGACAGTAGCCAAGACGAAGGCAAAAAGGGAATTGGTGATGATCACCATGACTCTTACAAGGGTAAAAAGTAAAGGTACAAGATAGCCCCTTCGCAGAGGGAAGCAGAGGTTGTCATGCGCTTTTGAGGTTTGAATGCGTGTCATATTAGTGCGGAGGAACATCACTTTATATTGCCTCTTGTGACAAAGAACTTTATTATGCAGTCTGTCGCTTTTATGTCTTCCTCATCACAGGTTCGTATAAAGCTTATTTTCCACACACTAATAGATCATACATATTAGAGAGCAATTTTTATTGCTTGCACCAATGACAACTTACTTGAAGGATCTTATTCAATCCATAGGTAGGTATGGTGGACTCTCATGGCAAAACTGGTTGGAGGTTTATGGATGCACAAGTAGTATCTCTACTTGGTGCGGGAGTTTTGGCTAATATGAGGTGGAAGCAATCGTCACGTGCTAAGGGATCTCTAATCATATAACATTGTTTGGAACCAAGCAAACACAATTAATTATGTTGTCTACCTTGTCCAACATCTACTCCTACGCATGTAATAGTTTGGTGAGTGCTCACAATTGTAAAAAGTGTCTAACATGATATATTTATATGTGAACCTCTCTTTCCTTATTACTTCATATTAATTGCAACAATGACTGAGGTCTTTGTTGATTTATTCTCAACAAGTTTCAATCATCATACTTGTCATAAGTGAACTTATCACTTTCCATAAGATCGTCTCATGATCTTTCATGCTATCGTTCTTTTCATACTTTTGATCATGGCACAAAGCAAAGCCCTTGACTAAGATACTCTATATTATATAGCTCATAAGCTCAAATACATCGGGGAAGAGACAAAAGCAAAAGACTCAAACTAAAAACTAAAGACTTATTCCTCTAAAAAGAAGAAATAAAAACTGAAAATACTAAAACAAAGGTAAAAGCAAAAGATATAAAGGTGATACGATACCAGGGCAACTCCCCCAAGCTTGGCAGAAGCCAAGGGGATTGCCCATACCAATGCTTAGTTGTCTTCCTTTGGTGGTGATGGTGGTGTTGTTGGTGTAGTCTTGAGCTTGTCTAATTTCCACTTGAGCAAAAAGTCCTGCTCCCTTAGATTGTCATTTTCCTCCTCAAGTTTCAAAACTCTATGGCAAAGCTCCTGCTTACTCTCCTGGAAGAAACGAGAAGGGATAAACAAGGTCTTAGGCTTGTTCCTAAGGTCGGGGAGGCTTGACTTCTTGAACTCCACATGGGTGTTTGCAGGTTGAGGTCGAGGAGCCTCCTCTTCATCGGAACTCGTTTGCTCCTTCCCTTTGGGTTCATAGTCCTCTTCCTCATCAGTGGCACAGCCATATGGTTCCAAGTCCCCATAGACCTTGGGGTTAGCAAGGTAGTCAGCCACAAAGCTCTCTCCCTATGAATCTTGAGAAGACATCTTGACCTAAATCTGTGGCAGACAACAAGCTCGAAACGAAAACAGAGGAAAACTACGCGATACGGAGATCAAAACCTTCGGGCGACCATATATTGATTTTTTCTAGACTAGAAGGAGTCCTCCGCAAGAAAACGGAGTCCTGGAGGCACACAAGGTGCCCACAAGCTTTCCCACCGCCACCACGGGGGTGGTGGCGGAGTGGGCCCTTATGGCTGCCTCGTTCGCTCTCCGGACAGCTTTTTATTTTTCTAATTTTCCAAAAATTCCAAAACTGAGGAAATTTCCTATTGGAAAAGTATCGGAGTCCAATTTCTTGCCGAAACAGATACATCTTCGTTTTCAAGGTCTAAAACAGGCTGATAAACATCCCTTATGTACTCCTCTGGAGTTATGACATTGATGATATTGGTCTCAACATTTATGGGAGTACCAGAGATGTAATGCTTGATTCTTTGCCCATTTACCACTCTAGGAAAATTTCCTTCCGTGTTATTGATTTTGATGGCACCGGAACGATATACTTCCTCGACAACATAGGGACCTTCCCATTTAGAGAGAAGCTTGCGTGCAAAGAATCTCAAACGAGAATTGTATAGCAAGACATAATCACCTACATTGAACTCTCGTTTCTGTATTCGTTTGTCATGCCATCTCTTAACCTTTTCCTTGAACAACCTGACATTCTCATATGCCTGGGCTCTCCATTCATCTAACGAGCTGATATCAAACAACCGCTTCTCACCGGCAAGTTTGAAATCAAAGTTGAGCTCTTTGATTGCCCAATAAGCTTTGTGTTCCAGCTCAAGAGGTAAATGATAGGCCTTACCGTAAACCATTTTATACGGTGACATGCCCATGGGATTCTTATAAGCAGTCCTATAAGCCCATAGTGCATCGTCAAGTTTGCTAGACCAGTTCTTTCGAGATCTATTGACGGTCTTTTGTAGGATCAACTTGATCTCCCTATTACTCAACTCCACTTGACCACTAGACTGAGGATGATAAGGAGATGCAACTCTATGGTTGACATCATACTTAGCTAGCATCTTGCGGAAAACACCATGAATGAAGTGTGAACCGCCATCAGTCATCAAGTATCTAGGGACTCCAAAACTTGGGAATATGACTTCTTTAAGCATCGAGGTGTGGTGATCAGCATTTTTAGTGGGGATAGCTTCTACCCACTTAGTAACGTAATCCACAACAACTAAGATGTGAGTGTACCCATTGGAACTCGGGAAGGGTCCCATATAATCAAAGCCCCAGACATCAAATGGTTCAATGACAAGTGAATAGTTCATAGGCATCTCCTGACACTTACTGATGTTCCCTATCCTTTAGCATTTGTCGCAAGACAAGACAAACTTACGGGCATCCTTGAAGAGAGTGGGCCAATAGAAACCTGATTGCAATACATTATGGGCAGTTCTATCTACAGCATGGTGACACTTCTGCCGGATCTGTCCCTGTTCATGTTCAGGCACACAATGTCCAATAACACCATCTACTCCTTCCTTATAAAGGTGAGGATCATCCCAAAAGTAGTGTCTGAAATCAAAGAAGAATTTCTTCTTTTGTTGATAGGTGAAACTGGGTGGTATGTATTTGGCTACGATATAGTTTGCATAATCGGCATACCACGGTGGAGTAAGTGAAGTGCGGATGACATTTAATTGCTCATCAGGAAAGCTGTCATCAATAGGTAGTGGGTTATCAAGGACATTCTCTAGCCTAGACAAGTTATCTGCTACAGGGTTATCAACACCTTTTCGGTCAACGACGTGCAAATCAAATTCCTGTAGCAGGAGAACCCATCTGATCAGCCTAGGCTTAGCGTCCTTCTTCTGCATAAGGTACCTAATAGCAGCATGATCAGAGTGAATAGTGAATTTGAGTCAACTATGTAAGATCTGAACTTTTCACATGCAAACACGACTGCTAAAAATTCCTTCTCCGTAGTGGCATAGTTTCTTTGGGCACTGTCTAGAGTTTTACTAGCGTAGTGAATGACATTCAACTTCTTGTCAACTCTTTGTCCTAGAACAGCACCAACAGCATAATCACTAGCTTCACACATGATTTCAAAGGGCAAGTTCCAGTCAGGTGGTTGAACAGTAGGTGCGGTTATCAAAGCCTTCTTAAGTATTTCGAAGGCTTCCTCGCAATCCTCAATAAAAACAAAAGGAACATCCTTCTGCAAGAGGTTGGTAAGAGGCCTAGAAATCTTAGAGAAGTCTTTAATGAACCTTCTATAGAAACCAGCATGACCTAGGAAACTTCGTATACCTCTGATATCTGTGGGGCAAGGCATTTTCTCAATTGCATCAACCTTAGCCTTATCAACTTCAATGCCTCTTTCAGAGATTTTGTGTCCTAAGACGATACCTTCATTAACCATAAAGTGGCACTTCTCCCAATTCAAGACGAGGTTGGTTTCTTCGCATCTCTGTAAGAATCGATCAAGGTTGTTGAGGCAATCATCAAAGGAAGACCCGTAAACGGAGAAGTCATCCATGAAAACCTCGATAATCTTTTCACAAAAGTCAGAGAATATAGCCATCATACATCTTTGGAAGGTGGCAGGTGCATTACATAAGCCAAAAGGCATACGTCTATAGGCAAAGGTACCGAAAGGGCAGGTGAAAGTGGTTTTCTCTTGATCAGATTGTGCAACAGGTTTTTGCGAGAAACCTGAATAACCGTCTAGAAAGCAGAAGTGTGTGTGCTTTGATAGCCTTTCTAGCATTTGGTCGATGAACGACAAATGATAATGATCTTTCCTGGTTGCCATGTTCAGTTTTCGGAAGTCTATCACCATTCTATAGCCGATAATAATCCTTTGTGGGATTAGTTCATCCTTATCATTAGGAACGGCGGTGATACCTCCCTTCTTGGGTACGCAATGTACTAGACTTACCCAATCACTATGAGCAACACGATAGATGATTCCTGCTTCGAGAAGCTTTAATATTTCTTTTCTAACGACCTCTTTCATCTTAGGATTTAATCTTCTTTGAGGATCAGCAGCTGGTTTAAAGTCAGGATCATTTTTAATCTTGTGCTGACATAGAGTAGGACTAATACCCTTAAGATCATCAAGAGTATATCCAATAGCAGCGCGGTGCTTCCTCGGAGTTTTTAGTAACTTGTTCTCTTCGCGCTCTGAGAGGAGAGCACTAATAATGACAGGATATATCTCCTTCTCATCAAGATAGGCATACTTAAGAGTATCAGGCAACTGTTTAAGCTCGAACACAGGATCACCCTTTGGTGGGGGAGGATCCCCAAGCAGTTCAACAGGCAGATTATTCTTGAGAATAGGATGTTGTTCTAAGATAATTCTATCTATCTCATCTCTCTCCTCCATATGCATATCATTTTCATGCTCAAGCAGATGTTGCTCTAAAGGATCCATAGGAGGCACGGCAATAGAGGCAAGAGCAATGATTTCATCTCTACCAGACGACTCTCTTTCATGGGGTTGTCTTCCAAACTTGGAGAAGTTAAATTCATGAGACACACCCTCGAAACTTACTGTGACAGTCTACTTAATGCAATCAATATGAGCATTGACAGTGTTGAGAAAGGGTCTACCAAATATGATGGGAGAAAAGCTATCTTGTGCAGTACCAAGGACGAGGAAATCAGTAGGATACTTCGTCTTACCACACAGGACTTCTATGTTTCTCACAATTCCCACAGGGCAGATAGTGTCTCTATTAGTTAGCGTAATAGTGACATCAATGGGTTCTAACTCAGCAGGTGCAATCTCATCTTTGATTTCATCATATAGAGAACGGGGTATTGCACTAACACTAGCGCCCATATCACATAAACCATGGTAACAGTGATCTCCTATCTTAACAGAAACAACGGGCAGGCCAACTACAGGTACGTGCTTGTCTTTCTCGTGAGGTTTAGCAATTCTAGCGGAGTCCTCACAGAATTTGATAACATGCCCATCTATGTCTTCAGCTAAGAGATCTTTGATAATAGCAACACTAGGTTCAACTCTAATCTCTTCAGGGGGTGCAAGTGGTCTAATGTAACCCCTACATATCACAGTTGGAGCTTTAGAATAATCCTTCCTCCTAGCAGGGTATGGTGGTTTCTTAGTGTAAGCACAAGGAACAACAGGATCACTAAAAGCTATGATTTTCTCCTCAACTAGATTGGTTTTGGCTATGTTGCTTTCTATAGGAGGATGATATTTAAACCACTTCTCTTTGGGAAGATTAACATGAGCAGCAAAAGATTCACATAGAGAAGCTACTATCTCAGAGTCAAGTCCAAACTTAGCGCTAAAATCTCTAGAAGTGTTTGTCTCAACAAAAGATTTAAAGCAATCAAACTGGAAATTCATACCCGAGTCCTTACCTTCCTCCAGCTCCCAATCTTCAGAGTTGCGTTTGATTCTCCCCAATAAATTCCACTTGTGATTAATATCCTTCTTCATAAAAGAACCGGCACAAGAAGTGTCAAGCATGGTACGATCTTCATGAGAAAGCCGAGCATAAAAGTTTTGAGTGATGATTTCTCTTGAGAGCTCATGTTTGGGGCATGAATATAGCATTGATTTAAGCCTCCCCCAAACTTGAGCTATGCTTTCCCTGTCACGAGGCCAAAAGTTATAAATAAAGTTCCGATCACGATGTACTAAATGCATAGGATAGAACTTTTGATGAAATTCCAATTTCAACCGATTGTAGCCCCATGATCCAGTATCATCACATAGCCTATACCATGTCAACGCCTTATCCTTCAAAGATAAAGGAAAGACTTTCTCATTTACCTCGGGAAAACGTGCAAGCTTAAATAAACCACAAACTTCATCTACATAGATTAGATGAAAGTCTGGATGTGAAGATCCATCTCGTGTAAAAGGATTAGCCAGCAGTTTCTCAAGCATACCCAAAGGAATTTCATAAAAGATATTTTCAGTAGGTACCTCAGGTTGAGGAGCAACTCCTCGTGCTTCCGTTCATGGTGAAGATACCCCGAACAAACTCCTCAAAGGAAGAGTTTCCATAGTGACAAGTGACAATAAATTTCAGCACAGTATAAAAATGTTTCCTTACCAATTTCCACTTACCAAAGGCGCTTCACTCCCCGGCAACGGCGCCAGAAAAGAGTCTTGATGACCCACAAATATAGGGGATCAATCATAGTCCTTTCGATAAGTAAGAGTGTCGAACCCAACGAGGAGCAGAAGGCTCTGATAAACGGATTTCAGAAAGGTAATAACTGCAAGCACTGAAAGTAGCGGTAACAGGTGATTGTGTAGCGAGGTGAAACGTAGCAAGCAAAGAGTAACAAGTAACAAGTAGTAGCAACGGTGCAGCAAGTGGCCCAATCCCTTTTGTAGCAAGGGACAAGCCTGAACAAAGTCTTATAGGAGGAAAAACGCTCCCGAGGACACACGGGAATTTCTGTCATGCTAGTTTCATCATGTTGATATGATTCGCGTTCGTTACTTTGATAGTTTGATAAGTGGGTGGACCGGCGCTTGGGTACTGCCCTTACTTGGACAAGCATCCCACTTACTAGCATCTACAACTACCAAAGAAGAATTAAGACAAAGTCTAACCATAGCATTAAACTAGTGGATCCAAATCAGCCCCTCACGAAGGAGCGCATAAACTGGGGTTTAAGCTTCTGTCACTCCGGCAATCCATCATCTACTTACTACTTCCCAATGCCTTCCTCTAGGCCCAAATATGGTGAAGTTTTATGTAGTCGACATTCACATTACACCACTAGTGGAAAAACAACATACATCATATCCAAATCCCGAACGAATATCAAATTTACATGACTATTATTAACATGACTTATCCCATGTCCTCAGGAACAAAAGTAACTACTCACAAGACATAATCATAAACATCAAGGATCTGAACATAAACTCTTCCACCAAATAATCCAACAAGCATCAACTACAAAGAGTAATCAACACTACTAGCAACCTTACAAGTACCAATCGGAGTCGCGAGACGAAGATTGATTACAAGAGATGAACTAGGGATTGGAGAGGAGATGGTGTTGATGAAGATGTTGATGAAGATGCCTCCCCTCCGACGAGAGGAGTGTTGGTGATGACGATGGCGACGATTCCCCCCTTCGGGAGGGAAATTTCCCCGGCAGGATCGTCCTGCCGGAGCTCTAGATTGGATATGCTCAAGTTCCGCCTCGTAGTGGCGTCGAAACCACGAAAAAGCTCCCTATTGATTTTTTCCAGACCAGGACGCTTCATATAGCAAAAGAGGGGGGCTAGTGGGCCTTCAGGCAGCCCACAAGCTTGCCCACCACCACTAGGGGGGTGGCGGAGTAGGGGCTTGTGGGGCCCTGGTGCCCCCCCCCCTCTGGTAGTTCTTTCGCCCAGTATTTTTAATATATTCCAGAAAAAATGCATGTAAATTTTCCGAGCATTTGGAGCTGTGCAGAATAGTGGACTAGGATTTGTTCCTTTTCTGGTCCAGAATTCCAGCTTCCTGAATTCTCCCTCTTCAAATAAACCTTGCAAAGTAAGAGAGAAAAGGCATAAATATGGTACCACAAGTAATATAACAGCCCAAGAAGCAATAAATATCAACATGAAAGCATGATGCAAAATGGACGTATCATTTGTCTGGTCTTCTTGTGAAATCGTGGTTCCTTTGCTAAGGCAATGGCACCCGTCTTGTCACAAAACAAGGTTATTGGATTCAGTGCGCTCGGCACTACTCCAAGATCCGTCATGAACTGCTTCATCCAGACACCCTCCTTAGCTGCCTCCGAGGCAGCCATGTACTCCGCTTCACATGTAGAATCAGCTACGACGCTTTGCTTGGAACTGCACCAGCTTACCGCACCCCCATTAAGAATAAATACGTATCCGGTATGCGACTTAGAGTCGTCCGGATCTGTGTCAAAGCTTGAATCGACGTAACCTTTTACGGCGAGCTTTTTGTCACCTCCATATACGAGAAACATCTCCTTAGTCCTTTTCAGGTACTTCAGGATATTCTTGACCGCCGTCTTGTGATCCACTCCTGGATTACTGTGGAACCTGCCTACCATACTTATGGCCAGGCTAACGTCCGGTCTAGTGCACAACATTGCATACATGATAGAACCTATAGTTGAAGCATAGGGGACGGTGCTCATATGCTCTCTATCTTTATGAGTTGTTGGGTACTGATTCTTACTCAATCTCGTACCTTGTAAAACTGGCAAGAACCCCTTCTTGGATTGTTCCATTTTGAACCTCTTCAAAACTTTATCAAGGTATGTGCTTTGTGAAAGTCCTATCACGCGTTTTGATCTATCCCTATAGATCTTTATGCCTAGAACGTAAGCAGCTTCTCCTAGGTCCTTCTTAGAGAAACTTTTATTCAAGTAATCCTTTATGCTCTCCATAAACTCCACGTTGTTTCCAATCAGCAATATGTCATCCACATATAATATTAGAAACGCCACAGAGCTCCCACTCACTTTCTTGTAAATACAAGATTCTCCAACCACTTGTATAAACCCAAATGCTTTGATCACCTCATCAAAGCGTTTATTCCAACTCCAAGATGCTTGCACCAGTCCATAAATGGATCGCTGGAGCTTGCACACTTTGTTAGCATTTTTAGGATTGACAAAACCTTCTGGTTGCATCATATACAACTCTTCCTTAAGGAAACCGTTAAGGAACGCCGTTTTGACATCCATCTGCCAGATTTCAAAATCGAAAAATGCAACTATTGCTAACATGATTCTGACGGACTTAAGCATCACTACGGGTGAGAACGTCTCATCGTAGTCAATTCCTTGAACTTGTGAAAACCCTTTACCACAAGCCGAGCTTTATAAACGGTCACATTACCGTCAGCGTCCGTCTTCTTCTTAAAGATCCATTTGTTCTGAATAGCCTTGCGGCCTTCAGGTAGTACTTCCAAAGTCCATTTGTTCTCATACATAGATCCTATCTCGGACTTCATGGCCTCCAGCCATTTGTTGGAATCCGGGCCCACCATTGTGAAAGGATCGATATGGTTGGCTAGAGGGGGGGGGGTGAATAGACAACGACCACTTTTTAATTAATCTTAGCAAGTTAAGGTAAACACTATACGGGTTCACAAATAATATGACAATGAGGTGAACCCTATAGAAGCTAACAACGAGAGCTATTAAGACTACTAAGATATAGTCACAAGCATAAGCAAATACAAAGTAAAGGATAGAGATAACCACAAGTGGAATCGATGGAGACGAGGATGTGTTACCCAAGTTCCTTCCCTTTGAAAGGAAGTACGTCTCCGTTGGAGCGGTGTGGAGGCACAATGCTCCCCAAAAAGCCACTAAGGCCACCGTATTCTCCTCACGCCCTCGCACGATGCAAGGTACCGTGATTCCACTATAGGTGCCCTTGAAGGCGGCGACCGAACCTTTACAAACAAGGTTGGGGCAACTCCACACAAAGCTTGGAGGCTCCCAACTAAACCACGAAGCTTCACCACAATGGAATATGGCTTCGAGGTGACCACAACCGTCTAGGATGCTCAAACACCCAAGAGTAACAAGATCCGCAAGGGATTGGTGGGGGAATCAACTTTTCTCTTGGTGGAAGTGTGGATCTAGGCCTTCTCAACCAATCCCTGAAGAATCAACAAGTTTGATTGGCTAGGGAGACAGATCGGGCACTTTTAGGCTTGTGGAGCAACAATGGAGCTTAGAGAGGTAAGAGATAGGGTTCCTCAGCTAGAAGAACCCTTTATATAGTGGGGGGAAAATTCAGACCGTTTTCCCACTCTCTGCCCGAGCTCCAGCGGTACTACCACTGAACAGGAGCGGTACTACCGCTGCCTGGCGGTACTACCGCTGGATGCAGCGGTACTACCGCTGGGCCTCCAGCGGTACTACCGCTGACACTAGCGGTACTACCGCTGGCCCCTTGGTAGTGCACAAACACTACTACCGCCGAGAAAGTCTTCGCAAAAGGGTCCGTCCACGAACTACCGCTAGGTAGGTGGAACAAGGCACCTAGAGCGGTACTACCGCTTACCAGGGGCGGTACTACCGCCAGCTAGCGGTACTACCGCTGGCTGCAGCGGTACTACCGCTAGCAGTCCAGCGGTACTACCGCTGGGGACCAATTTGCAGATATGCTCAACACAAATAGGCGAGGGCCGCTCCAAAGATAAAGGAAAGGGAGAATGTGGAGTGTGCGTGTGTAAAGATAGATTCCACCCAAACCTTTCCACTACGGATCCCCTCTTAATAGTACGGCTTTCCTATGACTCAAATAAAGAGAATCGTAGAGAGCGCCATGCTTCCGTTCCATGAGAGAGGAGACGTGTCGTCTTGTGCCGTTGACGTGTGCTATCTGAAACCTTAACACACACAGTTAGTCCTGTACTGTACTGTCATCAATCACCAAAATTACTTAGGCATAAACTATGCCCCAACAATCTCCCCCTTTTTGGTGGATTGATGACAATACCGGATTTGCACAGAGAATAATATGAGAACTAAAAGATAGAGATATATGACAATACGGGGCATATGACTCACAGCATATGATGGAAATAAATCTCACATAAGATCATGTCTCACAAAAGATAGCAAACTAGAAGCAAACCAAGTTCGTAGCAAACCATACGAAATAAAGCAAAGCAATGCAAAGTTCGAATATGAAAGCAAATCCTGGACTCTCTCCCCCTTTGGCACAATACACCAAAAAGGGGCACACCTAATGCCACAGGTAACTACTCCTCGTCTTCAGGATCACCAGACTCGTCTGTCCCCTCCTGGTCGGTCTGCTCCTCCTCTTCCGCCTCATCGCTAGACCACTGGTACCCCTGAGCCTGCATCCAAGTAGCCTTAGGAGTGATCTCATCCTCTGAGCCGCTGGAGATGTCCACATCCAAGGTCGTGAGAACACGCTTATGCCTCTGGCGGCTCTGCTTCTGAGCCACGTGTGTCTGGTACTGACCCTTGGCCTGCATACAGAAAAGTGTCTTCATCTTCTCCTGCAGTTTGATAGCCCAAGATGGCATGGCAGACGAGCGGGACTGAGAGGCGGTTCCTCTGTCAGCAGCAGTCTCTGTATCAGTATCCATGTGCTGAGAGGATGTAGATGGGTTGGCCCACTTGTCCTTGACGCGAAGCCTGATCGGGTCATGCACAATGTAATCAGACTGAGCGTAGATCAGCTCCTCCGGAAAAGCCTCTTGCCACTTATGGCGAATGTATGCGAACAGGTAAGGCCCGTAGATAGGAACCTTACGCATGATGATGCAGTTCCAGAGCTCTGTGAACATCACATCAGAAATATCCAGCTGAGCAGACTCCTGAGACATAGCCTCCTCACAAAGTAGCAGCATCTCAGCCAAGGAGCCAAGGAGCCATGGACCTCATCAAAGTTACCACTCTGAGGGAAGAGGGTGTTGCGAAAGATCCGATGCATGATGTCCAGGTGCTTGGGAAGCACCCCCTTCCTCAGATATAGTTTCTGTAGTCTGTCCTTTGCGGGAGCCCTATCGGCGGTGGCTGCAGCATGAGGACGCAGCCCAAGAGGAGTGTCAGCACCCTGGAAGTCAATGTGAAGGAATTGCATGAACTCCTGCCAGGTACCGGTCAGCTTCTTTGACCCAGTCATCCACACCATGGAACGCTCTGCATCAGGAGAGAAATGGACTGTGACATAAAACTGAGCAACTGCAGTGGGATCAAAATCCGTCTTGAAGGTGATGATGTCCTTGATGCCCAATTTGTCAACCAGAGAGAGGGCATCAACAAAATAGTCCATGTTCCTCTGAAGATGTGCCAGGTCAATCCACTGAACAGAGACATAGTTCTTCTTGAAATGAGCTATAACATCACGGTAGATCCTGCACCGGTCCCTTTCCCAGACATGGTCAAGATCCTTGATCACATCCCTCTCGTTGAGATAGTGGTTCTTGGTGCGAAACTGCAGAAAGTCCTTGGGGGACATTGTGCGGACATTGACCTTCTTATCCTTGTGAGCGACCTTCTTGAAGGACTTCTTCTTTGGTGGCAGACCTGAGGTGGCAGACCCCTCGGGCGCCTCTGGGTTGCGATACTGTTTGTACTGCGTGTCCCGTGGGGGGTTCGAACGGCGAGAAGAGTCACCTGTGACACAGAACACATAGCAAAAAAGGAGGCGACAAGAAGAGTCAAGGCAATGAATCTTGAAAACGCAAAACAAGTAAACACTCATTGCTAAGCAAAAACACAGAAAATACACAGTGAATGCTCCTGGCGGTAGTACCGCCACCCCTGGCGGTAGTACCGCTGGGGGTTTGACTTTCCGATCTGACATATAAGAATCGTTTTCGAGGGCATGGGCTGAATATGAACACTAAGACGTACACCCCAGCCCTACTGTCATGAGGAACACTTAGTAACACGAAATAAGTACATGCCTAGGCAAGAGAGAGCACGTTTTAGATCTAATCCAAAAGTTCAAGTGCTAGATCTTAAAACGAGTAAATCCTAGGGCATGGCAACAAACTCAACAACAAACCATCGGACCTATACTCCCCTCAAATATCTCCTTCATGCCATCCAAGAACAAGCTATAAGATTAAAAATATGGATCCAATCCCCAATGCTCCTAACCCTAGAACACGAACAACAACCAAATAGAAGAAGGGAGGAGCTTTACCGGGGTTCATGGCTCTTGGAGGAGGAAGAAGAGATGAAGCAACCCTTCCAAACCAACGGGGAGAAGGAGCTCCACGAAGTGAGATCCAATCAGGGAGTTTTCGGGCTAGGGGAGGGAGCAGCCGCGAGGAAGAAGAAACAGATGAGAAAATCGGGCTCCCCCTCCCTTTATATAGCCCAAGGGGTACGGGCCAGCGGTAGTACCGCTGGGGTGCAGCGGTAGTACCGCTGACCTGGCGGTAGTATCGCTGGGGTGCAGCGGTAGTACCGCTGGGGTCCTGGCGGTTGTACCGCTCCCCCTAGCGGTAGTACCGCTCCCCCTTGAAACCCTAGAAGTTTTCTAGCCGGTCGTGTTAGATTTTGGATCCTGGCGGTAGTACCGCCATACCTGGCGGTAGTACCGCTGGGGTCCTGGCGGTAGTACCGCTACCCATGGCGGTAGTACCGCTGGGGTCCTGGCGGTAGTACCGCTACCCTAGCGGTAGTACCGCTGTAAATGTTGCAACACGGCTAAGGAAAAAGGATGAACTTGGGCACATGACAAGTGAGTAAAAAGAGATGGCATCCAATAAAATGCACTGACTTGTCATTGTATATCCTTTCTTCTATACGCAAGAAAGGATGGAGGGGCGGTGGCCGAGGCCACCTATGTTTGAGACAATGGTATGACACCGCGAAGAATTATCCTTGGGTTCATGACCAATGCTCGTCTTTGAAGCACAAGTGCCATTTGACAATGGCTAAAGTGAAAGACTAGATTGATTTACGCATAATGGGGGGAGGGAAAGTTCATTGAGAGAACAACACTCCCCCTATGTCCATGCCTACATCTAAACCAAGATGGAATGCAAAGAGAGAGGTGCAATATGCCTAGTTTCAATCCACATTACTTGAATCAATGATATTTAGCTCATGCCTTAACTCCCGGAACCTTGCTTCATCTAGAGGCTTAGTGAAAATATCTGCAAGTTGCTCTTCAGTGTGAATGAAGTGAACCTCAATATCACCTAGCTTGATATGTTCACGAATGAAGTGATGACGAATATCAATATGTTTGGTTTTGCTATGTTGCACTGGGTTGAGGGAAATCTTGATGGCGCTTTGATTGTCACATAGAAGAGGCACTTTGTCACAAGTGACACCATAATCCTTTAAAGTTTGCCTCATCCATAGCAATTGTGCACAACAACTTGTAGCTGCCACATACTCAGCTTCGGTGGATGATAAGGAGACGCAGTTCTGCTTCTTTGAAGACCAACTTACCAAAGAGCGACCAAGGAATTGGCATCCTCCAGACGTTGACTTCCTCTCCACACAATCTCCAGCCCAATCTGAGTCAGAATAGCCAACTAGATTGAAGTTTGCTCCTTTGGGATACCAGAGGCCAAAGTTTGGGGTATGAGCCAAGTATCGAAAGATTCGTTTGACAGCCATGTAGTGACTTTCTTTTGGTGCAGATTGAAACCGTGCACATATCCCTACACTCAACATAATATCCGGTCTAGATGCACAGAGGTAAAGGAGGGATCCAATCATGGAGCGGTATACCTTTTGATCCACTGCTTTACCATTGGGATCACTGTCAAGCTTGCATCTGGTTGGCATGGGGAACTTGACCGGTTTGACATCTTCGAGCTCGAACCGTTTGAGCATGTCTTGAGTGTACTTGGATTGTTTGATGAATGTCCCTTCTAGACCTTGTTTAATCTCGAACCCGAGGAAGAACTTCAACTCTCCCATCATGGACATCTCAAACTTCTCAGTCATTAGTGCAGCAAATTCTTCATTGAAAGAAATGTTAGGAGAGCCAAAGATAATATCATCAACATATAGTTGGCATATGAACAAATCCCCTTTAACCCTCTTAGTAAAAAGAGTGGGATCAATCTTCCCAATTTCAAACCCACGATCTTGTAACAACTCAGTAAGATACTCATACCACGCGCGTGGGGCTTGTTTAAGGCCATAGAGTGCCTTATTGAGTTTGTACACATGATTGGGGAGCTTGGGATGTTCGAATCCCGGGGGTTGTTTGACATAGACCAACTCATTCAAAGGACCATTAAGAAATGCACTTTTCACATCCATTTGCTGTAATTTGAAGTTATGATGAGAAGCAAATGCAAGTAACATGCGAATAGATTCTAGACGAGCAATAGGGGCAAAGGTTTCACCGTAGTCGATACCCTCGACTTGGGAGTAGCCTTGAGCCACCAATCTTGCCTTGTTTCGAATCACAATTCCATTTGCATCTTGCTTGTTCTTGAATATCCATTTGGTCCCGATGACATTATGTTCCTTCGTTGGCCGAGGCACTAAATCCCAGACTTGGTTGCGCTCGAAGTTGTTAAGTTCTTCGTGCATGGCTATAAGCCAATCCTCATCATCGAGCGCTTCCTGTACCTGTTGAGGTTCACAATACGAGACAAACGCGTGATGCTCACAATAATTCCAAAGCTGTTGATGGGTAGATACTCCCCTTTTTAAACTGCCAAGAACATTCTTCATAAGATGTGACTTGGCTCTCAGCTTGTCCGCGTTCTTGGCTGCTCGACGCTCCAAGAGTTCTTCATTAGATAACGGGGGAGCATCGACTTGTTTCTTTTGTTTGCCCTTGCGTCTTGAGCCGGTTGTTGGAGCTCCAGACGGGAATTGTGAGACAGTCTCCTGATCATCTTGTCCTTCGACTTGAGCAGGTTCACTAGTTTGATCTTGTATTAGTGGTTGCTCTTGATCTTGATCTTGTGCTGGTTCGGGGTCTTGGGGTAGTGCTTGAATATCATGGGGCACATCACCGTTGTTAGGCAATTGATCTTGACCATGAGCCTGATCAACTTGTTGAGAGTCTTCTCTTTGTTCATCGGAAGCGTGTGGGGCTTGTGAGGGTGATGGCTCCACTTGAGTAGAGCATTGTCCTTCTCCTTCGGCCACAAGGGGTTCCTCAATGGGGAGTATTTGACCAATCCCCATTCTTCTTATGGCTTCGGGAGGAATTTCATCACCTATATCACAAAGACCACTTTGCTCCACATGGGAGCCATTATTTTCGTCAAACTCTACGTTACACGTCTCCTCAATTAGTCCGATGGACTTGTTGAGGACACGGTAAGCATGAGAGTTTGTAGCATAACCAACAAAGATACCCTCATGTGCTCTAGACTCAAATTTAGCTAACCGAGCTCCCTTTTTGAGTATGAAACACTTACAACCGAATACCCGGAAGTACTTGAGATTGGGTTTGTTTCCAGTTAGAATCTCATAAGGAGTCTTGTTCAAGCCTTTGCGGATGTAGAGCCGATTGGACGCATGACATGCTGTGTTGATGGCCTCTGCCCAGAAGTTGTATGGAGATTTGCATTCTGCCATCATTGTTCTTGCAGCGTCTATCAAGGTCCAGTTCTTCCTTTCTGCCACGCCGTTTTGCTGAGGGGTATATGGTGCAGAATATTGGTGCTTTATTCCCTCATCACCTAGAAACTCATCTAGGGTGTAGTTCTTGAACTCGGTGCCATTGTCACTCCTAATCATCAAGATCTTTGCTTCATGTTGACGTTGCGCTTCATTAGCAAAGTTGATGACCGTTTGTTGAGTTTCACTCTTCCTTTTAAAGAAATATACCCAGGTATATCTTGAGTAGTCGTCAACAATCACTAAGCAATATTTTCTGCCTCCAAGACTATCAAATGTTGGAGGACCAAACAGATCCATATGGAGAAGTTCCAATGGCCTCTTAGTGTAGATAAGAGTCGTTGGACGATGAGCAGTTTCATGAATCTTTCCTTCAATGCAAGCACTGCAAACACGATCTTTAGCAAAGCTCACATTTGTTAGTCCACGAACATGGTCCCCTGTCAGAAGACTTTGCAAAGATCTCATATTGACATGAGCTAAACGGCGATGCCAAAGCCAGCCTACGTCAACTTTAGCCATTAAACATGTCGCAGTCTTAGTGGGTCGCTTTGAGAAGTTCACCACATAGAGACCATTTTCGACATGTCCAACATAGGCTACTTTAAGAGTCTTGCTCCTTAGGAGGACCACAGTGTCAATATTAAAGAATGTGGAAAAAACCCATGATTGCAAGTTGACGAACCGAAAGTAAATTCTAGGCAAGTGACTCAACAAGCATGACCTTCTCAATAGATAGATCTTGAGAGACGACCACCTTACCAAATCCCAATACCTTTGACGAGGATGCATCGGCGAATTGGACATGGGTGGGCATAGATGGAGAAGGATGCACATCCACCACTAAGTCCTTGCTTCCGGTCATATGATTTGTTGCTCCACTATCGAGCAACCATGACACCCCACCGGAAGCAAACTCCTGCAAAAGATCAAGGCTTGGTTTTAGGTACCCATTTTTTAATGGGCCTTTCATGTTAGAGACAAGGGTCTTAGGAACCCAGATAGCCCATTCAATATCTTCATCGTAGGAACGAACAAATCTGGCATAAACATGCCCATCACTAGCACAACATAAAACATAAGAAGAGTTGAGTTTGCCGGCTGTGTTAGTAGGAGCGGTTTTGCCCTTCTTGGGGTTCCCATAGTCCACCTTGTTCCTGTTCACCTTCTGAGTCCCCTCACCCTCTTTGACAAAGATGTCCATGAGGGTGAGAGATCGTTTGTTCTTGTTCTTCCTTTTACCTTTTGACTTGGAGGTAAGTCCAAGTCCTTCCTTTCCTACAACACCCTTTTGAGTGCTCAAGAGGTCGTTCAGACTCTTCTCACCTTGTCTGCATGCCACAAGGCCCTTCTCAAGTTTCTCGTTTAACTTGGCATTTTCCTCCACAAGATGAACATGCTCATAACAGGGGTTAGTTGCACAAGTATTATCAATTAACACAAAGGGAGGACAAGTAGAGATCTCCTTGGTAAGCTTTGCTTGGAGTTGATCATGAGACTCTTTCAGAGAGAAATGAACACCTTTCAAGGCTTTGTGGGCCTTGTCATGTATGTCAAACTCTTCTTTGAGTCTGTCACGACCAACCTCAAGAGCATACTTTTCAGATTTAAGCATGCGAGTAAGAACAACATCATGATCTAGTTTCTTTTGCATTTTAGCGCAGTCATCGTTATATGACTCCTCAAGAGCCAAACGAAGAGTGCGCTCTTCTTCAAGAACACTAGATAATTCGGCAATTTCATCGGCATAGTCACGACTATGTCCCTGAAGCTCGGAGATGGTCTTCTCATGAGACTCAATGAGGTCAGTGGCCTCACCCAGTTGTTCCAAGAGAGCCACAAAGTGCTTCTTGGGTTCTCCCTTAATAGTGCATAGAAACTTATCAAGATCATGCTCATTAAGTTCTCCAACATCACTATCTTCTACACAATTTAACAATGAAGGAGCAGAAGCAATGTTGGTCTTAATGATGGGAGTTACCTGATTGGTACCTTTTGCCATGAGGCACTTGGTGATGTGGTTCTCGTTGGGGGCGTTGAAGAGAGACACCTTCTGGGAAGAGGTAGTGGCAATAGCAACAGTTGCCGTTGCCACTGTATCATCATCATCACCATCATCATCAGAAGGATACTCCTCCAGGGCCACCATACCTTTTGGGTGAGGTTTCTTCACAAAGTTGTTCTTGATTGGAAATGATTTGGTTTTGTCTTTGCGAATGAGCTTGCCTCCGTTGTCTTCCCTTTTCTCATAGGGACATTCTGCCACGAAGTGACTCACGTTGCCACAGTTATAACATGTCCTTACTCGTTGTTTGGGTTTGAATCCACTCGAGTTGTTCTTGGTGAAGGTGGGTCTTGAGTTCCTTTTATTTCCCCAGAATTGCCTTGATGCAAGAGCCATGTGCTCATGATAAGCATACTTTGTGTCTTCAGGGCAGCTCTCTTCTTCCTCATATTCTTCTTCTTCTTCAAGCATTGCTCTTGCTTTCAACGCAAGGTTAGGTGAAGTGGTTTTTGATCGAACACGAGCAAGTCCATTGTCGGCTGTTTCGTTCATGATTGACATTGCAATGAACTCATCCAACACTTCACTGGAAGACAAGGAGTGGAAGTCTGGCCGCTGACGAATGACAGATGACATGGCTTTATTGAAAGGCATGATGGCTTTGAGAAACTTGCGCTTGACCCATGTATCATCCACATCCTTACTACCATGATCCTTTAGTGCCACAGCAATAGCAGTCACCCTCCGATAGAGATCACGAGGGTCCTCGTCTTCCTTCATCACAAACTCATCGGCCTTATCAAGTATCACTTCATAGTTGGATCGTTGAATACTTGAGCTTCCCTTGTATAGCACCATAATATGCTCCCAACAATCCTTGGCCAATGTGAAGGGACGTAAGTGGGGAAGGTCTTCAGGTAGCACAGCAGACTGGAGAATAAACAACGCAGAGTGATTATATTGATTGTGTGCATCTTCTCTTGGAGTGAGATTGCTTGGATCATGGGGATAATATCCTTGCTCTATAATTCTCCACAAGTTTGTTGAGCTGTGATTCAAATGAGACTTAATAGAAAATACCCAGTTAGCAAAGTCACCTTTCACAAGTTTAGGAGGAGGACCAACAGGATTAAGACGAGGTGCGAGAACGGGTCCTCCATAGGCCATGGGAGGTGGAACTGAGGCATATGTTCCAGTCCCATCCTTTTCGTGAGGTGAAGCCGGTCGCATACCTTTAGCCGCTTCCTTAGAGGAGTTGGCCTCCGAATCGGAAATGGTGGGTTTAACCACTAAAGCCGGTTCGGGTGAACTTTTAAGACCCTCAATTAATTCTTTAAGCATGGTTTTGACTTCGCTCGTCAAGGACGTCTTGAGGGCTGCCATAGCCGTATTCAAGTCATCCCTTGTGACCGAAGTCAAGTCCATGTCCTCGGGTTGCCCATGGATAACTTCCTCTCCGCCTTCCATACTCTTCGGGTGGTTAAACCCTTAATAAAGAGACGTGGCTCTGATACCAATTGAAAGGATCGATATGGTTGGCTAGAGGGGGGGGGGGTGAATAGACAACGACCACTTTTTAATTAATCTTAGCAAGTTAAGGTAAACACTATACGGGTTCACAAATAATATAACAATGAGGTGAACCCTATAGAAGCTAACAACGAGAGCTATTAAGACTACTACGATATAGTCACAAGCATAAGCAAATACAAAGTAAAGGATAGAGATAACCACAAGTGGAACCGATGGAGACGAGGATGTGTTACCGAAGTTCCTTCCCTTTGACAGGAAGTACGTCTCCGTTGGAGCGGTGTGGAGGCACAATGCTCCCCAAAAAGCCACTAAGGCCACCGTATTCTCCTCACGCCCTCGCACGATGCAAGGTACCGTGATTCCACTATAGGTGCCCTTGAAGGCGGCGACCGAACCTTTACAAACAAGGTTGGGGCAACTCCACACAAAGCTTGGAGGCTCCCAACTAAACCACGAAGCTTCACCACAATGGAATATGGCTTCGAGGTGACCTCAACCGTCTAGGATGCTCAAACACCCAAGAGTAACAAGATCCGCAAGGGATTGGTGGGGGAATCAACTTTTCTCTTGGTGGAAGTGTGGATCTAGGCCTTCTCAACCAATCCCTGAAGAATCAACAAGTTTGATTGGCTAGGGAGAGAGATCGGGCACTTTTGAGCTTGTGGAGCAACAATGGAGCTTAGAGAGGTAAGAGATAGGGTTCCTCAGCTAGAAGAACCCTTTATATAGTGGGGGGGGGGGGGAACTCAGACCATTTTCCCACTCTCTGCCCGAGCTCCAGCGGTACTACCGCTGAACAGGAGCGGTACTACCGCTGCCTGGCGGTACTACCGCTGGATGCAGCGGTACTACCGCTGGGCCTCCAGCGGTACTACCGCTGACACCAGCGGTACTACCGCTGGCCCCTTGGTAGTGCACAAACACTACTACCGCCGAGAAAGTCTTCGCAAAAGGGTCCGTCCACAAACTACCGCTAGGTAGGTGGAACAAGGCACCTGGAGCAGTACTACCGCCAGCTAGCGGTACTACCACTGGCTGCAGCGGTACTACCGCTAGCAGTCCAGCGGTACTACCGCTGGAACTAGCGGTACTACCGTTGGGGACCATTTTGCGGATATGCTCAACACAAATAGGCGAGGGCCGCTCCAAAGATAAAGGAAAGGGAGAATTTGGAGTGTGCGTGTGCAAAGATAGATTCCACCCAAACCTTTCCACTACGGATCCCCTCTTAATAGTACGGCTTTCCTATGACTCAAATAAAGAGAATCGTAGAGAGCGCCGTGCTTCCGTTCCATGAGAGATGAGACGTGTCGTCTTGTGCCGTTGACGTGTGCTATCTGAAACCTTAACACACATGGTTAGTCCTGTACAGTACTGTCATCAATCACCAAAATTACTTAGGCATAAACTATGCCCCAACACATTGCTTCTTCATAATTCGTAGGCTCATTGTTGTCCAACAACATAATTGATAAGACGGGATTACCATACCACTCTAGAGTAGTACGCGGTCTCGTCCACCTGCGAGGTTCGAGAGGAACTTGATCCGGAGTTTCATGATCATCATCATGAACTTCCTCCTCAACCGGCGTCGCAACGACAGGGGTTTCCCCTTGCCCTACGCCACCATCCAGAGGGATGAGAGGTTCGACAACCTCAGCAAGTTCTATCTTCCTCCCACTCAATTCTCTCGAGAGAAACTCATTCTCGAGAAAAGCTCCATTCTTAGAAACAAACACTTTGCCCTCGGATTTGGGATAGAAGGTATACCCAACTGTCTCTTTTGGGTAACCTATGAAGACGCACTTTTCCTCTTGGGTTCCAACTTTTCAGCCAGAAGCTTTTTGACATAAGCATCACATCCCCAAACTTTAAGAAACGACAACTTTGGTCTTTTGCCATACCATAGTTCGTATGGTGTCGTCTCAACGGATTTTGATGGTGCCCTATTTAAAGTGAATGGAGCTATTTCTAATGCATAACCCCAAAACGATAACGGCAAATCGGTAAGAGACATCATAGATTGCACCATCTCCAATAAAGTACGATTACGACGTTCGGACACACCATTACGCTATGGTGTTTCAGGTGGTGTCAACTGTGAAACAATTCCACATTGTCTTAAGTGAGCACCAAACTCGAAACTCAGATATTCACCCCCACGATCAGAACATAGGAACTTGATCTTCTTGTTACGATGATTTTCAACTTCACTCTAAAATTGCTTGAACTTTTCAAATGTTTCAGACTTGTGCTTCATCAAGTAGACATAACCATATCTACTCAAATCATCAGTGAAGGTGAGAAAATAATGATATCCGCCGCGTGCCTCCACACTCATCGGACCACACACATCGGTATGTATGATTTCCAACAAGTCACTTGCACGCTCCATTGTTCCGGAGAACGGAGTTTTAGTCATCTTGCCGATGAGGCATGGTTCGCAGGTGTCAACTGAATCAAAGTCAAGTGACTCCAAAAGTCCATCGGTATGGAGTTTCTTCATGCGCTTCACACCGATACGACCTAAGCGGCAGTGCCATAAAAACATGGCGCTATCATTGTTAACTCTAACTCTTTTCGTCTCAATGTTATGTATATGTGTATTATCACTATCAAGATTCAATATGAACAATCCTCTCACATTGGGTGCATGACCATAAAAGATATTACTCATAGAAATAGAACAACCATTATTCTCTGACTTAAACGAGTAACCGTCTCGCAATAAACAAGATCCAGATATAATGTTCATGCTTAATGCAGGCACTAAATAACAATTATTTAAGTTCATAACTAATCCTGATGGTAACTAATGTGAAACTATGCCGACGGCGATTGCATCAACCTTGGAACCATTTCCCACGCGCATCGTCACTTCATCCTTCGCCAGCCTTTGCTTATTCCGCAGTTCCTGCTTCGAGTTGCAAATATGAGCAACAGAACTGGTATCGAATACCCAGGCACTACTACGAGAGCTGGTTAAGTACACATCAATAACATGTATATTAAATATACCTGACTTTCTTTGGTCGCCTTCTTATCAGCCAAATACTTGGGGCAGTTGTGCTTCCAGTGACCCATACCCTTGCAATAATAGCAGTCCGTTTCAGGCTTAGGTCCAGCTTTGGGTTTCTTTGCCGGATTGGCAACAGGCTTGCCACTCTTCTTTGAATTACCCTTCTTTCCTTTGTCGTTTCTCTTGAAACTAGTGGTTTTATTCACCATCAACACTTGATGCTCTTTACGGAGTTCTGACTCTGCGACTTTCAGCATCACGAACAACTCGTCGGGTGACTTGTTCATCCCTTGCATGTTGTAGTTCAACACAAAGCCCTTATAGCTTGGCGGCAGTGATTGAAGAATTCTGTCAGTGATAGCCTCTTGCCGGAGTTCAATCCCCAGCTCAGCTAGACGGTTTGAGTAGCGAGACATTTTGAGCACATGTTCACTGACAGACAAATTCTCCTCCATCTTGCAAGCATAGAATTTATCGGAGGTCTCATACCTCTCAATCCGAGCGTTCTTCTGAAAGATAAACTTCAACTCCTGGAACATCTCATATGCTCCATGATGCTCAATGCAACGTTGAAGTCCCGACTCTAAGCCATACAAGACTGCACATTGAACTACTGAGTAGTCCTCCTTATGTGTTAACCAAGCGTTCTTAACATATTCGTCAGCCGTAGCGGGTGGTTCATCTCCTAGCGCAGCATTAAGGACATAATCCTTCTTCCCAACTTGCAGGAGCAACTTAAGATTACGAGCCCAGTCTACAAAGTTGCTTCCATCATCTTTCAACTTAGCTTTCTCTAGGAATGTATTAAAATTCAGGGTGACTGTCGTGTGAGCCATTGATCTACAACACAAATATATTCAAAGTGGAGTTAGACTATGTTCAATATAATTAGAGTTTAACTAATCAAATTACTTTCTAAACTCCCACTCAAAAAGTACATCTCTCTAGTCATTTGAGTGGTTCATGATCCAATTCACTAGCTCAAGTCCGATCATCACGTGAGTTGAGGATAGTTTCAGTGGTAAGCCTCCCTATGCTAATCATATCAACTATATGATTCATGATCGACCTTTCGGTCTCATGTGTTCCGAGGCCATGTTTGCACATGCTAGGCTCGTCAAACTTAACCCGAGTGTTCCACGTGTGCAACTGTTTTGCACCCGTTGTATGTGAACATTGAGTATATGACATCCGATCATCACGTGGTGTCTCGAAACGACGAACTATAGCAACGGTGCACAGTCGGGGAGAACACAATTTCTTCTCGAAATTTTAGTGAGAGATCACCTCATAATGCTACCGTCGTTCTAAGCAAAATAAGGTGCAAAAAAGGATTAACATAACATGCAATTCATAAGTGACATGATATGGCCATCATCACGTGCTTCTTGATCTCCATCACCAAAGCACCAGCACGATCTTCTTGTCACCAGCGCCACACCATGATCTCCATCAACGTGTCGCCATCGGGGTTGTCGTGCTACTCATGCTATTACTTCTAAAGCTACATCCTAGCAATATAGTAAACGCATCTGCAATCACAAACATTAGTTTAAGGACAACCCTATGGCTCCTGTCGGTTGCCGTACCATCGACGTGCAAGTCCATATTAACTATTACAACATGATCATCTCATACATCCAATATATCACATCACATCGTCGGCCATATCACATCACAAACATACCCTGCAAAAACAAGTTAGACGTCCTCTAATTGTTGTTGCATGTTTTACGTGGTGACCATGGGTATCTAGGAGAAACCGACACTCGCCAGTCATCTTTGAGCAATGGGGTTGCTCATAGCGATGAAACCAGTCTCTCGTAAGCGTACGAGTAATGTCGGTCCGAGCCGCTTCGATCCAACAATACCGCGGAATCAAGAAAATACTAAGGAGGGCAGCAAGTCGCACATCACCGCCCACAAAAACTTTTTTGTTCTACTCGAGATGACATCTACGCATGAACCTAGCTCATGATGCCACTGTTGGAGAACGTCGCATGGGAAAAAAAATTCCTACGTGCACAAAGACCTATCATGGTGATGTCCATCTACGGGAGGGGATTTCCGATCTACGTACCCTTGTAGATCGCACAGCAGGAAGCGTTAAGAAACGCGGTTGATGTAGTGGAACGTCCTCACGTCCCTCGATCCGCCCCGCGAACTGTCCCACAAACCGTCCCACGATCCGCTCCGATCTAGTGCCGAACGGACGGCACCTCCGCATTCAGCACACGTACAGCTCGACGATGATCTCGGCCTTCTTGATCCAGCAAGAGAGACGGAGAGGTAGATGATTTCTCCGGCAGCATGACAACACTCTGGATGTTGGTGGCGATCTTATCTCAGCACGGCTCTGCCCGAGCTCCGCAGAAACGCGATTTAGAGGAAAAATCGTGGAGGTATGTGGTCGGGCTGCCGTGGCAAAGTTGTCTCAAATCAGCCCTAATACCTCAGTATATATAGGATGGAGGGGAGGGAGCTTGCCTTGAGGCTCAAGGAGCCCCAAGGGGTCGGCCGAACTGGGGGGAGGAGGATTCCTCCTCCAATCCTAGTACAACTAGGATTGGAAGGTGGAGTCCTTCTCTATTTTCCCACTTCCCCTTTTTTTCTTTTCTCTTTTGTTTTTCTTATCTCCTACGCAGGGGCCTTCTTGGGCTTGCCCACCAGCCCACTAAGGGCTGGTGCGGCACCCCTAAGGCCTATGGGCTTCCCTGGGGTGGGCTGCACCCCCCCCCCCCCCCGGTGAACATCCGGAACCCTGATCTGCAATCTCTGGCGTCAGCTAGACGAATGCTTATGACAACAAACCTTCTCCTGCAACGGCACCGGAAGAATGCTGCTAGCATTCCCCGGCAATGAAACTAGAAGAACGTTGTTGATGGCCCACCAGTGTGTGGGTTCGCAACAGTTTTTGAGGGTAGAGTATTCGACCCAAATTTGTTGATTCGCACGACGGGAGGTGAGAGATAAATCTCAAGTATTAGCAGTTGAATTGTCAAATTCAACCACACCTGAAAGATTAGTATCTGCAAGCACAGTAGTAACATCAAAGTAACGAGTAACGGCAGTGAAACGAGCAATAACAGCGGCAAGGAACAGCAGTAGGGACAACAGTAGCAAGTAGCAACAGTAGCAAGCGACAGTAGTAGCAACAGTAGTAGTAGCAGCAGCAGAGCAGAACAAGTAACAGCAGTAGCAACAGTAGCAGCAACAGTAGAGCAAGACAAGTAAAAGCAGTAGCAACAGTAGTAGCAGCAGCAGAGCAAGACAAGTAACAGCAGTAGTAGGACAAACTCGTAGGCAATGGGTCGGTGATTTGTTTGGATGATATTCATCATGCAACAACCATAACAAGGAGAGATATGTGGCTAGCTCCCGTTCGTCAATGTGATGTAGGCATGCATTCCGTGTGTCGTCATACGTGCTTAGGGAAAATAACTTGCATGACATCTATTGTCCATCCCTCCCGTGGCAGCGGGGTCCAAAAGGAAACTACGGGATATTAAGGAACCGGACCAACGCATTAGCACTTGGTGAACACATGAACTCCTCAAACTATGGTCATCACCGGGAGTGGTTCCGGTTATTGTCACTCGGGGGTTGCCGGATCATAACACATAGTAGGTAACTACAACTTGCAAGATCGGATCTAAACACACACATATATTGGTGACAACATAATAATTTCAGATCTGAAATCATGGCACTCGGGCCCTAGTGACAAGCATTAAGCATGGCAAAGTAGTAGCAACATCAATCTCAGAACATAGTGGATACTATGGAACAATCCCCATCAAAACTAACTCGATTAGATGATAGATCTCATCCTACTCATCACCGCCCAGCGAGCCTACGAATAGATTACTCACGAATGATGAAGAGCTTCATGGAATTGGAGAGGGAAGAAGGTTGATGATGACGATTGCGATGATTTCCCCTCTCCGAAGCCCAAGACGGACTCCATATCTGCCACCCAGATGAAGAATAGGAGGTGGTGGAGCCTCCGTATCGAAAACGCGACAAAAACTTCTCTTTTTATTTTTTCTGGGACGAAAGGCAACTTATAGAGATGGAGTTGGGGGCGGCAGGTGCCTGTGGGCCCCACAAGCCTGCCCACCGCCACCAGGGGGTGGTGGCGGAGCAGGGGGTTGTGGCCCACTGACCCACCCCCTGAGGTGGAACTTGGCGCAGATATTTTTGATATTTTCCAAAACCGCTCCCCGTAAATTTTCACGATGTTTGGAGAACTTTGATTTCTGCACAAAAATAACACCAAGGCAATTTTGCTGAAAACAGCGTCAGTCCAGGTTAGTTCCATTCAAATCATGCAAATTAGAGTCCAAAACAAGGGCAAAAGAGTTTGGAAAAGTAGATATGATGGAGACATATCAACTCCCCCAAGCTTAAAACCTCAGTTGACAAACTGAGAGAGAAAGAAAAACTTTGAAAAACTCTGTTTGATCTTGTTGTGGCAAGAATGTCTAACTCATAACCAGAATTTCAGCAAGATCACAAGTTAACCACATAAGCAAATGACACAAAGGTCTCACGGTAAACTAATATCAATGGCATAATCAGCTAACGAGCAAATAATAATGAGTTTCAAATATCAACACTTCAATCAAAACAAGCATGAAGCAATATGAATAGGTGGTATCTCGCTAGCTCTTTTTGAGACCGCAAAACATAAATGCAGAGCACTTTCAAAGATCAAGGGCTCACTAAACATTGTAATTCATAGCAACGAAGATCCAGTCATAGTCATACTCAATATCAATCAAAAGCAAAGCATAAAAATAACAGAGGTGCTCTATAATTGGTGCTTATATAAGAGGAGGATGACTCGACAGGAAAATAAATAGATAGGCCCTTCGCAGAGGGAAGCATTGATTTGCAGGGGTACCAGAGCTCAAGCTTTGAAAACAGAGATAATAATTTTGGGTGGCATGCTTTCATTGTCAACGGAATGACCAAGAGTTCTCAATATCTTCCATGCTACTCATGCTATGGGCGGTTCCTAAACAGAAAAGTAAAGTTTTAACCCCCCCCCCCATCACCAATCAATCACACTCCACGGCTAGCCGAATCCTCACGTACCGTCCATACTAACATCAATCCCGGGGGAGTCTTGTTTTTCAGTTATGTTTTCGATTTAAGCGTGGAACTGTTCATCCCAAATACCGGCCCCTTTCTCGTGAATGACTGTGAATAAACACATGTCGAGGATAACACTCCTAGCATGGAAGATACCAATAGCACTCTGTCACCACATGAGCGGTTCGGGCATGCAAAACAGATTATTTCTTGAAGGTTTAGAGAATGGCACATGCAAATTTACTTGGAACGGCAGGTAGATACCGCAAATAGGTAGGTATGGTGGACTCTCATGGAAAAACTTTTGGGTTTATGGAAGTGGATGCACAAGCAGTATTCCCGCTTAGTACAAGTGAAGGCTAGCAAAAGACTGGGAAGCGACCAACTAGAGAGCGACAACAATCATCAAGATGCAATGAATTTGACTAACATTGAATGCAAGCATGAACAGGATATAAATCACCATGAACACGAACATCATTGAGGCTATGTTGATTTTGTTTCAACTACATGAATGAACATGCGCCATGTCAAGCCACTTGAAACATTCAAAGGAGAATACCATCCTATCATACTACAACATAGTCATCTCAAAATCTATGTTGGCAATCAAGACAAACCATTATAAGCTCTCAGCTAAATAAGCATGGCATCAGAAACTATGATCTCTAAGTTGCCATTGCAAACATGGTTCTCTCACAACAAAGCTAAATCTGGGTCGACAAGCTAGTCATATTTACAAAAACAAAATAGATAGAGTTCATACCAGCTTTTCAGTCTCAGTCACTTCATCATATATCATCATTATTGCCTTTCATTTGCACGATCGAACGATGTGAACAATAATAAGCGCATTGGACTAAGCTGAATCTGCAGGCAAACACAAAGGAGAAGACAAAATAATATGGCTCTTTGAAAGCTAAACAGGTAAGCATGTAAGAACCACTAAACAATGTAACCAATATCTTCTACCTTGACACAAAGAAAAAGAAAACTATTTACACGAGAAAACTCCCAACAAGCAAAAGAAGAAAGAAAAATCTTTTTGGGTTTTCTCAAAAGAATAAAAAACAAGAAAACAAGAAAACAAAAAGAAACTAGCATGGATAATACAGTGGCAAAGTGTAAACACCGGCTAACAAGGTGAAAGCATAAGCATGAATGTAAAGTCGGTGAGAACACGTACTCCCCCAAGCTTAGGCTTTTCGCCTAGCTTGGTCTACTCCCATGGATGATCTTGGCAAAACCCAAAGTCATAATGGGTGTTATACGGGAGTGCTGCAGCCACTGCTTGAATAGCTGCCTCACGAAGTCGAGCAGGAGTCGCCTCCCTCTCATACTCCTCTGCCTCTCCTATGGTTATGTAGTATCTTCGTTTTACCTGAAAGTCAAAGAAAGCAGGAGCAGGAAGGGTAATATGGAAAACACGCTGTCGGTTAAATATCAAGCGATATAGGAGGGATCCATGATCTCTTTCAAGGAACTAGTAGTGTGTTAGCGCGACACGATCAAGGTAGGCTGTATGGAGAGGAGGGTCTTCTGGACGGATGGATACCCCAAGAAAATTTGCTAAGCGTGTAGCATAAACTCCACCAAAGAAATCCCCCTCGCTGGCATTTTTATTCAGCCTCCTTGCTATTATAGCTCCCATATTGAAGCTCCTGTCACCTGTTACTGCGCTCTTAAGGATACTCAGGCCGGAAGCGCATAGGTGACAATGTGCACCCTTGCCGTTAATGCAGCTACCTATGAAGAGGGCAAGGTAGTGCAAGGGAGGGAAATGGATGCATCCTATGGTGGCTTGCGTGATATCTCTGGTTTCTCCAACAGTTATACTGGAGACAAAGTCTCTGACCGAAGACTTAGGAGGATCATTAACAGTACCCCCATCGGGTATCTTGCATATCCTATTGAAATCCTCCAGATCCACGGTATAGAATTTATCGTACAGATCAAACAGTATGGATGATTCATGGCCAACTAAAAATTTAAATCTACGCACAAAAGAGGCAGTGAGCATAGCATACTGTTCACATTTATCTGAGAGGAATTCTTCTAACCCGGCATTGCGGACAAGTGCATCAAACTCATCCTTGCAGCCTACTTCGATCATGAACTCATCAGAAGGCCATTCACATGGTTGCTCCGGTGCGTCCCGTAGTTGAAAAGGTTCGGGCTCCCGAAAGGAGAAACGAGGACCCTTCCTACTTGAGGAACCACCATAAAACTTCCTTCTGAACATAATTTCCTTTTGCTGAAATTTTTGAAGTTCAAGAGAAAACTGAATGAAGACCAACCATACCTTGTAGCAACTACTCCTACTAGTGCCTAGAGACCATATCACGCGTTAAAACTACTTGGGACCAGCTAAAATCAACTTTTCTAGCTCAAGAACAGGGTCACCAAGGTAGCAAGATTACGTGAAGGATAAAGCACTAGAGCAAAAACTAATTGGACTAATGGAGGAGTCACTTACCAAGGAGTAATTTCCCCAAAACGGTTTGGAGAATGGTGCTTTGAGCAAGGAGATCGAAAATCACAGCCAAATGAGCGAGAACACGGGTTTGAGCTGCGAAACATTTTTTTCTCGAGGTGGAAGAAGAGGCTGGGAGCTGGAATGAGTGGAGGGGGGGTGCATGTGGCCCCCACAAGCTTGCACCCCGCCACCAGGGGGTAGGTGGCGGTGGGGGGGCTTGTGGACCACTAGTCAGGCCCCCCGGCTAGCTCTCAGGCCCAAAAAATTTCAAAAATTCCAGAAAAAAATCATACCAAATTTTCAGGACCATCGGAGAAGTTTTATTTTCGAGGTATTTTCTCCGGGACGCTAAAACAGAAAACAGGAAAAGCTAAACTAATTCCATCATTTTTCTTCTAAGCAACAGAAAAGGAAAACTCAAAACAGAGGTATGTGACTCTGTGATTCATCCGTTTCACGGTCATCGAAAGAAATCCGTCAATGGGGTTGATCAAATCCTTAGGACAAAACCTTCTCGAATCGCAAGAGAGAACAGAGAATTTTCGAATAGCCACTAAGTCACCTCAATGGGGATATGAATCTCCCCAACAAGCAAATCATACTTCATCTTGACACGAGGAATAGGGCATTCAAAGCTCCCAATGAGAATCGATGAAGTCTTTTCGATAGCATTGATGCAATGTACTGGATATCGTTTCTTCGGAAAGTGCACTGTGTGCTCATTAGCATTGACGTGGAAAGTGACATTGCCTTTGTTGCAATCTATAACAGCCCCTGCAGTGTTTAAAAAGGGTCTTCCGAGGATGATAGCCATGGCATCGTCCTCGGGAATATCCAAGATAACAAAGTCACATAAGATAGTGGTATTAGCAACCACAACAGGCACATCCTCGCAAATGCCGATAGGGAAAGCAGTTGATTTGTCGGCCATTTGCAGAGAAATTTCAGTGGGTGTCAACTTATCCAACTCAAGACCACGATAAAGAGAGAGTGGCATAACACTAACACCGGCTCCAAGGTCACATAAGGCAGTTCTTACGTAGTTTCCTTTAATAGAGCAAGGTATGGTGGGCACTCCGGGATCACCAAGTTACTTAGGAGTTCCACCTTTGAAAGTGTAATTGGAAAGCATGGTGGAGATCTCAAGATCTGGTATCTTCCGTTTCTTAGTCACAATATCTTTAATGTACTTGGCATACGGATACATCTTGAGCATATCAGTTAACCGCATCTGCAGAAAGACGGGTCTTATCATCTCAACGAAGCGCTCAAAATCCTCATCATCCTTTTTCTTGGATGGCTTAGGAGGAAAGGACATAGGTCTCTGAACCCTTGACTCCCTTTCTTTACCATGCTCCCTAGCAGTGAAGTCATTCTTGTTGTATTTCTTAGGTTGTGGATTATCAGGATTAACCGTAGGTTCAATCCCCACATCCTCATCATTGCCAGGTTAAGCATTATTACGAACATCGTTGTCCATATTGTCACCACGTTCATGTTCATCACCTGATTGTGTTTCTGCATCAGACGCAGAAATATCATTAGGTTCTTCAGTTGTGACAGTATTTGGTGAACTGGCGTGCAGGTTTCTATCATCCTTCTTCTTCTCCTTAGGATGACTAGGTGTATCACCATTGATTCCTTGAGAATCTTGATCAATTCTATTAGGATGACCTTCAGGATACAAAGGTTCCTGAGTCATTTTGCCTCCTCTAGTAATGACTCTGACAGAGTTGGCATTTAATTCATTGAGCAGGTCATTCTGAGATTTAAGTACTTGTTCTACCTGAGTAGTAATCATAGAGGCATGTTTACTCAGAAGCTTCAGAGCATTGACATTTCTGTCTACACAAGCACTTAAATGGCTAAGCATACGAGTACTTTGTTCCAAATGTCTGCTAACATAATCATTGAAACTCTGTTGTTTGGCAACAAATTGTCAAATTCATCAAAGCATATGCTAGCAGGTTTATCAAAAGGAATATCACTCTCGTCAAACCTACGCAGAGAATTCACTTCTACTACCTGTATCGGGTTATCGAGACCGTGGATCTCTTCGGTAGGTGGTAGATTTTTGATATCTTCAGATCTAATGCCTTTCTCTTGCACAGATTTCTTGGGTTCTTGCATATCTTCGGGACTGAGGAATAGAATACCTCTTTTCTTAGGATTTGGCTTAGGAGGTGGTTCGGGAATAGTCCAAGCATTATCGTTGATCAAGAGGTTATTCAGTAGGGTCTCAGCTTGTTCTACAGTTCGTTCCCTAAAAACACAACTGGCACAACTATCTAAATGGTCTCTAGAGGCCTCGGTAAGTCCGTTATAGAAGATATCAAGTATCTCGTTCTTCTTAAGAGGGTGATCAGGCAAAGCATTTTGTAGCTGGATGAGCCTCCCCCAAGCTTGTGGAAGACTCTCTTCTTGGAGTTGAGCAAAGTTGTATATTTCCTACAAGGCAGCTTGCTTCTTATGGGCAGGGAAATATTTCACAGAAGTAATAGACCATCTCCTCGGGAATACGCACACATCCAGGAGCAAGAGAGGTCAACCAGACTTTAGCGTCATCCTTTAGAGAGAAAGTAAACAACTTAAGGATATAGTAGTGGCGGATCTTCTCCTCACTAGTGAAAAGGTTGGCTATTTTGGATAGTTTGACAAGATGGGCTATGACCGTCTCAGACTCATAACCGTGAAAAGGATTAGATTCGACTAGAGAGATTATCTCAGGGTTGACAAAGAATTCATAATCCTTATCGGTGACAAAGATAGGCGAAGTGGCAAACTTCGGGTCATTTTTCATCCTAGCTTCCCGAGATGTTTCCTTCCACTTGAGAAGTAATTTCTCAGCGTCATAGGCATCCTTACACGCAAGCAAATCCTCAGCTATCTCTCCCTCCATAACGTAACCCTCAGGTATATCAGGCAATTCATATCTAGGAGAGCTAGATCTAGCAGGAGCAAAAGCAGGTTCTATCTCAATAGTATCGGCAGTTTCAGTAACTCTAGCAATATGAGCTTCAAGGAACACTCCTAGTGGAACATCAAGCAAAGGAGTATCTCTAGCAGTATCAAGCATAGCATCATCAGGAAAAATAGCATCTCTAGCATCATCAGGCAAAGCAGTATCAAGCATAGCATCTCTAGCATCATCAGGCATAACATCAAGCATAGTATCATCAGGCGTAGTATCAAGCATAGCATCATCAGGCATAGTATCAAGCATAGCATCTCTAGTAGTAGCATCATAAGCATCATCAAGCATAGGCAACGAATCAAGATTTCTAGCAGGAGGTGAAGTCGCAAACTTACTCATAACTGAAGGTGAATCAAGTGCAGAGCTAGATGGCAATTCCTTACCTCCCCTCGTAGTTGAGGGCAAGACTTTGGTCTTTGGATCCTTCAGATTCTTCATAGTGATCAGCAGATATAAATCCCAAGTGACTCAGAGAATATAGCAATACCTCCCCGGCAACGGCGCGAGAAAAATGCTGATCTGCAATCTCTGGCGTTAGCTAGACAAATGCTTATGACAACAAACCTTCTCCTGCAACGGCACCAGAAGAATGCTGCTAGCACTCCCCGACAATGAAACTGGAAGAATGTTGTTGATGGCCCACCAGCGCGTGGGTTCGCAGCAGTTTTCAAGGGTAGAGTATTCGACCCAAATTTGTTGATTCGCATGACGGGAGGTGAGAGAATACTCTCAAGTATTAGCAGTTGAATTGTCAGATTCAACCACACCTGAAAGATTAGTATCTCCAAGCACAGTAGTAACAACAAAGTAACGAGTAACGGCAGTGTAACAAGCAATAGCAGCGGCAAGGAACAGCAGTAGGGACAGCAGTTGCAAGTAGCAACAGTAGCAAGCGACAGTGGTAGCAACAGTAGTAGCAGCAACAGCAGAGCAAGACAAGTAATAGCAGTAGTAACAGTAGCAGCAGCAGTAGAGCAAGACAAGTAACATCAGTAGCAACAGTAGTAGCAGCAGCAAAGCAAGACAAGTAATAGCGGCAGTAGGACAAACTCGTAGGCAATGGGTCGGTGATTTGTTTGGATGATATTCATCATGCAACAGCCATAACACGGAGAGATATGTGGCTAGCTCCCATTCGTCAATGTGATGTAGGCATGCATTCCGTGTGTCGTCATACATGCTTAGGGAAAAGAACTTGCATGACATCTATTGTCCATCCCTCCCGTGGCAGAGGGGTCCAAAAGGAAACTACGGGATATTAAGGTTCTCCTTTTAATAAAGAACCGGACCAACGCATTAGCACTTGGTGAACACAGGAACTCCTCAAACTATGGTCATCACCGGGAGTGGTTCCGGTTATTGTCACTCCGGGGTTGCCGGATCATAACACATAGTAGGTAACTACAACTTGCAAGATCGCATCTAAAACACACATATATTGGTGACAACATAATAATTTCAGATCTGAAATCATGGCACTCGGGCCCTAGTGACAAGCATTAAGCATGGCAAAGTAGTAGCAACATCAATCTCAGAACATAGTGGATACTAGGGATCAATCCCCATCAAAACTAACTCGATTACATGATAGATCTCATCCTACTCATCACCGCCCAGCGTGCCTACGAATAGATTACTCACGAACGACGAAGAGCTTCATGGAATTGGAGAGGGAAAACGGTTGATGATGATGATGGCGACGATTTCCCCTCTCCGGAGACCAAGACGGACTCCAGATCTGCCCTCCAGAAGAAGAACAGGAGGTGGCGGTGCCTCCATATCGAAAACGCGACGAAAACTTCTCTTTTCATTTTTTTATGGGAGGAAAGGCAACTTATAGAGCTGGAGTTGGGGCGGCAGGTGCCTGTGGGCCCCACAAGCCTGCCCATCACCACCAGCGGGGTGGTGGCGGAGCAGGGGCTTGTGGCCCACTGGCCCACCCCCTAAGGTGGAACTTGGCGCAGATATTTTTGATATTTTCCAAAACTGCTCCCCGTAAATTTTAACGACGTTTGGAAAAGTTTGATTTCTGCACAAAAATAACACCAAGGCAATTCTGCTGAAAACAACGTTAGTCCTGGTTAGTTCCATTCAAGTCATGCAAATTATAGTCCAAAACAAGGGCAAAAGAGTTTGGAAAAGTAGATACGATGGAGACGTAACAAACCCATTCGTCACTCCCGGTACATTTCCGGCAATGCTGAAAACTTTCCGGTAATCAAATAAGGTCATCCTATATATCAATCTTCGTCTCTAGACCATTCCGGAAACCCTCGTGACGTCCGTGATCTCATCCGGGACTCCGAACAACATTCGGTAACCAACCATATAACTAAAATACACATAAAACAACGCCGAACCTTAAGTGTGCAGACCATGCGGGTTCGAGAATTATGTAGACATGACCCGAGGGACTCCTCGGTCAATATCCAATAGCGGGACCTGGATGACCATATTGGATCCTACATATTCTACGAAGATCTTATCGTTTGAACCTCAGTGCCAAGGATTCATATAATCCCGTATGTCATACCCTTTGTCCTTCGGTATGTTACTTGCCCGAGATTCGATCGTCAGTATCCGCATACCTATTTCAATCTCTTTTCCGGCAAGTCTCTTTACTCGTTCCGTAATACAAGATCACGTGGCTTACAATAAGTCACATTGCTTGCAAGGCTTGTGTGTGATGTTGTATTACCGAGTGGGCCCCGAGATACCTCTCCGTCACACGGAGTGACAAATCCCAGTCTTGATCCATACTAACTCAATGGACACCTTCGGAGATACCTGTAGAGTATCTTTATAGTCAACCACTTACGTTGTGACGTTTGATAAACACAAAGCATTCCTCCGGTGTTAGTGAGTTATATGATCTCATAGTCATAGGAATAAATACTTGACACGTAGAAAACAGTAGCAACAAAATGACACGATGAACATGCTACGTCTATTAGTTCGGGTCTAGTCCATCACAGGATTCACCGAATGATGTGATCCAGTTATCAAGCAAGAACACCTTGTACATAGTCAGAAGACCCTGACTATCCTTGATCAACTGGCTAGCCAACTAATGGCTTGCTAGGGACAGTATTTTGTCTATGTATCCACACATGTATCTAAGTCTTCATTCAATACAATTATAGCATGGATAATAAACGATTATATTTGATACAGGAATTATAATAATAACTTATTTATCATTCGCTCTAGGGCATAATTCCAACATGGCGCTATGCCCCGATATGCGTAGATGTCCGAGGGCATAATAATGTACCTGCCTAGATGAAGATTGAGCAAAGAAGGAGCAGGAAAAGTAATAGTCTCACGAGTATCCTGACTAAATACCAGGTTATAAATCATCCTCTTATTTATATCTTTATCAAGAAAGTCATGGCGAACCATGCTATCATAATCTAGATATCTCTCGGGAAGAAGAATCTCTTCTTCCTCGCGCAGTCTAATAGATATCTCAAAATGTCTAGCAAGACGGGTAGCATAGATACCTCCATAAACAACACCTTTAGAACGGTTCGTTTTCAACCGTTGAGATACTATAGCGCCCAAGCTATAAGTTTTATCATTATAAAGGGCTTCGCGCAAAACCGCAAGATCTGGGGATCTAAGAGCCCCAGCTTTCCCATGGCCAATCAAACATTTTTCCCATGAATAATGAGAAGTACCGAAGCACGGGAAAATGTATGCTAGCAGCTCTAGCACAAGACACTCCTCTCTCTCCTCTATGAAAGCCTCCAAGTCCCGTGGACGAGGTTCATGAATATCCCCAACATAAGGTAATTTGGAAACATTGCAAAAATCCTAAAGTGACGTGCGCTCGGGGATATCATATAACTTGAACTCAACTATAGGAGGACTCTTCCTTGGGTAGAAATTAAAGCTTTGCACGAAAATATTAGTGAGGAGGAGGTCTTGCGGATACTTTGTTGGGTAACGTAGCATAAATTCAAAAAAATTCCTACGCATGTTCAGATCTTCCTATGGAGAGACCAGCAACGAGAGAGGGGTAAGAGCATCTTCGTACCTTTGAAGATCGCTAAGCGGAAGCGTTGCTAGAACGCGGTTGATGGAGTCGTACTCGCAGCGATTCCGATCTAGTGCCGAACAACGGCACCTCCGTGTTCAACACACGTGCAGCCCGGTGACGTCTCCCGCACCTTGATCCAGCAAGGAGGAGGGAGAGGTTGGGGAAGAAGACCAGCAACACGACAGCGTGGTGTTGGTGGAGAGACGAGGTCTCCCGGCAGGGCTTCGCCAAGCGCTGGCAGAGAGGAGGAGGGAGAGGAACAGGGCTGCGCCGAGAGAGAGAGATTAAACCGTGTCTCAAACAGCCCCGAACCCCATCTATATATAGGGGGGGGGGAGGGGGCGCAGCCCTTAGGGTTCCCACCCCTAAGGGGTGCGGCAGCCCTTAGATGGGAGAGGGGTGGCGGCCAGGGCAAGGGGGAGGGGTGGCGCACCCCTCTGGTGGGCCTAAGGCCCACCTAAGTTAGGGTTCCCCCTCTTTTTCTTTCCCCTGCGCCATGGGCTGAGTGGGGAGGCGCACCAGCCCAACTAGGGGCTGGTTCCCACCCCCACTTAGCCCATCTTACCTCTTGGGGTCGCAGCCCCCCTTCGGTGGTCCCCCGGGACCACCTCCGGTGGTCCCGGTGGTCCCGGTACGTTACCGGTGATGCCCGAAACACTTCCGGTGTCCGAAACCATCCGTCCTATATATCAATCTTTACCTCCGGACCATTCCGGAGCTCCTCGTGACGTCCGGGATCTCATCCGGGACTCCGAACAACTTTCGGTAATCTCGTATAACAATTCCCTATAACCCTAGCGTCATCGAACCTTAAGTGTGTAGACCTTACGGGTTCGGGAGACAGGCAGACATGACCGAGACACCTCTCTGGCCAATAACCATCAGCGGGGTCTGGATACCCATGGTGGCTCCCACTAGCTCCACGATGATCTCATCGGATGAACCACGATGTCAAGGATTCAATCAATCCCGTATACGATTCCCTTTGTCTGTCGGTATAGAACTTGCCCGAGATTCGATCGTCGGTATACCTATACCTTGTTCAATCTCATTGCCGGTAAGTCTCTTTACTCGTTCCGTAGCACGTCATCGTGTGACTAACTCCTTAGTCACATTGAGCTCATGATGATGTTCTACCGAGTGGGCCCAGAGATACCTCTCCGTCACACGGAGTGACAAATCCCGATCTCGATTCGTGCCAACCCAACAAACACTTTCGGAGGTACCCGTAGTGCACCTTTATAGTCACCCAGTTTCGTTGTGACGTTTGATACACCCAAAGCACTCCTACGGTATCCGGGAGTTGCACAATCTCACGGTCGAAGGAAAAGATACTTGACATTAGAAAAGCATTAGCATACGAACAATACGATCTAGTGCTAGGCTTAGGATTGGGTCTTGTCCACCACATCATTCTCCCAATGATGTGATCCCGTTATCAATGACATCCAATGTCCATGATCAGGAAACCATGATCATCTATTGACTAACGAGCTAGCTAACTAGAGGCTTGCTAGGGACACATTGTGATCTATTCATTCACACATGTATTAGTGTTTCCTGTTAATACAATTATAGCATGAACGATAGACGATTATCATGAACAAGGAAATATGATAATAACCATTTTATTATTGCCTCTAGGGCATATTTCCAACAGTCTCCCACTTGCACTAGAGACAATAATCTAGTTACATTGTGATGTATCGAACACCCATAGCATTATGGTGCTGATCATGTTTTGCTCGTGGAAGAGGTTTAGTCAACGGGTCTGCAATATTCAGATCCGTGTGTACTTTACAAATATCTATCACTCCAGTTCGGACATGGTCCTGGATGGAGTTCTAGCGGCCCTTGATGTGCTTCGTCTTCCGGTGAAACCTGGGCTCTTTGGCTATGGCAATGGCTCCAGTGTTATCACAGAAGAGTGTCATAGGACCCGACGCGCTTGGAACCACTCCAAGGTCGGTGATGAGCTCCTTCATCCAAATTCCTTCATGAGCCGCTTCTGAAGAAGCTATGTACTCCGCTTCACATGTAGATGCTGCCACGACTTCTTGCTTGCTGCTGCACCAGCTCACTGCCCCACCATTCAACACATATACGTATCCGGTTTGTGACTTAGAGTCATCCGGATCTGTGTCGAAGCTAGCATCGACGTAACCCTTTACGACGAGCTCTTCGTCACCTCCATAAACGAGAAACATTTCCTTAGTCCTTTTCAGGTACTTAAGGATATTCTTGACCGCTGTCCAGTGTTCCGCACCGGGATTACTTTGGTACCTCCCTACCAAGCTTATTGCAAGGTTTATATCAGGTCTGGTACACAGCATGGCATACATTAGAGAGCCCACGGCTGAAGCGTAGGGGACAGAACTCATCTTCTCTCTATCTGCTGCCGTGGTCGGCGACTGAGTCTTACTCAATCTCATACCTTGCAAAACTGGCAAGAACCCTTTCTTTGAGTTTTCCATATTGAACTTCTTCAATATCTTGTCAAGGTATGTACTTTGCGAAAGACCTATGAGGCGTCTCGATCTATCTCTATAGATCTTGATGCCTAATATGTATGCAGCTTCTCCAAGGTCCTTCATTGAAAAACTCTTGTTCAAATAGGCCTTTATGCTCTCCAACATCTCTATATCATTCCCCATCAATAATATGTCATCCACATATAGTACGAGGAAAGCTACAGAGCTCCCACTCACTTTCTTGTACAGACAGGCTTCTCCGTAAACCTGTATGAACCCAAACGCTTTAATCACCTCATTAAAGCGAATGTTCCAACTCCGAGATGCTTGCACCAGCCCATAGATGGAGCGCTGGAGCTTGCATACTTTGTTAGCACCTTTAGGATCGACAAAACCTTCTGGTTGCATCATATACAACTCTTCCTTAAGATTCCCGTTAAGGAATGCTGTTTTGACGTCCATTTGCCAAATTTCATAATCATAAAAGGCGGCAATTGCTAACATGATTCGGACTGATTTCAGCTTCGCTACGGGAGAGAAAGTCTCTTCGTAGTTAACTCCTTGAATTTGTCGAAAACCCTTTGCGACAAGTCGAGCTTTGTAAACGGTTACATTACCGTTTGCATCAGTCTTCTTCTTGAAGATCCATTTATTTTCTATGGCTCGCCGGTCATCGGGCAAGTCCACCAAAGTCCATACTTTGTTCTCATACATGGATCCTATCTCGGATTTCATGGCCTCAAGCCATTTGTTGAAATCCGGGCCCGCCATCGCTTCTTCATAGTTCGAAGGTTCACCGTTGTCTAACAACATGATTTCCATCACAGGGTTGCCGTACCACTCTGGTGCGGAGCGTACCCTTGTGGACCTTCGTGGTTCAGTAGTAACTTGATCCGAAGCTTCATGATCATCATCATTAACTTCCTCTTCAGTTGGTGTAGGCATCACAGGAACAACTTCTTGCGTTGCGCTACTTTCCTGTTCGAGAGGGGGTGTAATTACCTCATCAAGTTCTACCTTCCTCCCACTTACTTCTTTCGAGAGAAACTCTTTCTCTAGAAAGGATCCGTTCTTGGCAACAAAGGTTTTACCTTCGGATCTAAGATAGAAGGTATACCCAATAGTTTCCTTAGGGTATCCTATGAATACGCATTTCTCCGCTTTGGGTTCGAGCTTTTCTGGTTGAAGTTTCTTCACATAAGCATCGCAGCCCCAAACTTTAAGAAACGACAACTTAGGTTTCTTGCCAAACCATAGTTCATACGGTGTCGTCTCAACGGATTTAGACGGTGCCCTATTTAAAGTGAATGCTGCAGTTTCTAATGCGTATCCCCAAAATGATAGCGGCAAGTCGGTGAGAGACATCATAGATCGTACCATATCTAATAAGGTGCGATTACGACGTTCAGACACTCCGTTGCGCTGCGGTGTGCCAGGCGGCGTTAGTTGTGAAACGATTCCACACTTTCTTAGGTGTGTGCCAAACTCGTGACTCAAATATTCTCCTCCACGATCAGATCGTAGACATTTTATTTTTCTGTCACGTTGATTCTCAACCTCACTCTGAAATTCCTTGAACTTTTCAAATGTCTCAGATTTGTGCTTCATCAAGTAGATATACCCATACCTACTCAAATCATCGGTGAGAGTGAGAACATAACGATAACCACCGCGAGCTTCAACGTTCATTGGACCACACACATCATTATGTATTATTTCCAATAAGTCGGAGGCTCTCTCCATTATTCCTGAGAATGGAGTCTTAGTCATCTTGCCCATGAGGCACGGTTCGCATGTGTCAAATGATTCAAAGTCAAGAGACTCTAGCAGTCCATCAGTATGGAGCTTCTTCATGCGCTTAACACCGATATGACCAAGGCGGCAGTGCCACAAGTATGTGGGACTATCATTATCAACTTTGCATCTTTTGGTACTCACACTATGAATATGTGTAACATCACGATCGAGATTCATCAAGAATAAACCATTCACCAACGGAGCATGACCGTAAAACATATCACTCATATAAATAGAACAACCATTATTCTCTGACTTAAATGAGTAGCCGTCTCGCATTAAGCAAGACCCTGATACAATGTTCATGCTTAAAGCTGGTACTAAATAACAATTATTAAGGTTTAAAACTAATCCCGACGGTAGATGTAGAGGTAGCGTGCCGACGGCGATCACATCGACCTTTGAACCATTCCCGACAAGCATCGTCACCTCGTCCTTGGCCAGTCTCCGCTTATTCCGCAGTTCCTGCTTTGAGTTGCAAATGTGAGCAACAGCACCGCTATCAAATACCCAGGAGCTACTACGAGCGCTGGTAAGGTACACATCAATAACATGTATATCATATATACCTTTAACGTTGCCGGCCTTCTTGTCCGCTAAGTATTTGGGGCAGTTCCGCTTCCAGTGACCTTTTCCCTTGCAGTAGAAGCACTCAGTCTCAGGCTTGGGTCCGTTCTTTTTCTTCTTCCCGGTATCTGGCTTACCGGGCGCGGCAACAACTTTGCCGTCTTTCTTGAAGTTCTTCTTACCCCTGCCTTTCTTGAAACTAGTGGTCTTGTTGACCATCAACACTTGATGCTCCTTCTTGATTTCTACTTCTACAGACTTGAGCATCGAGTACAAATCGGGAAAGGTTTTCTCCATCCCTTGCATGTTGTAGTTAAGCACAAAGCCTTTGTAGCTTGGTGGGAGAGACTGGAGGATTCTGTCAATGATAGCATCATCCGGAAGTTCGACTCCAAGTGAAGTCAGACGACCGTGTAACCCAGACATTTTGAGTATGTGCTCACTGACAGAACTGTTCTCCTCCATCTTACAGCTGAAGAACTTGTCGGAGACTTCATATCTCTCGACACGGGCATGAGCTTGAAAAACTAGCTTCAGCTCTTGGAACATCTCATATGCCCCGTGTTGCTCAAAACGTCTTTGGAGCCCCGTTTCTAAACTGTATAACATGCCACACCTGACCAGAGAGTAGTCATCACTCCGCGCTTGCCAGACGTTTAGAACGTCCTGGGCTGCTGCGGGAGCGGGAGGGTCACCTAGCGGCGCATTAAGGACATAAGCCTTTTTAGCTGCTTCAAGGATGAGCTTCAGGTTGCGAACCCAGTCCGCATAGTTGCTACCATCATCTTTCAGCTTGTTTTTCTCTAGGAATGCGTTGAAGTTGAGGTTGACGTTGGACATCTACAATATTTATAAAGACAACTTTTAGACTAAGTTCATGACAATTAAGTTCATTTAATCAAATTAAGTATGAACTCCCACTTAAATCGACATCCCTCTAGTCATCTAAGTGATACATGATCCATGTCGACTAACCCGTGTCCGATCATCACGTGAGACGGACTAGTCACCATGGTGAGCAACTTCATGCTGATCGTATTCAACCATACGACTCATGTTCGACCTTTCGGTCTCTTGTATTCGAGGTCATGTCTGTACATGCTAAGCTCGTGGAGTCAACCTAAGTGTTTCGCGTGTGTAAATCTGGCTTACACCCGTTGTATGCGAACGTTAGAATCTATCACACCCGATCATCACGTGGTGCTTCGAGACAATGAACCTTCGCAACGGTGCACACTTAGGGGAATACGTTCTCGATATTTTAGGAGGGATCATCTTATTATGCTACCGTCGTTCTAAGCAATAAGATGTAAAACATGATAAACATCACAATGCAATCATATAGCGACATGATATGTCCATTATCATCTTTGCTCTTTCGATCTCCATCTTCAGGCATTGCATGATCATCATCGTCACCGGCGTGACACCATGATCTCCATCATCATGATCTCCATCATCGTGTCTCCGTGAAGTCGTCACGCCAACTACTACTATCACTACTACTATGGCTAACCGTTAGCAATGAAGTAAAAGTAGCAAGCACAAGGCGTTGCATCTCATACAATAAATTAAGACAACTCCTATGGCTCCTGCCGGTTGTCATACTCATTGACATGCAAGTCGTCAAACCTATTACAATAACATGATCATCTCATACATCATACATGCAACATCACAACTTTGGCCATATCACATCACATGTCAAACCCTGCAAAAACAAGTTAGACGTCCTCTAATTGTTGTTGCAAGTTTTACGTGGCTGATTTGGGTTTCTAGCAAGAACGCCTTCTTACCTACGTGACAGCCACAACGATGATATGCCAAAGCTATTTACCCTTCATAAGGACCCTTTTCATCAAATCCAATCCGACTAGAGTAGGAGAGACAGACACCCGCTAGCGACCTTTATGCACGATGTGCATGTCTGTCGGTGGAACCAGTCTCACGTAAGCGTACGTGTAAGGTCGGTCCGGGCCGCTTCATCCCACAATACCGCCGGAAAAGAATAAGACTAGTAACGGCAAGCAAATTGACAAACCATCGCCCACAACTTTTGTGTTCTACTCGTGCATGGGATCTACGCATAGAAAACCTGGCTCGGATGCCACTGTTGGGTAACGTAGCATAAATTCAAAAAATTTCCTACGCATGTTCAGATCTTCCTATGGAGAGACCAGCAATGAGAGAGGGGTAAGAGCATCTTCGTACCTTTGAAGATCGCTAAGCGGAAGCGTTGCTAGAACGCGGTTGATGGAGTCGTACTCGCAGCGATTCCGATCTAGTGCCGAACAACGGCACCTCCGCGTTCAACACACGTGCCGCCCGGTGACGTCTCCCGCACCTTGATCCAGCAAGGAGGAGGGAGAGGTTGGGGAAGAAGACCAGCAACACGACGGCGTGGTGTTGGTGGAGAGACGAGGTCTCCCGGCAGGGCTTCGCCAAGCGCCGGCAGAGAGGAGGAGGGAGAGGAACAGGGCTGCGCCGAGAGAGAGAGAGATTAAACCGTGTCTCAAACAGCCCCGAACCCCATCTATATATAGGGGGAGGGGGAGGGGGCGCAGCCCTTAGGGTTCCCACCCCTAAGGGGTGCGGAAGCCCTTAGATGGGAGAGGGGTGGCGGCCAGGGCAAGGGGGAGGGGTGGCGCACCCCTCTGGTGGGCCTAAGGCCCACCTAAGTTAGGGTTCCCCCCTCTTTTTCTTTCCCCTGCGCCATGGGCTGAGTGGAGAGGCGCACCAGCCCAACTAGGGGCTGGTTCCCACCCCCACTTAGCCCATCTTACCTCTTGGGGTCGCAGCCCCCCTTCGGTGGTCCCCGGGACCACCTCCGGTGGTCCCGGTGGTCCCGGTACGTTACCGGTGATGCCCGAAACACTTCCGGTGTCCGAAACCATCCGTCCTATATATCAATCTTTACCTCCGGACCATTCCGGAGCTCCTCGTGACGTCCGGGATCTCATCCGGGACTCCGAACAACTTTCGGTAATCTCGTATAACAATTCCCTATAACCCTAGCGTCATCGAACCTTAAGTGTGTAGACCCTACGGGTTCGGGAGACAGGCAGACATGACCGAGACACCTCTCTGGCCAATAACCATCAGCGGGGTCTGGATACCCATGGTGGCTCCCACTAGCTCCACGATGATCTCATCGGATGAACCATGATGTCAAGGATTCAATCAATCCCGTATACGATTCCCTTTGTCTGTCGGTATAGAACTTGCCCGAGATTCGATCGTTGGTATACCTATACCTTGTTCAATCTCATTGCCGGTAAGTCTCTTTACTCGTTCCGTAGCACGTCATCGTGTGACTAACTCCTTAGTCACATTGAGCTCATGATGATGTTCTACCGAGTGGGCCCAGAGATACCTCTCCTTCACACGGAGTGACAAATCCCGATCTCGATTCGTGCCAACCCAACAAACACTTTCGGAGGTACCCGTAGTGCACCTTTATAGTCACCCAGTTACGTTGTGACGTTTGATACACCCAAAGCACTCCTACGGTATCCGGGAGTTGCACAATCTCACGGTCGAAGGAAAAGATACTTGACATTAGAAAAGCATTAGCATACGAACAATACGATCTAGTGCTAGGCTTAGGATTGGGTCTTGTCCACCACATCATTCTCCCAATGATGTGATCCCGTTATCAATGACATCCAATGTCCATGATCAGGAAACCATGATCATCTATTGACTAACGAGCTAGCTAACTAGAGGCTTGCTAGGGACACATTGTGATCTATTCATTCACACATGTATTAGTGTTTCCTGTTAATACAATTATAGCATGAACGATAGACGATTATCATGAACAAGGAAATATGATAATAACCATTTTATTATTGCCTCTAGGGCATATTTCCAACATACTTATCTTCAATGAAGGCAGTAAGGCATGCATTCTCCACAATGTAGTAAAAGTCCTTATAAAGTCCTGCAGCGCGTAAGAACACATTGCTTGGTCATTCGCACGCTCGAACTTCTACAACTCGGCGAACCGGATACTTGGGTTTCTTCTTCTCATTTTCATCATCCTTGGGTTCACGGCTTGAAGAGCCACTTAGGAACGTCCTCATCTTTTCCTATTTCTTTCTGTGAAAATTTTAGTGACAATAAGGAAAAGTGAACAAGGCCCAACGAAACTCGTAGCAATGATACGTCCATTTTCCATCATGCTTTTATGTTGATATTTATTGCTTTATGGGCCGTTATTACACTTCACTGTACAATACTTATGCCTTTTCTCTCTTATTTTGCAAGGTTTACATGAAGAGGGAGAATGTCGGCAGCTGGAATTCTGTCCTGAAAAAGGAGCAAGTTTGAGATACCTATTCCGCGCAACTCCAAAAGCTGTGGAAATCAACGAGGAATTATTTTGGAATTTATAAAAAATACTGGGCCGGAGAAGTACCAAAGGGGAGCCACCAGGATGCCACAAGCCTGCTAGGCGTGGCCTACCCCCCTGGCCGAGCCTAGGGGGCTTGTGGGCTCCCTGTTGGCCCTCTGGCTCCCCTCTTTTTCTACAAGGAGGGTTTTGTTCCAGAAAAAACAAGAGGAGGCTTTCGGGAGGAATCGCCGCCGCCACGAGGCGGAACTTGAGCAGAACCAATCTAGAGCTCCGGCATGGTCGTCCTGCCGGGGAAACTTCCCTCCCGGAGGGGGAAATCGTCGCCATCGTCATCACTAACACTCCTCTCATCGGAGCGGACTCATCACCATCAACATCTTCATCAGCACCATCTCATCTCCAAACCCTAGTTCATCTCCTATAACCAATCTCCGTCTCGCGACTCCGATTGGTACTTGTAAGGTTGCTAGTAGTGTTAATTACTCTTTGTAGTTGATGCTAGTTGGATTACTCGATGGAAGCTTATATGTTCAGATCCTTGATGCTATTCAATACCTCTCTCGTCATGAATATTATTATGCTTTGTGAGTAGACACTTTTGTTCCTGAGGACATGGGATAAGTCATGCTATAAGTAGTCATGTGTATTTGGTATTCGTTCCATATTTTGATGCGTTGTATGTTGTTTTTCCTCTAGTGGTGTTATGTCAACGACGACTACATAACACTTCACCATTATTTGGGCCTAGTGGAAGGCATTGGGAAGTAATAAGTAGATCTATATCGGATCACGGTTCAATTTTTCATGCTCCATGAACCGTGTGCACGGTTATCGAGACATCGCAAAAACTCGTTCTTTTTGTTATTTTCGCTAGTTTCATGGGCTAGCACACTGTTTTGGGGTCCCGAGTCGATTTTTGATGCTCCAAGAAATGTGTGCACGACTCTCGAGATGTTGCAAAAACTCGTTGTTTTTGCTCTTTCGAGCGAGGTTTGGGGGTATAGCGCAGTATTTTGGGGGTCCCGGGTCGATTTTTAATGCTCCATGAACCCTGCGCACGGCTATCGAGACGTCGCAAAAACTTGTTGTTTTTGTCGTTTCAGACAAGTTTCGTGGGCTATAACGCACTGTTTTGGGGTCCGAGGATGGTTTTTGATGCTCCATGAAATCTGTGCACGGCTATCGAGACGTCACAAAAACTTGTTGTTTTTATCGTTTCGGGCGAGTTTCGTGGGCTATAACGCATTGTTTTTGAACCACGGGTTGATTTTTGATGCTCCATGAACCGTGTGCACGACTATCGAGATGTCGAAAAATTCATTGTTTTTGTCGTTTCGGGCTTGTTTCATGGGCTATAGCACACTGTTTTGTTATCTTTTGTCGATTTTTGATGTTCCATCGAGACTTCGCAAAAACTCGTTGTTTTTTATGCACGGCTATCGAGACTTCGCAAAAACTCGTTGTTTTTTCATTTCGTGTCACTTTCGTGGACTACGTATTGTTTTGGGGTCCCGGGTCAATTTTTGATGTTGGATGAACCGTGCGCACAGCTATAGGGACGTCGCAAAAACTCATTGTTTTGCCTTTTCGGGCCAGTTTCGTGGGCTATAGCACACTGTTTTGGGGTCCGAGTCGATTTTTAATGCTCCATGAACCGTGTGCACGCTTATCGAAACATCACAAAAACTTGTTGTTTTTGTCATTTCGGGCCAGTTTCGTGGCCTATAGCGCACTGTTTTGGGGTCCCCGGTCGATTTTTGATGCTCCATGAACCGTTGTGCATGGCTATCGAGATGTCACAAAAACTCGATGTTTTTGTCGTTTCGGGCTGGTTTCATGGGTTGCGCACTGTTTTGGGGTCCCGTGTTGATTTTCGATTCTTCATGAACCGTGTGGATGGCTATCGAGGCATCGCCAAAACTCGTTGTTTCGTCGTTTCAGGCCATTTTCGTGGAATAAAACGCAATGTTTTGGGGTTCCGGATGATTTTTGATGCTTAACGAACCGTGTACATGGCTATCGAGATGTCGCAAAAACTAGTTATTTTTGTCGTTTTAGACCAGTTTCGTGGGCTATATCGCATTGTTTTGGGGTCCCGGGTCGATTTTTGATCCTTCATGAACCTTGTGCACGGCTATCAAGACGTCGCAAAAACTCGGTGTATTTGTCGTTTCAGGCTAGTTTCATGGGATGCGCACTGTTTTGGGGTCACGGGTCAATTATTGATGCTCCACGAACCCTGTGCACGGCTATGAAGATGTCCCGGGTCCATTTTGGATGCTCCATGAGCCCTATGGACGGCTATCGAGATGTCGCAAAAAGTCGGTGTTTTTGTCGTTTCGGGCCAGTTTCATGGGCTTTAGCGCACTATTTTCGGGTCCCGGTCGATTTTTGATGCTCCATGATCTGTGTGCACGGTATCGAGACTTCGCAAAAACTCGTTGTTTTAGCCCTTTCGTGCCAGTTTTGTGGATTACGTATTGTTTTGGGGCCCCGGGTCGATTTTTGATGTTCCATGAACCGTGTGCACGACTATCGAGACATCAAAAAACTTGTTGTTTTTGTCGTTTGGGCCAGTTTCATGGGCTATAGTGCATTGTATTGGGTCCCGGATCGATTTTTAATGCTCCATGAACCCTATGCACGGCTATCGAGATGTCGGAAAAACTTGTTGTTTTTGTCATTTCGGGGCAGTTTCATGGGCTAGCCCACTGTTTTGGGGTCTCGAGTCTATTTTTGATGCTCCATAAACCATTGTGCATGGCTATCGAGATATCGCCAAAACTAGTTTTTTTCGTTTCGGGCTGGTTTCATGGGCTGCGCAATGTTTTGGGGTCACGGGTCGATTTTCGATGCTCCATGAACCATGTGCATGGCTATCGAGTTGTCGCAAAAACTCGATGTTTTTGTCGTTTCGGGCCATTTTCGTGGGCTATAGCGCATTGTTTTGGGGTCCCAGGTCGATTTTTGATGCTCCATGAACCGTGTGCACGGCTATAGAGATATAGCAAAAACTTGTTATTCTTGTCGTTTCGGGCTAGTTTCGTGGGCTATAGCGCGCAGTTTTAGGGTCACGGGTCAATTTTTCATGCTCCATGAACCTGGTGCATGTTTATCGAGACGTCGCAAAAAACTCGTTCTTTTTGTCATTTCTGACTAGTTTTGTGCACTAGTACACTGTTTTTGGGGTCCCGAGTCAGTTTTTGATACTCCAAGAAATGTGTACACGACTCTCGAGACGTTGCAAAAACTCGTTGTTTTTGCCATTTCGGGCCTTTTTCATGGGCTATAACGCACTGTTTTGGGGTCCTGGCTCGATTTTTTATGCTCCATGAACCCTATGCACGTCTATCGAGATGTCGCAAAAACTCGGTATTTTCGTCGTTTCGGGCCAGTTTCATGAGCCATAACGCACTGTTTTGGGGTCCCGGGTCAATTTTTGATGCTTCATGAACCTTGTGCATGGCTATCGAGATGTCGCAAAAACTAGTTGTTATTTATGTTCCGCGCAATTTTTGTCGGCTATAGCGCGCTCTTTCGGGGTTCCGGGTTGATTTTTGATGCTCTATGAACCCTGTGCACGGCTATCGAGATGTCACAAAAACTAGTTGTTTTCATCATTTCGGGCGAGTTTTGTGGGCTATAGCGCACTGTTTTGGGGCCCGGGATCAATTTTTAATCCTCCATGAACCTTGTGCATGGTTATCGAGGCATGGCAAAAACTTGTTGTTTTTGTCGTTTCGGGCCAGTTTCGTGTGTATAATGCACCGTTTTGGGGCCCCAGGTTGATTTTTGATGCTCCATGAACCGTATGCACGGCTATCGAGATGTCGAAAAAACTCGTTGTTTTGTTGTTTGGGGCGAGTTTCGTGGGCTATAGCGTACTGTTTTGAGTTCCCTAGTCGATTTCTTATGCTCCATGAACCCTGTGAACGGCTATCGGGACATTGCAAAAACTCGTTCTTTTTGGCATTTGTGGCCACTTTTGTGGGATATAGCGCACTATTTTGGGGGTCCCGGGTTAATTTCTGATGCTCCATGGACCTTGTGAACGACTATCGAGACGTCGGAAGAACTTGGTGTATTTGTCGTTTCGGGCGTGTTTCTGTTTTGGAGTCACGGATCGATTTTTAATGCTCCATGAACCTTGTGCACAACTATCAAGATGTCGCAAAAACTCGTTCTTTTTGGCGTTTCTCGCGAATTTCGTGGTCTATAGGTCACTGTTTTGGGGTCCACGGTTGATTTTTTATGCTCCATGAAACCTGTGCATGGCTATCAAGATGTCGAAAAAAGTCGTAGTTTTTGTCGTTACGGGCCAGTTTTATGGGGTATAGTGCACTTTTTGGGGTACCGTGTCGATTTGGATGCTCCATGAGCCCTATGGACGGCTATCGAGATGTCGCAAAAACTCGATGTTTTGTCGTTTTGGGCTAGTTTCATGGGCTATAGCGCACTGTTTTGGGGGTCCCGGGTCAATTTTTGATGCTCCATGAACCTTGTGCACGGCTATCGAGACTTCGCAAAAACTCGTTGTTTTGCCGTTTCGTGCTAGTTTCGTGGACTACGTACTCTTTTGGGGTCCTGGGTCAATTTTTAATGCTCCAAGAACCGTGTGCACGCCTATCGAGACATCACAAAAACATGTTGTTTTGTCGTTTCAGGCCACTTGTGGCCACTTTTGTGGCATATAGAGACTACGTACTGTTTTGAGTTCCCTAGTCGATTTCTTATGCTCCATGAACCCTGTGCACGGCTATCGGGACATTGCAAAAACTCGTTCTTTTTGGCATTTGTGGCCACTTTTGGGGCATATAGCGCACTATTTTGGGGTCCCGGGTTAATTTCTAATGCTCCATGGACCGTGTGCGCGACTATCGAGACGTCAGTAAAACTTGGTGTATTAGTCGTTTCGGGCTTGTTTCTGTTTTGGGGTCCCGGATCGATTTTTAATGCTCCATGAACCGTGTGCACGACTATCAAGACGTCGCAAAAACTCGTTCTTTTTGGCGTTTCTCGCGAGTTTCATGGGATATAGCGCACTATTTTGGGGTCCACGGTTGATTTTTCAATCTCCATGAACCTTGTACACGGCTATCGAAATGTCGCAAAAACTTGTTATTTTTGTCGTTTCGGGCCGGTTTGTGGGCTATAGCGCATTGTTTTGGGGTCCCGGGTCAATTGTTGATGCTCCATGAACCGTGTGCACGGCTATCAAGACGTCGCAAAAACTTGTTATTTTTGTCGTTTCAGGCTAGTTTCCTGGGCTATAGCGCGTAGTTTTAGGGTCATGGTTCAATTTTTCATGCTCCATGAACCGTGTGCAAGGTTATCAGACATCGCAAAAACTCGTTATTTCTCGTTAGTTTAGTGGGATAGCACACTATTTTGGGGGTATAGCGCACTATTTTGGGGTCCCGGATCGATTTTTGATGCTCCATGAACAGTGCACACGGCTATCGAGACGTCGCAAAAACTTGTTGTTTTGTTGTTTCGGGCCAGTTTTATGGGCTATAACGCACTGTTTTGGGGTCCGAGGATGGTTTTTGATGCTCCATGAACCCTGTGGAGGCCTATCGAGATGTCGTAAAAATTTTGTGATTTTGTCGTTTTTGGCCAGTTTCTTGGGCTATAGCGCACTATTTTGGGGTCCCGGTTCATTTTTATGCTCCATGAACCGTGTGCACGGCTATCGAAATGTCACAAAAACTTGTTGTTTTGGTCGTTTAGGGCGAGTTTCGTGGGCTATAGCGCACTGTTTTGGGGTCCGGGATCAATTTTTAATCCTTCATGAATCCTCTGCACGACTATCGAGACGTCACAAAAACTCGGTGTTTTTGTCGTTTCGGACCAGTTTCGTGGGCTATAGCGCACTCATTTGTGGTCCCGGGTCGATTTTTGATGCTCCATAACCTTGTGCACGGTTATCGAGACTTTGCAAAAACTCGTTGTTTTTGCCCTTTCGTGCCAGTTTCGTGGACTAAGTACTGTTTTGGGGTCCCGGGTCAATTTTTGATATTCCACGAACCCTGCGCACGGCTATAGGGACGCCGCAAAAACTCGTTGTTCTGCCTTTTCGGGCCAGTTTCGTGGGCTATAGCGCACTGTTTTGTGGTCCTGGATCGATTTTTAATGCTCCATGAACCCTGTGCACGGCTATCAAGATATCGCAAAAACTTGTTGTATTTGTCGTTTCGGGCCAGTTTGATGGGCTATAACTCATTTTTTTGGGGTCCCGGGGCGATTTTTGATGCTCCATGAACTCAAGATGTCGCAAAAACTCGATGTTTCCGTCGTTTCGGGCAAGTTTCATGGGGTGCGCACTTTTGGGGTCCCGGGTCGATTTTGTTTTCTCGATGAACCGTGTGCATGGCTATCGAGGCGTCGCAAAAACTCATTGTTTTTGTCGCTTCGGACAATTTTCGTGGAGTAAAACGCGGTGTTTTGGGTTCCCGTTGATTTTTTATGCTTAACGAACCATGTACACGGGTATCGAGATTTCGCAAAAACTTGTTATTTTTGTTGTTTCGGGCTAGTTTCGTGGGCTATAGCGCGCAGTTTTAGGGTCACGGGTCAATTTTTTATGCTCCGTGAACCCTGTGCACGATTATCGAGACATCGCAAAAACTCGTTCTTTGTGTTATTTCTCGCTAGTTCGTGGGCTAGCACACTGTTTTGGGGTCCCGGGTCGATTTTTTAATGCTCCAAGAAATGTGTGCATGACTCTCAAGACGTTGCAAAAACTCGCTGTTTTTGCCATTTCGGGCGAGTTTTTGGGGTTTAGTGCACTATTTTGGGGTCCCGTGTCGATATTTAATGCTCCATGAACCCTACGCACGGCTATCAAGACGTCGCAAAAACTTGTTGTTTTTGTCGTTTCGGGCCAGTTTCGTGGGGCTATAACACATTGTTTTGGGGTCCGAGGATTGGTTTTGATGCTCCATGAACCCTGTGCACTGCTATCAATATGTTGCAAAAATTTAGTGTTTTTGTTGTTTCGGGCCAGTTTCGTGGGGTTTTTGATGCTCCATAGCGCAGTGTTTTGGGGTCCCGGGTCATTTTTCATGCTCCATGAACCGTGTGCACGGCTATCGAGATGTCACAAAAACATGTTGTTTTTTGTCGTTTACGGCGAGTTTCGTGGGCTATAGCACACTGTTTTGGGGTCCGGGTTCGATTTTAAATCCTTCAGGAACCCTGTGCATGATTATCGAGACGTCGCAAAAACTCGTTCTTTTTCTCGTTTCGGACCAAACAGCGTGCACGGCTATCGAGATGTCGAAAAAACTCGTTGTTTTTGTCATTTCGAGCGAGTTCCGTGGGCCATAGCGCACTGTTTTGTGGTCCCTGGTTAATTTCTTATGCTCCATGAACCGTGTGCACGCCTATTAAGGCGTCGCGAAAACTCGTTCTTTTTGGCGTTTGTGGCCAGTTTTGTGGGATATAGCGCACTATTTTGAGGTCCTGTGTTAATTTTTGACGCTCCATGGACCGTTTGCATGACTTTCGAGACATGAGTAAAACTTGGTGTATTTGTCATTTCGGGCGTGTTTCTGTTTTGGGGTCTCGGATAGATTTTTAATGCTCCATGAACCGTGTGCACGACTATCAAGATGTCGCGAAAACACGTTCTTTTTGGCGTTTCTCGCGAGTTTCGTGGGATATAGCGCACTGTTTTGGGGTCCACAATTGATTTTTGATGCTCCATGAATCATGTGCACGGCTATCGAGATGTCGAAAAACTCGGTGTTTTTGTCGTTACGGGCCAGTTTCTTGGGGTATAGTGCACTTTTTGGGGTCCCGGTTCGATTTTGGATGCTCCATGTGCCCTATGGACGGCTATTGACATGTCGCAAAACTTGATGTTTTCGTCGTTTCGGGCCTGTTTCGGGGGCTATAGCGCACTGATTTGTGGTCCCGGGTCAATTTTTGATGCTCCATGAACCTTGTGCACGGCTATCGAGACTTCGCAAAAACTCGTTGTTTTTGCCCTTTCGTGCCAGATTCATGGACAACGTGCTGTTTTGGGGTACCGGGTCGATTTTTGATGTTTCACGAACCCTGCGCACGACTAGAGGGATGCCGCAAAAACTAGTTGTTTTGCCTTTTCGGGCCAGTTTCGTGGGCTAATAACACACTCTTTTGGTGTCCGGGTCGATTTTAAATTCTCCATGAACCGTGTGCACGACTATCGAGACATCACAAAAACTTGTTGTTTTGTCGTTTCGGGCCAGTTCCGTGGGCTATAGTGCACTATTTTGGGGTCCCGGATCGATTTTTAATGCTCCATGAACCCTGTGCACGGCTATCGAGATGTCGCAAAAACTTGTTTTTGTCGTTTCAGGCTAGTTTGATTGGCTATAACGCAATGTTTTGGGGTGCCGAGTTGATTTTTCATGCTCCATGAACCCATGTACATGGCTATCAAGGTGTCGCAAAAACTAGATGTTTTTGTCGTTTCGGGCTAGTTTCATGGGTTGTGCACTGTTTTGGGGTCCCGGGTCGATTTTTGATTCTCCATGAACCGTGTTCATGGCTATCGAGGCGTCGCAAAAACTCGTTATGACGCAAAAAAAATTGGTGTTTTTGTCGTTTCGGGCCAGTTTCATGGGCTATAGCGCACTGTTCTGGGGTCCCGGGTCATTTTTCATGCTCAATGAACCATGTTCATGGCTATCGAGACGTCACAAAAACTTGTTGTTTTGTCGTTTAGGGCGAGTTTCGTGGGCTATAGCGCACGGTTTTGGGGTCCGGGATCGATTTTTAATCCTCCATGAACCTTGTGCATGACTATCGAGGCATCGCAAAAACTCGTTGTTTTTTCATTTCGGGCGAGTTTCGTGGGCTATAACACGCTATTTTATGATTCTCGACGATTTTTTATGCTGCATGAGCACCGTGCACGGCTATCGAGATGTCGAATAAACTTGTTTTTTTTGTCGTTTCGAGCGAGTTTAGGGCGAGTTTCGTGGGCTATAGCGCACTGTTTTGGGGTGGGGGATCGATTTTTAATCCTCCATGAACCCTGCGCATGACTATCGAGGCGTCGCAAAAACTTGTTGTTTTGTCGTTTCGGGCGAGTTTCGTGGGCTATAACACATTGTTTTAGGAATCTCGGTCGATTTTTTATGCTCCATGGACACCGTACAGGGCTATCGAGATGTCGATAAAACTCGTTGTTTTGGGGTCCCGGGTCAATTTTTAATGCTCCATGAACCATGTGCACGACTATCAAGACGTCGCAAAAACTCGTTCTTTTGGCGTTTCTCGCGAGTTTCGTGGGATATAGCGCACTGTTTTGGGGTCCACGGTTGATTTTTGATGCTCCATGAACCCTGTGCACGGCTATCGAGATGTCAAAAAAACTCGGTATTTTGTCGTGACGGGCTAGTTTCATGGGGTATAGTGCACTTCTTTAGGTCCCGGGTCTATTTTGGATGCTCCATGAGCCCTATGGACGGCTATCGAGATGTCGCAAAACTCGGTGTTTTATCGTTTCGGGCCAGTTTCGCACTGATTTGTGGTCCCGGGTCGATTTTGGATGCTCCATTAACCTTGTGCACGGTTATCAAGACTTCGCAAAAACTCGTTGTTTTTGCCCTTTCTTGCGAGTTTCGTGGACTACGTACTGTTTTGGGGTCCCGGGTCGATTTTTGATGTTCCACGAACCCTACGCACGACTATAGGGACGCCGCAAAAACTCGTTGTTTTGCCTTTTCGGGCCAGTTTCGTGGGCCATTGCCACTGTTTTGGGGTCCGGGTCGATTTTAAATGCTCCATGAACCATGTGCACGACTATAACATGTTGATTTGGGGTTCTCGGTCGACTTTTTTATGCTCCGTGAACACCGTGCACGGTTATCGAGATGTCGAAAAAACTCATTGTTTTTGTCGTTTCGAGCGAGTTTTGTGGGCTATAGCGCACTCTTTTGGGGTCCGAGGACTATCGAGACGTTAGAAAAACTTGGCGTATTTGTCGTTTCACGCTAGTTTCTGTTTTAGGGTCGCGAAAACTCGTTCGTTCGTTATGTTGGATAGAGCGCACTGTTTTGGGTCCACCTGTTGATTTTTGATGCTCCATCAACCATGTGCACGTCTATCGAGATGTCGAAGAAACTCGTTGTTTTAGTCGTTACGGGCCAATTTCATGGGGTATAGTGCACTTTTGGGGTCCCGGGTCGATTATGGATGCTCCATGAGCCCTATGGACGGCTATCGGAATGTCGCAAAAACTCGGTGTTTTTGTCGTTTCGGTCCAGTTTCATGGGCTATAATGCACTGTTTTGGGGTGCCGGGTCGATTTTTGATGCTCCATGAACCTTGTGCACGGCTATCGAGACTTCAGAAAAACTCGTTGTTTTTGCCCTTTCGTGCGAGTTTCGTGGACTACGTATTGTTTTGCGGTCCCGGGTCGATTTTTAGTGTTCCATGAACCATGTGCACGGCTATCGAGACATCACAAAAACTTGTTGTTTTTGTCGTTTCGGGCGAGTTTCATGGGCGCACTGTTTTGGGGTCCCGGATCGATTTTTAATACTCCATGAACCTTGTGCACGGCTATCGAGATCTCGCAAAAACTTGTTGTTATTGTCGTTTCGGGCCAGCTTCATGGGATATAATGCATTGTTTTGGGGTCCTGGGTCAATTTTTGATGCTCCATGAACCCATGTGCATGGCTATCGAGATGTCGCGAAAACTCAATGTTTTTGTCGTTTTGGGCTAGTTTCATGGGTTGGGCACTGTTTTGGGGTCTCGGGTCGATTTTTTATGCTCCATGGACCGTGTGCATGGCTATCGAGGCATCGCAAAAACTCGTTGTTTTTGTCGTCTCGCGCCATTTTCATGGGATATAACTCGGTGTTTTGGGGTTCCGGGTCGATTTTTTATGCTCAATGAACCGTGTACACGGCTATTGAGGTGTCGCAAAAACTTGTTATTTTTGTCGTTTCGGGCCAGTTTTGTGGGCTATAACGCTTTGTTTTGGGGTCGCGGGTCGATTATTGATGCTCCATGAACCGTGTGCATGGCTAAAGAGACGTCGCAAAAACTTGTTATTTTTGTCGTTTCACGCTAGTATCGTGGGCTATAGCGCACAGTTTTAGGGTCATGGGTCAATTTTTCATGCTCCATGAACCGTGTGCATGGTTACCGAGACATCGCAAAAACTCATTCTTTTTGTCGTTTGTGGCTAGTTTCGTGGGCTATAGTGCATTGTTTTGAGGACCCGGGTCGATTTTTCATGCTCCATGAACCGTGTGCATGGCTATAGAGACATCGTAAAAACTTGTTATTTTTGTCATTTCACGCTAGTTTCATGGCCTATAGCGCACAGTTTTAGGGTCGCGGGTCAATTTTTCATGCTCCATGAACCCTGTGCGCGGCTATCGAGACATCGCAAAAACTCGTTATTTTTGTCGTTGCAGGCCAGTTTCGTGTGCTATAACGCACTATTTTGGGGTCCGACGGTTTTTGATGCTCCATGAACCCTGTTGACGGCTATCGAGATGTCACAAAAATTCAGTGTTTTGTCATTTCGGGCCAGTTTTGTGGGCTATAGCGCACTGTTTTGGTGTCCGGGATCGATTTTTAATCCTCCATGAACCCTCTGCGCGGCTATCGAGGCGTTGCAAAAACTTGTTGTTTTGTCGTTTCGGGCCAGTTTCGTGGGCTATAACGCACTGTCTGGTGGCCCGTGTTGATTTTTCATGCTCCATGAACCGTGTGCACGTTATCGAGATGTCACAAAATTCGTTGTTTTTGTCGTTTCGGGCTTGTTTCATGGGCTACAAGACGCTGTTTTGGCGTTCTCGGTCGATTTTTTATGCTCCATGAACATCATGCACGACTATCAAGATGTCGAAAAAACTAGTTGTTTTTGTCGTTCCGAGCGAGTTTCGTGGGCTATAGCGTACTGTTTTGGGGTCCGGGATCAATTTTTAATCCTCCATGCACCCTCTGCACGACTATCGAGGCGTCGCAAAAACTCGTTGTTTTTGTCGTTTCGGACCTGTTTCGTGGGCTATAACACGGTGTTTTGGGGTTCTCGGTCGATTTTTATGCTCCATGAACATCGTGCATGGTTATCGAGATGTTGAAAAAACTCGTTGTTTTCTGTCGTTTCGAGCGAGTTTTGGGGTCCCGGGTCAATTTTTGATGCTCCATGAACCGTGTGCACGGCTATCGAGACGTCGCAAAAACTTGTTATTTTTGTCGTTTCAGGCTAGTTTCATGGGCTATAGCGCACAGTTTTAGGGTCACGGTTCAATTTTTCATGCCCCATGAACCGTGTGCACGGTTATCAGACATCGCTGTCGTGGGTATAAGCCTGACAGTAGATGTGTAGGGTACGAAAAGGACGGGCAGAGTCCTAACTACGGCGAGGATGTATGAGTTCAGGCCCCTCTGCGGTGGAGGTAACAGCCCTACGTCTCAGTGCTCAGGGAGCTTTGTTGTCGAGTGGAATAGAGAATACAATGAATTGCTAACCCCTTTACCAGTGGGGGAGGGTGGCTTATATAGAGTACGCTGCCCTCCACAACGGTTCTGGTACAGGGGTGGAGTAGTGGCGATTGAATGTGTACGTTACAGGTAACGTATGCCCTTAATGCTAATAAATGCACCCGGAAACGTACGACCGTTTCCCTCCAGGGGGTTACGATGTACCGAGTGGTATACAGTCGGTTGACTCGATGTCCACTGAATGCTAGTCGCCGACTGGAGGACCGAAGGTATGTTACCGACTGGAAGACAGGGATTCCCTAATTCAGTCGGAGTTGACTAAGGGTCTTGTACTCTGTGGGGGGTAGTCCTTGGGTAGGACCTATAGGGCAGGCCTATGACCCTACCCTAGGACCATAACCCCATCATTAGTCCCCGAATGGATTGAGGTTGGAACGACGAAGCGATGTTTGAAGTTGAATCCGACTGGAACAGATTCGGCTTGGCCGTTGCTTGCCTCGGTCCATTTTGACTTTTCTGATTGTCGATCCGAGTGGAAGTACTCGCGGAACCGACTGTCGGGAGCCGAGTGCTTCGGCGGCATCTTCTGATGCGATCGGTCAACTTACACCGATGGATTTTCCGGGATACTCAAATTTCGGTTTCCGCGCGCCCAGCGGGGATGACGCCAGCATGCTCGAGTAGCGCCTGACGCCTCGATTCTCGCGCCTTCAACCTCTCCACTAATATCGCCGCGGTGGGTCGGGGGGATAAGGTTTCGGGGCCACCTGCCAGCGACCCAGTCGGAACCCTATTTAAATCTCGGCGGCGAGGCTTCTCCGTTACGCTCGCCGAATCCCTTGCTCTCGCCTGCTCCGCCCTTCTCGCCACCTCCAGCGCACCTATACTCCTCCCTTCTCCTTCCTCCCGAGGGGCTCGCAGCAGCCGCCATGACCAAGGGCTAGACCAGCATGATGGAGGCGAGGAAGAAGAAGGGGAAGACGGCGGCGCCTGCCCTGCGGCGGCAGCGGCCGCTGCCGGCGGGATGGATCCAGGGCGACTTCCTCCCCACCACGGTGACGGAGGGGGACCTGCTGCAGCTGGTGGAGCACGGGATGATCGTGCACAAGTCTTGGAGGCTGCCGGCGGAGAACGAGGTTGAGCCAGCGCCTCGGGAGGGGGAGCGCGTCCTGCTGCTCAGCCACGTCCAGCGAGGTTTTTCTTTGCCCCCGCATCCTTTCTTCAAGGGCATCATGAATCACTTCGGGGCCCAACTTCACCATTTTCCACCGAATGCCATCGCCCATCTTTCTGCCTTTATAGTTTTGTGCGAGTATTTCATCGGCTGCCCTCCTCATTGGGGTTTGTTCAAACACATCTTTTCCGCCAGATCCCAAACCATCAAACGACTTAGCCAGTTGGATGATAAGACGTATCTCCTCCAGCTCTGTGGGGGCTTAGGTTTCCAGAAAAAGAGTCGGAGTAGCTATCCTGCTCTCCAGTTAAGCGAGTTGGTTAGGAACTGGCAGTCGACGTGGTTCCACTGCCAGGATATCGCCTGACCGAATGCGTCGACTGGGCTGCCTCCTTTTAGTCTAGATCGGCCTGCCCCGCCTAAGCAGCTTGCGCTCTCGAAGGCGGAGAAGAACGACATCCAGCCCTTGGTTGAGGCACTCGTGGATGTCGTCAGGAGGGGGGTCACCGGCATAGACTTGCTGGAAGTCTTCCTTGGTCGGCGAATCCAGCTTCTGCAGGCTCGCGACCATGCCATGTGGCATTACACGCGGCCCGAAGACTCCACTCGGACCAACGTGGTGGGCGTGACTGAGGAGAGGGTGACCTCGTGGGTGCTCCAAATCACGGGCCCCTGCGAGAATCCCAAAGGAGCTCGGCGAGTGAAGCCTTACAGCGCGGATCATCCTCCACCGAATCAGGTGAGTGGCACTTGTCGAGTGCACTGAACTGTCTCAATTCTTGTCGTTTGTCTATATCTCCGTGTGATGTCTGATGTTTCTGACTGAAATTTATGCAGGCGTGGACCAACTGGTTCTCCCCCGCCTCGAATGGGAATCCGGCGGAGGAGGAGGAGGAAGGCAGCCAGGAGGGCAGTGTGGAGAGCGCCGAGTACGTTTCTGACGACGGGGAATCGGAGGAGGAGAGCAGCGAGGAAGAGGAAGAAGACGAGGAGCAGGACTCGCCACCTCCGCAACTAGAGCATCGGACCAAGCGCCGACACGAGCCCGCCGTCCCCTCGGCTCCTCCCGCTTCTTCGAGTGCTCCACCTACTGCTCCGGTGGTCCCGAGTGTTCGAAGCACTAAGAGGACCTGGGATGCCGCCGCTGAGCCCGCGGGCCAGTCTTCTAAGGCGCCCAAGCCGAGTGGGCCTAAGCCTCGAAAGGCTCTGCCGCGAATGAGGGTTGCTATCCCGGTCACCTCCACGTAAGTGTATCCAGCTTTCAATTCTTTCTGATATCCGAGTGAACTTCTGTTTACTGGCCGAATGGATTTCACTCGATAGGGTCGCAACCTCTGCCACCTCTCCGGCGCGCCAAGGAGACGATCCCATGGACACAGACAACGTCGTTTCGTCTCAGCCAGGTGCGTTGTAGGAGCGTCGAGTGTTTTATCCCATCGCGTCTCAAATTCTATCATAGGTCTTGCTTCTTTCTTTTTCTGAGACGTCGTGTCATTCGCCCTGTCAGGGGCAATTTGCCTGGACGAGGAACCAGGGGAGAGCCGACCCCGCTGTGGAGCCTGTTCTTGAGGCTGCTCCTCCTGCTGCCGCTCTCGCCGCCGACGTCCTGCCGACTGAGGCGCTGCCACAGACTGAACCAGTGCTGGTGGATGAGGAGCCGACTGGGGCGGACCTTGGGATGCCTCAGGAACCTCCGACGATTCCAGGCTCGTGACTACTGAATTCAGCATCCAGCGTCTTCCGGAGGAGCAGGTGGGAGCGGCCAAGGGGGCTATGGTGCAGGCGGAGCTGATGGCTGGAGAAGCCAAGAGGGCCTACGACCCCGTTGCGGCCTTGTACCAGCGGAGCTTGGAGCTGCGAGATGATATCCGAGTAAGTGGTCTAGTAAGTATTTACTTTTCTCTTGTAACCCACTGGGTGGTCTTGAATAACAGCTGTCTTTTGCAATGGGTTCACTCCGAGTGAACCCATGGGTGTAGTCCCCGAGACTTCTGTCGAGTGCTTGCACCGACAGTTGTCTTTATACATATTGTCTTTACTTTGGTTGTTTCTGTAATTAGTATGACTGAGTACGAGTAGTTGTTGCAGTCGGATTACATTTACTGTAAGAGTCTCCGAGAGTAAGTTGTACTCAGGTCGGGTAGTATTGGCCTCGTAGGCGTAAGTTATAACATGCATCTCAATAGGGCAGGCCTGCTTGAGCTGCATGCCAGTGGGGTCACTCTGAGTGAACCCACTGGGTGTAGTCCCCGAGACCGCTGTCGACTGCTTGCGTCGGCAGGGGTCTAAAAAACATAGACCTTTAACTGTTGAACTTTCTGATTGTCCCTTGGTGCTTGATGGCAGAAAACTTGTGAAATGGGGACGACCTATGAGGCGCTCAGAGCGGAGAGGAACCAGTTTGCTGGTGAGCTTGATGCGGCTATGCTCGCCATGGCCGGCATGAAGGATGCTCTGGAGGGACGAGAGAAGTCCTTGGAGGAGGCTCGGGAGGCGAACAAGGTGTTGACTGAGGAGGTGGAAAGAATGAAGAAATAGAGGACTGCTCTCAATAATCAGATGGTCGTCCTAAACAGACGATGCATAGCTCAGGAGAAGTATGTTAACGACTGGGCTGGGCAGATGATGACGCGTCTGGCTGGTAAGTCGTATGTTATGCTGAGTGCTTGTACCGTGTGCGTTTCACTCGGCGTTTATTGTATGCTTGCCCTTTTGTTGCAGACTTTTGCGTTGATGCTGAAGCTGAAGCAGCGGACGTGGAACGGTCCATGCGCGACAACGTGCCACTCAGCGAGGACGCCAATCGGGATCTGCTCCGGGCGCATATCCGCGTAGGCAAAGTGGGTCCTTTCATCGGTCGACTGAGAGAGGTCGTCGGCCGAATTGACAAGGAACTTTGGCCAGAAGATGAGTCGCGGCAGGAGATGGAGAGCCTGATGGCGCGACTGGAGGAGATTCCGAACCGAGTGCAATCGTGGAAGAAATCGGCAGCGCGTTGTGGTGCAGATGTTGCCCTGTCCTTGGTCCGAGTCCATTGCAAGGAGGTGCGGGAAGAGAAGCTGAAGACACTGAAGGTCGCCAACACGAAGAAGCTTCGATTCGAAGACTTCATGGAGACGTTCCATGAGAGTGCTACCCGCATCGCTGACGGAATCGACTTGGACACCTTCGTGGAGCCCTCCAGTCCTGGCGCCGACCCAGCTGACGCGTAATAAAACTTTATCCTCGGTATGCCAAGTGTTTATCTGTAAGGTACTTTGGCCACTTCTGTTGGCCGTCACATTCTTAAATCGTTGCGGGTAATCTTGATCCGCACCGAGTTAACTATCGTCGAGGATTTTGGAATCCGAATCAAAGTGTTTACTCTTGTGTTTGAATGTTGTTTCGAGTGCGACGTTTAGTGCACACTTCGGGGAAAGTGATTACTTAGGTCTTAAGTGATTCTTGATCACAGCTAAGTCCCCGAGTGCGACGTGTAGCGCACACTCGGAGGAAGTTAGTACTTAGGTGATTCTTGATCACAGCTAAGTCCTCGAGTGCGACGTTTAGGGCACACTCGGAGGAAGTTAGGACTTAAGCGATTCTTGATCATGCTAAGTCCCCGAGTGCGACGTGTAGTGCACACTCGGAGGAAGTTAGTACTTAGGTGATTCTTGATCACAGCTAAGTCCCCGAGTGCGACGTTTAGGGCACACTCGGAGGAAGTTATTACTTAGGTGATTCTTGATCACAGCTAAGTCCCCGAGTGCGACGTTTATCGCACACTCGGAGGAAGTTAGTACTTAGGTGATTCTTGATCACAGCTAAGTCCCCGAGTGCGACGTTTAGGGCACATTCGGAGGAAGTTATTACTTAGGTGATTCTTGATCACAGCTAAGTCCCCGAGTGCGACGCTTAGTGCACACTCGGAGGAAGTTATTACTTAGGTGATTCTTGATCACAGCTAAGTCCCCGAGTGCGACGTTTAGGGCACACTCGGAGGAAGTTATTACTTAGGTGATTCTTGATCACGGCTAAGTCCCCGAGTGCGACGTTTAGTGCACACTCGGAGGAAGTTATTACTTAGGTGATTCTTGATCACCGCTAAGTCCCCGAGTGCGACGTTTAGTGCACACTCGGAGGAAGTTATTACTTAGGTGATTCTTGATCACAGCTAAGTCCCCGAGTGCGACGTTTAGTGCACACTCGGAGGAAGTTATTACTTAGGTGATTCTTGATCACGGCTAAGTCCCCGAGTGCGACGTTTAGTGCACACTCGGAGGAAGTTATTACTTAGGTGATTCTTGATCACAGCTAAGTCCCCGAGTGCGACGTTTAGTGCACACTCGGAGGAAGTTATTACTTAGGTGATTCTTGATCACAGCTAAGTCCCCGAGTGCGACGTTTAGTGCACACTCGGAGGAAGTTATTACTTAGGTGATTCTTGATCATAGCTAAGTTTTTTTTGTGACCAGAGTCTGTAACTGTGGAAGAATTCTGAGACTGCAAAAACTGAATCCGCTTTATATTATTCCATCAATGCAAGTTCTTTACACTGCTTCAGTCGACGATCACGTGTAGAAGCGCTTCAAGAGGTCTCCGTTCCATGCGCGTGGCTCGTCTGTCTCCCTCTCGATGTTGTAGAGTCTGTATGCTCCGTTGTTGAGCACCTTGGAGATGATGAAGGGTCCTTCCCAGGCGGGGCCAACTTGTGAGGTCTTTGCTGATCCACTCAGAGTACCAGGTCACCTGCTTGGAACGTGCGACTCCTAACGTGGCGTGCAGGAAAACGCCGTAGATCTTGTTGATAAATGGTTGAGCGAGTCAGTGCCATTTCGCGCTCCTCCTCTAGTAGGTCCACTCGATCTTGCCTTGCTTGTTCTGCTTCAGCTTCGGAGAAGAGTTCGACTCGTGGAACATTATGAAGCAAGTCACTCGGAAGGACCGCTTCTGCTCCGTAAACGAGGAAGAACGGCGATCACCCTGTAGATCTGTTCGGGGTTGTGCGAAGACCCCAAAGTACTGAAGGTAACTCGGTGACCCAGGCGCCAGCGGCATGTCCCACCTCTCGCAAAAGTCGGGGCTTTAAACCCTGAAGGATAAGTCCATTCGCCCGCTCTGCTTGTCCATTGGATTGAGGATGTGCTACGGAAGCAAAATCCACTCGGATACCTTGGCTTGCACAAAAACCTTTGAATCTGTCTGAGTCAAAGTTTGTCCCGTTATACGTGATTATGCTGTGAGGTACACCGAATCTGGAGATGATGTCCCTGACAAACTTGACGACTGTTGAGGCATCGAGTTTCTTAATGGGCTTGGCTTCTATCCATTTTGTGAACTTGTCGACTGCAACCAACAGATGAGTGTAGCCTCCTTGGCCTGTCTTGAATGGACCGACTGTATCTAATCCCCAAACCGCAAACGGCCACACAAGCGGGATTGTCTTCAGTGCAGAGGTTGGCTTGTGGGACTTGTTGGAGTAGAACTGACAGCCCTCGCATCGGTCGACCATGTCTTTAGCCATCTCATATGCTTGCAGCCAGAAAAATCCAGCCCTGAACGCCTTGGCGACGATTGCTCTTGAAGAGGCGTGATGACCGCAGGTTCCCGAGTGAATCTCTTCCAGGATCAATTGCCCCTCCTCTAGGGAAATGCAGCGTTGAAGAACGCCTGAAACACTCTCCTTGTACAATTGGCCATCAATGACAGTGAATGCCTTCAACCTGCGGACTATCTGTCTGGCCTGAGCTTCGTCTTCTGGTAGTTCCTGTCTCAGAATATATGCAATGATCGCCACAGTCCACTCGGGGATGGCAGCGAGGATCTCCATAACCAGATCAACCACAACAGGTACATCGACTTCAGTCGGATCTGTTGTGCTCTTGGGTTGTACTGGTTCCTCTATGAAAGGATCTTCTTTGATTGAGGGAAGGTGGAGGTGCTCGAGGCACACGTCACTCGGGACTGGTCTCCGAGTGGATCCGAGTTTTGCCAACTCATCAGCTGCTTGGTTCTTCAGTCTCGGAACATGGTGGAGCTCCAGACCTTCAAACTTCTTCTCCAGCTTCCTTACTGCATTGCAGTATGTGTTCATGGTGGGGTTCCTGACGTCCCACTCTTTCATCACTTGATTGACCACCAAATCAGAATCGCCGTAGACCATCAGGCGACGGACGCCGAGTGAGATGGCCATGCGCAATCCATAGAGGAAAGCTTCATACTCTGCCTCGTTGTTGGAGGAATCGAAGTGTATCTGTAGCACGTACTTGAGCTTGTCGCCCTTTGGTGAAATGATCACAACACCAGCGCCGGAGCCATTCAACATCTTAGACGAGCAGATGTGGGTCGGTTGCTGTTGTTCTACCCATTCTGCTATAAAGTCAGCCAGGGCTTCAGACTTAATAGCTTTCTTGGCCTCGAACTTGATATCGCAGTACATCATCTCCATTGGCCACTTCGCCACTCGGCCTGACGCGTCGCGATTGTGGAGAATTTCCGACAACGGAGCATCAGAAACGACAGACACCGAGTGGTCTTGGAAATAATGAGCCACCTTCTTCGCAGTCATGTAAATCCCGTAGATAAGTTTTTGATAGTGGGGATACCTCTGCTTGGAAGGAGTCAGGACTTCGGAGATGTAGTACACTCGCCGCTGAACTTTGTATGCTTTGCCTTCTTCTTCTCGTTCGACTGTAAGAACAGTACTGACGACTTTTTGGGGTCTCGGGTCGATTTTTTATGCTCCATGAACCGTGTGCACGCTTATCGAGACATCACAAAAACTTGTTGTTTTTGTGGTTTCGGGCCAGTTTCGTGGGCTATAGCGCACTTTTTGTCGTCCCGGATCGATTTTTAGTGCTCCATGAACCGTGTGCACGCCTATCGAGACATCACAAAAACTTGTTGTTTTTGTCGTTTCGGGCCAGTTTCGTGGGCTATAGCGCACTGTTTTGTCGTCCCGGATCGATTTTTAATGCTCCATGAACCCTGTGCACGGCTATCAAGATGTCGCAAAAAGTTGTTGTATTTGTCGTTTCGGGCCAGTTTGATGGGCTATAACGCATTTTTTTGGGGTGCCGGGTCGATTTTTGATGCTCCATGAACCCAAGTGCATGGCTATCGAGGCGTCGCAAAAACTCGATGTTTCTGTCGTTTCGGGCAAGTTTCATGGGGTGCGCACTGTTTTGGGGTCCCAGGTCGATTTTGTTTTCTCGATGAACCGTGTGCATGGCTATCGAGGCGTCGCAAAAACTAGTTGTTTTTGTCGCTTCAGACCATTTTCGTGGAGTAAAACGCGGTGTTTTGGGTTCCCGTTGATTTTTTATGCGTAACGAACCGTGTACACGGCTATCGAGATTTCACAAAAACTTGTTATTTTTGTTGTTTCGGACTAGTTTCGTGGGCTATAGCGCGCAGTTTTAGGGTCACGAGTCAATTTTTTGTGCTCCGTGAACCCTGTGCACGGTTATCGAGACATCGCAAAAACTCGTTTTTTGTGTTATTTCTCGCTAGTTTCGTGGGCTAGCACACTGTTTTGGGGTCCCGGGTAAATTGTTTTATGCTCCAAGAAATTTGTGCACGACTCTCAAGATGTTGCAAAAACTCGCTGTTTTTGCCATTTCGAGCGCGTTTTTGGGGTTTAGTGCACTATTTTGGGGTCCCGTATCGATTTTTAATGCTCCATGAACCCTACGCACGGCTATCAAGACGTCGCAAAAACTTGTTGTTTTTGTCGTTTCGGGCCAGTTTCGTGGGCCATAGCACACTGTTTTGGTGTCCCGGGTCATTTTTCATGCTCCATGAACCGTGTGCACGGCTATGGAGATGTCACAAAAACATGTTGTTTTTTGTCGTTTACGGCGAGTTTCGTGGGCTATAGCACACTGTTTTGGGGTCCGGGATCGATTTTTAATCCTCCAGGAACCCTGTGCACGATTATCGAGACGTCGCAAAAACTTGTTCTTTTTCTCGTTTCAGACCAAACAGCGTGCACGGCTATCGAGATGTCGAAAAAACTCGTTGTTTTTATCGTTTCGAGCGAGTTTCGTTGGCCATAGCGCACTGTTTTGTGGTCCCTGGTCAATTTCTTATGCTCCATGAACCGTGTAAACGCCTATCAAGACGTAGCGAAAACTCATTCTTTTTGGCGTTTGTGGCCAGTTTTGTGGGATATAGCGCACTATTTTGAGATCCTGTGTTAATTTCTGACGCTCCATGGACCGTGTGCACGACTATCGAGACGTGAGTAAAACTTGGTATATTTGTCGTTTCGGGCGTGTTTCTGTTTTGGCGTCCCGGATCGATTTTAATGCTCCGTGAACCGTGTGCACGACTATCAAGACGTCGCGAAAACTCGTGCTTTTTGGCGTTTCTCGCGAGTTACGTGGGATATAGCGCACTGTTTTGGGGTCCATGGTTGATTTTTGATGCTCCATGAACCCTCTGCACGGCTATCGAGATGTCGAAAAAACTCGGTGTTTTTGTCGCTACGGGCCAGTTTCTTGGGGTATAGTGCACTTTTTGGGGTCCCGGTTCGATTTTGGATGCTCCATGATCCCTATGGACGGCTATTGACATGTCACAAAACTCGGTGTTTTTGTCGTTTCGGGCCAGTTTCGGGGTCCCGGGTCATTTTTAATGCTCAATGAACCGTGTTCACGGCTATCGAGACATCACAAAATCTTTTTTTGTGTCGTTTAGGGCGAGTTTCGTGGGCTATAGCGCACGGTTTTGGGGTCCGGGATCGATTTTTAATCCTCCATGAACCCTGTGCATGACTATCGAGGAGTCGCAAAAACTCGTTGTTTTGTCGTTTCGGGCGAGTTTCGTGGGCTATAACACGCTATTTTATGATTCTCGATCGATTTTTATGCTGCATGAACACCATGCACGGCTATCGAGATGTCGAATAAACTTGTTGTGTTTGTCGTTTCGAGCGAGTTTAGGGCGAGTTTCGTGGGCTATAGCGCACTGTTTTGGGGTCCGGGATCGATTTTTAATTCTCCATGAACCCTGTGCATGACTATCGAGGCGTCGCAAAAACTCGTTGTTTTGTCGTTTCGGGCGAGTTTCGTGGGCTATAACACGTTGTTTTAGGATTCTCGGTCGATTTTTTATGCTCCATGAACACCGTGCACGCCTATCGAGATGTCGAAAAAACTCATTGTTTTGGGGTCCCGGATCGATTTTTAATGCTCCATGAACCATGTGCACGACTATCAAGGCGTCGGAAAAACTCGTTCTTTTTGGCGTTTCTCGCGAGTTTCGTGGGATATAGCGCACTGTTTTGGGGTCCACGGTTGATTTTTGATGCTCCATGAACCCTATGCATGGCTATCGAGATGTCAAAAAACTCGGTATTTTGTCGTTACGGGCCAGTTTCATGGGGATAGTGCACTTTTTTAAGTCCCGGGTCGATTTTGGATGCTCCATGAGCCCTATGGACGGCTATCGAGATGTCGCAAAACTCGGTGTTTTGTCGTTTCGGGCCAGTTTCGCACTGATTTGTGGTCCCGGGTCGATTTTTTATGCTCCATTAACCTTGTGCACGGCTATCGAGACTTCGCAAAAACTCGTTGTTTTTGCCCTTTCGTGCGAGTTTCGTGGACTACGTACTGTTTTGGGGTCCCGGGTCGATTTTTGATGTTCCACGAACCCTACGCACGACTATAGGGACGCCGCAAAAACTCATTGTTTTGCCTTTTCGGGCCAGTTTCGTGGGCCATTGCCACTGTTTTGGCGTCTGGTCGATTTTAAATGCTCCATGAACCGTGTGCACGACTATAACATGCTGATTTCTCGGTCGATTTTTTATGCTCCGTGAACACCGTGCACGGTTATCGAGATGTCGAAAAAACTCGTTGCTTTTGTCGTTTCGAGCGAGTTTTGTGGGCTATAGCGCACTGTTTTGGGGTCCGAGGACTATCGAGACGTTAGAACAACTTGGAGTCTTTGTCGTTTCACGCTAGTTTCTGTTTTAGGGTCGCGAAAACCCGTTCGTCTGTTATGTTGGATAGAGCGCACTGTTTTGGGTCCACGGTTGATTTTTGATGGTCCATCAACCATGTGCACGTCTATCGAGATGTCGAAGAAACTCGTTGTTTTTGTCGTTACGGGCCAATTTCATGGGGTATAGTGCACTTTTGGGGTCCCGGGTCGATTATGGATGCTCCATGAGCCCTATGGACGACTATCGGAATGTCGCAAAAACTCGGTGTTTTTGTCGTTTCGGTCCAGTTTCATGGGCTATAGCGCACTGTTTTGGGGTGTCGGGTCGATTTTTGATGCTCCATGAACCTTGTGCACGGCTATCGAGACTTCACAAAAACTCGTTGTTTTTGCCCTTTCGTGCGAGTTTCGTGGACTATGTACTGTTTTGGGGTCCCGGGTCGATTTTTGATGTTCCATGAACCCTGCGCATGGCTATAGAGACGTTGGAAAAACTCGTTGTTTTGCTTTTTCGGGCCAGTTTGATGGGCTATAGCGCACTATTTTGGGGTCCGGGTCGATTTTTAGTGTTCCATTAACCGTGTTGTTTTTGTCGTTTCGGGCGAGTTTCATGGGCGCACTGTTTTGGGGTCCCGGATCGATTTTTAATACTCCATGAACCTTGTGCACGGCTATCGAGATGTCGCAAAAACTTCTTGTTATTGTCGTTTCGGGCCAGCTTCATGGGATATAATGCATTGTTTTGGGGTCCTGGGTCAATTTTTGATGCTCCATGAACCCATGTGCATGGCTATCGCGATGTCGCGAAAACTCAATGTTTTTGTCGTTTCGGGCTAGTTTCATGGGTTGGGCACTGTTTTGGGGTCTCGGGTCGATTTTTTATGCTCCATGGACCGTCTGCATGGCTATCGAGGCATCGCAAAAACTCGTTGTTTTTGTCGTTTCGCGCCATTTTCATGGGATATAACTCGGTGTTTTGCGGTTCCGGGTCGATTTTTGATGCTCAATGAACCCTGTACACGACTATCGAGATGTCGCAAAAACTTGTTATTTTTGTCGTTTCGGGCCAGTTTCGGGGGAGATAACGCTTTGTTTTGGGGTCGCGGGTCGATTTTTGATGCTCCATGAACCGTGTGCATGGCTATAGAGACGTCGTAAAAACTTGTTATTTTTGTCGTTTCATGCTAGTTTCATGGGCTATAGCGCACAATTTTAGGGTCGCGGGTCAATTTTTCATGCTCCATGAACCCTGTGCGCGGCTATCGAGACATCGCAAAAACTCGTTATTTTTGTCGCTTCGGGCCAGTTTCGTGTGCTATAACGCACTATTTTGGGGTCCGACCGTTTTTGATGCTCCATGAACCCTGTTGACAGCTATCGAGATGTCGCAAAAATTCAGTGTTTTTGTCATTTCGGGCCAGTTTTGTGGGCTATAGTGCACTGTTTTGGGGTCCGGGATCGATTTTTAATCCTCCATGAACCCTGTGTGCGGCTATCGTGGCGTTGCAAAAACTTGTTGATTTTGTCGTTTCGGGACAGTTTTGTGGGCTATAACGCACTGTGTGGTGGCCCGTGTTGATTTTTCATGCTCCATGAACCGTGTGCACGGCTATCGAGATGTCAAAAAATTCGTTGTTTTTGTCGTTTCGGGCTTGTTTCATGGGCTACAAGACGCTGTTTTGGGGTTCTCGATCGATTTTTTATGCTCCATGAACATCGTGCACGGCTATCAAGATGTCGAAAAAACTAGTTGTTTTTGTCGTTTCGAGCGAGTTTCGTGGGCTATGGCGTACTATTTTGGGGTCTGGGATCGATTTTTAATCCTCCATGAACCCTCTGCACGACTATCGAGGCGTCGCAAAAACTCGTTGCTTTTGTCATTTCGGACCTGCTTCGTGGGCTATATAACACGGTGTTTTGGGGTTCTCGGTCGATTTTCATGCTCCATGAACATCGTGCATGGCAATCGAGATGTCGAAAAAACTCGTTGTTTTTGTCGTTTCGAGCAAGTTTCGAGGGCTATAGCGCACTGTTTTGGAGTCCCTGGTCGATTTCTTATGCTCCATGAACTGTGTGCATGGCTATCGAGACGCCGCAAAAACTCGTTCTTTTTTGTCGTTTAGGGCGTGTTTCGTGGGCTATAGCGCACTGTTTTGGGCTCCGGGATCATTTTTAATCGTCCATGAACCCTGTGCACGACTATCGAGGCGTCACAAAAACTTGTCGTTTTTGTCGTTTCGGACCAGTTTTGTGGGCTATAACTCATTGTTTTTGGGCCCCGGGTTGATTTTTGATGCTCCAGGAACCGTGTGCACGGCTATCGAGATGTCGAAAAAATCGTTTTTTCGCTTGCGGTTTGTTTCATGGGCTATAACTTGCTGTTTTGGGGTTCTCGGTCGATTTTTTTTATGCTCCGTGAACACCGTGCACGATTATCGAGATGTCGAAAAAACTCGTTGTTTTTGTCATTTCGAGGGAGTTTTGTGGGCTATAGCGCACTGTTTTGGGGTCCGAGGACTATCGAGACGTCAGAAAAACTTGGTGTATTTGTCGTTTCACACTAGTTTCTGTTTTAGGGTCGCTAAAACTCGTTCGTTTGTTTCGTTGGATAGAGCACACTGTTTTGGGTCCATGGTTGATTTTTGATGCTCCATCAACCATGTGCACGTCTATCGAGATGTCGAAAAAACTCGGTGTTTTTGTCGTTACGGGCCAATTTCATGGGGTATAGTGCACTTTTTGGGGTCCCGGGTCGATTATGGATGCTCCATGAGCCCTATGGACGGCTATCGAAATGTCACAAAAACTCGATGTTTATGTCGTTTCGGTGCAGTTTCATGGGCTATAGCGCACTGTTTTGGGGTGCCGGGTCGATTTTTGATGCTCCATGAACCTTGTGCACGGCTATCGAGACTTCACAAAAACTCGTTGTTTTTTGCCCTTTCGTGCGAGTTTCCTGGACTACGTACTGTTTTGGGATCCCACGTCAATTTTTGATGTTCCATGAACCCTGCGCATGGCTATAGAGACGTTGGAAAAACTCGTTGTTTTGCTTTTTCGGGCCAGTTTGATGGGCTATAGTGCACTATTTTGGGGTCCGGGTCGATTTTTAGTGTTCCATGAACCGTGTGCACGGCTATCGAGACATCACAAAAAAATTTTGTTTTTGTCATTTCGGGCGAGTCTCATGGGCGCACTGTTTTGGGGTCCCGGATCGATTTTTAGTACTCCATGAACCTTGTGGACGGCTATCGAGATGTCGCAAAAACTTGTTGTTATTGTCGTTTCGGGCCAGCTTCATGGGATATAATGCATTGTTTTGGGGTCCTCGGTCAATTTTTGATGCTCCATGAACCCATGTGCATGGCTATCGAGATGTCACGAAAACTCAATGTTTTTGTCGTTTCGGGCTAGTTTCACGGGTTGGGCACTGTTTTGGGGTCTCGGGTCGATTTTTTATGCTCCATGGACCGTGTGCATGGCTATCGAGGCATCGCAAAAACTCATTGTTTTTGTTGTTTCGCGCCATTTTCATGGGATATAACTCGGTGTTTTGGGGTTCCGGGTCGATTTTTGGTGCTCAATGAACCCTGTACACGGCTATTGAGATGTCGCAAAAACTTGTTATTTTTGTCGTTTCGGGCCAGTTTTGTGGGCTATAACGCTTTGTTTTGGGGTCGCGGGTCGGTTTTTGATGCTCCAAGAACCGTGTGCACTGCTATAGAGACGTCGCAAAAACTTGTTATTTTTGTCGTTTCACGCTAGTTTCGTGGGCTATAGCGCACAGTTTTAGGGTCATGGGTCAATTTTTCATGCTCCATGAACCGTGTGCATGGTTATCGAGACATCGCAAAAACTAGTTCTTTTTGTCATTTCTGGCTAGTTTCGTGAGCTATAGTGCATTGTTTTGGGGTCCCGGGTCGATTTTTGATGCTCCATGAACTGTGTGCATGGCTATAGAGACGTCGTAAAAACTTGTTATTTTTGTCGTTTCACTCTAGTTTCATGGGCTATAGCGCACAGTTTTAGGGTCGCGGGTCAATTTTTCATGCTCCATGAACCCTGTGCGCGGCTATCGAGACATCGCAAAAACTCGTTATTTTTGTCATTTCGGGCCAGTTTCGTGTGCTATAACACACTATTTTGGGGTCCGAACCCTGTTGACGGCTATCGAGATGTCGCAAAAATTCAGTGTTTTTGTCATTTCGGGCCAGTTTTGTGGGCTATAGCACACTGTTTTGGGGTCCGGGATCGATTTTTAATCCTCCATGAACCCTCTGCGCGGCTATCGAGGCGTTGCAAAAACTTGTTGTTTTTGTCGTTTCGGGCTAGTTTCGTGGGCTATAACGCACTATCTCGTGGCCCGTGTTGATTTTTCATGCTCCATGAACCGTATGCACGGCTATCGAGATGTCAAAAAATTCGTTGTTTTTGTCGTTTCGGGCTTGTTTCATGGGCTACAAGACGCTGTTTTGGGGTTCTCGGTCGATTCTTTATGCTCCATGAACATCGTGCACGGCTATCAAGATGTCGAAAAAACTAGTTGTTTTTGTCGTTTCGAGCGAGTTTCGTGGGCTATGGCGTACTGTTTTGGGGTCCGGGATCGATTTTTAATCCTCCATGAACCCTCTGCACGACAATCGAGGCATCGCAAAAACTCGGTTTTTTTGTCGTTTCGGACCTGTTTCGTGGGCTATAACACGGTGTTTTGGGGTTCTCGGTCGGTTTTTATGCTCCATGAACATCGTGCATGGCTATCGAGATGTCGAAAAAACTCGTTGTTTTTGTCGTTTCAGCGAGTTTCGTGGGCTATAGCGCACTGTTTTGGAGTCCCTGGTCGATTTCTTATGCTCCATGAACCCTGTGCATGGCTATCGAGACGTCGCAAAAACTCATTCTTTTTTGTGTTTAGGGCGTGTTTCGTGGGCTATAGCGCACTGTTTTGGTGTCCGGGATTGATTTTTAATCGTCCATGAACCCTCTGCACGACTATCGAGGCGTCACAAAAACTTGTCGTTTTTGTCGTTTCGGACCAGTTTTTTGGGCTATAACTCATTGTTTTGGGGCCCCGGGTTGATTTTTGATGGTCCAAGAACCGTGTGCACGGCTATCGAGATGTCGAAAAAATCATTTTTTTCTATTGCGGTTTGTTTCATGGGCTATAACTTGCTGTTTTTGGGTTCTCAGTCGATGTTTTTAATGCTCCGTGAACACCGTGCACAATTATTGAGATGTCGAAAAAACTCGTTGTTTTTATCGTTTCGAGCGAGTTTTGTGGGCAATAGCGCACTGTTTTGGGGTCCGAGGACTATCGAGACGTCACAAAAACTTGGTGTATTTGTCGTTTCACACTAGTTTCTGTTTTAGGGTCGCTAAAACTCGTTCGTTTGTTTCTTTGGATAGAGCGCACTATTTTGGGTCCACGGTTGATTTTTGATGCTCCATCAACCATGTGCAGGTCTATCGAGATGTCGAAAAAACTCGGTGTTTTTGTCGTTACGGGCCAATTTCATGGGCTATAGTGCACTTTTTGGGGTCCCGGGTCGATTACGGATGCTCCATGAGCCCTATGGACGGCTATCGAAATGTCGCAAAAACTCGGTGTTTTTGTCCTTTCGGTCCAGTTTCATGGGCTATAGCGCACTGTTTTGGTGTGCCGGGTCGATTTTTGATGCTCCATGAACCTTGTGCACGGCTATCGAGACTTCACAAAAACTCGTTGTTTTTGCCCTTTCGTGCGAGTTTCGTGGACTACGTACTGTTTTGGGGTCCCGGGTCGATTTTTGATGTTCCATGAAACCTGCGCATGGCTATAGAGACGTTGGAAAAACTCATTGTTTTGCTTTTTTGGGCCAGTTTCGTGGGCTATAGCGCACTATTTTGAGGTCCAGGTTGATTTTTAGTGTTCCATGAACCGTGTGCACGGCTATCGAGACATCACAAAAACTTGTTGTTTTTGTCGTTTCGGGCGAGTTTCATGGGCGCACTGTTTTGGGGTCCCGATTGATTTTTAATACTCCATGAACCTTGTGCACGGCTATCGAGACTCCACAAAAACTCGTTGTTTTTGCCCTTTCGTGCGAGTTTCGTGGACTACGTACTGTTTTGGGGTCCCGGGTCGATTTTTGATGTTCCAGCAACCCTGCGTACGGCTATAGAGACCTCGGAAGAACTCGTTGTTTTGCCTTTTCGGGCCAGTTTCATGGGCTATAGCGCACTGTTTTGGGGTCCGGGTCGATTTTTAGTGTTCCATGAACCGTGTGGATGGCTATCGAGACATCACAAAAACTTGTTGTTTTTGTCGTTTCGGGCGAGTTTCGTGGGCGCACTATTTTGGGGTCCCGGATCGATTTTTAATACTCCATGAACCTTGTGCATGGCTATCGAGATGTCGCAATAACTTGTTGTTATTGTCATTTTGGGCCACCTTCATGGGATATAATGCACTGTTTTGGGGTCCTGGGTCAATTTTTGATGCTCCATGAACCCATGTGCATGGCTATCAAGATGTCGCGAAAACTCAATGTTTTTGTCGTTTCGGGCTAGTTTCATGGGTTGGGCACTGTTTTGGGGTATCGGGTCGATTTTTGACACTCCATGAACCGTGTGCATGGCTACCGTGGCATCGCAAAAACTTGTTTTTTTGTCGTTTCGCGCTATTTTCATGGGATATAACTCGGTGTTTTGGGGTTCCGGGTCGATTTTTGATGCTCAATGAACCGTGTACACGGCCATCGAGATGTCGCAAAAACTTGTTATTTTTGTCGTTTCGGACCAGTTTCGTGGGCTATAACGCTTTGTTTTGGGGTCGCGGGTCGATTTTGGATGCTTAATGAACCGTGTGCATGGCTATAGAGCCGTCGCACAAACTTGTTATTTTTGTCGTTTCACGGTAGTTTCGTGGGCTATAGCGCACGGTTTTAGGATCACGGGTCAATTTTTCATGCTCCATGAACCGTGTGCATGGTTATCGAGACATCGCAAAAACTCGTTCTTTTCGTCGTTTCTGGCTAGTTTCATGGTCTATAGTGCATTGTTTTGGGGTCCCGGGTCGAATTTTGATGCTCCATGAACCGTGTGCATGGCTATAGAGACGTCGTACAAACTTGTTATTTTTGTCGTTTCATGCTAGTTTCGTGGAATATAGCGCACAGTTTTAGGGTCACGGGTCAATTTTTCATGCTTCATGAACCATGTGCATGGTTAACGAGACATCGCAAAAACTCGTTATTTTTGTCGTTTCTGGCTAGTTTCGTGGGCTATAGTGCATTGTTTTGGGGTCCCGGGTCGATTTTTGATGCTCCAAGAAATGTGTGCACGACTCTCGAGACGTTCAAAAACTCGTTATGTTTGCCATTTCGGGCAAGTTTCGTGGGCTATAGCGCACTTTTTGGGGTCCCGGATCAATTTTTAATTCTCCATGAACCCTGTGCGTGACTATTGAGACGTCTCAAAAACTTGTTGTTTTTGTCATTTCGGGCCAATTTCGTGGGCCATAACGCACTGTTTTAGTGGCCCGGGTTGATTTTTCATGCTCCATGAACCGTGTGCACGGCTATCGAGATGTCAAAAAACTCGTTGTTTTTGGCGTTTCGGGCTTGTTTCATGGGCGACAACACGCTCTTTTGGAGTTCTCGGTCGATTTTTTATGCTCCATGAACATCGTGCACGGCTATGAAGATGTCGAAAATACTAGTTGTTTTTGTCGTTTCGAGTGAGTTTCATCGGCTATAGTGCACTGTTTTGGGGTCCGGGATCGATTTTTAATCCTCCATGAACCCTCTGCACGACTATCGAGGCGTCGCAAAAACTCGTTGTTTTTGTCGTTTAGGACCTGTTTCGTCGGCTATAACACGCTGTTTGGGGGTTCTCAGTCGATTTTTATGCTCCATGAACATTGTGCACGACTATCGAGATGTCGAAGAAACTCGTTGTTTTTGTCGTTTCGAGCGAGTTTCGTGGGCTATAGCGCACTCTTTTGGAGTCCCTGGTTGATTTCTTATGCTCCATGGACCTTGTGCATGGCTATCGAGACGTCGCAAAAACTCGTTTTGTTTGTCGTTTAGGGCTGTTTCGTGGGCTATAGCACACTGTTTTGGGGTCCGGGATCGATTTTTAATCCTCCATGGACCCTCTGCACGACTATCGAGGCGTCACAAAAGACTTGTTTTTGTCGTTTCAGACCAGTTTTGTGGGCTATAACTCATTGTTTTTGGGCCACGGGTTGATTTTAGATGCTCCAGGAACCGTGTGCACGGCTATCGAGATGTCGAAAAAATCGTTCTTTTTGTCGCTTGCGGCTTGTTTCATGGGCTATAACATGCTGTTTTGGGGTTCTCCATCGGTTTTTTTATGCTCCGTGAACACCGTGCACGGTTATCGAGATGTCGAAAAAACTCGTTGTTTTTGTCGTTTCGAGCGAGTTTTGTGGGCTATAGCCCACTGTTTTGGGGTCCGAGGACTATCGAGACGTTAGAAATACTTGGTGTATTTGTCGTTTCACGCTAATTTCTATTTTAGGGTCGGGAAAACTCGTCCGTTTGTTTCATTGGATAGAGCGTACTGTTTTGGGTCCACGGTTGATTTTGATGCTCCATCAACCATGTGCACGTTTATCGAGATGTCGAAAAAACTCGGTGTTTTTGTCGTTACGAGCCAATTTCATGGGGTATAGTGCACTTTTTGAAGTCCCGGGTCGATTATGGATGCTCCACGAGCCCTATGGACGGTTATCGAAAAGTCGCAAAAACTCGGTGTTTTTGTCGTTTCGGTCCAGTTTCTTGGGCTATAGCGCACTGTTTTGGGGTGCCGGGTCGATTTTTGATGCCCCATGAACCTTGCGCACGGCTATCGAGACTACATAATAATTCGTTGTTTTTGACCTTTCGTGCGAGTTTCGTGGACTACGTATTGTTTTGGGGTCCCGGTTCGATTTTTGATGTTCCATGAACCCTGCGCACGGCTATAGAGACGTCGGAAAAACTCGTTGTTTTGCCTTTTCGGGCCAGTTCCATGGGCTATAGCGCACTGTTTTGGGGTCCGGGTCGATTTTTAGTGTTCCATGAACCGTGTGCATGGCTATCGAGACATCACAAGAACTTGTTGTTTTTGTCGTTTCGGGCCAGTTTCGTGGGCGCATTGTTTTGGGGTCCCGGATCGATTTTTAATACTCCATGAACCTTGTGCACGGCTATCGAGATGTCGCAAGAACTTGTTGTTATTATAATTTCGGGCCATTTCATGAGATATACTGCATTGTTTTGGGTTCCTGGGTCCATTTTTGATGCTCCATGAACCCATGTGCATGGCTATAGAGATGTCGCGAAAACTCAATGTTTTTGTCGTTTTGCGCTAGTTTCATGGGTTGGGCACAGTTTTGGGGTCTCGGATCGATTTTTGATGCTCCATGGACCGTGTACATGGCTATCGAGGCATCACAAAAACTCGTTTTTGTCGTCTCGCGCTATTTTCATGGGATATAACTCGGTGTTTTGGGGTTCCGAGTCAATTTTTGATGGTCAATGAACCCTGTACACGGTTATCAGGATGTCGCAAAAACTTGTTATTTTTGTAGTTTCGGGCCAGTTCCGTGGGCTATAACACTTTGTTCTGGGGTCGCGGGTCGATTTTTGATGCTCAATGAACCGTGTCCATGGCTATAGAGACGTCGCAAAAACTTGTTATTTTTGTCGTTTCTCGCTGGTTTTGTGGGCTATAGTGCATTGTTTTGGGGTCCGGGGTCATTTTTTGATGCTCCATGAACCGTGTGCATGGCTATAGAGACGTCGTAAAAACTTGTTATTTTTGTCGTTTCACGCTAGTTTCATGGGCTATAGCGCACGGTTTTAGGGTCACGGGTCAATTTTTCATGCTCCATGAACCGTGTGCATGGTTATCAAGACATCGCAAAAACTCGTTGTTTTGTCGTTTCTGGCTAGTTTCGTGGGCTATAGTGCATTGTTTTGGGGTCCCGGGTCGAGTTTTGATGCTCCAAGAAATGTGTACACGACTCTCGAGACGTTCAAAAACTCGTTGTGTTTGCCATTTCGGGCGAGTTTCGTGGGCTATAGCGCACTATTTTGGGGTCCCGGATCAATATTTAATTCTCCATGAACCGTGTGCGCGGCTATCGAGATGTCGCAAAAACTTGTTGTTTCAGGCCAGTTTCGTGGGCTATAACGCACTATTTTGGGGTCCGAGGACGGTTTTGATGCTCCATGAACCATGTGGACAGCTATCGAGATGTCGCAAAAATTCAGTGTTTGGGGCCAGTTTTATGGGCTATAGCGCACTGTTTTGGGGTCCGGGATCGATTTTCAATCCTCCATGAACCCTGTGCGCGACTCTCGAGGCGTTGCAAAAACTTTTTGTTTTTGTCGTTTCGGGCAGTTTCGTGGGCTATAGAGATGTCGAAAAAACTCGTTGATTTTGTCGTTTCGAGCAAGTTTCGTGGGCTATAGCGCACTGTTTTGGGGTACCTGGTCGATTTCTTATGCTCCATGAACCCTGTGCACGGCTATCGAGACATCGCAAAAACTCGTTCTTTTTGGCGTTTGTGGCCACTTTTGTGGGATATAGCCCACTATTTTGGGGTCCCGGGTTAATTTCTCATGCTCCATGGACCGTGTGCACGACTATCGAGACGTTGGAAAAACCTTGTGTATTTGTCGTTTCGGGCTAGTTTTTGTTTTGCGGTTCCGGGTCGATTTTTAGTGCTCCATGAACCCTATGCACGGCTATGAAGACGTCGCGAAAACTTATTATTTTTGGCGTTTCTCGCCAGTTTCGTGGGCTATAGCGCACTGTTTTCGGATCTACGGTTGATTTTTGATGCTCCATGAACCCTGTGCACGGCTATCGAGATATCGAGAAAACTCGTTGTTTTTGTCGTTTCGGGCCAGTTTCATGGGCTATTCGTCAATAACAATTCAATTACATAAAAAGGAGAGATATTCTCCTGCTAGTCTTCTACACATGCGTATAATATAAAACAAAAAAAGCATTGATCATTACATGGAATTCAATTAATATATTATATGAAATCGAATTTATTCCACTCTCATTTGACAGTGCGAATACAAGGACATATTTTGTGTTTGGGAAGTCCGAAGAAAAAAGATTTTGAAACTGCCTTTTCCTTTTTCCCTTAAAAATGACTCAATCAAAATATAATGCACAGTTTTGGGGTCCCGGTTCGATTTTTCATGCTCGATGAACCGTGCGCACGGCTATCACATGTCGGAAAAACGCGTTGTTTTTATCGTTTTAGGCCATTTTCATGGGCTATAGCGCAATGTTTTCGGGTACCGGGTCGTTTTTTATGCTCCATGAACCCTGTGCATGGCTATCGAGACGTCACAAAAACTTGTATATGCCAATGGAACTAGTGGGAGTGCATCCAACTTTCTTGCTCATTAAGACCTAGAGCTCATCCAACTGGTACTGGGTGCACTGAGTTAGTAGGTTTGTCCAAATATGTGTGAAAAGATATAAAAGTGTAGCAAAACATATAACAATGTCACCCAAAAGATCATGGAACAAGTAGAAATTATAGATATGTTTGGGACGTATCAACATCCACAAGCTTAATTTTTGCTCGTCCCCGAGTAGGTAAATGATAACACAAATAAGTTATGTGGTGACATGCTAACACACATATAAGAACTTCAAAGTAAAGCAAGTAAGATATGCAATTCAAGTCAAGATAATAACAAGCAAGAGTCTATATTTACTATTGAAATTAGCAAAGTAAGAACATAAAGGTGCAAGAGCTCTCGCTGTCCGTGACTCGAATGTATTCAAATGGTGTTTGCGTGCAAGAAGTGGGAGATGGGTTTAGAGCAAAAAAAAATTGAAAACTCAATCTACTAAACTTCACACTTGGTCTCCTTCGAAATCTTATCTTGACTCATCCCCAGACCACTAGTCAGGCACAAGTCAAAATGATCCTCTCCCTTTCGACTTTGAGCACTCATGCAATGGATGAGCGCAAGCAAGATATGTTGGCACTAAGGATGGCAAATAGAATAATGATGGGGAAGGAAGATAAAAAGGATGTGAAAGGCTCACATCAATGAGGACAACCATAGGCGAGAGGAAGCCAAATGATAGATATGATGTGAGGAGTAGGGATTGCCATGCAACGGATGCACATATGAGCTAAGGTAAGCTCTCCAATGGAACTAGTGGGGGTGCATGCAACTTGCTTGCTCATGAAGACCTAGAGCTCATTTGAGGAGGCTCGTCATTGGAATATACAAGCCAAGTTCTATAGTGTAAGGGTCCCCACATAGTTATGCATGAATGATAATCTCTATGTAGTACAAATATAACATTGCAGTACGACTATGGATCTTTCAAAAGGAATAGTAGTGTTGCCCCCACCTCTCTTTTTATTTATTTTTCTTTTTTCTTTTTTTTCTTTTTTGTGGCCTCTTTGGCTCTTTCTATTTACCTCTCATTCGTCCTCTTTGGGATCTTTTCATTTGTCCTCTTTGGGATCTTTTCATTTGTCCTCTTTGGGGTCTTTTCCTCACTTAAGGGCAACACTCTATGTTTTACAAGAATAAAAAGAAGATCTTCACACTTCATAAGAAGTACTCAACATAAAGACAAATGAAAACTATCATGATGTATGCAAATATATGCCTCTGCTAGTGTAGCAGGATATGCAATGAAACTAGCGCATCATGTAGCAATAATAAGGGCAAGGCCCAACTAGCATGCGGCTACTCGATCAAGCAAAAGCATGTATGACATAAAGATCAAGTCATGAGATGGTGGATGTTGTGTGGCAATGTATCTCGGAAAGGCTATGGAAAATTACTTAATAGGTAGGTACGATGGCTGTTTTGAGGAAACATATAACGAGGCTTATGATGACAGAGCGTATCATGCCAAGGCTTTGGATGCACCGGCGAAGTTTGCACCAACTCTCAAGGTGAGAAAGAGCAATGCACGGTACCGAAGAGGCTAGCAAAATATGGATGGTGGAAGTGCCAACAATCGAATACTCACATTATTACGAAGAACTCATGCACTTATTATCGGTAACTCTCCATCTAGTGAGGAGATTCACAAAGAGACAAGTACCCCGAGGAGGAGTGTTTGAAGGTTTGTTTATCCTTCCGCATCCTCGACCCATGGTTACGTGAGGGTACTCTATATATTCCAACCCCTCCAGAAATTAGCGACCCATCTAGTAGCTAGAGTTCTCAACTAATTTTTTTTAGTTTTGGAAAACACATGGATTTCCAAAATAGGATACCTATCACTAATAGTCTCAAGCTCTTGACACCAATAGTCCAAACATTGCTCAAATCAATACCTCAAAACTATTGCAAGTTCCTACTATACTTAAATAGCAACCTCAATTACCTACTCATGCAAGACACACAACTCAGTGCAACAAGCCAAATCTATAAATAAGATAAGCATGATAACTCAAGAGAGTTCCAAAAGCAACCTAAATAAAAGCTCTTAAAATGTAAAGCATGAAAACTAAGAGCTAAGCATGACAGCAGCTATGAAAAGATAAAGAACACACAAAAAAGATAAACATGAAAACCTATATTGTGTTCTAGGGTGGAGTGGAACGTGTTTCTCTCCCAAACAAAGAAAGCTAGGTTCCAACTTGTTATGAATAACAAGCCAAACTAAAACAAACTAAAAAGTAAAAAGCGGGACGCTCCAAGCATAGCACACAACATATGAAGTGATAAAAATGTAACATGGAGAAGGAAGAACTTTGTTGATGGAGAAGGGGATGCACGGGGGCATCCCCAAGCTTAAACGCTTGAGTCTCCTTGAATATTTCATGGGGTGCATGGGGACATCCCCAAGCTTGAGCGCTTGACACTCCTAGATCTTCTTTCATCATCTTCCAACGCATAGTTCAAAACTCCCTTCATATGAAACTCATCATAAGCTGATTAGAGTGGTTAGTGCCCATAATAAAATAATTTATTCTCTACTGGAAATAAATATTTTCATGAATAGCTACTGTTTATCAAGATTGTTAGAAGGTTTTTGCAAAGGAAAAGCAAGCTTAAGATTTGCTAAACAATGAAAACGCAAAACAGGGCAGAATCTGGGAAAAACAGAACAAGAGGTAGTAAATAATTTTTTCGGGGCACTTCTGCTACTCAAATAAAAAAATCAGAACATATGACAAAACAATTATATAGAGCATACTGTAAAAACAAAATCAGATCAAAAAATTATCTGGTGATTTTTGGAGAATTGTTCCGTCAAGGAGACAGAATCTGTTTCTGGACAGCATGTGACAAGTTTTGAACTTTCTTGCAGTCGGAGGATAAAACTTGGCACAAAGCTTGAAAACAAAGATACAATCATGTTGCTACAGTAGTAACAAGCAACAAGACCACTTAAACTGAAAGTAAAGAACAAATTGGGTTGCCTCCCAAGGAGCGCTTTCTTTTATGCCTTTGAGCTAGCCATGATGCAAAAAGATCAAGTATTATCAACTCCATAAGAATAACTTTCCTGAATAACGGACTCATAAGGTAAATTAATCTTCTTTCGAGGGAAGTGTTCCATTCCCTTTTTGAGGGGAAATTGCAATCTAATTGTCCCTTCTTTCATGTCAATGATAGCACCAACGGTGCGGAGAAAAGGACGTCCCAAAATAATTGTACATGAGGGATCACACTCAATGTCCAAAATAAGAAAATCAATGGGAGCATAATTATCATTGACAACAATAAGCACGTCATCAATTCTCCATAAAGGTTTCTTTATGGAAGAATAAACAAGACGAACACCAAAAGAACATTGAACATAAGGTTTCAAGTCAAGCATATCATGCATTCTTTTGGGCATAACGGAGGCACTAGCTCCAACATCACATAAAGCAAAGCAAGAGATATTATTCAATTTAATCTTGCCCATAGTATCCCAACCATCTTCTAGTTTTCGAGGAATAGAAGTCTCTAGCTTGAGCTTCTCCTCCCTATCTTTGATAAGAGCATTGGTAATATGCTCGGTGAAGGCAATATTTAGTGTACTAGTGTGGGGTTCTTTAGCCATTCTTTGCAAAAAAAGGTGATAAGTTCGGCAAGACTACAATTATCAAAATCAAGATTACTACCATTAATTAAAGTGGTGGTGATGTCATCTAAGCTCATTCTTTGGGTAGTATCTAAGTTCAAAGAACCTTCTTGTCCTAAAGTAGAGGTATTAGCATCACCATTAATAGGTCATTGGGACTAGGGATGTGATGGGTGCTAATAGTTTTGAGATCCTCAACAACTTGTATGGTAGCAAGGGTAGTGTGTGTAGGAAGTCTCTTAATCCTATCTTCCTCTTATTTTTCTCTAGCCCATATACCCTTAAGTTTGTCTAGCATTCTTATGTTCTCATTAATTTGGACTTGGATAGAATTCATGGGTGTGGTTTTCCTTTCCTCAAGGGGGGAAGTTCTAATTTTAAGAATCTCAACATCATGAGCTATATTGTCTACCTTCAAATAGAGATTATCTAGTTTTTCTAATTTCTCTTCTACACTCTTGTTGAAGGCTTTTGGAGAAGTGATAAAGTCCTTAAGCATGTTCTCTAATTCAGAAGTGGAGTTTTTGGTGCTAGGATAAGTGTTGTTATTCCCATAGTTGTTGGATGGGAACGGTCTAGGATTGCTACCAAAATTGCTCCTATAAGCATTGTTATTGAAGTTGTTCCTATAAATAAAATTAACATCAACTTGCTCTATTTCTTGAGCAACCAAAGAATTTAAAGGAACATCATGAGGATCAAAAGGAGCTTGGTTAGTAAGTAGAGTCATGATCATGTCAACCTTATCATTAAGGGAGGAGATCTCCTGAACAAAGCTTACCTTCCTACCTCTTGGAGCTCTCTCGGTGTGCCATTGAGAATAATTTATCATCATCTCATCCAATATCTTTGTGGCAGCACCAAGTGTAGTTGACATAAAGGTTCCTCCCGCGGCCGAGTCTAACAGATTCCGAGAATTAAAGTTCAATCCTCCCTAAAAAGTTTGCATAACCATCCAAGAAGTCAATCCATGAGTAGGGAAATTCTTACCAAGAGATTTCATACGTTCCCAAGGTTGGGCAACATGTTCATTATCCAATTGTCTAAAATTCATAATGTTACTCCTCAAATGGATAATCTTATCAGGCGGGTAATACTTCCCAATAAAAGCATCTTTGCACTTATCCCAAGAATCTATGTTATTCCTAGGCAAAGATTGAAGCCACACTTTAGCTCCTCCTCTCAAGGAGAAAGGAAAACAGCTTAAGTTTAACAATATCACCATCTACTTATTTATATTTTTGCATATCACAAAGCTCAACAAAATTATTCAAGTGCAAAGAAGCATCATCTCCAGCACCGGAGAATTGATCTCTCATAACAAGTTTCAGTAAAACAGGTTTAATCTCATAGGAGGTCGCCCCAGTGGCGGGAGCAGTAATAGGAGTGTAGATAAAGTCATTGTCGTTGTGACTAGAGAAGTCACACAACTTGGTGTTGTCAGTGGAACCCATAGCAGCAACAACAAGCAAAAGTAAAGCAACTAATTTTTTTGCGGTTTTCGGTATAAGACTCTAAAGCAAAAACTAGAAAGCAAACTAACTAGACTAAAAAGCAAAGGTAAAGGACAGTGTGCAACTCCCCTATCTTGAAGACTAGAGTCCCCGGCAACGGCGCCAGAAATTTTCTTACTGACGAGTTGATGGATATACTTCTCGCCCCTCGTTGGTTACCCCAAGTGGAAGGTGGAGATGTAGTGAGCAGCAGATTTCCTTACACGGGGACTGTAAGGTTTATCGAACCAGGAGGACTCCGAGGATCAACAAGTCGGTGTCCGCTGCTCTGGCGCTAGTAGAAGACGTGGACCTGCACACACAACAAATAACTTTGCTCCCAATGAATACAGAGAGGTTGTCAATCTCTCCGGTCTTGTACTTTGCAAAGGATCAAAACACAAGCGGGAATAGTGATAGTGATTGCAACGGAAAAGTAAATATAAACAGTAAATGGTGGAGGTGTAAGCAATGGTGGTAATATGGACCAGAGTCCCATGATGTTCACTAGTGATGTCTCTCTCCCAAAAGACGATAAACAACTATGGATGGGTAAACAAATTATAGCTGGGCAATTGACAGAATTATAAACGCAGCGCAATGCTAATCATGCTACTAGAAAGTTAGACGCTCAAAAGTAATGGGGGTACACCAAGAAAAGTAGACCGTTTATTCATCAACAATCTAGCTACTAACTAATCATCCCCCTTCATATATCTATCTAGAACACCTCGCTGGTATTAAGTTGCGAGCCCCACCCAAAGTGTAAACTCAAAACAATGGACAACTGCATTAATGAACTATGCGCAAGGTAAACAATCCTTGCAACCGTGGTCACAAGCACCGTTGTTTTCTCCCTGGTGGTAACAACACATCCCCTAGTATCATGTTTCTGTCACTCAAGCTAGAGATCAGGGGGCATGAACCCACAATCATGCATAATGCTCCCTCTTGGAGTTATAATCTACTACTCGGCCAAAGCAATAGCAACGGAGAACATGCTTGAATCACTAAAGAACATAACATAAAAAAGAATATCCAAACATATAACTCATCACAATCCGAACATAATCTCATAATCCATCAAATCCCAGCAAACCAAGCATAGCAACAGCAGGTACATTACATAGATGCCTTAATCATGTAGGGCAGCTCACAAGGGCTAAACATTGAAGCACAATATTGGAGAGAAGACATCACATAGCTACTGGTCATGGACCCATGGTCCTAGGAGGACTACTCACGGCACGTCCGGGAAGCGTCCATGATGGTGGAGAAGCTCCCGGATGTCAATCCTCCCTCCGGCAGGGTGCCGGGAAGAGGTCTCCTGGTGCTCCCGATCTCGGAAGTGCTCCGGCGGTGGAGCAATGGAGAAATTCCAAATTCTAGATATGATGGAAGGGTTTCCCATCAGAGAGGTAAATATAGGCAGAAGGAGGGCACCGGAGGGCATGGGCCCCACCCAGGCGGCCTGGTGGCGCGACCCGGGGTGGGCTGCGCAAGGTGGCCACCTGGGGAACGCGTGGCTCCCCTCTGGCCCCACTTGATGCCTCTCTAAGATTTCGTCACGCTGATTTTAATATATTTTCCTCAGGATTTTTGGGACTCTGTAAATTTGGGTAAAAGTCCATGCAAAAAAAGACATCAACATATAGTAACAGGCACTGGGTGCACTGAATTAGTAAGTTAGTCCAAATATGTGTAAAAAGGTATGAAAGTGTCACAAAACATATAACAATGTCACCCAAAAGATCATGGAACATACTGAAATTATAGATACGTTTGGGACGTATCACACGGCTAGAGAGACGTCGCAGAAAACTCAGTGTTTTTGTCGTTTAGGGCCAGTTTCATGGGCTATAGTGTAATGTTTTGGGATCTAGGGTTGATTTTTGATGCTCGATGAACCCTATGCACGGCTATCGAGATGTCGAAAAAATTCATTGTTTTCTCGTTTTGGTTCACTTCGGTGGGTTATAGCGCACTATTTTGGGGTCGCGGATCGATTTTTAATGCTCCATGAACCGTGTGCACGGCTATAGAGATGTCGCAAAAATTCGGTGTTTTGTCATTTAGGGCCAGTTTCGTGGTGCTATAGCGCATTGTTTCCGGGTCTCGGGTCATTTTTGATGCTCCATGAACCCTATGTACGACTATCGAGATGTCTCAAAAACTTGTTGTTTTTTCGTTTCGGGCCATTTTCGTGTGATATAACATGTTGTTTTGGGGTTCCGGATCGATTTTAGATGCTCCATTAACCCCGTGCGTGGATCCAAGACGTCACAAAAACTTGTTCTTTTTGGTGTGGGATATAGCGCGCTATTTTGGGGTCCGTGGTCGATTTTTGATGCTCCATGAACCCTACGCACAGCTATCGAGATGTCGCAAAAACTCGTTTTTTTTGTTGTTTCGGGTCAGTTTCGTGGACTGCGCACTATTTTGGGATCCGGGTCGATTTTGGATGCTCCATGAACCCCGTGCACAACAATACAGATGTCGCAAAAATTCGGTGTTTTCTCGTTTTTGATAATCCATGAACCGTGTGCACGGCTCTCGATATGTCGCAAAAACTCGTTGTTTATGTCGTTTCGGGCCATCTTCTTGACCTATAACGCGTTGTTTTGGGGTTCCGGGTCAATTTTTGATGCTCCATGAACCCTGTGCATGGCTATCGAGACGTCACAAAAACTCATTCTTTCTCGCGTTTCTCCCCAGTTTCGTGGGATATAGCGCACTATTTTGGGGGGTCCCAGGTAGATTTTTGATGCTCCATGAACATTGTACACGTCTATCGAGATGTCAAAAAAACTCGGTGTTTTTGTCGTTTCGGGCCTGTTTCTTGAGCTTATAGCGCACTGTTTTGGGGTCCGGGATCGATTTTTAATGCTCCATGAACCGTGTGCACGGCTATCGAGACGTCCTCAAAACTAGTTGTTTTTGTCATTTCGGGCTAGTTTTGTGGGCTATAACGCACTGTTTTGGGGTCCCGGGTCAATTTTTTATGCTCCATGAACCGTGTGCACGACTATCAAGATGTCACAAAAATTCGGTGTTTTTCTCGTTTCACGCCAGTTTCGTGGGATATAGCGCACTGTTTTGGGGTCCAGGATTGAATTTTAATGCTCCATGAACCCTATGTGCGGCTATCGAGACGTCGCAAGAACTTGTCGGTTTTGTGGGCATAACACACTATTTTGGGGTCCCGGGTCGATTTTTGATGCTCCATGAACTCTGTGCAGGACTATCGAGATGTCGCAAAAATTCGGTGTTTTTCTCGTTTTTGATCATCCATGAACACTTTGAACGGCTATCGAGATATCGCAAAAACTCGTTGTTTATGTCGTTTCGGGCCATTTTCGTGACCTATAGCGCATAGTTTTGGGGTTCCGGGTCAATTTTTGATGCTCCATGAACCCTCTACACGGCTATCGAGATGTCACAAAAACTCATTCTTTTGGGGTCTCACGAGTTTCGTGGGATATACACAATGTTTTGGGATCTCGGGTAGATTTTTTATGCTCCATGAACGTTGTGCACGGTTATCGAGATCTCAAAAAACTCGGTGTTTTTGTCGTTTTGGGTCAGTTTCGAGAGCTTATAGGCACTGTTTTGGGGTCCTGGATCAATTTTTAATGCTCCATGAACCTTGTGCACGGCTATCGAGGCGTCATCAAAACTAGTTGCTTTTGTCGTTTCGGGCTAGTTTCATGGGCTATAACGTAGTGTTTTGGGGTCACGGGTCAATTTTTGATGCTCCATGAACCTTGTGCACGGATATCGATATGTCGCAAAACCTCGGTGTTTTGTCCATATAGGCCAGTTTCATGGGCTATAGCGCACTGTTTTGGGTCCCGGACCGATTTTTTATGCTCCATGAACCGTGTGCATGACTATCAAGATGTCGCGAAAACTCGGTGTTTTTGTCAATATAGGCTAGTTTCATGGGCTATAGCGCACTGTTTTGGGGTGCCGTGTCGATTTTGATCATCCATGAACCCTGTGCACGGCTATCGAGACGTCACAAAAACTCGTTGTTTTTGTCGTTTCGGGCTATTTTCACGGGCTATAACGCGTTGTTTTGGTGTTTCGGGTCATTTTTTATGCTCCATGAACCCTGTGCACGGCTATCACGACGTTGCAAAAACTTGTTCTTTTCGGTGTTTCTCGCCAGTTTCGTGGGATGTAGCGCACTCTTTTGGGGTCCCGGTCGATTTTGGATGCTCCATGGACCTTGTGCACCCCTATAAAGACGTCGCAAAAACTCATGGTTTTTGCCATTTCGTGCCAGTTTCGTGCGCTATAGTTCACTGTTTTGGCGTCCCGGGTCGATTTTTAATGCTCCATGAACCCTATGCACGGCTATCGAGACGTCGCAAAAACTTGTTTGTTTTGTTGTTTCGTGTCAGTTTCGTGGGCTATAACACATTGTTTTGGGTCCCGGGTCGATTTTTGATGCTCCATGAACTGTGTGCACGGCTATCGAGATGTCGCAAAAATTCGGTGTTTTTTCGTTTTTGAACATCCATGAACCATGTGCACGGCTATCGAGATGTCGCAAAAAACGCGTTGTTTTGGGGTTCCGAGTCAATTTTTGATGCTCCATGAACCATGTGCACGACTATTGAGACGACACAATAACTCATTCTTTTTGGCGTTTCTCACTAGTTTCGTGGGATATAGCACACTGTTTTGGGGTCCCGGGTTGATTTTTGATGCTCCATGAACCGTGTGGACGGCTATCGGAATGTCGAAAAAACTCGTTGTTTTTGTCGTTTTGGGCCAGTTGCTATTGTGCGGTGTTTGGGGTCCCGAATCGATTTTTAATGCTCCATGAACCCTCTGCACAGCTATCGAGACGTCGCCAAAACTAGTTTTTTTTCGTTTCAGGTTAGTTTCGTGGCATATAACACACTGTTTTTGTGTTCCACATCAATTTTTGATGCTCCATGAACCATGTGCACGGCTATCGAGACATTGCAAAAACTCGTTCTTTTCGGCGTTTCTCACCCGTTTCGTGGGATGTAGCGCACTATTTTGGGTCCCGAGTTGATTTTTGATGCTCCATGACTCCTGTGCACGGCTATCGAGATATCGAAAAAACTCGTTGTTTTTATCGTTTTGGGCTAGTTTCGTGGGCTATTGTGTGCAGTGTTTTGGCGTCCCGGCTCATTTTTAAATGCTCCCTGAACACTTTGCACGGCTATCGAGACATTGCCAAAACTTGTTGTTTTTGTCGTTTCGGGCCAGTTTCATGGGCTACGCAATCTTTTTTGGGGTCCCAGGTTGATTTTTGATGCTCCGTGAACCCTAGCACGGCTATCGAGAGGTCGCAAAAACTCGGTGTTTGTGTCGTTTTGGGCGAGTTTCATGAGGAGCACACTGTTTTGGGGTCCCGGGTCGATTTTTGATTCTCCATGAGCCTTTTGCACGGCTATCGAGACATCGCAAAAACTCTTTGTTTTCGTCATTTTGGGCCATTTTCGTGGGCTATAACGCGCTATTTTGGGGTTCCGGGTCGATTTTTGATGGTCCATGAACCCTGTGCACAACTATCGAGATGTCAAAAAAATTCGTTGTGTTTCTCCTTTCGAGCCAGTTTCGTGGGCTATAGCGCACTTTTTGGGGTCCCTGGTCGATTCCTTATGCTCGATAAACCCTGTGCACGGCTATCAAGACGTCGCAAAAACTCGTTGGTTTTATCCTTTTGGGTCAGTTTCATGGGATATAGTGCACTGTTTTGGGGACCCTGGTCGATTTTTAATGCACCATTAACCCTTTGCACGGTTGTCAAGACGTCGCAAAAACTCGTTCTTTTTGGCGTTTCTCGCTAGTTTCGGGGACTATAACGCACTGCTTTGGGGTCCTGGGTCGATTTTCTATGCTCCATGAACCCTGTGCATGTCTATCAAGATGTCGCAAAAACTCGGTGTTTTGTCGTTTTGGGCCAGTTTCATGGGCGCACTGTTTTGGGGTCAAGACTCGATTTTTGATGCTCCATGAACTAACATGCTCATTTGGGGTTCCGGGTCGATTTTTGATGCTCCATGAACCCTGTGCACGCCTATCGAGATGTCGCAAAAATTCGGTGTTTCTGTCGTTTCGAGCTAGTTTCGTGAGCTATAACACACTATTTTGGGGTCCGGAGGCGTTTTTTATGCTCCATCAACCCTGTGCATGGCTATCGAGATGTCGCAAAACTTATTGTTGTGTCGTTTCGCGTCAGTTTCGTGGGCTATAACGGACTATTTTGTGGTCGTGGGTCGATTCTTGATGCTCCATGAACCGTGTGCATGGCTATCGAGATGTCGCAAAAACTAGTTGGTTTGCCCTTTCGGGCCAGTTTCGTGAATTGCGCACTGTTTTGGGGTCCCGGGTCGATTTTTGATGCTCCATGAACCATGTGCACGGCTATCGAGATGTCAAAATAACTCGTAGTTTTTCTCATTTCTGGCCGGTTTTGTGGGCTATAGCGCACTGTTTTGGGGTCCCTGGTCGATTTCTTATGCTCCATGAACCCTGTGCACGGCTATCGAGTTATCGCAAAAACTCGTTCTTTTTGGCGTTTGTGGCAATTTTCGTGGGATATAGCGCACTCTTTTGGCGACCCGGGCCGATTTTTGATCCTCGATGGACCCTGTCCACGGCTATAGAGACGTCACAAACACTCCGTGTTTTTGTCGCTTCGGGTGACTTTAGTGGGCTATAGCGCATTCTTTTCGGTACCTCGTCGATTTTTTATGCTCCATGAACCCTGTAAACGGCTATAGAGACGTCGCAAAAACTTATTATTTTTGTCGTTTCGGGCCAGTTTCGTGGGCTATAACGCAGTGTTTTGGGCTCCCGGTTGATTTTTGATGCTCCAAGAACCGTGTGCACGGCTATCGAGATGTCGCAAAAACTTGTTGTTTTATCATTTCGGGCCGATTTCGCGGGCTATAACGGACTATTTTGGGGTCCACAGTCGATATTTCAGGGCAATAACGCGCTTTTTGTCGTTTCGGGCAATTTTCGTGGGCAATAACGCGCTTTTTGAGGTTCCCAATTGATTTTTTATGCTCCATGAACCCTATGCACGGCTATAGAGACGTCGCAAAAACTCATTGTTTTTGCCATTTCGGGCTATGACGCGTTGTTTTGGGGTCCCGCATCGAATTTTAATGCCCCATGAACCGTGTGCACGACTATCGAGACGTCGCAAAAACTTGTTGTTTTGTCGTTTCAGTCCAATTTCGTGGGCAATAACGCAATCTTCTCGGGTCCCGGGTCGATTTTTGATGCTCTACGAACCCTGTGCACGGCTATCGAGATGTCACAAAAATTTGGTGTTTTTATCGTTTCGCGCCAATTTCGTGCGCAATAGCACACTGCTTTAGGGTCTCGGGTCGTTTTTTAATGCTCCATGAACCCTCTGAACAGCTATGGAGACGTCGCAAAAACTTGTCGTTTTTGTCGTTTCGGGCTAGTTTCATGGGCTATAACGCGCTGTTTTGGGGTCCCGGATCGATTTTTTATGCTCCATGAACCCCGTGTACGGCTATAGAGACGTCGCAAGAACTCGTTGTTTTGCCATTTTGGTCTAGTTTCGTGGGCACGCACTGTTTTGGGGTCCCGGGTCGATATATGATGCTCTATGAACCGTGTGCACGCCTACCGAGATGTCGCAAAAATTCGGTGTTTCTGCCGTTTCGGGCATTTTTGTGAGCTATAGCACATTGTTTTGGGGTCCCCGGTCGTTCTTGATGCTCCATCAACCCTGTCCATGGCTATCGAGATGTCGGAAAAAATTGGTGTTTGTGTCGTTTCGGGCCAGTTTCGTGGGAGCGCACTGTTTTGGGATCCCGTGTCGTTTGTTATGCTGCATGAATCATGTGCACGGCTATCGATACGTCACAAAAACTCGTTGTTTTTGTCGTTCTGGGCCATTTTCGTGGGCTATAACGTGTTGTTTTTGGGTTCCGCGTCGATTTTTGATCCTCCATGAACCGTGTCCACGGCTATCCAGATGTCGTAAAAACTCGTTCTTTTGGCGTTTCTCGCTGGTTTCCTAGGATATATCGCACTATTTTGGGGTGCAGGGTCGATTTTTTATTCTCCATGGACCGTGTGCACGGCTATCGAGACGTCGCAAAAACTCCGTATTTTTATCGTTCGGGCCTATTTCTTGCGCTATAGCGCATTGTTTTGGGGTCCCTAGTCGATTTTTTATGCTCCATGAACCGTGTGCACGGTTATAGCGACGTTGCAAAAACTTGTTATTTTTGTCATTTCGGACCAGTTTCGTGGGCTATAACGCACTATTTTGGGGTCCCGGGTCGATTTTTGATGCTCCACGAACCCTGTGCACGGCTATAAAGAGGTCATAAAAACTCGTTGTTTTTGCTATTCCGGGGCAGTTTCGCGGGCTATAGCGCATTGTTTTGGGGTCCCGGATCGATATTTATTGCTCCATGAACCGTGTGCACGACTATCAAAATGTCGCAAAAATTCGGTGTTTTTGTTGTTTCGGGCTAGTTTCGTGGGAGCGCATTGTTTTGGGTCCCGGTTAATTTTTGAATGCTCCATTAACCGTGTGCACGGCTACCAAGAAGTCGCAAAAACTTGTTTTTGTAGTTTGGGGCCAGTTTCGTGGGCTATAACGCACTATTTTGGGGTCCTGGGTCGATTTTTGATGCTACATGAACCCTGTGCACGGCTATCGGGATGACGCAAGAACATACTGTTTTTGTTGTTTCGGGCTAGTTTCATGGGCTATAGCGCACCGTTTTGCGGTCCCGGGTCGATTTTTCATGCTCCATGAACCGTGTGCACTGCTATCGAGACGTCGCAAAAACTCGTTGTTTTTGTCGTTTAGGTCCATTTTCATGGGCAATAACGCGTTGTTTTGGGGTCTCGGGTGAATTTTTTATGCTCCATGAACCCTGTACACGGCTTTCAAGACGTCACAAAAACTCTATCTTTTTGGCATTTGTGGCGATTTTCGTGGGATATAGCGCACTCTTTTGGGGTCCCGGGTTGATTTTTTATCCTCCGTGGACCGTGTGCAGGGTTATCGAGACGTCGCAAACACTCGATGTTTTTGTCGTTTTGGGCCAGTTTCGTGGGGCTATAGCGCATTGTTTTGGGGTCTCGGGTCAATTTTTGATGCTCCATCGATACGTCTCCGTCGTATCTATAATTTTTGATTGTTTCATGCCAATATTCTACAACTTTCTTATACTTTTGGCAACTTTTTATACTATTTTTGGGACTAACATATTGATCCAGTGCCCAGTGCCACTTCCTGTTTGTCGCTGTTTTTTGTTTCGCAGATTATCCATACCAAACGAAGTCCAAACGCAATAAAAACCCTACGGGGATTTTTTTTGGAATATTTTTGATTTTTGAGAAGAAGAATCCACGCGAAACGATGCCCGAGGAGGTCACAAGCCGAGGAGCCCCCCCCTAGGCAGCGGCTGGAAGTCTTGTGCCAATCCCTAAGGCTGTTGGTGCCCTTCTTTCTCCGCAAGAAAGATAATATCCGGAATAAAACCGTGTTAAACTTGCAGACCAATCGGAGTTACGGATCTTAGGGAATTTAAGAAACGGTGAAAGCTAGAATCTGGGAGCGCAAAAACAGAAGGAAACAAAGAGAGAGATCCAATCTCGGAGGGGCTCTCGCCCCTCCGCCGCCATGGAGACCATGGACCAGAGGGGAAACCCTTCTCCCATCTAGGGAGGAGGTCAAGGAAGAAGAAGAAGAAGAACAAGAAGGGGGCGCTCTCTCCCCCTCTCTCCCGGCGGTGCCGGAACGCCGCCCGGGACATCATCGTGTGACGACGATCTACACCAACACCTCCGTCATCTTCACCAACACCTCCATCACCTTCCCCATTTATATTCAGCGGTCCACTCTCCCGCAACCCGCTGTACCCTCTACTTCAACATGGTGCTTTATGCTTCATATTATTATCCAATGATGTGTTGCCATCCTACGACGTTTGAGTAGATTATCGTTCTCCTATCGGTGATTGATGAATTGCTATGATTGGTTTAATTTGCTTGTGGTTATGTTGTTGTCCTTTGGTACCCATCATATGAGCATGCACGTGGTTCACACCATAGGGTTAGTACTATGTTAATAGGACTATGTATTGGAGGGCAAGGGTGACAGAAGCTTCAACCTAGCATAGAAACTGATGCATACAGGATTGAAGGGGGACGAATATATCTTATTGCTATGGTTGGGTTTTACCTTAATGAACGTTAGAAGTTGCGAATGATTGCTAATAGTTCCAATCATAAGTGCATAGAATTCCAAGTAAGGGATGACATGCTAGGAGTGGCCTCTCCCACATAAAACTTGCTATCGGTCTAGTAACATAGTCAATTGCTTAGGGACATTTCCGCAACTCCTACCACTACTTTTCCACACTCGTTAAACTAACGTAATTGTTTCTTCATCGAAACAACCCCTAGTTTTTATTTACGTGTTCTTTACTTTCTTGCAAGCCTATCATATCCCTCCTACAAAGTACTTCTAGTTTCATACTTGTTCTAGGTAAAGCGAACGTAAAGTGTGCGTAGAGTTGTATTGGTGGTCGATAGAACTTGAGGGAATATTTGTCCTACCTTTAGCTCCTCTTTGGGTTCGACACTCTTACTTATCGAGAATGGCTACAATTGATCCCCTATACTTGTGGGTTATCAAGACCTTTTTCTGGCATCGTTGCCGGGGAGAGATAGCGTGGGGTGAATATTCTCGTGTGTGCTTGTTTGCTTTATCACTAAGTAGATTTATTTGCTGTTCTAAGTTGTTCTCTATCTTTAGTTATGGATATGGAACACGAAATACCAAAAAAATTAGGTGTACTTGCTACTCATGGAGATGGGGAACCTCGTAATACCCTCGATGCTCGTTATGTGGAAAATATTATGCATTTCTTTAATAATCCTGAGAAAACCCCATTAAATTATATAATGGGATACACGTTGGATCAACGTGAATACTTTAGGGATTATCGCTTTATTCAAAAAGGGAAACTATTATGGGATCAAATTCATATATTGAAATGGTATGCTTGGGAGATATGCTTGAGGTATGATGTTACTTGTTGCTCTAGGATGAAGGCTCAACACCTTCCCTTTTCTTGTAAATTTAATTCTAATGAAACCTTGGCTTCTTATGCTAATGGTATATATGATTACTAAGGTGTGGAACAAATAGAAGAGTTTGTTGCTTTTATGGGTGCTTATGAAATTGAAGCTCTGGTTAAAAGGTGTGATGATAATGATGATGATGCTTACCGATCTGAAAATTTGGCTATGCCTTATTGTTATACTAATTATGAATATAATGCCCATATTTATCCATTTATGGAGAAATTCCACGCTGCCCAAGAAGAGACTAATATTTTGCAGGAAACTTTGGAAGAAGAAAATGCTGAAATTGTGAGCTCATTAGATGAAAAAGATGACGAGGAGAGCAAAGAACAACAGGAGGAAGAGCGGACTAGCTACTCGTGCCCACCTTCTAATGAGAGTAACTCTTCAACTCCTACATTGTTTAATTTCCCTTTGTTCTTACCCAAGGATGAATGCTATGGTTATTGCTATGATCCCTTGGATTCGTTTGAAATATCCCTATTTGATGAACTTGATGCTTGCTATGCTTGTGGCCATGATGCCAATATGAATGATGCTTATGAATATGAACTTGCTATAGTTCCTTATGTTGAACATGAAATTGTTGCTATTGCACCCACTTATGATAGTCCTGTTATCTTTTTGAACTCTCCCAACTACACTATATCGGAGAAGTTTGCTCTTATTAGAGATTACATAGATGGGTTGCCTTCTACTATTACACTTGATGATTTTGATGAATATAATATGCATGTGCTTGCTGCTCCTACTTGCAATTATTATGAGAGAGGAACTACATCTCCACCTCTCTATGTTTCCAACATGATAAAATTGCAAGAAACTGCTTATGCTATGTATTGGCCTTTACTTGATGTGCATGAATTGTTCTTTTATGACAAGCCAATGCATAGGAAGAGAGTTAGACTTCGTCAATGCATGATATATTTCACCTTGTTCTCACTACTAAATTACAAATCATTGTTAATTAAAATTGGCTTTTATATACCTTGGGATCTGGGTGGATCCATTACTTGAGCACTTTATGCCTAGCTTAATGGCTTTAAAGAAAGCGCTGTTGGAATTATGCCCTAGAGGCAATAATAAATATAGTTATTATTATAATTCCTGTATCAAGATAATCGTTTATTGTCCATGCTATAATTGTATTGAATGAAGACTTATATACATGTGTGGATACATAGAGAAAACACTGTCCCTAGCAAGCCTCTAGTTGGCTAGCCAGTTGATCAAAGATAGTCAGTGTCTTCTAATTATGAACAAGGTGTTGTTGCTTGATAACTGGATCACGTCATTAGGAGAATCACGTGATGGACTAGACCGAAACTAAGAGACGTAGCATGTTGATCGTGTCATTTTGTTGCTACTGTTTTCTGCGTGTCAAGTATTTGTTCCTATGACCATGAGATCATATAACTCACTGACACCGGAGGAATACTTTGTGTGTATCAAACGTCGCAACGTAACTGGGTGACTATAAAGATGCTCTACAGGTATCTCCGAAGGTGTTCGTTGAGTTAGTATCGATCGAGACTGGGATTTGTCACTCCGTGTGACGGAGAGGTATCTCGGGGCCCACTCGGTAATACAACATCACACACAAGCCTTGCAAGCAATGTGACTTAGTGTAAGTTGCGGGATCTTGTATTACGGAACGAGTAAAGAGACCTGCCGGTAAACGAGATTGAAATTGGTATGCGGATAGTGACGATCGAATTTCGGGCAAGTAACATACCGAAGGACAAAGGGAATGACATACGGGATTATATGAATCCTTGGCACTGAGGTACAAACGATAAGATCTTCGTAGAATATGTAGGATCCAATATGGGCATCCAGGTCCCGCTATTGGATATTGACCGAGGAGTCTCTCGGGTCATGTCTACATAGTTCTCGAACCCACAGGGTCTGCACACTTAAGGTTCGACGTTGTTTTATGCGTATTTGAGTTATATGGTTGGTTAACGAATGTTGTTCGGATTCCCGGATGAGATCACGAACGTCACGAGGGTTTCCGGAATGGTCCGGAAACGAAGATTGATATATAGAATGACCTCATTTGATTACCGGAAGGTTTTCGGAGTTACCGGGAATGTACGGGGAATGACGAATGGGTTCCGGGTGTTCACCGGGGGGGGCAACCCACCCTGGGGAAGCCCATAGGCCTTGGGGGTGGTGCACCAGCCCTTAGTGGGCTGGTGGGACAGCCCAAGAAGGCCCTATGCGCCATAGGAAGAAAATCAAAGAGAAAAAAAAAGAGGAGGTGGGAAAAGGGGGAAGGACTCCTCCTTCCAAACCTAGTTGGACTCGGTTTGGAAGGGGAGGGTTGCCCCCCTTGGCTCGGCCGAACCCCTTGGGGGTCCTTGGACCCCAAGGTAAGGCTCCCCCTCTTCCCCCTATATATACGGAGGTTTTAGGGCTGATTTGACACAACTTTGCCACGGCAGCCCGACCACATAACTCAACGGTTTTACCTCTAGATCGCGTTTCTGCGGAGCTCGGGCGGAGCCCTGCTGAGATAAGATCACCACCAACCTCCGGAGCATCGTCACGCTGCCGGAGAACTCATCTACCTCTCCGTCTCTCTTGTTGGATCAAGAAGGCCGAGATCATCGTCGAGTTGTCGTCCGTTCGGCACTAGATCGTGGGACCGATCGCGGGACGGTTCACGGGACGGATCGAGGGACGTGACGACGTTCCACTACATCAACCGCGTTCACTAACGCTTCTGCTGTGCAGTCTACAAGGGTACGTAGATCGAACATCCCCTCTCGTAGATGGACATCACCATGATAGCTCTTCGTGTGCGTAGGAACAATTTTGTTTCCCATGCGACGTTCCCCAACAGTGGCATCATGAGCTAGGTTTATGCGTAGATGTCTTCTCGAGTAGAACACAAAAGTTTTTGTGGGCGGTGATGTGCGTTTTTCTGCCCTCCTTAGTCTTTTCTTGATTACGTGGTATTGTTGGATTGAAGCGGCTTGGACCGACATTACTCGTACGCTTACGAGAGACTGGTTTCATCGCTATGAGTAACCCCGTTGCTCAAAGATGACTGGCAAGTGTCAGGTTCTCCAACTTTAGTTGAATCGGATTTGACTGAGGAGGTCCTTGGATGAGGTTAAATAGCAACTCATATATCTCCATTGTGGTGTTTGCGTAAGTAACATGCGATCCTACTAGATACCCATGGTCACCACGTAAAACATGCAACAACAAAATTAGAGGACGTCTAACTTGTTTTTGCAGGGTATGCTTGTGATGTGATATGGCCAACGATGTGATGTGATATATTGGATGTATGAGATGATCATGTTGTAATAGATAATATCAACTTGCACATCGATGGTACGGCAACCGGCAGGAGCCATAGGGTTGTCTTTAAACTAACGTTTGTGCTTGCAGATGCGTTTACTATTTTGCTAGGATGTAGCTTTAGTAGTAATAGCATGAGTAGCACGACAACCCCGATGGCGACACGTTGATGGAGATCATGGTGTGGCGCCGGTGACAAGAAGATCGTGTCGGTAATTTGGTGATGGAGATCAAGGAGCACGTGATGATGGCCATATCATGTCACTTATGAATTGCATGTGATGTTAATCCTTTTATGCACCTTATTTTGCTTAGAACGACGGTAGCATTATGAGGTGATCTCGCACTAAAATTTCAAGACGAAGTTGTGTTCTCCCCGACTGTGCACCGTTGCTACAGTTCGTCATTTCGAGACACCACGTGATGATCGGGTGTGATAGACTCAATGTTCACATACAACGGGTGCAAAACAGTTGCGCACGCGGAACACTCGGGTTAAGCTTGAGGAGCCTAGCATGTGCAGACATGGCCTCGGAACACATGAGACCGAAAGGTCGATCATGAATCATATAGATGATATGATTATCATAGGGATGCTTACCACTGAAACTATACTCAACTCACGTGATGATCGGACTTGAGCTAGTGTAAGTGGATCATCAACCACTCCAATGACTAGAGAGATGTACTTTTTGAGTGGGAGTTTAGCGAGTAATTTGATTAAGTTAAACTCTAACTATCTTGAACATAGTCTAAGTCCACTTTGAATATATTTGTGTTGTAGATCATGGCTCACGCGACAGTCACCCTGAATTTTAATATGTTCCTAGAGAAAGCTAAGTTGAAAGATGATGGAAGCAACTTTGTAGACTGGGCTCGTAATCTTAAGCTAATCTTACAAGCTGGGAAGAAGGATTATGTCCTTAATGCTGCGCTAGGAGATGAACCACCCGCTACGGCTGACCAGGATGTTAAGAACGCTTGGTTAGCACGTAAGGAGGACTACTCAGTAGTTCAATGTGCAGTCTTGTATGGCTTAGAACCAGGACTTCAACGTCGCCTTGAGCATCATGGAGCATTTGAGATGTTCCAGGAGTTGAAGTTTATCTTTCATAAGAACGCCCGGATCGAGAGGAATGAGACCTCCGATAAATTCTATGCTTGCAAGATGAAGGAGAACTCGTCTGTCAGTGAACATGTGCTCAAAATGTATGGATACTCAAACCGTCTAGCTGAGCTGGGGATTGAACTCCCGCAAGAGGGTATCACTGACAGCATCCTTCAATCACTGCCACCAAGCTATAAAGGCTTTGTGTTGAACTACAACATGCAAGGGATGAACAAGTCTCCCGGCGAGTTGTTTGCAATGTCGAAAGTCGCAGAGTCTGAACTCCGTAAAGAGCATCAAGTGTTGATGGTGAATAAGACCAATAGTTTCAAGAGAAATGGCAAAGGCAAGAAGGGTAATTCAAAGAAGAGCGGCAAGCCTGTTGCCAATCTGACGAAGAAACCCAAAGCTGGACCTAAGCCTGAAACAGAGTGTTACTATTGCAAGGGTATGGGTCACTGGAAGCGCAATTGCCCCAAGTATCTGGCTGATAAGAAGGCGGCCAAAGAAAAATCAGGTATATTTGATATACATGTTATTGATGTGTACTTAACCGGCTCTCGTAGTAGTGCCTGGGTATTCGATACCGGTTTTGTTGCTCATATTTGCAACTCGAAACAGGAACTGCGGAATAGACGAAGGCTGGCGAAAGATGAAGTGACGATGCGCGTAGGAAATGGTTCCAAGGTTGATGCAATCGCCGTCGGCACAGTTTCACTTCAGTTACCATCAGGATTAGTTATGAACTTGAATCATTGTTATTTAGTGCCTGCGTTGAGCATGAACATTATATCTGGATCTTGTTTATTGCGAGACGGTTACTCTTTTAAGTCAGAGAATAATGGTTGTTCTATTTCTATGAGTAACATATTTTATGGTCATGCACCCAATGTGAGAGGATTGTTCATATTGAATCTTGATAGTGATACACACATACATAACATTGAGACCAAAAGAGTTAGAGTTAACAATGATAGCGCCATATTTTTGTGGCACTGCCGCTTAGGTCATATTGGTGTAAAGCGCATGAAGAAACTCCATGCCGATGGACTTTTGGAGTCACTTGACTTTGATTCACTTGACACGTGCGAACCATGCCTCATGGGCAAGATGACTAAAACTCCGTTCTCCGGAACAATGGAGCGTGCAAGTGACTTGTTGGAAATCATACATACCGATGTGTGCGGTCCGATGAGCGTGGAGGCACGCGGCGGATATCGTTATTTTCTCACCTTCACTGACGATTTGAGTACATATGGTTATGTCTACTTAATGAAGCACAAGTCTAAAACATTTGAAAAGTTCAAGCAATTTCAGAGTGAAGTTGAAAATCATCGTAACAAGAAGATCAAGTTCCTACGGTCTGATCATGGGGGTGAATATCTGAGTTTCGAGTTTGGTGCTCACTTAAGACAATGTGGAATTGTTTCACAGTTGACACCGCCTCGAACACCACAGCGTAATGGTGTGTCCGAACGTCATAATCGTACTTTATTAGAGATGGTGCGATATATGATGTCTCTTACCGATTTGCCGTTATCGTTTTGGGGTTATGCATTGGAACCAGCTTCATTCACTTTAAATAGGGCACCATCAAAATCCGTTGAGACGACAACATACGAACTATGGTATGGCAAAAGGACAAAGTTGTCGTTTCTTAAAGTTTGGGGATGTGATGCTTATGTCAAAAAGCTTCAGCCTGAAAAGCTGGAACCCAAAGCGGAAAAGTGCATCTTCATAGGTTACCCAAAAGAGACAGTTGGGTACACCTTCTATCTCAAATCCGAGGGCAAAGTGTTTGTTGCTAAAAACGGAGCTTTTCTCGAGAAGGAGTTTCTCTCGAGAGAATTGAGTGGGAGCAAGATAGAACATGATGAGGTTGTCGAACCTCTCATCCCTCTAGATGGTGGCGCAGGGCAAGGGGAAACCTCTGTCGTTGTGACGCCGGTTGAGGAGGAAGTTAATGATGATGATCATGAAACTCCGGTTCAAGTTTGTGTCGAACCACGCAGGTCGACGAGACCACGTGCTACTCCAGAGTGGTACGGTAATCCCGTCTTGTCAATCATGTTGTTAGACAACAATGAACCTGCAAATTATGAAGAAGCAATGGTGGGCCCAGATTCCAACAAATGGCTAGAAGCCATGACGTCCGAGATAGGATCCATGTATGAGAACAAAGTGTGGACTTTGGAAGTACTACCTGAGGGCCGCAAGGCTATTCAGAACAAATGGATCTTTAAGAGGAAGACGGACGCTGACGGCAATGTGACCGTTTATAAAGCTCGACTTGTGGCAAAGGGTTTTTCACAAGTTCAAGGAGTTGACTACGATGAGACATTCTCACCCGTAGCGATGCTTAAGTCCGTCAGAATTATGTTAGCAATAGCTGCATTTTTCGATTATGAAATCTGGCAGATGGATGTCAAAACGGCGTTCCTTAACGGTTTCCTTAAGGAAGAGTTGTATATGATGCAACCCGAAGGTTTTGTCGATCCTAAGAATGCTAACAAAGTGTGCAAGCTCCAGCGATCCATTTATGGACTGGTGCAAGCATCTCGAAGTTGGAACAAACGCTTTGATGAGGTGATCAAAGCATTTGGGTTTATACAAGTGGTTGGAGAATCTTGTATTTACAAGAAAGTGAGTGGGAGCTCTGTGGCGTTTCTAATATTATATGTGGATGACATATTGCTGATTGGAAACAACGTAGAGTTTTTGGAGAGCATAAAGGATTACTTGAATAAAAGTTTCTCTATGAAGGACCTAGGAGAAGCAGCTTACATTTTAGGCATTAAGATCTACAGGGATAGATCAAAACGCCTGATAGGACTTTCACAAAGCACATACCTTGATAAAGTTTTTGAAGAGGTTCAAAATGGAACAGTCCAAGAAAGGATTCTTGCCAGTTTTACAAGGTACGAGATTGAGTGAGACTCAGTGCCCAGCAACTGATGAGGATAGAGACCATATGAGCACCGTCCCCTATGCTTCAGCCATAGGTTCTATCATGTATGCAATGTTGTGCACTAGACCGGACGTTAGCCTGGCCATAAGTATGGCAGGTAGGTTCCAGAGTAATCCAGGAGTGGATCACTGGACGGCAGTCAAGAATATCCTGAAGTACCTGAAAAGGACTAAGGAGATGTTTCTCGTGTATGGAGGTGACGAAGAGCTCGCCGTAAAAGGTTACGTCGATGCAAGCTTTGACACAGATTCGGACGACTCTAAGTCGCAAATCGGATATGTATTTATTCTTAATGGGGGTGCGGTAAGCTGGTGCAGCTCCAAGCAGAGCGTCGTAGCAGATTCTACATGTGAAGCGGAGTACATGGCTGCCTCGGAGGCGGCTAAGGAGGGTGTATGGATGAAGCAGTTCATGACGGATCTTGGAGTGGTGCCAAGCGCACTGAATCCAATAACCTTGTTCTGTGACAACGCGGGTGCCATTGCCCTAGCAAAGGAACCACGGTTTCACAAGAAGTCCAGACACATCAAACGACGCTTCAACCTCATCCGCGACTACGTCGAAGGGGAGGACGTGAATATATGCAAAGTGCACACGGATCTGAATGTAGCAGACCCGCTGACTAAACCTCTTCCACGGGCAAAGCATGATCAACACCAGAACTGTATGGGTGTTAGATTTATTACAATGTACTCCCTCCGTAAATTAATATAAGAGCATTTAGAACACTATTTTAGTAATCTAAACACTCTTATAATAGTTTACAGAGGGAGTAATTCGCATGATGATGTGAGGGCTAGATTATTGAATCTAGTGCAAGTGGGAGACTGTTGGAATTATGCCCTAGAGGCAATAATAAATATAGTTATTATTATAATTCCTGTATCAAGATAATCGTTTATTGTCCATGCTATAATTGTATTGAATGAAGACTTATATACATGTGTGGATACATAGACAAAACACTGTCCCTAGCAAGCCTCTAGTTGGCTAGCCAGTTGATCAAAGATAGTCAGTGTCTTCTGATTGTGTGTTGTTGCTTGATAACTGGATCACGTCATTAGGAGAATCACGTGATGGACTAGACCCAAACTAATAGACGTAGCATGTTGATCGTGTCATTTTGTTGCTACTGTTTTCTGCGTGTCAAGTATTTGTTCCTATGACCATGAGATCATATAACTCACTGACACCGGAGGAATACTTTGTGTATATCAAACGTCGCAACGTAACTGGGTGACTATAAAGATGCTCTACAGGTATCTCCGAAGGTGTTCGTTGAGTTAGTATGGATCGAGACTGGGATTTGTCACTCCGTGTGACGGAGAGGTATCTCGGGGCCCACTCGGTAATACAACATCACACACAAGCCTTGCAAGCAATGTGACTTAGTGTAAGTTGCGGGATCTTGTATTACGGAACGAGTAAAGAGACCTGCCGGTAAACGAGATTGAAATTGGTATGCGGATAGTGACGATCGAATTTCGGGCAAGTAACATACCGAAGGACAAAGGGAATGACATACGGGATTATATGAATCCTTGGCACTGAGGTACAAACGATAAGATCTTCGTAGAATATGTAGGATCCAATATGGGCATCCAGGTCCCGCTATTGGATATTGACCGAGGAGTCTCTCGGGTCATGTCTACATAGTTCTCGAACCCGCAGGGTCTGCACACTTAAGGTTCGACGTTGTTTTATGCGTATTTGAGTTATATGGTTGGTTAACGAATGTTGTTCGGATTCCCGGATGAGATCACGAATGTCACGAGGGTTTCCGGAATGGTCCGGAAACGAAGATTGATATATAGGATGACCTCATTTGATTACCGGAAGGTTTTCGGAGTTACCGGGAATGTACGGGGAATGACGAATGGGTTCCGGGTGTTCACCGGGGGGCAACCCACCCTGGGGAAGCCCATAGGCCTTGGGGGTGGTGCACCAGCCCTTATTGGGCTGGTGGGACAGCCCAAGAAGGCCCTATGCGCCATAGGAAGAAAATCAAAGAGAAAAAAAAAGAGGAGGTGGGAAAAGGGGGAAGGACTCCTCCTTCCAAACCTAGTTGGACTCGGTTTGGAAGGGGAGGGTTGCCCCCCTTGGCTCGGCCGAACCCCTTGGGGGTCCTTGGACCCCAAGGTAAGGCTCCCCCTCTTCCCCCTATATATACGGAGGTTTTAGGGCTGATTTGACACAACTTTGCCACGGCAGCCCGACCACATAACTCAACGGTTTTACCTCCAGATCGCGTTTCTGCGGAGCTCGGGCGGAGCCCTGCTGAGATAAGATCACCACCAACCTCCGGAGCGCCGTCACGGTGCTAGAGAACTCATCTACCTCTCCATCTCTCTTGCTGGATCAAGAAGGCCGAGATCATCGTCGAGCTGTACGTGTGCTGAACGCGGAGGTGTCGTCCGTTCGGCACTAGATCGGGGGACTGATCGCGGGACGGTTCGCGGGGCGGATCGAGGGTCGTGAGGACGTTCCACTACATCAACCACGTTCACTAACGCTTCTGCTGTGCGGTCCACAAGGGTACGTAGATCGAACATCCCCTCTCGTAGATGGACATCACCATGATAGGTCTTCGTGTGCGTAGGAAAATTTTTGTTTCCCATGCGACGTTCCCCAACAAGCGCTGCCTCGGAGACAACCCAGAATTTTTAGAGAGTCAATTATTTTTGTTGAGTGCTTTTATATAGTTTAAAAACAAAAAATATATAGAGGGGAACTTAAAAAAATTTCAAAAATAGAAGCGATTAAAAGGTGATGCATTGCGGAAGTAAGGGTCGACCTTGAACACTTGTTTTCATGCTCATGGAAACAATGTAGAATTTTTCATGGAAGTTTCTCGCAAAAATAATTATCCCCTTGTAAAATTCCGTTGTATTATAAAAATAATGTGCCAAGTAAAGCCTTTATGATTAGTTTGGGAGATAGTTGTTTGATCATGCTGAAAAAGACAGAAACTTTGTGCTCACGAAATTATTTTTAATTCCTATCCAGAAAGAGATTTTGAGTTGATTCGTTTTGCTGCTGATTGATATACAAATGTCACTAATTTTTCATAATTTTTGGAGTATGAGAAGTATGGTATAAGTTCAGATTACTACAGACTGTTCTGTTTTTGACAGATTCTGTTTTCTATGCATTGTTCTCTTATTTTGATGAATCTATGGGTAGTATCGGGGGGTATGAACCATGGTGAAGTTGGATTACAATATATATAGTGCTAATATGAATTTTTAATGAGTTCACAACAGTACTTAAAGTGGCGATTTACTTTATTATACTAACGGATCTCACGAAGGTTTTGTTGAGTTTTGTGTGATTGAAGTTTTCAAGTTTTGGGTGAGACCACGATGTATGAAGGAATAAGGAGAGGCAAGAGCCTAAGCTTGGGGATGCCCAAGGCACCCCAAGGTAGTATTCAAGGAATAATCAAGCGTCTAAGCTTGGGGATGCCCCGGAAGGCATCCCCTCTTTCGTCTACAATCTATCGGTAATTTTACTCGAAGTTATATTTTTATTCATCACATGATATCTGCAAATGCTTGGAGCATCTTTTGTGTTTATTTTTCCTTTTTATTTTATGCACCATGCTGGTATGAGATAGTCCTTGTTTTATTTATAGAATTATCTTTGCACTTCACTTATATCTTTTGAGTATGGCTTTATAGAATGCTTCATGTGCTTCACTTATATCATTTGAAGTTTGGATTGCCTGTTTCCCTACACATTGAAAACAGCCATTTGTAGAATGCTCTTTTGCTTCACTTATATTTGTTAGACCGTGGCATATATTTTTTATAAAGAATTAAACTCTCATGCTTCACTTATACCTATTTAGAGAGTTAACAGGAGTTGGTCATTCACATGGTTAGTCATAAAATCCTACATAAAACATGTAGATCACTGAATATGATATGTTTGATTCCTTGCAATAGTTTTGCGACATGAAGATGTGATATTAGAGTCATGGTAAGTGAGTAATTGTGTATTCATAGAAATACTTGTGTTAAGATTTGTGATTCCCGTAGCATGCACGTATGGTGAATCGTTATGTGACGAAGTCGGAGCATGATTTATTTATTGAGTGTCATCCTTTGTGTGGAAGTCAGGATCGCGTGATGGTTAAATCCTACCAACCCTTCCCTTAGGAGCATGCATTCACTACCTTGTTTCGATGAGCAGGGGACTTTTGCAATAAGTATGTGAGTTCTTAATGACGAATGTTGAGTCCATAGATTATACGCACTCTCACCCTTCCACCATTGCTAGCCTCTCTAGTGTTGGGTAACGTAGCATAAATTCAAAAAATTTCCTACGCATGTTCAGATCTTCCTATGGAGAGACCAGCAACGAGAGAGGGGTAAGAGCATCTTCGTACCTTTGAAGATCGCTAAGCGGAAGCGTTGCTAGAACGCGGTTGATGGAGTCGTACTCGCAGCGATTCCGATCTAGTGCCGAACAACGGCACCTCCGCGTTCAACACACGTGCAGCCCGGTGACGTCTCCCGCACCTTGATCCAGCAAGGAGGAGGGAGAGGTTGGGGAAGAAGACCAGCAACACGACGGCGTGGTGTTGGTGGAGAGACGAGGTCTCCCGGCAGGGCTTCGCCAAGCGCCGGCAGAGAGGAGGAGGGAGAGGAACAGGGCTGCGTCGAGAGAGAGAGATTAAACCGTGTCTCAAACAGCCCCGACCCTCATCTATATATAGGGGAAGGGGGAGGGGCGCAGCCCTTAGGGTTCCCACCCCTAAGGGGTGCGGCAGCCCTTAGATGGGAGAGGGGTGGCGGCCAGGGCAAGGGGGAGGGGTGGCGCACCCCTCTGGTGGGCCTAAGGCCCACCTAAGTTAGGGTCCCCCCCCCTCTTTTTCTTTCCCTTGCGCCATGGGCTGAGTGGGGAGGCGCACCAGCCCAACTAGGGGCTGTTTCCCACCCCCACTTAGCCCATCTTACCTCTTGGGGTCGCAGCCCCCCTTCGGTGGTCCCCCGGGACCACCTCCGGTGGTCCCGGTGGTCCCGGTACGTTACCGGTGATGCCCGAAACACTTCCGGTCTCCGAAACCATCCGTCCTATATATCAATCTTTACCTCCGGACCATTCCGGAGCTCCTCGTGACGTCCGGGATCTCATCCGGGACTCCGAACAACTTTCGGTAATCTCGTATAATACTTCCCTATAACCCTAGCGTCATCGAACCTTAAGTGTGTAGACCCTACGGGTTCGGGAGACAGGCAGACATGACCGAGACACCTCTCTGGCCAATAACCATCAGCGGGGTCTGGATACCCATGGTGGCTCCCACTAGCTCCACGATGATCTCATCGGATGAACCACGATGTCAAGGATTCAATCAATCCCGTATACGATTCCCTTTGTCTATCGGTATAGAACTTGCCCGAGATTCGATCATCGGTATACCTATACCTTGTTCAATCTCGTTGCCGGTAAGTCTCTTTACTCGTTCTGTAGCACGTCATCGTGTGACTAACTCCTTAGTCACATTGAGCTCATGATGATGTTCTACCGAGTGGGCCTAGAGATACCTCTCCGTCACACGGAGTGACAAATCCCGATCTCGATTCGTGCCAACCCAACAGACACTTTCGGAGGTACCCGTAGTGCACCTTTATAGTCACCCAGTTACGTTGTGACGTTTGATACACCCAAAGCACTCCTACGGTATCCGGGAGTTGCACAATCTCACGGTCGAAGGAAAAGATACTTGACATTAGAAAAGCATTAGCATACGAACAATACGATCTAGTGCTAGGCTTAGGATTGGGTCTTGTCCACCACATCATTCTCCCAATGATGTGATCCCGTTATCAATGACATCCAATGTCCATGATCAGGAAACCATGATCATCTATTGACTAACGAGCCAGCTAACTAGAGACTTGCTAGGGACACATTGTGATCTATTCATTCACACATGTATTAGTGTTTCCTGTTAATACAATTATAGCATGAACGATAGACGATTATCATGAACAAGGAAATATGATAATAACCATTTTATTATTGCCTCTAGGGCATATTTCCAACAGTCTCCCACTTGCACTAGACACAATAATCTAGTTACATTGTGATGTATTGAACACCCATAGCATTATGGTGCTGATCATGTTTTGCTCGTGGAAGAGGTTTAGTCAACGGGTCTGCAATATTCAGATCCGTGTGTAGTTTACAAATATCTATCACTCCAATTTGGACATGGTCCTGGATGAGTTGTAGCGGCGCTTGATGTGCTTCGTCTTCCGGTGAAACCTGGGCTCTTTGGCTATGGCTATGGCTCCAGTGTTATCACAGAAGAGTGTCATAGGACCCGACGCGCTTGGAACCACTCCAAGGTCGGTGATGAGCTCCTTCATCCAAATTCCTTCATGAGCCGCTTCTGAAGCAGCTATGTACTCCGCTTCACATGTAGATGCTGCCACGACTTCTTGCTTGCTGCTGCACCAGCTCACTGCCCCACCATTCAACACATATACGTATCCGGTTTGTGACTTAGAGTCATCCGGATCTGTGTCGAAGCTAGCATCGACGTAACCCTTTACGACGAGCTCTTCGTCACCTCCATAAACGAGAAACATTTCCTTAGTCCTTTTCAGGTACTTCAGGATATTCTTGACCGCTGTCCAGTGTTCCGCACCGGGATTACTTTGGTACCTCCCTACCAACCTTATCGCAAGGTTTATGTCAGGTCTGGTACACAGCATGGCATACATTAGAGAGCCCACGGCTGAAGCGTAGGGGACAGAACACATCTTCTCTCTATCTGCTGCCATGGTCGGCGACTGAGTCTTACTCAATCTCATACCTTGCAAAACTGGCAAGAACCCTTTCTTTGAGTTTTCCATATTGAACTTTTTCAGTATCTTGTGAAGGTATGTGCTTTGCGAAAGACCTATGAGGCGTCTCGATCTATCTCTATAGATCTTGATGCCTAATATGTATGCAGCTTCTCCAAGGTCCTTCATTGAAAAACTCTTGTTCAAATAGGCCTTTATGCTCTCCAACATCTCTATATCATTCCCCATCAATAATATGTCATCCACATATAGTACGAGGAAAGCTACAGAGCTCCCACTCACTTTCTTGTACAGACAGGCTTCTCCGTAAACCTATATGAACCCAAACGCCTTAATCACTTCGTTAAAGCGAATGTTAAAACTCTGAGATGCTTGCACCAGCCCATAGATGGAGCGCTGGAGCTTGCATACTTTGTTAGCACCTTTAGGATCGACAAAACCTTCTGGTTGCATCATATACAACTCTTCCTTAAGATTCCCGTTAAGGAACGCTGTTTTGACGTCCATTTGCCAAATTTCATAATCATAAAAGGCGGCAATTGCTAACATGATTCGGACTGATTTCAGCTTCGCTACGGGAGAGAAAGTCTCTTCGTAGTCAACTCCTTGAATTTGTCGAAAACCCTTTGCGACAAGTCGAGCTTTGTAAACGGTCACATTACCGTTTGCATCAGTCTTCTTCTTGAAGATCCATTTATTTTCTATGGCTCGCCGTTCATCGGGCAAGTCCACCAAAGTCCATACTTTGTTCTCATACATGGATCCTATCTCGGATTTCATGGCCTCCAGCCATTTGTTGGAATCCGGGCCCGCCATCGCTTCTTCATAGTTCGAAGGTTCACCGTTGTCTAACAACATGATTTCCATCACAGGGTTGCCGTACCACTCTGGTGCGGAGCGTACCCTTGTGGACCTTCGTGGTTCAGTAGTAACTTGATCCGAAGCTTCATGATCATCATCATTAACTTCCTCTTCAGTTGGTGTAGGCATCACAGGAACAACTTCTTGCGTTGCGCTACTTTCCTGTTCGAGAGGGGGTGTGATTACCTCATCAAGTTCTACCTTCCTCCCACTTACTTCTTTCGAGAGAAACTCTTTCTCTAGAAAGGATCCGTTCTTGGCAACAAAGGTTTTACCTTCGGATCTAAGATAGAAGGTATACCCAATAGTTTCCTTAGGGTATCCTATGAATACACATTTCTCCGCTTTGGGTTCGAGCTTTTCTGTTTGAAGTTTCTTCACATAAGCATCGCAGCCCCAAACTTTAAGAAACGACAACTTAGGTTTCTTGCCAAACCACAGTTCATACGGTGTCGTCTCAACGGATTTAGACGGTGCCCTATTTAAAGTGAATGCTGCAGTTTCTAATGCGTATCCCCAAAATGATAGCGGTAAGTCGGTGAGAGACATCATAGATCGTACCATATCTAATAAAGTGCGATTACGACATTCAGACACTCCGTTGCGCTGCGGTGTGCCAGGCGGCGTCAGTTGTGAAACAATTCCATACTTCCTTAGGTGTGTGCCAAACTCGTGACTCAAATATTCTCCTCCACGATCAGATCGTAGACATTTAATTTTTCTGTCACGTTGATTCTCAACCTCACTCTGAAATTCCTTGAACTTTTCAAATGTCTCAGATTTGTGCTTCATCAAGTAGATATACCCATACCTACTCAAATCATCGGTGAGAGTGAGAACATAACGATAACCACCGCGAGCTTCAACGTTCATTGGACCACACACATCAGTATGTATTATTTCCAATAAGTCGGTGGCTCTCTCCATTATTCCTGAGAATGGAGTCTTAGTCATCTTGCCCATGAGGCACGGTTCGCATGTGTCAAATGATTCAAAGTCAAGAGACTCTAGCAGTCCATCAGTATGGAGCTTCTTCATGCGCTTAACGCCGATATGACCAAGGCGGCAGTGCCACAAGTATGTGGGACTATCATTATCAACTTTGCATCTTTTGGTACTCACACTATGAATATGTGTAACATCACGATCGAGATTCATCAAGAATAAACCATTCACCAGCGGAGCATGACCATAAAACATATCACTCATATAAATAGAACAACCATTATTCTCTGACTTAAATGAGTAGCCGTCTCGCATTAAGCAAGACCCTGATACAATGTTCATGCTTAAAGCTGGTACTAAATAACAATTATTGAGGTTTCAAAACTAATCCCGACGGTAGGTGTAGAGGTAGCGTGCCGACGGCGATCACATCGACTTTTGAACCATTCCCGACGCGCATCGTCACCTCGTCCTTGGCCAATCTCCGCTTATTCCGCAGTTCCTGCTTTGAGTTGCAAATGTGAGCAACAGCACCGGTATCAAATACCCAGGAGCTACTACGAGCGCTGGTAAGGTACACATCAATAACATGTATATCACATATACCTTTAACGTTGCCGGCCTTCTTGTCCGCTAAGTATTTGGGGCAGTTCCGCTTCCAGTGACCTTTTCCCTTGCAGTAGAAGCACTCAGTCTCTGGCTTGGGTCCGTTCTTTTTCTTCTTCCCGGCATCTGGTTTACCGGGCGCGGCAACGGCTTTGCCGTCTTTCTTGAAGTTCTTCTTACCCCTGCCTTTCTTGAAACTAGTGGTCTTGTTGACCATCAACACTTGATGCTCCTTCTTGATTTCTACCTCTGCAGACTTGAGCATCGAGTACAATTCGGGAATGGTTTTCTCCATCCCTTGCATGTTGTAGTTAAGCACAAAGCCTTTGTAGCTTGGTGGGAGAGACTGGAGGATTCTGTCAATGATAGCATCATCCGGAAGTTCGACTCCAAGTGAAGTCAGACGACCGTGTAACCCAGACATTTTGAGTATGTGCTCACTAACAGAACTGTTCTCCTCCATCTTACAGCTGAAGAACTTGTCGGAGACTTCATATCTCTCGACACGGGCATGAGCTTGAAAAACTAGCTTCAGCTGTTGGAACATCTCATATGCCCCGTGTTGCTCAAAACGTCTTTGGAGCCCCGTTTCTAAACTGTATAACATGCCACACCTGACCAGAGAGTAGTCATCACTCCGCGCTTGCCAGACGTTTAGAACGTCCTGTGCTGCTGCGGGAGTGGGAGGGTCACCTAGCGGCGCATTAAGGACATAAGCCTTTTTAGCTGCTTCAAGGATGAGCTTCAGGTTGCGAACCCAGTCCGCATAGTTGCTACCATCATCTTTCAGCTTGTTTTTCTCTAGGAATGCGTTGAAGTTGAGGTTGACGTTGGACATCTACAATATTTATAAAGACAACTTTTAGACTAAGTTCATGACAATTAAGTTCATTTAATCAAATTAAGTATGAACTCCCACTTAAATCGACATCCCTCTAGTCATCTAAGTGTTACATGATCCATGTTGACTAACCCGTGTCCGATCATCACGTGAGACGGACTAGTCACCATGGTGAGCAACTCATGCTGATCGTATTCAACCATACGACTCATGTTCGACCTTTCGGTCTCTTGTATTCGAGGTCATGTCTGTACATGCTAAGCTCGTCGAGTCAACCTAGGTGTTTTGCGTGTGTAAATCTGGCTTACACCCGTTGTATGCGAACGTTAGAATCTATCACACCCGATCATCACGTGGTGCTTCGAGACAACGAACCTTCGCAACGGTGCACACTTAGGGGAATACGTTCTCGAAATTTTAAGAGGGATCATCTTATTATGCTACCGTCGTTTTAAGCAATAAGATGTAAAACATGATAAACATCACAATGCAATCATATAGTGACATGATATGGCCATTATCATCTTTGCTCTTTCGATCTCCATCTTCAGGCATTGCATGATCATCATCGTCACCGGCGTGACACCATGATCTCCATCATCATGATCTCCATCATCGTGTCTCCGTGAAGTCGTCACGCCAACTACTACTATCACTACTACTATGGCTAACCGTTAGCAATGAAGTAAAAGTAGCAAGCACAAGGCGTTGCATCTCATACAATAAATTAAGACAACTCCTATGGCTCCTGCCGGTTGTCATACTCATCGACATGCAAGTCGTGAAACCTATTACAATAACATGATCATCTCATACATCATACATGCAACATCACAACTTTGGCCATATCACATCACATGTCAAACCCTGCAAAAACAAGTTAGACGTCCTCTAATTGTTGTTGCAAGTTTTACGTGGCTGATTTGGGTTTCTAGCAAGAACGCCTTCTTACCTACGTGACAGCCACAACGATGATATGCCAAAGCTATTTACCCTTCATAAGGACCCTTTTCATCAAATCCAATCCGACTAGAGTAGGAGAGACAGACACCCGCTAGCCACCTTTATGCACGATGTGCATGTCTGTCGGTGGAACCAGTCTCACGTAAGCGTACGTGTAAGGTCGGTCCGGGCCGCTTCATCCCACAATACCGCCGGAAAAGAATAAGACTAGTAACGGCAAGCAAATTGACAAACCATCGCCCACAACTTTTGTGTTCTACTCGTGCATAGAATCTACGCATAGAAAACCTGGCTCGGATGCCACTGTTGGGTAACGTAGCATAAATTCAAAAAATTTCCTACGCATGTTCAGATCTTCCTATGGAGAGACCAGCAACGAGAGAGGGGTAAGATCATCTTCGTACCTTTGAAGATCGCTAAGCGGAAGCGTTGCTAGAACGCGGTTGATGGAGTCGTACTCGCAGCGATTCCGATCTAGTGCCGAACAACGGCACCTCCGCGTTCAACACACGTGCAGCCCAGTGACGTCTCCCGCACCTTGATCCAGCAAGGAGGAGGGAGAGGTTGGGGAAGAAGACCAGCAACACGACGGCGTGGTGTTGGTGGAGAGACGAGGTCTCCCGGCAGGGCTTCGCCAAGCGCCGGCAGAGAGGAGGAGGGAGAGGAACAGGGCTGCGTCGAGAGAGAGAGATTAAACCGTGTCTCAAACAGCCCCGACCCTCATCTATATATAGGGGAAGGGGGAGGGGGCGCAGCCCTTAGGGTTACCACCCCTAAGGGGTGCGGCAGCCCTTAGATGGGAGAGGGGTGGCGGCCAGGGCAAGGGGGAGGGGTGGCGCACCCCTCTGGTGGGCCTAAGGCCCACCTAAGTTAGGGTTCCCCCCCCCCTCTTTTTCTTTCCCTTGCGCCATGGGCTGAGTGGGGAGGCGCACCAGCCCAACTAGGGGCTGGTTCCCACCCCCACTTAGCCCATCTTACCTCTTGGGGTCGCAGCCCCCCTTCGGTGGTCCCCCGGGACCACCTCCGGTGGTCCCGGTGGTCCCGGTACGTTACCGGTGATGCCCGAAACACTTCCGGTCTCCGAAACCATCCGTCCTATATATCAATCTTTACCTCCGGACCATTCCGGAGCTCCTCGTGACATCCGGGATCTCATCCGGGACTCCGAACAACTTTCGGTAATCTCGTATAATACTTCCCTATAACCCTAGCGTCATCGAACCTTAAGTGTGTAGACCCTACGGGTTCGGGAGACAGGCAGACATGACCGAGACACCTCTCTGGCCAATAACCATCAGCGGGGTCTGGATACCCATGGTGGCTCCCACTAGCTCCACGATGATCTCATCGGATGAACCACGATGTCAAGGATTCAATCAATCCCGTATACGATTCCCTTTGTCTGTCGGTATAGAACTTGCCCGAGATTCGATCGTCGGTATACCTATACCTTGTTCAATCTCGTTGCCGGTAAGTCTCTTTACTCGTTCCGTAGCACGTCATCGTGTGACTAACTCCTTAGTCACATTGAGCTCATGATGATGTTCTACCGAGTGGGCCCAGAGATACCTCTCCGTCACACGGAGTGACAAATCCCGATCTCGATTCGTGCCAACCCAACAGACACTTTCGGAGGTACCCGTAGTGCACCTTTATAGTCACCCAGTTGCGTTGTGACGTTTGATACACCCAAAGCACTCCTACGGTATCCGGGAGTTGCACAATCTCACGTTCGAAGGAAAAGATACTTGACATTAGAAAAGCATTAGCATACGAACAATACGATCTAGTGCTAGGCTTAGGATTGGGTCTTGTCCACCACATCATTCTCCCAATGATGTGATCCCGTTATCAATGACATCCAATGTCCATGATCAGGAAACCATGATCATCTATTGACTAACGAGCCAGCTAACTAGAGACTTGCTAGGGACACATTGTGATCTATTCATTCACACATGTATTAGTGTTTCCTGTTAATACAATTATAGCATGAACGATAGACGATTATCATGAACAAGGAAATATGATAATAACCATTTTATTATTGCCTCTAGGGCATATTTCCAACATCTAGTACCGCGCAACTTTCGCCCGTGCGTTACACCCACCATATACCCTTCCTCAAAACAGCCACCATACCTACCTATTATGGCATTTCCATAGCTACTCCGAGATATATTGCCAAGCAACTTCCATCGTTTCGTTTATTATGAAACGCACCATCATTGTCATATTGCTTTGCATGATCGTAAGATAGCTAGCATGATGTTTTCATGGCTTGTTCGTTTTTTATGCCATTGCTACGCTAGATCATTGCACACCCCGGTACACCGCCGGAGGCATTCATATAGAGTCATATTTTGTTCTAAATATCGAGTTGTAAGTAAATAAAAGTGTGATGATCATCATTATTAGAGCATTGTCCCATGTGAGGAAGTAATAAAACAGGCCAATGAAGCCCAAATAAAAAAAGGCCAAAGAAGCCCACCAAAAAAAAGAAAAATAAAAAAATGAGAGAAACGAGAGAAGGGACAATGCTACTATCCTTTACCACACTTGTGCTTCGAAGTAGCACCATGATCTTCATGATAGAGAGTCTCCTATGTTGTCACTTTCATATACTAGTGGGAAATTTTCATTATAGAACTTGGCTTGTATATTCCAATGATGGGCTTCCTCAAATTGTCCTAGGTCTTCGTGAGCAAGCGCGTTGGATGCACACCCACTAGTTTCTTTTTGAGCTTTCATACACTTATAGCTCTTGTGCATCTGTTGCATGGCAATCCCTACTCACTCAATTGATATCTATTGATGGGCATCTCCATAGCCCGTTGATACTCCTAGTTGATGTGAGACTATCTCCTCATTTTTGTCTTCTCCACAACCACCATATTCTATTCCACCTACAGTGCTATGTCCATGGCTCACGCTCATGTATTGTGTCAAAGTTGAAAAAGTTTGAGAATACTAAAGTATGAAACAATTGCTTGGCTAAAACCGGGGTTGTGCATGATTTAAATACGTTGTGTGGGGAAGATGGAGCATAGCCAGACTATATGATTTTGTAGGGATAACTTTCTTTGGCCATGATATTTTGAGAAGACATGATTGCTTTGTTAGTATGCTTGAAATATTAATGTCCTTATGTCAAATGATAGACTATTGCTTTGAATCACTCGTGTTTTAGTATTCATGCCATGATTAGATTATATGATCAAGATTATGCTAGGTAGCATTCCACATCAAAAATTATCTTTTTATCATTTACCTACTCGAGGACGAGCAGGAATTAAGCTTGGGGATGCTGATACGCTCCATCGTATCTATAATTTTTGATTGTTTCATCCAATATTCTACAACTTTCATATACTTTTGGCAACTTTTTATACTATTTTTGGGACTAACATATTGATCCAGTGCCGAGTGCCAATTCCTGTTTGTTCCATGTTTTTGTTTCGCAGATTATCCTTACAAAACGAAGTCCAAACGCAATAAAAAAACCTATGGGGATTTTTTTGGAATATTTATGATTTTTGGGAAGAAGAATCTACGCGAAACGATGCCCGAGAAGGTCACAAGCCCAAGAGGTGCGCCCCCCTAGGTCGCGGCTGGCAGGCTTGTGACTAATCCCTAAGGCGGTTGGTGTCCTTCTTTCGCCGCAAGAAAGATAATATCCGGAAGAAAATCGTGTTAAAAGTTCAGCCTAATTTGAGTTACGGGTCTACGGGAATTGAAGAAACGGTGAAAGCCAGAATCTGGGAGCGCAGAAACAGAAGGACGCAGGGGGAGAGATCCAATCTCGGAGGGGCTCTCGCCCCTCCGCCGCCATGGAGACCATGGCCAAGAGGGGAAACCCTTCTCCCATCTATGGAGGAGGTCAAGGAAGAAGAAGAAGAAGGGGGGCTCTCTCACCCTCTCTCTCGGCGGCGCCGGAACGCCGCCCGGGACATTATCGTGTGACGGTGATTTACACCAACACCTCCGTCATCTTCACCAACACCTCCATCACCTTCCCCCATCTATATTCAGCGGTCCACTCTCCCGCAACCCGTGGTACCCTCTACTTGAACATGGTGCTTTATGCTTCATATTATTATCCAATGATGTGTTGCCATCCTATGATGTCTAAGTAGATTTTCGTTGTCCTACCGGTGATTGATGAATTGCTATTATTGGTTTAATTTTCTTGTGGTTATGTTGCTGTCCTTCGGTGCCCATCATATGAGCGCGCGTGTGGATCACAGCATAGGGTTAGTAGTATGTTAATAGGACTATGTATTGGAGGGCAAGGGTGACAGAAGCTTCAGCCTAGCATAGAAATTGATGCATACGGGATTGAAGGGGGACCAATATATCTTATTGCTATGGTTGGGTTTTACCTTAATGAATGTTAGTAGTTGCGGATGCTTGCTAATAGTTCCAATCATAAGTGCATAGAATTCCAAGTAAGGGATGACATGCTAGGAGTGGCCTCTCCCACATAAAACTTGCTATCGGTCTAGTAACATAGTCAATTGCTTAGGGACAATTCCGCAACTCCTACCACCACTTTTCCACACTCGTTAAACTAACGTAATTGTTTCTTCATCAAAACAGCCCTTAGTTTTTATTTACGTGTTATTTACTTTGTTGCAAGCCTATCCTATCCCTCCTACAATGTACTTCTAGTTTCATACTTGTTCTAGGTAAAGCGAACAATTGTTTCTAGGTACTTCTAGTGTGCGTAGAGTTGTATCGGTGGTCGATAGAACTTGAGGGGATATTTGTCCTACCTTTAGCTCCTCGTTGGGTTCGACACTCTTACTTATCGAGAATGGTTACAATTGATCCCCTATACTTGTGGGTTATCATCCATGAACTGTGTGCACGGCTATAGAGGCGTCGCAAAAACTTGTTATTCTTGTCGCTTCGGGCTAGTTTCGTGGGCTATAGCGCACTCGTTTGGGGTCCGAGTCGATTTTTGATGCTCCATGAACCCTGTGCACGACTATCGAGACGTCGCAAAAAAATGTTTTTTTTGACGTTTCAGGCCAGTTTCGTGGGCTATAACGCATTGTTTTGGGTTCCCGGGTCAATTTTTTGTGCTCCATGAACCATGTGCATGGCTATCGAGATGTCGCAAAAACTCGTTGTTTTGCCGTTTCGGGCTAGTTTCGTGAACTGCACACTCTTTTGGGGTCCTGGGTTGATTTTATATGCTCCAGGAACCGTGTGCACTGCTACTGCAACAAAATACCTTCCAACGGCGCTAGAAATAGGTGTGTCGGCGGCACCAGGAATCCTTCTGCTACGGATACGCCTTAAGGGACTTCCTAGGCAAATATGCAAAGGATTTCCCCCGTGGCCTTGGAGCCTTGCGTTGGTGTTCCCTCGAAGCGGGAAGGGTGATGTAGCGCAGCGGTGGTAAGTATTTCCCTCAGTTTGAGAACCAAGGTATCGATCCAGTGAAGGAGTATCACAAGAGCCTGCACAAACACAATAACTTGCTGCCAACGCTATGAAGGGTTGTCAATCCCTTATAGATTGTTTGCGAGGTGAGAACTGAAAGCAACAAAGTAACAAAACAAACTAAAAGCGAAAGTGGAAACGATAGATGTGAATAGACCCGGGGGCCGTAGTGTTTACTAGTGGCTTCTCTCATGAAAGCAAGTAGACGGTGGGTGAACAAATTACTCTCGAGCAATGGATAGAACCACGCAAAGTCGTGATGTCATCTATGGCAATGATTATATCTATAGGCATCACGTCCAAAACAAGTAGACCGATACTTTCTGCATCTACTACTATTACTCCACACGTCGACCGCTATCCAGCATACATCTAGTGTATTAAGTCCAAAAGAACAGAGTAACGCCTTAAGCAAGATGACATGATGTAGATGGACAATCTCGTATCAATGACAGAGCCCATCTTGTTATCCTTGATGGCAACTACTCAATGTGTGCCTTGCTGCCCCTACTGTCACTGGGAAAGGTCACCACATGGTAAGAACCCAAAACCAAGCACTCCTCCCATTGCAAGAATCATAGATCTAGTTGGCCAAACAAAACCCAAGACTCGGAGAGACTTACAAGAATATCAAATCATGCATATAAGAAATCAGCAAAGAGTCAAATATATATCATACATAATCTGATCACAAATCCACAATTCATCGGATCTCGACAAACACACCGCCAAAGAAGATTACATCGGATATATCTCCATGAAGATCATGGAGAACTTTGTATTGAAGATCCAAGAGAGAGAAGAAGCCATCTAGCTACTAACTACGGACCCGTAGGTCTGAAGTGAACTACTCACGAGTCATTGGAGGGGCGATGATGATGATGAAGAAGCCCTCCAACTCCAAAGCCCCTCCGGTCAGGGCACCAGGAAGGGTCTCCGGATGAGATCTCGCGGAAACGGAAGCTTGCGGCGGCGGAAAAGTATTTTCGTGGATCCCTTGATTTTTTCTGATTTTTAGGGAATATATAGGCACAAGATCTAGGTCAGGGGCGCGCCAGGGAGGCCACAAGCCTGCCCACCGCCGCTTCCCCTGGTGGCGGAGTGGGGGCTTGTGGGCTCCCTGTAGCCCTCCTGGCTTGGCCCACAGGCCCCCTGATCTTCTTCCGTTCGGGAAAAAATCATTTCGGGGATTTTATTCCGTTTGGACTAAGTTCAAAAATTATAGATACGTTTGAGACGTATCAAGCATCCCCAAGCTTAACTCTTGCTCGTCCTCGAGTAGGGAAGTGATAAAGAATGAATTTTTGATGCTTTCATGCTACCTAGCATAGATGTCCTTTGTAACTCCTCTTATGTGACGTGAATGTTCAGATCCATTAGATTCAAAACAATCGTTTTCTACTGACGTGGAAACAATAATAATTCAAGCAAACTAGCAAGGTAATCATGAACTTTCAAAATAACAAGGCCAAAAGAAAGTTATCCCTACAAAAGCATATAGTCTGGCTATGCTCTATCATCATTGCACAACAAATTTAAATCATGCACAACCCTGGTATTGGCCAAGTAATTGTTTCACACCTTTACTTTCTCAAACCTTTTCAACTCTCGCGCAATACATGAGCGTGAGCCATGGTTTTACCACTATAGCTGATGTGGAGTGTGGTGGAGGTTGCAAGACAAAAAAAGGAGAAGATAGTCACATCAACTAGGCATATCAATGAGCTGTGGAGATTCTCATCAATAGATATCAATGTGAATGAGTAGGGATTGCCATACAAATGATGCACTAGAGCTAAGAGTATGTGAAAGCTCTTAAAGAAAACTAGTGGGTGTGCATCCAACTTGCTTGCTCACGAAGACCTAAGGCAATTTCGAGGAAGCCTATCATTGGAATATACAAGCCAAGTTATATAATGAAAAATTCCCACTAGCTATATGGTGGTGACAAAACGAGAGACTCTCGATCATGAAGATCATGGTGCTTAATATGCACAAGTGTGGAAAAGTGGTAACATTGTCCCATCTCTCTTTTTCTCTCTTTTTTTATTTTTTATTTTTTTGGTGGGCTCTTTGGCCTCTTTCTTTTATTTTGGTGGGCATCTTTGGCCTCTTTTATTTCCTCACATGGGACAGTGCTCCTTTAATGATGATCATCACACTTTCAACTCAAAACTTAGAGCAACGATGACTCTATATGGAATGCCTTCGGTAGTGTGTCGTGACAATGATCTAGCATGGCATAGACATTAATGGAAACATCATGCTACCTATCTTACGATCATGCAATGGCAATGTAGATGTGGTGGCACATGTCATGGTGGTAGTTTCATGGCAATATATCTTGGAATGACTTTGAAAAAGCCATAGTAGGTAGGTATGGTGGCTGTTTTGAGGGAGGCTAATGGTGGGTTTTGTGCACCGGCGGAAGTTGCACGGCACTAAGAAGATAGTGATGGTGGAAGGTGAAAATGCATCTAAACCATGGACTCAACATTAGTCATGAAGAACTCATATACTCAGTAATCGAAACAAAGCATTCAACGCATACCCTAGGGGAAGGGTTGGTAGGTATAAATCATCGTGCGATCCCGACCGCCACGCAAAGGACGACAATCAATAGACTAATCATGCTCAGATTTCATCACATAGCGATTCACCATACGTGCATGCTACGGGAATCACTAACTTGAACACAAGTATTTCTAGATCCACAACACCTTACTAGCATGACTTCAATATTACCAAAACCACAACTCAAAACTAATTGAGATGAATCAAACTTCTCTAACTATTCAATGCACATGAAAGTGGAAGTTTTCATGTCCCTTTGGATAACTACCCATTTTGAGACTACTTTAAAAGCATAGATCAACTACCAAGCCACGCATCGCTGCGCTCTAAAAGATATAAGTGAAGCACATAGAGCAAAAGTATCTAGCTCAAAAGATATAAGTGAAGCACATGTGAGCTGAATTGTCCACCAAAAGATATATGTGAAGCTCGACAAAATCACGGTGAGTGCATGTCTCTCTGTCTAGGTGTGCAGAAAGGATGATTGTGACACAACAAAAATAAAAGACTCCTACGATACAAGACGCTCCAAGCAAAAACACATAACATGTGGTGAATAAAAATATAGCCCCAAGTGACGTTACCGATGGATTGAAGACGAGAGACGGGATGCCTTCCCGGGGCATCCCCAAGCTTAGGCTTTTACGGCATCCTTGAATCTCTTGGGGTGCCTTGGGCATCCCCAAGCTTGAGCTCTTGCCACTCTTTATCTCTTTGTCCATAAGAACTTCACCCAAAACTTGAAAACTTCACAACACGAAACTTAAACAGAAACTCGTGATAACATTAGTATGAGAAAACAAACCACCACTTACTTAGGTACTGTAGCAAACTTAAATTCTACTTATGCTGACGTTGAGTTACTCTATTTTCAATCTTCCATGGCTAATACCCCCCGATACTATCCATAGTTTCATCAAAATAAGCAACCAACACAACAAAAGCAGAATCTGTTAACAGCAGACCAGTCTGTAGCAATCTGTATATTTCATATACTTCTCGTACTTCAAAAATTCTGAACAATTACGAAAGTCTGAAGAATTTGCGTAGCAATCAGAAGCAAAAAGAATCAACTCAAAATCTCTTACAGAAAAAATATGAAAATTCTTTTCATGAGCAGAAAGTTTCTGTTTTTTCCAGCATGACCAAACTATCATCCCCAAGACTTATCATAACGGTTTTGCTTGGCACAAACGCAAAAATAAACACAAAAAACACAATCATAACAGAATTATGAAAGTGTGGAAAACACAAAACAGAAAAAAAGGATAGATTTGTTGGGTTGCCTCCCAACAAGCGCTATTGTTTAACGCCCTTAGCTAGGCATTCGATGATGCTCTCACAAAAGACAAGAATTGAAGCACAACGAGAGCATCCTAAAGCATGTGAAAATCACATTTAAGTCTAACATACTTCCTATGCATAGGCATTTTATAGGAGAACAAATTGTCAAGACAATCAATAGCTGCCAAATGCAAGGAAGAAGAAAGAGACAAAAGCAATCTCAACAAAACGAGAGGTAATTTGGTAACATGAGAGTTTCTACCAAAATATTTTCCTCTCTCATAGCAATTACATGTGGGATCATATTCGAAATCAACAATGTAACTATCAGATAGGATATTCTTTTCATGATCCACATGCATGCAAAGTTGACGCTCTTCAAAAATAGTGGGATTATCATCAACTAAAGTCATGACTTCTCCAAACCCACTTTCAAGATCATTGCAAATATCATGTTCATCATGAGGTCTAAACAAATTTTCAAGATCATAAGAAAGATCATCACCCCAATCATGATTATTGCAATAAGTAGTGGTCATAGCAAAACTAGCATCCCCAAGCTTAGGGTTTTGCATATTTTTAGCATGATTGTCACTAATAGGATTTATAGTGAAACCATTGCAATCATGCTTTTCATTCAAGGAGCCCTCACGAATCACTTCATAAGTTTCTCCATCACGATTTTCTGATTTACGCAACTCAAGCAAAATTTCATAAAGATAGTCAAGTGCACTCAACTCACTAGCAATTCATTCCACATAAGTGGGTCTCTTAAAGAGATTAGCAAGTGGATGAGGATCCATATCACAAGGTTTTCAGCAAGTGAAGATGCAAGCATATTGAGGGCACATGGCACACAAGCGAACAAAAAGCAAGCGAGAGAAAAGGGTGAATGAAAAAGGCAAACGAAAAGGAAAAGGAGAAAGGCAAATGAAAACGGCAAATGTGAAGTGGGGGAGAGGAAAACGAGAGGCAACTGGCAAAAAAGTAAATGCACGAGATGAGTTTGTGAGACCTACTTGGATAGATCTCTCCTTTCCCGGCAACGGCGCGAGAAATACTTCTGCTACTGCAACAAAACACCTTCCAACGGCGCCAGAAATAGGTGTGTCGATAGCACCAGGAATCCTTCTGCTACGGCTACGCCTTAAGGGACTTCCTAGGCAAATATGCAAAGGATTTCCCCCGCGGCCTTGGAGCCTTGCGTTGGTGTTCGCTCGAAGCGGAAAGGGTGATGTAGCGCAGCGGTGGTAAGTATTTCCCTCAGTTTGAGAACCAAGGTATCGATCTAGTGAAGGAGTATCACAAGAGCCTGCACAAAGACAAAAACTTGCTACCAACGCTATGAAGGGGTTGTCAATCCCTTATAGATTGTCTGCCAAGTGAGAACTGAAAGCAACAAAGTAACAAAGCAAAGTAAAAGAGAAAGTGGAAACGATAGATGTGAATAGACCAGGGGGCCGTAGTGTTTACTAGTGGCTTCTCTCATGAAAGCAAGTAGACGGTGGGTGAACAAATTACTGTCGAGCAATTGATAGAACCGCGCAAAGTCGCGATGTCATCTATGGCAATGATTATATCTATAGGCATCACGTCCGAAACAAGTAGACCGATACTTTCTGCATCTACTACTATTACTCCACACGTCGACCGCTATCCAGCATGCACCTAGTGTATTAAGTCCAAAAGAACAGAGTAACGCCTTAAGCAAGATGACATGATGTAGATGGACAATCTCGTATCAACGACAGAGCCCATCTTGTTAGCCTTGATGGCAACTACTCAATGTGTGCCTTGCAGCCCCTACTGTCACTGGGAAAGGTCACCACATGGTAAGAACCCAAAACCAAGCACTCCTCCCATTGGAAGAATCATAGATCTAGTTGGCCAAACAAAACCCAAGACTCGGAGAGACTTACAAGGATATCAAATCATGCATATAAGAAATCAGCAAAGACTCAAATATATATCATAGATAATCTGATCAAAAATCCACAATTCATCGGATCTCGACAAACACATCGCCAAAGAAGATTACATCGGATAGATCTCCATGAAGATCATGGAGAACTTTGTATTGAAGATCCAAGAGAGAGAAGAAGCCATCTAGCTACTAACTACGGACCCGTAGGTCTGAAGTGAACTACTCACGAGTCATTGGAGGGGCGATGATGATGATGAAGAAGCCCTCCAACTCCAAAGTCCCCTCCGGCAGGGCACCGGGAAGGGTCTCGAGATGAGATCTCGTGGAAACGGAAGCTTGCGGCGGCGGAAAAGTATTTTCGTGGATCCCTTGATTTTTTTAGGGAATATATAGGCACAAGATCTAGGTCAGGGGGCGCCAGGGAGGCCACAAGCCTACCCACCGCCGCCTCCCCCCTAGTGGAGGAGTGGGGGCTTGTGGGCTCCTTGTAGCCCTCCTGGCTTGGCCCACATGCCCCCTGATGTTCTTTTGTTTGGGAAAAATCATTTCGGGGATTTTATTTCGTTTGGACTCCATTCCAAATTCAGATCTGAAAAGAGCCAAAAATACGAAAAAAAAGGAACTGGCACTTGGCACTTAATTAATAAGTTAGTCCCAAAAAGATATAAAAGGTACATAAAACATCCAAAGATGACAAGATAACAGCATGAAACCATCAAAAATTATAGATACGTTTGAGACGTATCATGCATGACTATCGAGACGTCGCAAAAACTTGTTGTTTTGTTGTTTCGGGCCAGTTTCGTGGGCTATAGCGCAATCTTTTGGGGTCCCGGGTCGATTTTTGATGCTCCATGAACCGTGTGCACGGCTATCAAGATGTCACAAAAATTCAGTGTTTTTGTCGTTTCGCGCCAATTACGTGGGTAATCGCGCACTGTTTTGGGGTCCCATGTCGTTTTTGAATGCTCCATGAACCGTGTGCATGGAGAAGTCGCAAAAACTTGTTTTTTTTGTTCTTTCGGGCTAGTTTCGTGGGCTTACGCGCTATGTTGGGGTCCCGGGTCGATTTTTGATGCTCCATGAACCCCATATACGGCTATAGAGACGCGGCTATAGAGACGTCGCAAAAACTCGTTGTTTTTGCCATTTCGGGCTAGTTTCGTGGCCACGCACTGTTGTCGGGTCACGGGTCAATTTTGGATGCTCCATGAACCTTGTGCACGCCTATCGAGATGTCGCAAAAATTCGGTGTTTGTGTCGTTCCGGGACAGTTTTGTCAGCTATAGCGCACTGTTTTGGGGTCCCAGGTCGTTTTTGATGCTCCATAAACCCTTTGCATGGCTATCGAGATGTCGCAAAAATTTGGTGTTTTTGTCATTTCGGGACGGTTTCGTAGCGCACTGTTTGGGGTCCCGGGTCGTTTGTTATGCTCCATGAACCGTGTGCACGGCTATCGAGACGTCGCAAAAACTCTTTTTTTTGTCTTTTCGGGCCATTTTCGTGGGCTACAACGTGTTGTTTTCGGGTTCCGGGTCGATTTTGGATCCTCCATGGACCGTGTGCACGGCTATCGAGACGTCACAAAAACTCCGTGTTTTTGTCGTGAGGGCCTATTTCATGGGCTATAGCGCATTGGTTTGGGGTCCCAGGTCGATTTTTGATGCTCCACGAACCCTGTGCACGGCTATAGAGACGTTGCAAAAACTTGTTATTTTTGTCGTTTCGGGCCAGTTTTGTGGGCTATAGTGCACTCTTTTGGGGTCCCGGTGGATTTTTGTTGGACCATGAACCATGTGCATGGCTATTGTGACGTCGCCAAAATTTGTTGTGTTTGTCTCTTTGGGCCAGTTTCGTGGGCTATAGCGCATTGTTTTGGGGTCCCGGTCGATTTTTGATGCTCCATGAACCGTGTGCACGACTATCGAGACGTCTCAAAACTTGTGTTTTTTGCCGTTTCGTGGGCTATAAAGCACTATTTTGGGGTCCCGGGTCGATTTTTGATGCTCCATGAACCGTGTGCACGGCTATCGAGATGTCGCAAAAACTTGTTGTTTTGTCGTTTCGGGCCAGTTTCGTGGGCTATAACGGACTATTTTGGGGTCCTCGGTCGATTTTTGATTCTCCATGAACCATGTGCAAGGCTATCGAGATGTCGCAAAAACTCGTTGTTTTGCCTTTTCGGGCCAGTTTCGTGAAGTGCGCACTGTTTTGGGGTCCCGGGTTGATTTTTTATCTCCATGAACCGTGTGCACGGCTATCGAGACATCGCAAAAACTCTTTCCTTTTGGCGTTTGTGGCAATTTTCATGGGATATAGCGCACTCTTTTGGGGACCCAGGCTGATTTTTAATCCTCAATGGACCTTGTGCATGTCTATCGAGACGTCACAAACACTTCGTGTTTTGTCGTTCCGGGCAAGTTTCGTGGGCTATAGCACACTGTTTTGGGGCTGTGTTCTATTTCTTATGCTCCATGAACCCTGTGAATGCATATCGAGACCCTGCAAAAACTCGGTGTTTTTGTCGTTTCTGGCCAATTTCATGGGTTATATCGTAGTATTTTGGGGGTCCCCGGTCGATTTTTGATGCTCCATGAACCCTGTGCATGGCTATCGAGACGTCGTAAAAACTCATAGTTTTCTCGTTCCGGGCCATTTCCGTGGGCTATCGCGCGTTGTTTTGGGGTTCCGGGTCGATATTTGATGCTCCATGAACCCTATGCACGGCTATCGAGATGTCGCAAAAAGTTATTGATTTGCCGTTTCGGGCCAGTTTCGTGAAGTGCGCACTATTTTGGGGTCCCTGGTCGATTTTTGATGCTCCATGAACCGTGTGCACGGCTATAGAGATGTCGCAAAAACTCATTGTTTTTGCCATTTCGGGCTAGCTTCGTCGGCTATAGCGCACTATTTTGGGGTACCAAATCGATTTTTAATGCTCCATGTACCCTATGCACAGCTATCAAGACGTCGCAAAAACTTGTTGTTTTTGTCGTTCCGGGCCAGTTTCGTGGGCTATAACGCACTATTTTGGGGTCCCTGGTCGATTGTCTATGCTCCATTAACCGTATGCACGGCTATCAAGATGTAGGAAAAATTCGGTGTTTTCTCGTTCCACGCCAGTTTCGTCGGCTATAGCGCACTGCTTTGGGGTCCCGGGTCGTTTTTTATGCTGCATCAACCCTGTGCATGGTTATCGAGACGTCGCAAAAACTCGTTGTTTTTGTCGTTTCGGGCCATTTTCGTGGGATATAACGCCGTGTTTTGGAGTCCCCGGTCGATTTTTTTGATGCTCCAAGAACCGTGTGCACGGCTAAAGAGACGTCGCAAAAACTCGTTGTTTTTGACATTTCGGGCGAGTTTCGTGGGCTAGCGCACTATTTTGGGCTCCGGGATTGATTTCTAATGCTCCATGAATCGTGTACACGGCTATCCAAATGTCACAAAAATTCGGTATTTTTGTCGTTTCGGGCTAGTTTCGTGGGCACTATTTTGGGGTCCCGGGTCGATTTTTGATGCTGTATGAACCCTGTGCACGGCTATCGAGGCCTCGCAAAAACTCGTTGTTTTTGTCATTTCGGGCCAGTTTCATGGGCTATAACGCAATCTTTTGGGTCCCGGGTCGATTTTTGATGCTCCATGAATCCTGTGCACGGCTATCCAGATGTCACAAAATTCAGTGATTATGTCGTTTCGCGCCAATTATGTGGGCAATAGCACACTGTTTTGGGGTCCCATGTCGTTTTTGAATGCTCGATAAACCGTGTGCATGGAGACGTCGCAAAAACTTGTTGTTTTTCTCGTTTCGGGCTAGTTTCGTGGGCTATAACGCGCTGTTTTGGGGTCCCGGGTCGATTTTCGGTGCTCCATGAACCCCGTGCACGGTTATAGAGACGTCGCAAAAACTCGTTGTTTTTGCCATTTCGGGCTAGTTTCGTGGCCACGCGGTGTTGTGGGGTCCTGAGTCAATTTCGGATGCTCCATGAACCATGTGCACGCCTATCGAGATGTCGCAAAAAAATCGGTGTTTCGGTCATTTCGGGACAGTTTTGTCAGCTATAGCGCACTGTTTTGGCGTCCCAGGTCATTTTTTATGCTCCATCAACCCTTTGCATGGCTATCGAGATGTCGCAAAAATTTGGTGTTTTTGTCATTTTGGGCCAGTTTCGTGGGCTATAGCGCACTATTTTGGGGTCACGGGTCGTTTTTTATGCTCCATGAACCGTGTGCGCGGCTATCGAGACGTCGCAAAAACTCTTTGTTTTTGTCTTTTCGGGCCATTTTCGTGGGCTACAACGTGTTGTTTTCGGGTTCCGGGTCGATTTTGGATCCTCCATGGACCATGTGCACGGCTATGGAGCCGTCGCAAAAACTCCGTGTTTTGTCGTTCGGGCCTATTTCGTGGGCTATAGCGCATTGTTTTGGGGTCCCGGATCGATTTTTGATGCTCCATGAACCCTGTGCATGCCTATTGATACGTTGCAAAAACTTGTTATTTTTGTCGTTTCGGGCCAGTTTCGTGGGCTATAGTGCACTGTTTTGGGGTCCTGGTGGATTTTTGTTACACCATGAACCATGTGCACGGCTATTGTGACGTCGCCAAAATTTGTTGTGTTTGTCGCTTTAGGCCAGTTTCGTGGGCTATAGCGCACTATTATGGGGTCCCGATCAATTTTTGATGCTCCATGAACCGTGTGCAGAACTATCGAGACGTCGCAAAAACTTGTCTTTTTGCCGTTTCAGGCCAGTTTCGGGGCTATAATGCACTGTTTAGGGGTCCCGCGTCGATTTTTGATGCTCCATGAACCGTGTGCACGGCTATCGAGATGTCGCAAAAATTTGTTGTTTTGTCATTTCGGCCCAGTTTCTTGGGCTATAACGGACAATTTTGGGGTCCTGGTTTGATTTTTGATTCTCCATGAACCGTGTGCAAGGCTATCGAGATGTCGCAAAAACTCGTTGTTTTGTCGTTTTGGGCCAGTTTCGTAAAGTGCGCACTATTTTGGGGTCCCGGGTCGATTTTTGATCTCCATGAACCGTGTGCACGACTATCGAGACATCGCAAAAACTCTTTCTTTTTGGCGTTTGTGGTGATTTTCGTGGGATATAGCGCACTCTTTTGGGGACCTGGGCCGATTTTTAATCCTCCATGGACCTTGTGCATGTCTATCTAGACGTCACAAACACTCCGTGTTTCGTCGTTTCGGGCAAGTTTCGTGGGCTATAGCGCACTGTTTTGGGGTCATGTTCTATCGAGACGCTGCAAAAACTCGGTGTTTTTGTCATTTCTGGCCAATTTCATGGGTTATGGCGTACTATTTTGGCGGTCCCCGGTCGATTTCTCATGCTCCATGAACCCTATGCATGGCTATCGAGACGTCGCAAAAACTCGTAGTTTTTGTCGTTCCGGGCCATTTTCGTGGTCTATAACGCGTTGTTTTGGGGTTCTAGATGCTCCATGAACCTTGTGCACGGCTATTGAGATGTCGCAAAAACTTATTGTTTTGCCGATTCGAGCTAGTTTCGTGAACTCGCACTATTTTGGGGTCCTGGTCGATTTTTGATGCTCCATGAACCGTGTGCACGGCTATAGAGATGTCGCAAAAACTCGTTGTTTCCCATTTCGGGCTAATTTCGTCCACTATAGCAAACTATTTTGGGGTACTAGATCGGTTTTTTCTCCGTCATGAAACCTATGCACGGTTATCAAGACGTCGCAAACACTTGTTGTTTTTGTTGTTTCGGGCCAGTTTCGCGGGCTATAACGCACTATTTTGGGGTCGCGGGTCGATTTTTTATGCTCCATTAACTGTGTGCACGGCTATCAAGATGTAGCAAGAATTCGGTGTTTTTCTCGTTCCAGGCGAGTTTCGTCGGCTATAGCGCACTGTTTTGGGGTCCCGGGTCGTTTTTGATGCTACATCAACCATATGCATGGCTTTCGAGACGTCGCGAAAACTCGTTGTTTTTGTCATTTCGGGCCATTTTCGTGAGCTATAACGCGCTGTTTTGGGGTCCCCGGTCGATTTTTTGATGCTCGAGGAACCGTGTGCACTGCTATAGAGACTTCGCAAAAACTCGTTCTTTTTGACATTTCGGGCGAGTTTCGTGGGCTAGCGCACTATTTTGGGTTCCGGGATCGATTTCCAATGTTCCATGAACCATGTGCACGGCTATCGAGATGTCACAAAAATTCGGTATTTTTGTCGTTTCGGGCTAGTTTCATGGGCATTGTTTTGGGGTGTCGGTTCGATTTTTGATGCTCTATGAACCCTGTGCACGGTTATCGAGGCCTCACAAAAACTCGTTGTTTTTGTCGTTTCGGGCCAGTTTCGTGGGCTATAACGTATTGTTTTGGGGTTCCAGGTCAATTTTTATGCTCCATGAACTGTGTCCAAGGCTATCGAGATGTCGTAAAACTCGTTCTTTTGGCGTTTCACGCTAGTTTCGTGGGATATAGCGCTCTGTTTTGGGGTCCCGGGTCGATTTTTTATCCTTCATGGACCGTGTGTACGACTATCGAGACGTCGCAAAAACTCCGTGTTTTTGTCGTTCGGGCTTATTTCGTGGGCTACAGCGCATTGTTTTTGGGGTACCGGTCGATTTTTGATGCTCCATGAACCCTGTGCACGGCTACAGAGACGTCGCAAAAACTTGTTATTTTTGTCGTTTCGGACCACTTTCGTGGGCTATAGCGCACTATTTTGGGGTCCCGGTCGATTTTTATGCACCATGAAACCTGTGCATGGCTATCGAGACGTCGCAAAAACTAGTTCTTTTGGTGTTTGTGGCGATTTTCGTGGGATATAGCGCACTCTTTTGGGGACCCAGGTCAATTTTTGATCCTCCATGGACCCTGTGCATGTCTATCGAGACGTCGCAAACACTCTGTGTTTTGTCGATTCGGGTCAGTTTCGTGAGCTATAGCACATTGTTTTGTCGATTCACGCCAGTTTCATCGGCTATAGTGCACAGTTTTGGGGTCCCGGGCCGTTTTTCATGCTGCATCAACCTTGTGCATGTCTATTGAGACGTCGCAAAAACTCGTTGTTTTTGTCATTTCGGGCCATTTTTGTGGGCTATAACGCGTTGTTTTTGGGTCCCCGATCGATTTTCGATGCTCCATGAACCATGTGCACGGCTATAGAGACGTTGCAAAAACTCGTTGTTTTTGACATTTCGGGCGAGTTTCGTGGGCTAGCGCACTGTTTTGTGGTCCGGGATCGATTTTAAATGCTCCATGAACCATGTGCACAACTATCGAGACATCGCAAAAACTTGTTGTTTTTGTCGTTTCGGGCCACATTCGTGGGCTCACACTTTTGGAGTCACGGGTCGATTTTCGATGCTACATGAACCATGTGCACGGCTATCGAGATGTAACAAAAATTTGGTATTTTTGTCATTTTGGGCCAGTTTCGTGGGATATAATGTACTGTTTTGGGGTCCAAGGTTGATTTTTATGCTCCATGAACCCTGTGCACGGCTATCGAGATGTCGCAAAAATTTGGTGTTTTTGTCGCATTGTTTTGGGGTCCCGGGTCATTTTTTATGCTCCATGAACACTGTGCACGACTATCGAGACGTCGGAAAACTCGCTTTTGTCGTTTCGGGCCATTTTCATGGGCTCCATGAACCCTATGCACGTCTATCGAGACGTCGTAAAAACTCGTTCTTTTTGGCGTTTCTCGCTCGTTTTGTGGGACATATGTCACGCCCAAGATGCGACCCTATCCTCAATTTGGCTCGAAGGCCTCGTCAGGGATAGAAGCGCATCTCGTCGTGTCTCAAGAACGGATATCGTTACAAGTACATGTACTGAAAAGAAGAGATATATATAGAATTGGCTTACACTCGCCACAAGCTACATGAGAGTCACATCAGTGCATTACATATTCATCAAGAGTAAGAGCAGTGTCCGACTACGGACGAAAACAAACGAGAAAAGAAGAATGACGCCCATCCTTGCTATCCCAGGCTGCCGGCCTGGAACCCATCCTAGATCGATGAAGAAGAAGAAGAAGAAGAAGCAACTCCTAATGAACAATCAACGCACTCGCGTCAAGTAACCTTTACCTGTACCTGCAACTGGCGTTGTAGTAATCTGTGAGCCACAGAGGACTCAGCAATCTCATTTCCAAAGGTATCAAGACTAGCAAAGCTTATTAGGTAAGGCATGGTTAAGTGGTTAGTTTGCAGCAGCGGCTAAGCATATATTTGGTGGCTAAACTTACGAGTACAAGAAATAAGAGGGGGAAGATCTACGCATTACGGACGTGTCTACTGATGATCAAATGAATGATCCTGAACACCTACCTACGTCAGACATAACCCCACCGTGTCCTCGATCGGAGAAGGAACTCACGAAAGAGACAGTCACGGTTACGCACACAGTTGGCATATTTTAATTAAGTTAACTTCAAGTTATCTAGAACCAGTGTTAAACAAAGTTTCCACGTTGCCACATAACCGCGGGCATGGATTTCCGAAAGATTTAACCCTGCAGGGGTGCTCCAACTAGTCCATCACAAATTACCACAAGCCGCATAGAAATCCTCAATCACGAGGCTCGCGATCTTGTCGGATTCCTTAGTGGAAAACCTCAACTCTCAGATTACCCAAAGCATCACCGGAATCCCGATGCAGAAGATATCTCGTCAAAGGTAAAACTAATCCTGCAAGGCCGCCAGGCATGTCGACGATCCCGATAGGAGCCGCGTATCTCGTTCTGAGGACACGACGGATGGAACTAGCTACGGGTGCCAAACCTCGAGTTACCCCGTGGTGGCCCCGCAGGCAGACCGTTTGGGACCAACACCATCAGCACTGGCCCCCCTGTTTATGTAAAATTACTCCTCGGGTTCATGATGCCCTATGCATTTCAGTGTTAACAAAATTATTATGTTGGGCAAATGTAAAACCAATGTTGGGCCTTGTCGGACCAGCTTTAATCTAAAATGAATTATCAAGGGGATCCCCATAACAACCCCGATCGTGTTAGGAGCGCTCATTTATGGAACATAACATGGGTAGCCGAAACTAAGTGGGCAAAGGTGGAACAAAACACCAGGCTAGAAAGGCCGAGCCTTCCACCTTTTACCAAGTATATAGGTGCATTAAATTAAATAGCATTTAATAAGGTGATATAACAAGGAACCCATGTTATCACATGGAAGCATCTGCACCTGCAACTAGCAGCGCTAGCAACATGGATAAGCAAGCGGTAACATAGCCAATCAGTGGTTTGCTAGGTCGAACAGGTTGAAGGTTATCATGGCATTGTTGAGAGGCTCGTATATAACAAGTGGTAGTAAACGGTAGAAACGGTAAAACTAGCATGGCAATGATAGAAATGGTATCTGGGGAAATGGTCATCTTGCCTGAGATCCCGCTTGGAAGAAGAATGACTCCATGAAGTCGGCGAACCAACATAGTCGAACGGGTCCTCACATTCCGACACGCTTGCGGAACTCTATCGGAACGGAGCAAACCGGAAACAAACATCAACACAAATATTCATCACACGATGCACAACATGATGCACAACCTACTATGATGCATGATCAGTTCATAATGCAAGGGATGGCATGGCAATTCACCTCACGCAAACACTACACATTAAGTGAAGCTCGATATGCAACGGGTTACATATCAACGAAACTCCACGATTGATTATTTAGTTCACTCCCGATTATTTTCACGACAATATTAAATTGTAGTTAACACGTCAAGGGTGAAGCGACGTTCCTACATGGCATCCTAGTCGGTTAACATGCGGAGCATAGAACGGAGCTACGGCACAAGAGCATGCAACACACGGTATATTATGCCATGAATGTGTCATGCATGCGAGTTCAAACATCACGGGAAAGAAGAGAAAGAAACAGGTGTCGCCACGGCGAGCGAGAGGGAACCATGGCGGCAAGTCGGAAACGATGCCACAGCAACGTTCCTACCACGATACTCGTAAAGATATCGTGCCAACGTATATGAAGCGTGTGCGGGAACGTTAAATAAAGATGGGGTGATCCCGTATCTCGGGTTCCATGTGTCGAGGCACAACAAAAGAGGAACACAACGTACCACGGGCAACATACGGTTCATACATATATTCAACTCATACAACACATGCATTCGTTACACGACACGTCTCATTGGTATACCTTCGACGCGTGCGAATCTGAGGGGTTCGGTTCGATGAAGGAGATCAACGGTCGTCATGGTCGTCGTCGAAGTAGTCGTGCACGGTCGTCGACGGTAGTCGTTCGCTCGGCGTCGTGGTTCTCGGGTCTTCGGCATCGGTAGTCGATCACGTCTCCGTCGATGTTTGGGGTTCGTCGAGGATGTCGTGGTACTCGCCGATCTTATCGGTTCCATGAAGGAGGGAATGACGCATGCGGTCTTCACCGACATAACTGGCGACATCAAACAGCAACGCGACGCAAGCAGCACCAGCAGCAGGCAACGGCGACACAACGGCAACATGCCACCATCTAACAGCAGCAACTTGCAAAAGCGAGCTAGCAAGCTAGCAGCACCTAGCCTAACTAGCAAGGCCAGCAGCAAAAACTACCTAGCAGCTAGCAAGCCACAGCAACTACACCTAGCAAGCATCTACAACAACCTAACAGCAAGCACTAGCCACCGAGCAGCAAACTACAAGCAGCAGCAACTAGCTAGGCCAGCAAGGCAGCAACAGGGATAAGCAGCGGCTAATAACGACAGCAGTAGCACACGGCGACACCCAATGGCAGCAGGAGCAGCAGCTTCGCACAGCAACATACACAAGCCACAGCAACTAGCCAGTGACAGGCAGGCAGGCACAGCAGCAACATTGCACAGCAGTAGACGGCAGCGGGCGACAGCAACTTCATGCAGCAGCAGCAAAAACGCAGCAGTAACAGGACACCAACGGCAGCAGCGAGGGGAACCGGAGGCGAGCACACCGGCGGGGAGAATGTCCATGGCGGTAGCGAGGAGCACGAGGCGGCGCGCACCGGCGAGCAGCAGCAGCAACACGGCTCCATGGGGAGGACCTCGGGGCCATGGCAGCAGGGAGACCAGGGCGAGGGAGAGGAGCAGGGATGCTGCGGCGGCGGGGCTGGCCACCGGCATGGAGGGCGGCGCGCGGGCGAGGTCGAGCGCGACTAGAGGCGGCGAGGACGGGAGACCATGGAGGCGGAGGCCGGGCCATGGCAGGGCGGCAGAGAGCTCGGGACACAAGAGAGGCCATAGCAAGCAGCAGCGCGGGGACGGACACCGGCGGGGAGAGGGAGGCCACGGTGGGGCACGGGCGACAGGTGAGCGCCGGCGGGGAGCGGGAGGTCGAGAGGGGGAGGTGCGCTGCGGGGTGGAAGAAGGGGGAAGGAACGGGGGAAGAACAGAGGGCATCGGGGCTGAGGGAGCAACGGCGCACGGGGAGGACGAGGGGATCGGCACGCTCGCTAGGGTTGGAGGGGGGCCTGGGCCTTGGCCAGCTCGGCCTTGGCCTGGGTCCTCCCCTTTGGGTTTTTTTCCTTTTGACTTTAAAACAGAATTTTTTTTAAATAAAGAAAGGATTTTAACAAAAAAATAACATAAAATAAATGCCTTTGCCCTTTTTTTGAAAAAAATATTCCCAACTATAAGAAATAGTTGGGCATTTTTAAAAGAAATAATATAAACCCTTTTGAAAAATTAAAGTTAAAATCTTTTTGAAGAATAAAATAAACCTATTTTATTTAAAGAATAAAAATAAAAGCTCTTTAAAAGAGAAAAGTAAATGAGACGGTTTTAAATAAAACCAAAGAAGAAAAATAAAGAAAACCCAAGGGTTGCCCCCATATTTAACAAAAGGACCTTTATAAAAGAAGACGCTCTTTTTAAAGGGAATAAAACGGAAACTTTAGCAAAACCACAAAATGAAAAGAGAGGGGAGAGGGGGAGCTACTATCGCACTATGACTCGGTGAACACTCGAAGCACAACACTCAAAACACCACATGTGACAGACGATGCAAGATTCCATGCATGATGTGACGATGCAAACTAAATGACGATGCCACCAAATAAAACTAACCACACGACGGAAATGGAAATAAAAGGGGAATCTTCTGGGGCGTCGGTCTCGGGTTGTCACAACTCTCCTACACTACAAGAGGATCTCGCCCCGAGATCCAAGAATGAAAGGGGGGAGAGGATGAGGAAGAACAAGAGGTAAAAACTTAGTCGCTTCTTTGACAAACGAGTGAAACCAACGATCCTTGAAGGTTGCAACGAGATGAGGAATGATATCGGAAAGAAGCAAGAATTCACGGAAAATTTCGGCAGCACTTCGGTAGGAAAATGGGACAAAAAATTCGATAAGAAGAGAGAATTACACAATATGCACCACAAACAACTAAGTACAGCAAGGGAACACCATGATCTTGATAGAACAACATAATAGACCCAAAAGAGCAACATCACAATGCCTCCGGAACAACAGAATATGAACTAGCTCAAGCAGAAGAAGAGAATGAAGAAAAGAATGACAACTACCATCACCATAGGATTGAAGAGCCTCCGGACAGAAAATTGACTTAGTAGTTGGAAAACCAACAACGAAGAACAAGACAGAATTGCGCTTATGAAGATCATCTCAACCAATATGAGGTGACAACCAACCACTAAAAGAAACAAGGATAGATTGGGAGAAACAATATATGATCAATTCTTACACCAAGAGGATACATTGAGAACTTGGATTAATGACAAGCACCATAATAGCAACAATCCATAGCAAAAGCTTTAGGTGAAATCCAAACCAAGATAGCTCAATGAAGGAATCATGGGTTGAAAATAACTCAACACCATAGAATCGGTGGGTTTAATTATCTCATTCTTGAAAGGAAAACTCTTCGAGGCTCCTACACTAACAAGAATGCTATAATACCACCTCAAAGGATAAAGGGATAACAATGCACTGACAATGGAAGAGAAAGAATACTCGAGGTATTCCAAAAGGAATCTTGAAGAACACATGAGAATGGATTGAAACCTTGATGAACCACCATGACGGACCTCCTTATACGAATGAATGATGCAAAGATATCAAGGTAGAAAGAATAAGATTATGACCTGACCAAAATTTAGATGAAGTCTCACAAAGAGATACTTAAAAGAACTTGGAACTCCGGAAAACAAAGATAGGCACTTGAGAAAAGAATTGATATCATGAGCCCTCCGGAAGAAGAATACAAAATACTACGAACAAGAATAAGAATTATGTTATGCTCATCCTTCATCAAGTTAAATTGATGACAAGCAACGGATTTAGCATACGACTTATTCCTCTTGAGAGAATCTTGAAGAGACAGACAGATAAGCACCATTTGAGGCAAAATTGAAGGAAGCACCTGTAAGAATTCATAATTAAATGGGAACATCACGAATTAATGGAGATACATGAGAATGAAGAGATCATGAGCCACCCGAGAGAAAACTAGAACACGGCACCGGATAACCAAGAGACGAACGAAGAAACAACAATGGAGAAGAATTAGAGAACGAAAGCTGCAAGCTGAGAATGAAGAAGTCTTCTGAAATTATGGCCTTCGGAGGAACGAGAAATAAAAACAACTCAGAAATGCACCGAATAGCTAGAAAGGGATTACTCATGATTGGAACAAATAAGATGACGACACCAAGCTGAAATGAAATCTTCAAGAGAATGGACCAAGATTCGAGAAAACACTCCTTCGAATAGCAAGATGAGAATGAGGAGGAGAACACCACGAAGAATTAATGAGATACTCCGGACTAAAGAAGAATGCAAGGTTGAGCCAAACATGAGAATTAATTCAAATAGATCTTGAAGAAGGGATATGACTGATGAAAATCATACTTACGTCATTGTTGAAAATAATTAATGATCTCCGGGCAAGGATTAAAAGAGCCAGGAAAGATCCTGGGAAAGAACCTGTGGGTTATGGGCCCACTCAAAGAAACCACCGTTAGAAAAGATTGCTAGAAAGATTGATATTGCACCGGTAAAAAGAAAACTAGATGAGGTTGAGCACCTCGAAATAATTGAAAAGATTAAAAACAAAAATTACTGAGATAACTTCAACGCTCCAGATCGAAAAGAGAGGAATAAATAAACAACATAGGCTGAAAAGAATCTCCAACATGGGAAAGAATCACAAGGTAGAATAGGATATGATGAACACGGACAACTGAATTAATTCACCGAAAAAGATAACACGACTGAATAAGGATGAACATGAAGCTCCTGAGAATCTTCACAAGAATCACCGGGTAAGAGAGAAAAGAACAAACAGCGGAAGCGCAATGAAAAGAAGACTCTTGGATGAAAATCCAATCACTGAAGGAAAGGGTGGGAGGGCGGGGAAAAACAAAGACGACTTGGAACAGATGAGATGAACTCCGGCATAAAAGAGAGAATGATCTTGCAAAATTAGATAAGATTGAATTCAGTTGAAGAGAAGCACACCGGTTGAATGGTATTGATACGATGACTCCGGTTGAAAGGAATTGATAAGACAATTGATAGAGCAAAAGAATTAATACTCTCATAAAAATATGAGAACACCACTTAGGAAAGATCTGAAATCACCACTTGACATCCAAGCAACTTGAATTTGTTGGAAGATCGTCCTATAAGTAACTACTTGAATTCCCACCTATGAATTCCCGAAATATCTGGTCATGCAATCTGGTACACGGATACAAGGAGTAATAATCACACAACTCCTATTCTAACCCGTCACCTGTATCACATCCGTCAACACACAACCAGAATCTCGGACCTTCATTTACTACAGACCCTCGTGATCACAACGATACAAAGTATGACAGTACTCCCGAACAATCTGCACCAGTACTGGGGACATCGGGGTTATCTCGCCACTACTAGTATTGAAGTAATTACGATCATCCTTCGTTCTGAGATACTAAGAAATTTGAATGATAACGATGTGCTCAAGAATCCCCTGGAGCTCAACTCCCCTGAAACTCAAAGCAGATAGGAGGCACCAAGACAGAACTCCCTCACATCGGCATCATATAGATTCCAAAAATATCCGCGTGATCCTAAAAAAAATTTGAGTGAGAAGAGGAGTAGAATTAAATTATATCGTCAAGATTCATCACCAGAGCATAGAAGAGGAGAAAAAAGAATCCTACTCTCCGATATATAACTAGACTCAAATAGTTTTTTCACTAGACTCGACTCGGCCAAGTTCGATCAATCAAGGGGGCTCCTAGGTCGGTACTGCTCTGATACCAACTTGTCACGCCCAAGATGCGACCCTATCCTCAATTTGGCTCGAAGGCCTCATCAGGGATAGAAGCGCATCTCGTCGTGTCTCAAGAATGGATATCGTTACAAGTACATGTACTGAAAAGAAGATATATATATATATATATATATATATATATATATATATATATATAGAATTGGCTTACACTCGCCACAAGCTACATCAGAGTCACATCAGTACATTACATATTCATCAAGAGTAAGAGCAGGGTCCGACTACGGATGAAAATAAACGAGAAAAGAAGAACGACGTCCATCCTTGCTATCCCAGGCTGCCGGCCTGGAACCCATCCTAGATCGATGAAGAAGAAGAAGAAGTAACTCCTAATGAACAATCAACGCGCTCGCGTAAAGTAACCTTTACCTGTACCTGCAACTGGGATTATAGTAATCTGTGAGCCACAGAGGACTCAGCAATCTCATTTCCAAAGATATCAAGACTAGCAAAGCTTATTAGGTGAGGCATGGTTAAGTGGTGAGGTTGCAGCAGCGGCTAAGCATATATTTGGTGGCTAAACTTAGGAGTACAAGAAATAAGAGGGGGAAGATCTACGCATTACGGGCGTGTCTACTGATGATCAAATGAATGATCCTGAACACCTACCTACGTCAGACATAACCCCACCGTGTCCTCGATCGGAGAAGGAACTCACGAATGAGACAGTCACGGTTAGGCACACAGTTGGCATATTTTAATTAAGTTAACTTCAAGTTATCTAGAACCAGTCTTAAACAAAGTTTCCATGTTGCCACATAACCGTGGGCACGGCTTTCCGAAAGATTTAACCCTGCAGGGGTGCTCCAACTAGTCCATCACAAATTACCACAAGCCGCATAGAAATCCTCAATCACGAAGCTCGCGATCTCGTCGGATTCCTTAGTGTAAAACCTCAACTCTCAGATTACCCAAAGCATCACCGGAATCCCGATGCACAAGATATCCCGTCAAAGGTAAAACTAATCCAGCAAGGCCGCTTGGCGTGTCGACGATCCCGATAGGAGCCGCGTATCTCGTTCTGAGGACACGATGAATGGAACTAGCTACCGGTGCCAAACCTCGAGTTACCCCATGGTGACCCCGCAGGCAGACCGTTTGGGACCAACACCATCAGCAGTGGGCCCCCTGTTTATGTAAAATTACTCATCGGGTTCATGACACCCTATGCATTTCAGTGTTAACAAAATTATTATGTTGGGCAAATGTAAAACCAATGTTGGTCCTTGCCGGACCAGCTTTAATCTAAAATGAATTATCAAGGGGGTCCCCATAATAACCCCGATCGTGTTAGGAGCGCTCGTTTATGGAACATAACACCGGTAGCCGAAACTAAGGGGGCAAAGGTGGAACAAAACACCAGGCTAGAAAGGCCGAGCCTTCCACCTTTTACCAAGTATATAGGTGCATTAAATTAAATAGCATTTAATAGGGTGATATAACAAGGAACCCATGTTATCACATGGAAACATCCGCACCTGCAACTAGCAGCGCTAACAACATGGATAAGCAAGCGGTAACATAGCCAATCAGTGGTTTGCTAGGTCGAATAGGTTGAAGGTTATCATGGCATTGTTGAGAGGCTCGTATATAACAAGTGGTAGGCAACGAGACGTAAACGGTAGAAACGGTAAAACTAGCATGGCAATGATAGTAATGGTATCTGGGGAAATGGTCATCTTGCCTGAGATCCCGCTTGGAAGAAGAATGACTCCGTGAAGTCGGCGAACCAACGTAGTCGAACGGGTCCTCACATTTCGACACGCTTGCGGAACTCTATCGGAACGGAGCAAACCGGAAACAAACATCAACACAAATATTCGTCACACGATGCACAACATGATGCACAACCTACTATGATGCATGATCAGTTCATAATGCAAGGGATGGCATGGCAATTCACCTCACGCAAACACTACACATTAAGTGAAGCTCGATATGCAACGGGTTACATATCGACGAAACTCCACGATTGATTATTTAGTTCACTCCCGATTATTTACACGGCAATATTAAATTGTAGTTAACATGTCAAGGGTGAAGCGACGTTCCTACATGGCATCCTAGTCGGTTAACACGCGGAGCATAGAACGGAGCTACGGCACAAGAGCATGCAACACACGGTATATTATGCCATGAATGCGTCATGCATGCGAGTGCAAACATCACGGGCAAGAAGAGAAAGAAACAGGTGTCGCCACGGCGAGCGAGAGGGAACCATGGAGGCAAGTTAGAAACGATGCCACAGCAACGTTCCTACCACGATACTCGTCGAGATATCGTGCCAACGTATATGAAGCGTGTGCAGGAACGTTAAATAAAGATGGGGTGATCCCGTATCTCGGGTTCCCATGTGTCGAGGCACAGCAAAAGAGGAACACAACGTGCCACGGGCAACATACGATGCATACATATATTCAACTCATACAACACATGCATTCGTTACACGACACGTCTCATCGGTATACCTTCGACGCGTGCGAATCTGAGGGGTTCGGTTCGATGAAGGAGATCAACGGTCGTCGTGGTCATCGTGGAAGTGGTCGTGCACGGTCTCGTCGACGGTCGTCGTTCGCTCGGCGTCGTGGTTCTCAGGTCTTCGGCGTCGGTAGTCGATCACGTCTCCGTCGATGTTCGGGGTTCGTCGAGGACGTCGTGGTACTCGCCGATCTTGTCGGTTCCATGAAGGAGGGAATGACGCACGCGTTCTTCGCCGACATAACCGGCGACATCAAACAACAACGTGACGCAAGCAGCACCAGCAGCAGGCAACAGCGACACAACGGCAACATGCCACCATCTAACAGCAGCAACTTGTAACAGCAAGCTAGGAGCACCTAGCCAAACTATCAAGGCTAGCAGCGAAAACTACCTAGAAGCTAGCAAGCAATAGCAACTACACCTAGCAAGCATCTACAGCAGCCTAACAGCAAGCACTTGCCACCGAGCAGCAAACTACAAGCAGCAGCAACTAGCTAGGCCAGCAAGGCAGCAACAGGGATAAGCAGCGGCTAACGACGACAGCAGCAGCACACGGCGACACCCAACGGCAGCAGGAGCAGCAGCTTCGCACAGCAACATACACAAGCCACAGCAACTAGCCAGCGACAGGCAGGCAGGCACAGTAGCAGACGGCAGCGGGCGACAGCAACTTCACGCAGCAGCAGCAAAAACGCAGCAGCAACAGGACACCAATGGCAGCAGCGAGGGGAACCGGAGGCGAGCACACCGACGGGGAGAATGTCCATGGCGGTAGCGAGGAGCACGAGGCGGCGTGCATCGGCGAGCAGCAGCAGCAACACGGCTCCATGGGGAGGACCTCGGGGCCATGGCAGCAGGGAGACCAGGGTGAGCGAGAGGAGCACAGATGCTGCGGCGGCGGGGCTGGCCACCGGCATGGAGGGCGGCGCGCGGGCGAGGTTGAGCGCGACTGGAAGCGGCGAGGACGGGAGACCATGGAGGCGGAGGCCGGGCCATGGCAGGGCGGCAGAGAGCTCGGGACACAGGAGAGGCCATGGCGAGCAGCAGTGCGGGGACGGACACCGGCGGGGAGAGGGAGGCCACGGCGGGGCACGAGCGACGGGTGAGCGCTGGCGGGGAGCGGGAGGTCGAGAGGAGGAGGTGTGCTGCGGGGTGGAAGAAGGGGGAAGGAACGGGGGAAGAACAGAGGGGATCGGGGCTGAGGGAGCAACAGCGCACGGGGAGGACGAGGGGATTGGCAGGCTTGCTAGGGTTGGAGGGGGCCTCGGCCTTGGCCTGGGTCCTCCCCTTTGGGTTTAGGGTTTAGGGTTTAGGGTTTAAGAAATAGTTGGGCATTTTTAAAAGAAATAATATAAACCCTTTTGAAAAATTAAAGTTAAAATCTTTTTGAAGAATAAAATAAACCTCTTTTATTTAAAGAATGAAAATAGAAGCTCTTTAAAAGAGAAAAGTAAATGAGACAGTTTTAAAATAAAACCAAAGAAGAAAAATAAAGAAAACCCAAGGGTTGCCCCCGCATTTAATAAAAGGACCTTTTTAAAAGAAGACGCTCTTTTTAAGGGAATAAAACAGAAACTTTAGCAAAACCACAAAATGAAAAGAGAGGGGAGAGGGGGAGCTACTATCGCACTACGACTCGGTGAACACTCGAAGCACAACACTCAAAACACCACACGTAACAGACGATGCAAGATGCCATGCATGATGCGACGATGTAAACTAAATGACGATGCCACCAAATAAAACTAACCACACGACGGAAATGGAAATAAAGGGGGAATCTTCTAGGGCGTCGTTCTCGGGCTGTCACAATATAGCGCACTCATTTGGGGTCCCGGGTTGATTTTTGATGCTCCATGAACACTCTACACGGCTATCGAGATGTCGAAAAAACTCGTTGTTTTTATCATTTCGGGCGAGTTTCGTGGGTTATAGCGTACTGTTTTGGGGTCCCAGATCGATTTTCAATGCTCCATGAACCTTGTGCATGGCTATCGAGATGTCACAAAAACATGTCGTTTTAGGCCAATTTCGTGTGCTATAATGCACTGTTAGGGGGTCCCGGGTCGATTTCCGATGCTCCATGAACCCTGTGCACGGCTATCGAGATGTCGCAATAACTCGGTGTTTTTGTCTTTCGGACCACTATCATCGGCTATAGCGCACTATTTTGGGTCCCCGGTCGATTTTTTATGCTCCATGGACCCTGTGTGTGGCTATCGGGACGTCGCAAAAACTCGTTGTTTTGTCGTTCCGGGCGATTTTCGGGGGCTATAACGCTTTGTTTTGGCGTTCCGGGTCGATTTTTTATGCTCCATGAAACCTGTGCATGGCTATCGAGATGTCGAAATAACTCATTGCTTTTGTCGTTTAGGGCTAGTTTTGTGGGCTATAGCGCACTGTTTTAGAGTCCCTCGTCGATTTCTTATGATCCTTGAACCATGTGCATGGCTATCGAGATGTCGCAAAAACTTGATGTTTTTGTCGTTTTGGGCCAGCTTCATGGTGCTATGATGCACTGTTTTGGGGTCCCGGTCGGTTTTTGATGCTCCATGAACCTTATGCACACCTATCGAGATGTCGAAATAAGTCGTTGTTTTTGTCGTTTGGGTCAGTTTCGTGGGCTATATGCACTGTTTTGGGGTCGTGTTCTATTTCTTATGCTCCATGAACCGTGTGCATGGATATCGAGACGCCGCAAAAACTCGGTGTTTTTCTCGTTACTGGCCAATTTCATGGGTTGTTTGGGGGTCCCGGGTCGATTTTTAATGCTCCATGAAACCTGTGCATGGCTATCGAGATGTCGCAAAAACTTGTTGTTTTTTCGTTTCGGGCCAATTTCGTGGGCTATAACGCATTCTTTGGGGGTCCCGGGTCAATTTCCGATGCTCCATGAACCTTGTGCACGGCCATCGTGATGTCGCAATAACTCGGTGTTTTTGTCGTTTCGGGCAGTATCATGGGCTATAGCGCACTGTTTTGGGTCCCGGGTCGATTTTTTATGCTCCATGAACCGTGTGCCTGGCTATCGGGACGTCGCAAAAGCTCGTTGTTTTGTCGTTCCGAGCCATTTTCGGGGGCTATAACACGCTGTTTTGGCGTTCCGGGTAGATTTTTGATGCTCCACGAACCCTGTGCATGGCTATCGAGATGTCAAAATAACTCGTTGCTTTTGTCGTTTAGGGCTAGTTTTGTGGGCTGTAGCGCATTGTTTTAGAGTCCCTCGTTGATTTCTTATGCTCCATGAACCCTGTGCAGGGCTATCAAGATGTCGCAAAAACTTGATGTTTTTGTCGTTTTAGGCCAGTTTCATGGGGCTATAGCGCACTGTTTTGGTGTCCCTGGTCGATTTTTGATGCTCCATGAACCTTGTGCACGGCTATCGAGATGTCGAACTAACTCTTTGTTTTTGTCGTTTTGGGCTAGTTTCGTGGGCTATAGCGCACTGTTTTGGGGTCGTGTTCTATTTCTTATGCTCCATGAACCATGTGCATGGATATCGAGACGCCGCAAAAACTCGGTGTTTTTGTCGTTTCTAGCCAATTTCATGGGTTATAGCGCACTACTTTGGGGGTCCCTAGTCGATTTTTGATGCTCCATGAACCCTGTGCATGGCTATCGAGACATCGCAAAAACTGGTTGTTTTTGTCGTTCCGGGCCATTTTTGTGGGCTATAACGAGCTGTTTGGGGGTTTTGGGTTTTTTATGCTCCATGAACCCAGTGCACGGCTATCATATGTCGAAATAACTCGTTGTTTTCTCGTTTCGGGCCGGTTTCGTGGACTATAACTACTGTTTTGGGGTGCCCGATCGATTTCTTATGCTTCATGAACCCTGTTCACGGCTATCGAGATGTCGCAAAAATTCGTTCTTTTTGGCGTTTGTGGCGAGTTTCGTGGGATATAGTGCACTCTTTTGGGGTCACGGGTTGATTTTTGATCTTCCATGGACCCTGTGCACGGCTATCGGGGCGTTGCAAAAACTCGGTGTTTTTGTTGTTTCGGGCCAGTTTCGTGGGCTATAGTGTATTGTTTTGGGTCCGAGGTCGATTTCTGATGCTCCATGAACCCTATGCACGGCTATAGAGACGTCGCAAAAACTTCTTTTTTTTGTCGTTTCGCGCCAGTTTCGTGGGCTATAGCGTAGTGTTTTTGGGTCGTGGTCGACTTTTGATGCACCATGAATCGTGTGCACGGCTATGGAGATGTCGCAATGAAAGTGTGTTATATCGACTAGAGGGGGTGAATAGGCGATTTTCAGAATTTCATCGCTCAGGAAATTTCTTTTGAGGAAATTCCTCACTGATGAATAACATGCAGCGGAAACAGCGCACGGGCAGAGGTGCAAAGATTACAACATTAGTTTTCTTAATGAAGATTATGAAAAACAGTTTGCATAGTATGCAGGCACAGAGTAAGCAGGTGAGGATTAACTGGTATGAAGAATTTGAGGTTGAGGAAATTCAAAGAAAGTCTTCAGCAAATTCTTCAAACAAAGACAATGAAAGTCTTCAACATACAATATTGAGGAATTGAAAGAGTTGAAGAAATAGAACAAGTATCACAGTGGATACAGTTGCTGATGACCCAGTTCCAACTGCTGTGACAGTCGTACGTCTGGTTTGGAGCGGCTTGGTATTGAAACCAAAGGACACATAGTCCCGGGACACACGGTCCCTACGGTATTCTCCTTGAGCTAAGGACACACAGTCCTCGCCCAACAATCGTGGTAAGTCTTCATGGCGGACTTCCAAACCCTCACAAATTCAGTCACCCGGTGATCCACAATTGACTGCTGGATTGCTCTAGACCATGACGGCTAACCGTCTGGAGGATGCATAGTCCTCAAAGGTAAAAGCCTTCAGTTCCACGCAGGAAAAATTCTTCAGTGATGCTCAATCACTTGGTTTTGGTTTTTGGTTTGGTCTTTGGGGTATTTCCTCACTGATGATTTACTCTCGAAGACTCTGAGGGTTTTGGGTTGCTCTAAATGACAAGTGTCAGTTTCTCACGGAGCAGCCAACCCGCTAGTGGTTGTGGGGGGCGGTTATTTATAGCATGGGAGCATCCCGACATGATTTGACATAAATGCCCTTAAATATTATGACCATTGGTGTGGATAAGATCGGTGAGGTGGCGCGAATCGCGGCAACGGTCGGGACTCTCAACTGTGATAGTCCTCATGTCTCTCATATTCCTCACTTGAGGCTTTTGTAGGTTTAGGCTTGGGTTGAACATCATGAGAAAATTCATTATGTAGTGTTACCTCGACCCCCTTTAACAGTACGGTGTTCCTATGACTCAAGAGTGAAGAAAATGAAATAGAAAGAATAAATCTTCACGCTTCAAAGTCTTCGGACTGATTTTCTTCAGGACACACTGAATTCCTCATCTTCATTATCTTCATGAGGAATATCAATTTCGTCGCAATTTCTTCGCGATAAAAATCTTCAGCATAAGACCAATTTCTTCAGCCGAATACATACATTTTTAGGGGTTGATATTCATCATATAACTCAAACTCCTCAGCGAATTATAGAGCCTGTGTACACTTGTAAACACATTAGTTACTTAACCTATAAGTCTTCAAACCACCAAAATCACTAAGGGCACTAGATGCACTTACAGTCTCCCCCTTTTTGGTGGTTGATGACAATTAGGTTAAGTTCTCAATGGGGATAAAACTACGAAGTGTAAATACTGAGTTTGAGGAATTTGAAATCAAGATACTGAGAGACTCCCCTTGAAGATGTGCATATTTTGAGGAATTTGCTTTTCACAACAGATGCACATTGATGATTTATATCATGGAGATCTCCCCCTGTATCTTGTAAATCATGCATACATTTGATATATAATATGAGGAATTGAAAATGCATGATGAAAAATAGTGTCTGACGAATTTCAGCATGCCTGTATTAATATACTTTGAAGAATAAGCATGCGAAGAAAAACGTTCAAAAGAGTCAGAGTACAATCGGGCGTAAGTTACAACTCATTACATAAAACACTTTAGAAGAACCAAGAGTTTGTAACTTAATAAAGTTCATAAGCCCCAAAATATATCCCGCGTGAAGACTAACTCAGATTTCTCCCCCTTTGTCATCAAGTGACAAAAAGGGACAAAACTGAGGACTAACGCCCCATGAAGACTTCCACTTCTTGGCTGATGAAGAGGCATGAGGATTCTTGGTGACAGGCTTCTTCCTTGGACTAGTTGCAGTGTCTTCTGGTTCTTCATCAGACTCTGCAGTGTGGAATGAAGAAAAGGAACTGTCCTCAAGGTCAGGAATTGGGATTGGCTTGAATTTCTTCTTGGGAGGCCACGACCAGTCAAAGTCCTGAGTAAACTCCAATTCCTCAAGTTCATCTTGAGTCTTCAGATGAGCCAAGGTTTCCCAGGTACGATCAAACACCTCATGAAGATAATAGTGATTTTTCCTCACTGCATTCTGAGTCGCGTTGAGGGTTTTCACAATGGCACTAAATTGGCGTTTCACCCAGTTGTGATTGCGATCGATCTTCTGATGAATACTGAGGAGTAGCTCTCTGTTATTCATCACTCTTGGGGCAACAGGGCTTGGCGAGTCTTGGGTAGCAGTGTCATCATATGAAGATTATGACTCTGCTTCACGGAACTGGCCATCAAGGGGCCGATTTCCTTCATCAATGACAGATTTTCCTTTGCCTTCAACACGCTCAAATTTCTTTTTGATGACTCTGACTGGCGGCAGATATCCAATTTGATTAGGAAAATCAGCTTGGTAGTTGATGGCTGGCCTGCTTCTAAAGAATCTCATGATCCAAGGAGCATAAATCTTCATGTCGAAGGGCGACAGAGCATTATCAGCCAAAGTCCTCAGAAAGAAGTCATGAAGGTTTATTGTTATGCCATGGATGATATTGAAGAGGATATTCTTCATGATGCCTAAGATTTCTTCTTCATCATCATGGCCTTTGATAGGAGCGATGACATTGGCCAGGATTCTATAAACGGTTCGTGGTTCATACTTCAACTCTTGAACTAGAAAGCGAGTCCTTGGAGGTTGGTCCTTGGCCAAAGGCTTCATGAGGACTTCCATTAGTCTGATGGGCATCTCCCTTTCATCATACATTAGCACTGCATTTTCTAAGGGAATTGAGACTGGAAGCGCATGCAGCAATTCAGTGGCAGGCGCTTTGTAGTGCGTGTGTTGAGTCATCCAGTCCAACATCCAAGTCGTGACATCCTTCGGGTCTCCAGAGATATGCAAAGTAGCGTAGAACTGAAGAATTATGTCACTGTTCCAGTCACCTATATCAGTGCAGAGAGGCAGCAGTCTAGCTTCGTGAAGAACATTGAGGACTGGAATGAAGCAAGGAATTGCTTCCATGTCAACGTGAGGAATATGCTTCTGTAGAAATATTTTGTTCCTCCCATAGAGCACAGAGGCATAGTAGTTAAGCTGAGTCCTCGTCCCAAATTTGCGGTGCCTGATGTGAAGCTTATCATACGGATTTGCGCATGTGAAGTACATCCGTTCTTCATAGAATGCTTCCTTTTGAAACTTCGGCCTTCTCAACAAGGGATGATTTTGCTGCGGTTGAAGATTATGTTGTCGTTCTTGAGGAGGAGCTACTATCATTGATGTTTCTGTGTTGACCACAACAATAGCAGTTTCGATGTTAGGGTAGGAGCATTTTCTTCATTCTGCCCTTTTTCTTCAGGTTGAGGATTTTCCTCGGCTTGAGGAATTTGCTTGGAGGAGGAGCTAGTTGTAGCATTGGTCGCTGCATTATCATGAGCTGTTGTAGCTGATCCTTGAGCAGATTCTTCACAGACACTCTTCCCATCAGATTCTGTGAGGATTTCTGTTGCAGTAGGAGTAGGAGGGATTTGGGTAGACCTTGGTGAGTGATGAGTCTCTTCGCGGAAATCATCACGAAAAACTTGAGTGGTGCAATCAATGTCATCAGAGGTCTTTTGAGGAATGGAGGGTCAAGGAATGTCATCAATTTGAATTTCTTCATCCATGATTTCTTCAGCTTCAGCATCTTCCATTTCCTCATCTTCTACAGGAATGACATAGTCAATTCCGAAGGGAACCAGTGTGTAGCATGGATCTACATTCAGAGGCGTAGCATCCACTGGGCAGTTGAAGACACTGTGTGAGTGATCTTTGGCGGTTGGCCTCTAAGGATTCTGAAGCTTTTCTTTTCTTTGCTTCTTTCTCAGCAGCTTTGGTATTCTTCACGTCTTATGCAGACGGAATCATCTTCTTCACCTTTGAGGGTTGAGGTGAAGGAATTGTTTCTTCAGGAGGTGATGCAGACACAGTCCTGGCAGTTTACCAACCTGAAGCATTTTCTTCAGCTGGAATATTTTCTTCACCTGGAACATTTTATTCAGCTGGAGCAGATTCATCAGTTGGAGTATCTTGAGGAATTTTCTCAACAGCTTCATCTTCTTTGGTCAGCTGAACCGAGTAGCTAGACTCGGGTAGCTTTTGCTGCATAGGAGGAGCAGCCTTCTTGTTGTATTCATCAACTGCATCAGTTGCAAACTTGATAAAATTCACCTTCAGACTTTAACGATCAGATAGGTTTGTGTGCTTGTCTGTCAAAGTCTTTAGTTCAGCCTGGGTTGAAACAAGAGCTTGAGGCGTCAGATTGAGGAGATTCTGCTTGAGGAATTTCACCTTCTTCGGTTTTGCAGCCTTTGCTTATTTGGCTTGTTGTTCTTTCCATTTTGCCTCATTGATGAATGTGGCAACCATGTGGCTGAGACCAGGGGGAAGCTTAAAATCATCAATGGGAGTGTTTGGATTTTCATACCAGACGTTGATGAAGTCCAACAGAACCTTGGGGTCCATGGCAAGAGGAATAGAGCTGCATGAGGCTTGTGCAACTTATTTCTGATGATTGCTTGAAGAGTTTCATCATCGAATTCCTCACTTCCTTCTGATGAAGAAGGGATGTTGATGACTTTGCTTGGACTGGGTTTGATGCCTCTTCCAACAGTCGTTTTAGTCTTCAAAAGAGTTGGTGAAGACTTTGTAGCAGAGCTCGTGGCAGATGGCACAGAGGAGCTGGAATGAGCAAGCTGATGCTTTACTATCTGCTTTCGTTCTGGTTGTGAGTACTGTGGTGATGTTGAAGGTTTTGGCACTGGTGCAACCTTCTGAGGCAATTGCTCTTTAGGCACTCAGGCCTTTGGTTTCTTGGGCACAGCCTTCTTCTGAGGAATAGCTGTACCAGATGCTTCAGCGGCTAAAGAGGTGGCGGTAGTGGCAGCAACAGCAGAGTCCTCATTGAATTTCTTCACTGCAGCTTCTTCTTCGTTTCAAGCTTAGACAGATGTTTGTCTTTCTCCTCAGGGTAATCCTCTATTGTTTCAACACTTGAGGGATGTGCAGCCTGTTGATTACCCAGAGGAGGCCTCTTGCATGGTGGCTTGAGGGCGAATTTCTTCGCATACTTTGGAGTTACATAGCGATATTCCTTCCACTCCTTAGTCCACCTGCGTTCGATTTTCTGGAGCCTTATTTTTCGCTTCGGCATGGTTTCTTTGCTATGTATTTCCTCATCAGGTGTGCAGTAGTCAGCATATATTTCTTCAGGAATATCCACTTTGGTGTTCTGTTGAAGTTTCTTTCCTCCTTTTTGCTTTCTGTCATCTTCCATTTTCTTCAACTAATGTTTTTGCTGATGAATTTGCACTCTTGAAGATTCTGATGACACTGGTAAAGTTTCTTCGAGGAACGCTGCAAATGAGTTAAGTTGATGAGAACCTAGTGATTCATCAGCTGGCATTTTTGTACCTCTGAATAGAGTATGGGTGCAAAGAATTGGGAGAGGTCATATGCGTTCTCAGATTTGAAGAAATTAAAGATTTTAGAAGTTGAGGAATTTGACTAAGCATTGTGATCTTGGGTTTCAGAGTTGTGTGGATTCGAGAATTTACACAATTGAGGAATCTCACGAAGAATTTCAATGGCTTAGTTAAATTCATCAAGTGTTTAAGGAATGAGTGTGCGAGGCTGACAGACACTGAGGAAAAACAGATTTCGCGAATCTAAAGAGAAATAGTAGATCCACAGGGGTAGTAAAATAAGATTTTAATTACCCTGAGCGACGAACACGAAGAATAGGGGCAGTAAAAGTGAGAAGCTCTTCGGTTCAGGTCTATTGCGCCCTAACTTGGCGGCAGAAGACAGCTACGACAGCGGAGGAAGATATTGCACTTCCGGTGTGAGTTCGGCGACGGCGAGGGTGAGGCAGTGAAGCTGTTCCTCACCGGCGACGAGATTGCTAGCGGTGGCGCTAGGTTTGAGATCGAGCGGAGAGATGACGAGAGGACGAAGGGTTTTAACTGAGGGGGGTAAGGACCTATTTATAGCTCAGGTGGAAAACTGTTCGAGCGAATCTTTCGGACTAAACTGCCCTTGCATGTTCGTCTCCGCACGACACGTGGAGCCCATGATTGAAGCAGTGGAGATTATGCTTATCTGATCGTGGGAAGTGAGTTCAGTTACTGTGTAACAATATAAAATTCATTTTTGAAGATTTCAGGATTTCGTTGCAAAACCCTCAGCTGACAAGGACACAGTGAGGATTTTGAACAAGTTTCAAGTAGAACGCATATGAAGAATTGAATAGACTGGGTTGAGTATAGCATAGGGGGAGTCGGGTCCGATCACATTCACTTAGATGAAATATCAAATTGAAGACAAAGCTATAAGTGCATGGCGTTGAGGACTTTGAAATCTCAGTCTAAGATTTTGAAAAACTTGAGTGTTTTGTGACAAAACGTCACGTTGATGAATTTCAACTTTGAAGAAAAACAGCTTGAAGAATTTCAAAGTTGGGTGGTGGCGTGACCCACAGTATAAGAATGATGATTTCAGGCGCCGCGTACAATTGTCGTAGGGCCCTGAAAATCAAATTCTTCATTAATTTCCTCACACTAAGAGTGATATTCTTCATTGATTGAAGAAAATTGATTCTTCGTGCGTTGCACATCTAAGTCATCAATTTTGCATAAGTGTTAGGAAGTGTGCATGTTTTCACAAAACATTTGAAGACTCTACGATATTTAGCTCACACCTCAACTTGCAAAACCTTTTATCATCCAAGGGCTTAGTGAAAAGATCTGCTAGTTGATCGTCAGTCTTCACATGGTCGATGATGATATTGCCATTGAGGACATGGTCCCGAAGAAAATGAAGACGAATCTGGATGTGCTTAGTCTTCGAGTGTTGTACTGGGTTGTATGTGACCTAGATTGCACTCTCATTGTCGCAGTAGAGAGGCACATTCTTCATGTTGAGGTCGTAGTCCTTGAGGGTTTGCTTCATCCATAGCAATTGAGCACAGCGGGATATAGCAGGAATGTACTCAGCTTTGGCAGTGGAGAGAGAAACACAGTTCTGCTTCTTTGAGGACCAGCAGACTAATGATCTTACGAGGAAATGACAAGTGCCAGAAGTTGACTTGCGATTCACACGGTCACCAGCATAGTCAGAACCAGAATATCCCACGAGATGAAGATTTGAGCCCTTGGGGTACCATAATCCTAGTGTTGGTGTGTGAGCTAAGTATCGAAGAATATGCTTCACATCCTTATGGTGTGATTCCTTTGGTTTTGCTTGAAAACGAGCACACGTGCAAACACTAAGTATTATATCTGGCCTAGATGCACATAGATACAATAAAGAGCCAATCATCGAGCGATATACCTGCTCATCGAAATCTTTACCATTTACGTCAGTGCAGAGGTGACAGTTGGTAGGCATGGGAGTCTTGGCGCCTTTGCATTCATGCATGTCGAATTTCCTCAGAACATCCTTGAGGCATTTCTCCTGTGATATGAAGATGCCATTGCGTTGTTGATGAATTTGAAGACCTAAGAAGAATTTCAGCTCCCCCTTCATAGACATCTAACATTCTTCACTCATCATGTAAGCAAATTCATCATTGTAGAGTTTGTCAGTACAACCAAATATGATGTCATCGACATATATTTGGTACACAAATAGTTCAATATCATAAGATTTTGTGAAAAGAGTTGGATTGAGTGAACCAGGTTTGAAGCCTTTCTCAATGAGGAATTCCTTCAATGTATCATACCACGCCCGAGGGGCTTGCTTGAGACCATAGAGTGCCTTTTTGAGTCTGAAGACTTTGTCTGGGTTCTTCGGATCCTCAAAGCCTGGGGGCTGAGCAACATATACTTCTTCCTCAAACTTACCATTGAGGAATGCACTTTTCACATCCATTTGATATAGAGTAATGTTATGATGATTAGCATAAGCAAGTAGAATTCGAATAGCTTAAAGTCTAGCAACAGGTGCAAAAGTTTCATCGAAATAAATTCTTCAACCTGTGTGTAGCCTTGGGCTACAAGTCGTGCCTTATTCCTCACCACTTGACCATCCTCATCTTGCTTGTTTCAAAAAATCCACTTGGTGTCGATGATATTGTGCTTGCGAGGATCTGGTCGTTTGACGAGCTCCCACTCGTCATTTAGCTTAAATTGAAGAAATTCATCTTGCATGGCTTGAATCCACTCAGGTTCCATGAAAGCCTCAACAACTTTTGAAGGTTCTGTGACAGACAAAAAATAGGAATGCACACAAAAGTTAACTAAGTATGAAGCTTTTGAGCGAGTGAGAGGACCTTGCACGTTGATGTCATCGAGGATTTTGTCAAGTTCTACTTTATTTGCAATCCTTGGATGAGCTGGTTGAGGATTTCGTCTGGGCTGGGGCTGAGGAATTTGCTCTGGAGCCATTTCCTCAAGAGCATCTTCTTGGATTTCATCAGTGTTGGGGACGGTTTCTTCAGCAATTTCCTCAGTAGGAACAATATCTTCAGTAGCTTTGAACTTGATTGTTTCATCAGGAGATAATTTATCTGGCACAGGAGGAAATTGCTCTCTTTGCGAGCCATTAGTTTCATCAAACCGCACATCTACAGTTTCAACAACCTTGTTGTGATAGATGTTGAAGACTCTGTAGGTGTGCGAGTCCTTTCCGTAACCAAGCATAAAACCCTCATGTGTTTTAGGTGCAAATTTTGAGCTATGGTGAGGATCTCTAATCCAGCATCTTGCACCGAAGACTTTGAAATAACTTACATTGGGTTTCTTGTCAGTGAGGACTTCATATGAGGTTTTCTTGAGGAATTTGTGAAGGTATACCGTGTTGATGATGTGGCAAGCAGTGTTGATTGCTTCAGGCCAGAAACAACGAGGAGTCTGGTATTCTTCAAGCATAGTCCCTGGCATTTCAACCAGAGTCACGTTCTTTCTTTCAACGAGGCCATTCTATTGAGGAGTATAAGGATCAGATAATTCATGAGTAATAGCAAGTTCATCAAGATAATCATCAAGACCGGTGTTTTTGAATTCTGTCCCATTATCACTCGTGATGTGTTTGATCTTGACCCGAAGCTCGTCGAGGCCTTTGAGGAATATTTTTTGAAGACTTCCTGCACTTCAGTTTTATACAGAATGATATGCACCCAAGTATATCTAGAATAATCATCAACTATGACAAAGCCGTATAAAGATGTCGCATTTGTTAGAGTAGCATAATGAATAGGTCCAAATAGATCCATGTGAAGCAATTCAAATGGACGAGTAGTAGTCATGATAGTCTTCATGGGGTGTTTGGATCTGGTCATTTTTCTAGACTCACAAGCACCGCAGAGGTGGTCCTTAAGGAATTTGACTGATTCGATGTCAATGACATGCTTCTTCTTTGCCATCGTGTGCAGATTCCTCATGCCTGCATGACCAAGTCTTCGATGCCATAGCCAGCCTTCTGAGGTTTTTGCTAGTAGGCATGTGGCTGGTTGAGGACCTGTGGAAAAATCAACAATGTACAAATCTCCTCTCCTAACACCTTCGAAGACTTTGGATCTGTCAGATTACATGATGACTACACATCTATATTTTCCAAAGATAACAACCATATCAAGATCACAAAGCATTGAGACTAACATGAGGTTAAACCCAAGGGATTCAACAAGCATCACTTTGTCCATGTGCCTGTCCTTGGAAATAGCCACTTTGCCAAATCTCAATACCTTGCTTTTACCTTTGTTAGCATATGTGATTTGCTTCAGTGGTGATGGAGTCAGTGGCATATTCATCAGCAAGCTTTTATCAACAGTCATGTGGTGTGTGCGTCCACTATCAAGAATCCACTCAGTACACTTGGGTTGGTCATCCTGCAGATGAATTAGTACAGCTTACCATCTCATATGCTTCAGACTTCAAGAATATGATATCAATTTCATCAGATAGGAATTTCATCATAAATAGTAAATTTGAGGACGTGTGAAATGTTATCATTTCATCAATTTAGCTTGCGTCCAATCAAGCATATTCCTTAGGTCTCCAACAAATTCTTCAGATGATGATTTTCATCTAGAGACCTGACGTGTAGAAGTGATTAGTTCAATTTCTTCACCACCCACATCTAAAGGGGTGGCAAAGAGTTCATCATCGTGCGAGCCCCATATGAGAAAGGGGGCATTGAAGCTAATGCACTTCTCTTCACAGTAGGGGTTTAGAGTACTCAAATGAATAGGCACAGAAGTTCTTTGAGGATTTATGAACATAATGATTTGAGGTATAATGCTCATATTCATATCCCTTGTAATTTCCCTGCATATCACAAGCATTAGCACGAGTACGAGCATAGTTTTGACCAGTTGAGGATTCTGATCCTCTTGAAGACTTTGGTCCTCCAGAGGAATTTGATCTGGGGTTCAGTTTCTTCACGGGTGGTGTCATGAGGACATTCACTTGAAGATTTTCCAAGCAACTTTTGGAAACCCAGATTTTCCTTAGGGGTGGTCCATTCCTGTAGTTAATTCCAACATATCGAGCAAATACTTCACCAGATTGATTTTTGAACATTTTATAGTTGGAGGCAAATGACTCATCTGAGGAATAGGATAATTCACATGCAAAGCCTGTTAGATTCGATGGATCAATAGGAGGTCCTTTAGCAGCAACCCATGAGGTTTTGGGATACTGCTCAGGTTTCCAGTATGATCATCACCATTCAGTTTCCTTTCAAAGGCAATTCCATTTTTCCTTGGGTTCCTGTTCAATATCTGCTTTTTGAGCACATCGCAAAGGGTTTGATACCCTTTAAGACTTTTGTACATGCGTGCCACATACAATTCCTTCAGCCCTGCATTTTCATCAGTGACATTTGTGGTTTCCTTAAGTGAGGAATTTGATACCACATGAGCAGTTGAAGAATTTGTAGCAATAGAAGCATTTGATGATTCTGGTGACGAATTGGCAGTGTCACGTTCGATGCATTTGAGACATGGTGGAGTGAATTCAACCTGAGCGGCACTGATCTGTTGAGCAAGTAATGAATCGTTTTCCGTTCGAAGATCATCATGAGACATATTCAACTTCTCAAGATCAAGTTTCCTTTGAAGAAATTCATAGGAAAGTTTCAGATGATTAGCCAAGAGTGTGCCATGATGATCTTGAAGACTATGAAACCTGGACTGAAGACTTTTCATATCTTCTATGAGGATTTGGGTATGATTCATTTCATCATTCAACAGGTCATCGCTTTTGTCTAGCATTTTTGAAGCTTTTGAAAGGCAGTTTGTTGTTTAGTTGCAATGTTGGCAAGATTACTTTAACTGGGTTTTTTATAATCATCAGGTTCACAGTCACTTGAATCAGATGAGGAAGTGTCATTCGGTACCTTTGAACCTTTTGCCATGAAGCAATAGGTTGGAGCGAAGTCATCAGCATAGTCATCAGTGTAGATAGCGTTGTCATTTTCTTCAAGGTTGAAGATTGACTTGCTCATGAACGTGGTAGCCAGTGCAAGACTTGCCACACTAGACTCCGAGTCTTCTTCTGAACCTTCCTCTTCATCACATTCCTCATATTCACCTTCAGAATCCATTTCCTTGCCAATGAGTGCCCGAGCCTTTCTGAAACTAGTCTTCTTGTGCGATGAGGACTTTGAGGATGACATCAGAACTTTCATCCTTGTATTTCTTATTCTTTGATTCCTTCACCCAGCGAGGACAATCAACAATGTAGTGACCTGATTTCTTGCATTTGTGGCAGGTTCTTTTCTTGTAGTCCTCGGATGAAGATTCTAATTTCCTCATATCTCTTCTTGAAGATTTACCAAAGTGGCCACGCCTTGTAAACTTATGGAATTTCCTCACGAGCATTGCAAGCTCCTGTCCAAGTTCTTCAGGATCACCAATGTTGCAATCCGAGTCTTCTTCTTCAGATGAGGAAATTGCTTTGGCCTTCAGCGCACGAGGTCTAGAGTAGCTTGGTCCATACAGATCTCTCTTTTCTTCCTATTGGAATTCATGAGTATTTAGTCTTTAGAGTATATCCGCGGGATCAAGCATCTTATAGTCTGATCTTTCTTGAATCATCAGAACGAGTGTATCAAATGATGAATCCAAAGATCTTAGCAGCTTTTCACTACTTCATGGTCAATAATGTCTCAAGCTCCCGGTGCTTGCAGTTCATTTGAGATGTCAGTGAGGCGATCAAAGGTATCTTGGCAGCTTGCATTGTCAAACCTCTTGAAGCGATTGAAGAGATTGCGAAGAACATCAACATAAGAGTCACGCTGAGTTGATATTCCTTCATTGACTTTGGACAGCCTATCCCGGATAACCTTCGATGTGCCCAAAGCACTCACTCTGCCATACTGACCTTTGCTCAGATGGCCACAGATGATATTCTTCGCTTGAGAATCAAGTTACTTGAATTTCTTCACATCAGCGGCAAAGACAGTAGCAGCGATGGAGGGAACGCCATGTTCCACAATGTACCAGAGATCATTGTCAATAGCTTGAAGATGCATTTGCATCTTGGCCTTCCAATAGGGAAAGTCCTTCCCTTTGAAGATAGGACAACCTGCAGTAACCTTGATCATGCCTACACTCGACATAACTAAAACTACAGGTGGTTAAACCAAAATCACACAAAACAAGGGAGTACCTTGCTCTGATACCAATTGAAAGTGCGTTATATCGACTAGAGGGGGGTGAATAGGCGATTTTTATAATTTCACCGCTCAGGAAATTTCTTTTGAGGAAATTCCTCACTGATGAATAACATGTAGTGGAAACAGCGCAGGATCAGAGGTGCAAAGATTACAACATCAGTTTTCTTGATGAAGATTACAAAAAATAGTTTGCACAGTACGCAGGCACAGAATAAGCAGGTGAGGATTAACTGGTATGAAGAATTTGAGGTTAAGGAAATTCAAAGAAACTCTTCAGCAAATTCTTCAAACAAAGACAATGAAAGTCTTCAACATACAATATTGAGGAACTGAAAGAGTTGAAGAAATAGAACCAGTATCACAGTGGAGACATTTGTTGATGACCCAGTTCCAACTGCTCTGACACTCGTACGTCTGGTTTGGAGCGGCTTGGTACTGAAACCAAAGGGCACACAGTCCCTACCGTATTCTCCTTGAGCTAAGGACACACGGTCCTCGCCGAACACTCGTGGTAAGTCTTCAGGGCAGACTTCCAAACCCTCACAAACTCGATGACCCGGCAATCCACAATTGACTGCTGGATTGCTCTAGACCATGACGCCTAACCGTCTGAAGAGTGCACAGTCCTCAAAGGTAAAAGGCTTCAGTTCCATACAGGAACAATTCTTAAGTGATGCTCAATCACTTGGTTTTGGTTTGTGGTTTGGTGTTTGGGGTATTTCCTCACTGATGATTTACTCTCGAAGACTCTGAGGATTTTGGGTTGCTCTAAATGACAAGTGTCACTTTCTCACGGAGCAGCCAACCCGCTAGTGGTTGTGGGGCGGTTATTTATAGCCTCGGAGCATCCCCACATGACTTGACATAAATGCCCTTCAATATTATGACCGTTGGTGTGGATAAGATCGGTGAGGTGGCGCGAATCGCGGCAACGGTCGGGAGTCTCAACTGTGAGAGTCCTCATGTCTCTCATATTCCTCACTTGAGACTTTTGTAGGTTTAGGCTTGGTTTGAGCATCATGAGGAAATTCATTCCGTAGTGTTACCTCGACCCCCTTTAACAGTACGGTGTTCCTATGACTCAAGAGTGAAGAAAATGAAACAGAAAGAATAAATCTTCACGCTTCAAAGTATTCGGACTGATTTTCTTCAGGACACACCGAATTCCTCATCTTCAGCATCTTCATGAGGAATATCAATTTCGTCGCAATTTCTTCGCGATCAAAATCTTCAGCATAAGACCAATTTCTTCAACCGAAGACATACATTTTTAGGGGTCGATATTCATCGTATAACTCAAACTCCTCAGCGACTTATAGAGCATGTGTACACTTGTAAACACATTAGTTACTTAACCTATAAGTCTCCAAACCACCAAAATCACTAAGGACACTAGATGCACTTACACGCAAAAACTTCTTTTTTTGTCATTTCGGGCCAGTTTCGTGGGCTATAACGCACTGTTTTGGGATCCCGAGTCGATTTTTGATGCTCCATGAACCCTGTGCACGGCTATCGAGACGTCGCAAAGACTTGTTGTTATTATCATTTTTGGCGAGTTTCATGGGCTATAACGCACTGTTTGGGGGTCCCGGATCGATTTTTGATGCTCCACGAACCTTGTGCATGGCTATCGAGATGTCACAAAAACTCGTTGTTTTGCCGTTTCACGCCAGTTTTGTGGATTGCGCGCTGTTCTGGGGTCCCGGGTTGATTTTTGATGCTCCATGAACCGTGTGCACGCCAATAGAGACGTCGCAAAAACTCGTTGTTTTGCCATTTCACGCCAGTTTCATGGGCTATCGCGTACTGTTTTGGGATCCCAGATCGATTTTTAATGCTCCTTGAACCCTATGCACGGCTTTCAAGACGCCACAAAAACTTGTTGTTTTTGTCGTTTCGGGCCAGTTTTGTGGGCTATAACACAATGTTTTTGGGTCCCGGGTCGATTTTTGATGCTCCATGAACCATGTGCATGGCTATCAAGATGTCGCAAAAATTCGGTGTTTTTGTCGTTTCTGGACAGTTTCGTCGGCTATAGCGCATTGTTTTGTGCTCCCGAGTCATTTTTGATACTCCATGAACCGTGTGCATGGCTATCAAGACGTCGCAAAAACTCGTTGTTTTGTCGTTTCGGGCCATTTTCGTGGGCTATAACGCACTGCTTTTGGGTCCCGGATCGATTTTTTATGCTCCATGAACCCTGTGCACGGCTATAAAGACATCACATAAACTCGTTGTTTTTGCCATTTCGGGCAGTTTCGTGGGCTATAGCGCACTGTTTTGGGGCCCCGGGTCGATTTTTAATGCTCCATGAACCGTGTGCACGGCTATCGAGATGTCGCACAAATTCGGTGTTTTTGTCGTTTCGGGCTAGTTTCGTGGGAGCGCATTGTTTTGAGGTCCCGGGTAATTTTTGAATGCTTCATTAACCCTGTGCACAGCTACCGAGACATCGTAAAGACTTCTTGTATTTGTAGTTTGGGGCCAGTTTCGTGGGCTATAACGCACTGCTTTGGGGTCCCGGGTCGATTTTTGATACTACGTGAACCGTGTGCACGACTATCGAGATGTCGCAAGAACCCGGTGTTTTGTCGTTTCGGGCTAGTTTCATGGGTTGCGCACTGTTTTGGGGTCCCGGGTTGATTTTTGATCCTCCATGAACCCTAAGCACGGCTATCGAGACATCGCAAAAACTCGTTGTTTTTGTCGTTTCGGGCCATTTCCGTGGGCTATAACGCGCTGTTTTGGGTTCCGGGTCAATTTTTTATGCTCCATGAACCGTGTGCACGGCTATCGAGACGTCGCAAAAACTCGATCTTTTTGGCGTTTCTCGCGATTTTCGTGGGATATAGCGCACTCTTTTGGGGTCCCGGGTCGATTTTTGATCCTCCATGGACCCTTCGCATGGCTATCGAGACCTCGCAAACACTCGTTGTTTTTGTCGTTCCGGGCCAGTTTCGTGGGGCTATAGCGCAGTGTTTTGGGGTCTCGGGTTGATTTTTGATGCTTCATGAACCGTGTGCACGGCTATAGAGACGTCGCAAAAACTTGTTATTATGTGTTTCGGGATAGTTTCGCGGGCAATAGTGCACTAGTTTGCGGTCCCGATCGATTTTTTATGCTCCATGAATCTTGTGCACGACTATCGAGACGTCGCAAAAACTTGTGTTTTTTGTCGTTTTGGGCCAGTTTCGTGGGCTATAACGCACTGTTTTGGGGTCCCGGGTCGATTTTTTATGCTCCATGAACCGTGTGCATGGCTATCGAGATGTCGCTAAAACTCATTGTTTTGCCGTTTCGGGCCAGTTTCGTGAAGTGCGCACTCTTTTGGGATCCCGGGTCGATTTTTTATGCTCCATGAACCGTGTGCACAGCTATAGAGATGTCGCAAAAACTCGTTGTTTTGCCATTTCGGGCTAGTTTCGTGGGCCATAGCGCACTGTTTTGGGTCCCAAATCGATTTTTAATGCTCCATGAACCCTATGCATGGCTATCAAGATGTCGCAAAAATTCGGTGTTTTTCTCGTTTCGAGCAAGTTTCATCGGCTATAGTGCACTATTTTGGGGTCCCGGGTCGTGTTTTGTGTTGCATGAACCATGTGCATGGCAATCGAGATGTCGCAAAAACTCGTTGTTTTGTCGTTTTGGGCCATTTTCGTGGGCTATAACGCGCTGTTTTGGATCCCGGGTCAATTTTTGACGCTCCATGAATCATGTGCTTGGCTATAGAGACGTCCCAGAACTCGTTGTTTTTGCCATTTCGGGCAAGTTTCGTGGGCTATAGCGCACTGTTTTGGGTCCCGCATCGATTTTTAATGCTCCATGAACCGTGTGCACGACTCTATAGTCGTCGCAAAAACTTGTTGTTTTGTCATTTCAGCCAGTTTCGTGGGCTATAACGCACTCTTTTGGGGTCCGGGGTCGATTTTTGATGCTCCATGAACCCTGTGCACGGCTATCGAGATGTTTTTGCCATTTCGGGCTAGTTTCATGGGCTAGCGCATTGTTTTGGGGTCGCGGATCAATTTTTAATGCTCCATGAACCGTGTGCACGGCTATCGAGACGTCGCCAAAACTTGTTGTTTTGTCGTTTCGGGCTAGTTTCGTGGGCTATAATGCACTGTTTTGGGGTCCCGAGTCGATTTTTGATGCTCCATGAACCCTATGCACGGCTATCGAGATGTCGCAACAATTCGGTGTTTTTGTCGTTTCGGGCCAGTTTTGTGGGCTATAGCGCACTGTTTTGGGGTCCCGGGTCATTTTTGAAAGCTCCATGAACCTTGTGCACGGCTATCAAGACGTCACAAAAACGTGTTGTTGTTGTCGTTTCGGGCCAGTTTCGTGGGCTATAACCTTAGAGCCATCATGCTCACCTAGGAGAAGAACTCATCCTAAAAAAATGACCGATGTATCGGGATCTTCATGAAAACCCGGATCGTAGTCCAAGGCATAGTTCTCCGCTTGGGGAGGAGGGAAGTTAATTTCTCTATTCAGCGCCTCCAATCCTATTTGAAAGGTTTCAAGGATCCGATCAGCCAAGATAGCTATGAAGATAAATTCAAATTAGGGGAATATGGCTATACTCACCATTCGATGGGGTTATGGTTTGAGTAGCCTTCCTTGGTGCTCGAACTGATGAAGTCCACCTTTTATCCTTTGAAGAGGTCGCATAATATAGCAGCCAACACTGCTGGGTTGGCCGGACCGTCCCGTTTGTACCGAGTGGCATCACTTGAGCCATTATATTGCCACAGAGCATGAGATGTTTGTTGAAGAGGTTGTACACATCGGTTTATGGTCGCGGCCATCACGTCGATAATGGTAAGCTTGAAGTTTGTCAATAGTTTCCAATTGGCGACTGCTACTGCAACAAAAGACATTCCAATGGCGCCAGAAATAGGCACGTTGTCGGGAAATTATCTTGACGTGCTTTTCCCCGGTAACGGGGCCAGGAATCCTTCAGTTGCGGCTACGCCTTAAGGGACTTCCTAGGCAAGTATGCAAAGGATTCCCCACGTGGCCTTGAAGCCTTGCGTTGGTGTTCCCTCAAAGCGGAAAGGGTGATGTAGCGTAGCGGTGGTAAGTATTTCCCTCAGTTTGAGAACAAAGGTATCAGTCCGATGGAGGAGTATCTCAAGATCCTGCACAGACACAAAAACTTGCTCCCAACGCTATGAAGGGGTTGTCAATCCCTTATAGATTGTTTGCCAAGTGAGAACTGAAAGCAACAAAGTAACAAAGCAAAGTAAAAGCGGAGGTATAAACGATGGATGTGAATAGACCTGGGGGCCATAGTGTTTACAAGTGGCTTCTCTCATGAAAGCAAGTAGACGGTCGGTGAACAAATTACTGTCGAGCAATTGATAGAACCGCGCAAAGTCATGACGATATCTATGCAATGATTATATCTATAGGCATCACGTCCAAAACAAGTAGACCGATACTGTCTGCATCTACTACTATTACTCCACACGTCGACCGCTATCCAGCATGCATCTAGTGTATTAAGTCCATAAGAACAGAGTAACGCCTTAAGCAAGATGACATGATGTAGAGGGATAATCTCAAACCAATGATAAAAACCCCATCTTTTTACCCTTGATGGCAACTACTTGATGTGTGCCTTGCTGCCCCTGCTATCACTGGGAAAGGTTACCACATGGTAGAACCCAAAACCAAGCAATTCTCCCATTGCAAGAATCATAGATCTAGTTGGCCAAACAAAACCCAAGACTCGGAGAGACTTACAAGGATATCAAATCACGCATATAAGAAATCAGCAAAGACTCAAATATATATCATAGATAATATGATCACAAATCCACAATTCATCGGATCTCGACAAACACACCGCCAAAGAAGATTACATCGGATAGACCTCCATGAAGATCATGGAGAACTTTGTATTGAAGATCCAAGAGAGAGAAGAAGTCATCTAGCTACTAACTACGGACCCATAGGTCTAAAGTGAACTACTCACGAGTCATTGGAGGGGCGATGATGATGATGAAGAAGCCCTCCAACTCCAAAGTCCCCTCCAGCAGGGCGCCGGGAAGAGTCTCCAGATGAGATCTCGCGGAAACGGAAGCTTGCGGCGGCGGAAAAGTATTTTCGAGGCTCCCCGCTTTTTTGCTGAATATTTGGGAATATTGTGACAGCCCGAGACCGACGTTCCAGAAGCTTCCCCTTCTCTTTCCGTTTTCCTCGTGTGAGTATTTTCAAGGGCAGCATCATCATTGCATCATGCGCATCATCTGCATTGCATCGACATCTCCGTTGCCGCCCGTTTTCAAAACTTGCATTCGTTAGTAGTTGCCGGTTCTCGTTGTCGTCCGTTCTGAGCCCGACCGCACACGCTCGTGCCCGCGGCATCGTCGAAACCTTGTTTTTTAAAAGTGTGCGTAAAACTTTCTCCATTTTGGGTTGAGATTTGACGCGCGGTCGCGATTAGATATAGCTAGGCCGTCTGCCGAATTTCGTCGCGATCGGAGACCGTCTGGAACCCGAACGGTCGACCGTAGCGGCACCGTCTTCGGTTATTCGTCGGACGTCTGTCGGTGTATTTAAAAATTCGTGCCGCGTCGCCCGTTCTCCCTCTCGTCTCCGGATAACCCCTCTACGCGGCCTCGTAACCGTACCGGCGTTCGGAATCGTCCGAATCCGACCTCGCGGTTGGATCCGGAGCGCGATTCCGGTTAACCGAGCCCCCGTTTGCCTATATATAGACCCCCTCCTAAAAATTAGGCAGCCAGCCCCCCTCTGCCTCGAAAATCGTGCCTAACCCTAATCCCATCTCTCTCTCCCGCCAGCCGCCATCCACCGCGGGCCCGCCGAGCCCATCCGAGGCCCGTCGGGCCCGGATCCGCGCCGCCGCCCGGAGGCGAGCCTCCCTCCTCCTCCCGAGCTTGCTGCAGCTTGCTGCGCCGCTCCGCCGCAAGCTCCTCGCGCCGGAGAGCGCGCCGCCCTAGCGTCGCTGGTTCCCCGCCGGTCCGCAGCCGCTCCTCCTCGCTGGCCGGCGTGCCGCCGGCAGCCTGCTCACCGGGGAGCGCGCAAGTCTGCTCGCCCGCGCCGCTGCAACCCTGCCGCCAGGGCCCCGGTCCTCCCGTCGCCGCCTTGCTGCCTCGCCCGCCGGCGGCCGGATCCGGCAAGGTCCGGCCAGATCCGGCCGGCGCCGCCTCCTCCCGTCGCCGTAGCGTCCCGCTGCAGCAGCCCCCGTCGGCGTCGAGCCCTGCCAGCGCCGCCGTGGATCCCTGGTCGAGGGGACGAGGAGTTCGTGCGGGCGCTGCCGCCTCCTCGCCCGTGTGGGCCGGCCCACCAGCGCCTCTGGGCCTCGCTGCCGCCGCCTCGCCCGTTGACAGCTCGGGCCGCCTCGGACGCGATCCGCCACGCCCAGCGCGACGGCCCCGCCAGCAGCCTACCCCGCTTGGGCCAGCCCATCCAGCGCTGACCGGCCTGCCTCCCTCGCCGACCTGGGCCAAGCCCAAGGTGAGGTTCCTCCCGAGACCTTTATTTATCGCTCGAGCGTATTATAGATATCCAGCGCTCATAGTTTAGGCCCGATAGATGTTTTTTTTCCTTTTAGGGTATTTCTCTGGATTTAATTAAATTCCAGATAAACGATAGATTTTTAAACCCCCGTAACTTTTAAACCGTAAGTCGGTACGACGCGTTTTATATATCGTTTTGGGGTAGCTTCGCGAGTAGAACACGATTATCCTACATGCATATTTGTTTAACGCTGTTTAGAGTGCCTAATGCCTCGTTTTACGTGCTGTTTAACTAGGATCCATTCCGTAGTTAATTTTTGTGCGTATCCGGATTGCCCGTATGCCATAGATTTAATGTCCATGTTTTAGGGACCATATTTCTACGTATTTTAGAATGGTAACTCGTATTTTTCCGTGTAGGGTTTTGCCGGTAGTTTATTTTCCCGCTTAGAGGTATTATCTCGCATTAATGTGTGGCTTTATTTTGAGTTGCAAACCCCACTTATTTTATACGTTTTCAGGGTAGAAAAATCTCGTGGATTTTTCCGTGCAATTAGTTTTAGCTTTCGAGTAAGTTAGTTCGCGAGATATTTTGTCGTGTTGCCCTTTTGATTAATTCGTAGGTTTTCTTCCGTGCCTCGTTTGAATTAGTTGTCAACTAGGGAGTTGATCTTGGATGTTTTGTTTAGCCCCTGGTATTTTTGGTTGCAATAGGAATGCATGTTTAGGTGTTGTTTGATTGCCCTCAAGTTGCTTGAATAGTGCTGTTTTAGAGGAGCTGAAATATTTCTAAGTCTGGAATCTATTATTATTTTGTTGCTGTTTTGTTTTGCTTATAGCTTGTGATCTGTAGCTCTTTTGGGGTTGGTCCAATGGAGTTAGTTGTACCCCTTATGTTTCTCTAGCATGCTGATAAGTTTCATGCCGTTTGGAGTCCTGTAGATATAGGTTTTGCTGCTGTCAATATTGCTTCAGATCGAAAACTGCACTTTCACGAGGTGTAGTTTTCACTAAGTCTGGAATAGTGCGTGAGATGCCGTTTTGTGTCTTCTTTTCCTAGTGCTCCTTGCTGCCATGCGAGTTGTTGCTAGTTGTTTGTAGTAGAGCTTCTTGCCCTCTTCCGTGCCATGCCTTGCTTGAGTTTATCGGAGTTGTGTAGCCGTAGTTGTGGGGCGTAGAAAGTGCTATGTGGCTGTTTTGGCAGATTGTAGTCATTTCTTGTTTTGCTCGTAGTTTTCGAACTGTAGCTCCGTTTCGATCGTGTCCTACTTGAAACTTGTTTAGAATCTTGTGAAGTTTCATTTTCCCTTGCTGGTTGTTCGTGTTGAGGTGCTCGTAGCCGCTGTTGCACACATTTTGCATTCATGCCATCATATCTTGCGGTGCTCGTAGCTTTTGATCTGTAGCTCCGTTGGAGATGTTCTTTAATGTGTAGATTGCTTGCCTTGACGCGTAGAATCACGTGAACCTATTTGTTTTGCTATTTAACAACCAATTAAATGCATTAGTTCAGATCTGGACAGAATTGTAAATTAACATGCGAGGTCGTTTCGGAGGTGCTATATGACATTTCCGACCTCACTTAAATTGTCTAGATAGGTAGTTTAATTTCTGCTTCACCTCTTGCATGTTTGACAACTTTAATATTGCCGTGTATCTAATCGGGATAGAACTAAATATTAAACGTGGAGTTTCGTCAATATGCAACTCGTTGCATATTGAACTTCACTTAATGTGTAGTGTTTGATTGTGTGAATTGCAGCGTGCCGGATTGTGAGGACCCGTTCGACTACGTCGGTTCGTCTGCTTCACGGAGGCATTCTTCTTCCAAGCGGGATCTCAGGCAAGATGATCATTTCCCCAGATACCTTTACTATCATTGCCATGCTAGTTTATCGCTTCTATCGTTTATGTCTCGTTGCCTACCACCTGTTAAATATCAGCCTCTCAACAATGCCATGATTACCATCAACCTGTTCGACCTAGCAAACCACTGTTTGGCTATGTTACCGCTTGCTTTTCCATGTTGTTAGCGTTGCTAGTTGCAGGTGCAGTTGCTTCCATGTGAAAGCATGGGTTCCTTGTTATATCACCATATTAATGCTATTTAATTTAATGCACCTATATACTTGGTAAAAGGTGGAAGGCTCGGCCTTTCTAGCCTGGTGTTTTGTTCCACCTTTGCCCCCTTAGTTTCAGCTACCGGTGTTATGTTCCATAAACGAGCGCTCCTAACACGATCGGGGTTGTTATGGGGACCCCCTTGATAATTCATTTTAGATTAAAGCTGGTCTGGCAAGGCCCAACTTTGGTTCTACTTTTGCCCAACATAATAATTTTGATAAATTGAAATGCATAGGGAGTTAGCGCTACCCGAGGAGTAATTTTACATAAACAGGAGGGGCCAGTGCTGATGGTGTTGGTCCCAAATGGTCTGCCTGCGGGGCCACCGCGAGGAAACTCGAGGTTTGGCACTCGTAGCTAGTTCCATCCGTCGTGTCCTGAGAACGAGATACGCGGCTCCTATCGGGTACGTCGACACGTCGGGCGGCCTTGCTGGATTAGTTTTACCTTTGACGAGATATCTTGTGCATCGGGATTCCGGTGATGCTTTGGGTAATCTCAGAGTTGAGGTTTTCCACTAGGGAATCCGACGAGATCGCGAGCTTCGTGATCGAGGATTTCTATGCGGCTTGTGGTAATTTGTGATGGACTAGTTGGAGCACCCCTGCAGGGTTAAATCTTTCGGAAAGCCGTGCCCGCGGTTATGTGGCAACGTGGAAACTTTGTTTAACACTCGTTCTAGATAACCTGAAGTTAATTTAATTAAAACTTGCCAACTGTGTGCGTAACCGTGACTGTCTCTTTCGTGAGATCCTTCTCCGATCAAGGACACGGTGGGGTTATGTCTGACGTAGGTAGGTGTTCAGGATCATTCATTTGATCATCAGTCGTCCACGTCCGTTATGCGTAGATCTTCCCCCTCTTAGTTCTTGTACTCGTAAGTTAGCCACCAAATATATGCTTAGCCGCTGCTGCAACCTCACCACTTAACCATACCTCACCCATTAAGCTTTGCTAGTCTTGATACCTTTGGAAATGAGATTGTTGAGTCCCCTGTGGCTCACAGATTACTACAACACCTATTGCAGGTACAGGTAAAGGTTACTAGACGCGAGTGCGTTGTTTGTTCATTTGGAGTTGCTTCTTCTTCTTCTTCTTCTTCTTCGATCTAGGATGGGTTCCAGGTCGGCAGCCTGGTTTAGCAAGGATGGACGTCGTTCTTCTTTTGTCGTTTGTTTTCGTCCGTAGTCGGACCCTACTCTTACTCTTGATGATTATGTAATGTACTGATGTGACTGTGATGTAGCTTGTGGCGAGTGTAAGCCAACTCTGTATATATATCTCCTCTTTTCAGTACATGTATTGTAACGATATCCATTCCTGCGACACGACGAGATGCGCTTCTATCCCTGACGAGGCCTTCATGCCAAATTGAGGATAGGGTCGCATCTTGGGCGTGACAAATATATAGGCCAAAGATCTAGATTAGGGGGCGGCCAGGGAGGCCATAAGCCTGCCCACCGCCGCCTCCCCCCTGGTGGCGGAGTGGGGGCTTGTGGGCTCCCTGGAGCCCACCTGACTTGGCCCAAAGGCCCCCTGATCTTCTTCCATTCGGGAAAAAATCATTTCGGGGTTTTTCTTCCGTTTGGACTCCGTTCCAAAATCAGATCTGAAAAGAGTCAAAAACACGGAAAAAACAGGAACTCGCACTTGGCACTGAATTAATAAGTTAGTCCCAAAAAAGATATAAAAGGTACATAAAACTTCCAAAGAAGACAAGATAACAGCGTTAAACCATCAAAAGTTATAGATACATTTGAGACGTATCAAGCATCCCCAAGCTTAACTCCTGCTCGTCCTCGAGTAGGGAAGTGCTAAAGAATGAATTTTTGATGCTTTCATGCTACCTAGCATAGGTGTCCTTTGTAATTCCTCTTATGTGACGTGAATGTTCAGATCCATTAGATTCAAGACAATAGTTTGCTATTGACGTGGAAACAATAATAATTCAAGCAAACTAGCAAGGTAATCATGAACTTTCAAAATAACAAGGCCAAAAGAAAGTTGTCCCTACAAAAGCATATAGTCTGGCTATGCTCTATCATCATTGCACAACGAATTTAAATCATGCACAACCCCGATATTGGCCAAGTAATTGTTTCACACCTTTACTTTCTCAAACCTTTTCAACTCTCACGCAATACATGAGCGTGAGCCATGGTTATAGCACTATAGATGGTGTGGAATGTGGTGTAGGTTGCAAGACAAAAAAGGAGAAGATAGTCACATTATCAAGGCTTATCAATGAGCTGTGGAGATGATCATCAATAGATATCAATGTGAATGAGTAGGGATTGCCATACAAATGATGCACTAGAGCTACGAGTATGTGAAAGCTCTTAAAGAAAACTAGTGGGTGTGCATCCAACTTGCTTGCTCACGAAGACCTAAGGCAATTTTGAGGAAGCCTATCATTGGAATATACAAGCCAAGTTATATAATGAAAAATTCCCACTAGCTATATGGTGGTGACAAAACGAGAGACTCTCAATCATGAAGATCATGGTGCTTAATATGCACAAGTGTGGAAAAAGTGGTAGCATTGTCCCTTCTCTCTTTTTCTCTCATTTTTTTTATTTGGTGGGCTCTTTGGCCTCTCTTTTTTGTGGGCTTCTTTGGCTTCTTTTATTTCCTCACATGGGACAATGCTCCATTATTGATGATCATCACACTTTCAACTCAAAACTTAGAGCAACTATGACTGTATATGGAATGCCTTCGGTAGTGTACCGTGGCAATGATCTAGCATGGCATAGACATCAATGGAAACATCATGCTGGCTATCTTACGATTGTGCAAAGCCAATGTATACGTGGTGGCACATGTCATGGTGGTGGTTGCATGGCAATATATCTTGGAATTACTTTGAAAAAGCCATAGTAGGTAGGTATGGTGGCTGTTTTGAGGGAGGCTAATGGTGGGTTTGTGCACCGGCGAAAGTTGCACGGCACTAAGAAGATAGTGATGGTGGAAGGTGAAAGTGCATCTAAACCATGGACTCAGCATTAGTCCAGAAGAACTCATATACTTGTTGCAAAAAAATTATTAGTAATCGAAACAAAGCATTCAACGCATACTCCTAGGGGAAGGGTTGGTAGGTATAAACCATCGCGCGATCCCGACCGCCAGGCAAAGGATGACAATCAATATACTAATCATGCTCAGATTTCATCACATAGCGCTTCACCATACGTGCATGCTACGGGAATCACTAACTTCAACACAAGTATTTCTAGATCCACAACACCTTACTAGCATGACTTGAATATTACCATAACCACAACTCAAAACTAATTGAGATGAATCAAACTTCTCTAACTATTCAATGCACATGAAGGTGGAAGTTTCCGTATCCCTTTGGATAACTACCCCTTTTGAGACTACTTTCAAAACATAGATCAACTACCAAGCCACGCACCGCTGTGCTCTAAAACATATAAGTGAATCACGTAGAGCAAAAGTATCTAGCTCAAAATATATAAGTGAAGCACATGTGAGCTGAATTGTCTACCAAAAGATATAAGTGAAGCTCGACAAAATCACGGTGTGTGCATGTCTCTCTCTCTAGGTGTGCATCAAGGATGATTGTGACACAACAAAAATAAAAGACTCCTACGATACAAGACGCTCCAAGCAAAAACACATAACATGTGATGAATAAAAATATAGCCCTAAGTAACGTTACCGATGGATTGAAGACGAGAGGGGGGGTGCCTTCCCGGGGCATCCCCAAGCTTAGGCTTTTACGGCATCCTTCAATCTCTTGGGGTGCCTTGGGCATGCCCAAGCTTGAGCTCTTGCCACTCTTTATCTCTTTGTCCATAAGAACTTCACCCAAAACTTGAAAACTTCACAACACGAAACTTAAAGAGAAACTCGTGATAACATTAGTACAAGAAAGCAAACCACCACTTCCTTAGGTACTGTAGAAAACTTAAATTCTACTTATTCTGATGTTGGGTTACTGTATTTTCAATCTTCCATGGCTAATACCCCCCGATACTATCCATAGTTTCATCAAAATAAGCAACCAACATAACAAAAACAGAATCTGTTAACAGCAGACCAGTCTGTAGAAATCTGTATATTTCGTATACCTCTGTTACTTCAAAAATTCTGAAAAATTACGACAGTCTGAAGAATTTGTGTAGCAATCAGCAGCAAAAAGAATCAACTCAAAAGCTCTTACAGAAAAGAAAAAAATTCTTTTCGTGAGCAGAAAGTTTCTGTCTTTTCCAGCATGACCAAATGATCATCCCCAAGACTAATCATAACGGTTTTGCTTGGCACAAACGCAAAAAGAAACACAAAAACACAATCATAACAGAATTATGAAAGTGTGGAAAACACAAAACAGAAAGAAAAATGATAAATTCGTTGGGTTGCCTCCCAACAAGCGCTTTTGTTTAACGCCCTTAGCTAGGCAAAAAGTGATGGAATCACGTATAGTCATCTTTGGTGCTCAAACCATAGGTAGCCCTCATCATAGATTCATAAGGCAATCTTATTTTCTTTCTAGCAAAGTGCTACATGCCCTTCTTTAAAGGAAACTGAAATCTAATATTAAGGATAGCACCAATAGTCCTTAGGAAAGGTCTACCAAGAATAATGGGACATGAAGGATTGCAATCTATGTCAAGTACAATGAAATCCACGGGTACATAGTTCTTATTTGCAACAATAACAACATCATTGATCCTCCCCATGGATTTCTTGACAGTAGAATCCGCAAGATGCAAATTAAGAGAACACTCTTCAATCTCATGGAAACCTAGAATATCACATAAAGACTTTGGAATCGCGGAAACACTAGCACCCAAATCACACAAAGCATTGCACTCATAATTTTTGATCTTGATTTTGATAGTAGGTTCCCACTCATCATGAAGTTTTCTAGGTATAGAGACTTCTAGTTCGAGCTTCTCTTGAAGAGATTTCATTATACCATCTACGATATGCGCGGTAAAGGCTTTGCTTTGGCTATAAGCATGTGGAGAGTTTGCAATGGATTGCATCAAAGAAATGCATTCAAACAAGGAGCAATTATCATAATTGAATTCCTTGAAATCCAAAGTGGGAGTTTCATTACTACCCAAAATTTTGACTTCTTCTACTCCACTCTCCACACCTTTATCATCAAGATAGGTGGACTCCGAATCATTGCGGCGTTTTTCAACCAAAGTGGATTCATATCCAGACCCTCCATAAGTAGGTTTGACACGCTAAAACAAAGATTCAAGAGGAGACACACCAAGCACTTTAAGATCTTCGTGATTTGCATCACTAGAACGCACCCTTTTAAACCATTCATGTCTAGCGCGAGTTTGGGCGGTTCTTTATTTGCTCTCATTCATGGAGATACGCATAGCTTTCAAAGTTTCATCCAAGTTGACCTTAGGAGAAGCGCATCTAACTTTCAAAGCATCAATATCACAAGACATCCTATCAACGCTCTTAGCCAAATCGTCTATTTTGAGTAGTTTTTCCTCTATGGACGCATTGAAAATCTTTTGAGAGTTGATGAACTCTTTGATATTACTCTCTAGATCAGAGGGTAATTTGTTGTGATTTCCATAAGTGTTGCCGTAGGAATTGCCATAATTGTTAAAGGAGTTACTAGGAAAAGGCCTAGGAACATAGTTTCCTCTAAAAGCATTGTTGTTGCCAAAATTGTTCCTACCGACAAAATTCACGTCCAATCTAGCGTTGCTACTCTCAATCAAAGAAGATAGTGGCATGTCATTAGGATCTACGGTAGTGTTTCTACTAGCAACCAAATTCATCAACTCGTCCATCTTAGCACTAAGCAAGTTAATCTCTTCTATAGCGTGCACCTTTTTACTAGAAGGCGAACTTTCAGTGTGCCACTGAGAGTAGTTGGTCATGATATTGTCTAGGAGTTTTGTAGCGTCTCCTAACGTGATTTCCATGAATGTTCCACCTGAGGCGGAATCCAAGATATTGCGAGAAGAGAAATTCAAGCCAGCATAAAAGATTTGTATAATCATCCACAAACTCAAGCCATGAGTGGGACAATTTCCAATCATAAGCTTCATCCTCTCCCAAGATTGTGCAACGTGTTCATGATCAAGTTGCTTGAAATTCATGATATCGTTACGTAAGGAGATGATCTTAGCCGGCGGAAAATACTTGGATATGTAAGCATCTTTGTACTTATCCCAAGAATCGATACTATTTTTAGGCAAAGAAGAAAACCAAGTTTTTGCGCGGTCTCGCAACGAGAAAGGAAAAAGTTTTAACTTAATCACGTCAATATCCACGTCTCTTTTATTTTGCATATCACAAAGCTCAATGAAGGTATTGAGATGGGATGCGGCATCTTCACTAGGAAGGTCACGGAATTGCTCTTTCATAACAAGATTTAGCAAAGCTGCGTTGATTTCATACGATTCCGCACTAGTGGCGGGAGCAATCGGAGTACTAATAAAATCATTATTATTAGTGCTCGAGAAGTCGCAAAGTTTGGTGTTTTTAGCCATGAAGACTTCAACAAACAAACAAGCACACAAGCAAGCGAGAAAACCGGCAAAGGGAAACGGCAAAGGCAAAAGAAAACGGCGAAGGAGAAAGGCAAATGAAAACGGCAAATGTGAAGTGGGGGAGAGGAAAATGAGAGGCAACTGGCAACAAAAGTAAATGCAAGAGATGAGTTTGTGAGACCTACTTGGATAGATCTTGATTTCTCCTCCCCGGCAACGGCGCCAGAAATACTTCTGCTACTGCAACAAAAGACCTTCCAATGATGCCAGAAATAGGCACGTTGTCGGGAAATTATCTTGACGTGCTCCTCCCCGGTAACGGCGCCAGGAATCCTTCAGCTGCGGCTACGCCTTAAAGGACTTCCTAGGAAAGTATGCAAAGTATTTCCCCCATGGCCTTCGAGCCTTGCGTTCGTGTTCCCTCGAAGCGGAAAGGGTGATGTAGCGTAGAGGTGGTAAGTATTTCCCTCAGTTTGAGAACCCATGTATCAATCCGATGGAGGAGTATCTCAAGATCCTGCACAAACGCAAAAACTTGCTCCCAACGCTATGAAGGGGATGTCAGTCCCTTATAGATTGTTTGCCAAGTGAGAACTGAAAGAAATAAAGTAACAAAGCAAAGTAAAAGCGGAGGTGTAAACGATGGATGTGAATAGACCCGGGGGCTGTAGTGTTTACTAGTGGCTTCTCTCATTAAAGCAAGTAGACGGTGGGTGAACAAATTACTGGCGAGCAATTGACAGAACCGCGCAAAGTTGTCGATATCTATGCAATGATTATATCTATAGGCATCACATCCAAAACAAGTAGACCGATACTGTCTGCATCTACTACTATTACTCCACACGTCGACCGCTATCCAGCATGCATCTAGTGTATTAAGTCCATAAGAACAGAGTAACGCCTTAAGCAAGATGACATGATGTAGAGGGATAATCTCAAACCAATGATAAAAACCCCATTTTTTTACCCTTGATGTCAACTACTTAATGTGTGCCTTGCTGCCCCTACTGTCACTGGGAAAGGTCACCACATGGTAGAACCCAAAACCAAGCACTTCTCCCATTGCAAGAATCATAGATCTAGTTGGCCAAACAAAACCCAAGACTCGGAGAGACTTACAAGGATATCAAATCATGCATATAAGAAATCAGCAAAGACTCAAATATATAGCATAGATAATCTGATCACAAATCCACAATTCATCGGATCTCGACAAACACATCGCCAAAGAAGATTACATCGGATAGATCTCCATGAAGATCATGGAGAACTTTGTATTGAAGATCCAAGAGAGAGAAGAATCCATCTAGCTACTAACTACGGACCCGTAGGTCTGAAGTGAACTACTCACAAGTCATTGGAGGGGCGATGATGATGATAAAGAAGCCCTCGAACTCCAAAGTCCCCTCCGGCAGGGCGCCGGGAAGGGTCTCCGGATGAGATCTCGCGGAAACGGAAGCTTGCGGCGGCGAAAAAGTATTTTCGAGGCTCTCCCGGTTTTTTGCTGAATATTTGGGAATATATAGGCCAAAGATCTAGGTCAGGGGGCGGCCAGGGAGGCCACAAGCCTGCCCACCGCCACCTCCCCCCTGGTGGCGGAGTGGGGGCTTGTGGGCTCCCTGGAGCCCACCTGGCTTGGCCCAAAGGCCCCCTGATCTTCTTCCGTTCGGGAAAAAATCATTTCGGGGTTTTTCTTCCGTTTGGACTCCGTTCCAAAACCAGATCTGAAAAGAGTCAAAAACACGGAAAAAACAGGAACTCGCACTTGGCACTGAATTAATAGGTTAGTCCCAAAAAAGATATAAAAGGTACATAACACTTCCAAAGAAGACAAGATAACAACGTGAAACCATCAAAAATTATAGATACGTATGAGACGTATCAGCGACCAACTGTCTCACCTCCTAGTTGTCCTCGTGGGAAGAACTCTTCGGGTGCTAATTGAGTCGCTTCTTTATGGGAGCGTTTGAAAATTCGGGTAGACCCCTCCAAATAGGATCAAAAAGAGGAGCATCCTCAATATAGAACCACTCTGTGTTCCACTCTTCAGAGGCTGTCTTTGGGGTCCCTACCGGATACCCAGTTCCTGCTATGCACCATACTTCGGCTTCGCCTTCTTCAAAAATTGTCCCTCCCTGGGTTTGTGGAACGATGCGGAAAAAACTCCTCCATTGATCAAAATGGTCTTCACAACCCAGAAACATCTCGCAAAGGGCAACAAAACCCGATATGTGAATAATAGACCCAAGGGTGAGGTGGTGGAGTTGAATCCCGTAAAACTCCAATAAACCCCTTAAAAGAGGTGCACGGGGAAGCCTAAACCCTGTAAGAGGAAGGAAACAAAATATACCCTATCCTCCTTGCAGGATAGGGAATTTCTTTACGAAAGCTTTGTCGTTTGCAGAAGTTAATCTGGAATGGGAAGGCGCCAGATCTGAGCAAGGTAGATACCCTTGCACCTCAAGTTCACGCAGACAAAGATGTGAGACAAAACAGCTTGCCCAGTCACCTGGGAGAGGGCCATGAGGGCATGAGGAAGAGCCTGGAGCACTCGCCATGGCTCTAACTTTCTGTTGTTCTCGGCGGTTGAGGGGATAGAATGTGTTGCTGTAAGCTTACGTGGCTTGTGTAATAAGTGGATTTCCCCATTTTGTGCGATGGAGTTTTTGTGAAAAGATTATTGGACCGCCTATCTCCTATTGGCGCATGGGAACCGAGGGGTGTGATTAACTCTACGGAAGAAGTGTTAATTTTGTGGGCGAGGCGACGCATCGACAAGCACGAATGCAACGCAATCCGCACTAGAGTCAGTCGAAGACTGTGAACACGTGAAGATGATAGATCAAGACTGCGGCATTGGAGGCCAGTTCGGGGCTACTGAGGGAGTCCGGGACTAAGGGGTCCTCGGCCGATTACCTATTTCTATGGGCCGGACTCCTGGGTCGTTCTATTATCATTATTGGACTCTAAATAACTAAAGTGATGTTGTATTCAAGACGGACTCTTTCGAAGGCTTGACGTGTACCCTACGACTATGTGGTAATCGGCATGTTTCCTCCCTGGTGTAACCAACGTTGTGTAACCCTAGTACCCCTTGAATTTATATAAACCGGAGGGCTTTAGTTCATAGGACAAGCTAAGTTCACTACTCCTGTGGTTTAGACCACATACGATCTCGAGGTAGATCAACTTTGTACTCAATACTGCACCATCAATATAAACAAGAGCGGGACGTAGGGTTTTACCTCCATCAAGAGGGACCAAACCTGGGTAAACACCGTCTCCTTTTTCTCATGTTACCCATCGATCCAAGATCCACAGTTCGGACCCCCTACTCGAGATCAGCTGGTTTTGACATCGACATCATCCTCTATCCATCAAGCTTGAGTTTGCTTAATTCGGAGTTCGTATGCAGTAGTTATAGTTGTTTTAGTATTGAAGCAATCTTGTGTTTTGCTTGGGCGGGTTTTCACCCCTAAGCGGTAGTACTGCTCGGCCGAGCGGTAGTAACTCTTATAAGCGATAGTACTGCTCCCCGAGCGGTAGTACCTCTCAAGCAGTACTACCTCTCCCCGAGCGGTACTACCTCTAACCCGAGCGGTACTACCTCTCCCCCGAGCAGTACTACCTCTTCGACAGAACTACACTCGTGGTTCTTTGTTTCTTTGGGCTGTTTTGACTGTGCTAAGCGATAGTACCGCTTGATCACGACTTGTGGGCATAACGGTTGATTCGGGTGAGCCTATTTAAGTGGGCCTTCTTTCCCAATGGTCCCAATCCTTTGAGCTTGTGTTTGCCCCCCATTGTTGACCTTCTTCGAGCTTGCTATCTCTCCATCCCTCCACTGATTCTTGCTAGTTCTTGAGGGAAAAGAGAGAGGAGATCTAGATCCACATTTCCACCAATCACTTTATCCTCTATGTGAGGGGAACCCCTTGGATCTAGATCTTAGAGTTCTTTGTGAACTCCTTGTTCTTCCTCTCATATTCCTTCATAGCTTTTGTTGTTGTGGTGGGATTTGAGTGTGAGGGACTTGACCACTTCATGTGTTTTTACCATTGCATTAGTTGCATCGGTTTGAGTTCTCCATGGTGATACATGGAAGTAAAAATGTTGAGAAGCTCATTACTCTTGGGTCTTTGGTACCCTAGATATTTTTCCTCTTGGGTGCTTTGGCACCCTAGATAGTTGGTGGTGCCTCGGAGCTCAATCATTGTGGTGTAAAACTCCGGGCAAGCGTCGGGGTCTTCAATTAGGTTGTGGAGATTGCCCCGAGCAATTTGTACAGGTTCTCGTGACCACACCCAAGGGTTGCCAAAGTGCACGGGTTCGATGACCGCCCCCAAGGGTTGCCAAAGTGTATGGGTTCGGTGATCGTCCTTAAGGGTTCTTTATTGGAATCACGACATCTTGCATGTGAACATATGGAGCTAGAGTCACCTTTGGTATTAGTGTATTTCACTTTCTTATGGCTAAGAACATCATCATCCCTAGATTCTAATTAAGGAATTCCTCAACATTATAGAAAAAATATCAAAAATATTTTTAATTATCCTCATATGAAATTGTCTGGAAAATAATTGTCCATCAGATATATTCTCTAGCATAAAGCTTTTATGTCCGAGAATCCGAGAATGGGGATAGAGACAACAATAGTGTTATTAACAATAATAACAACATGAAAAACTGTATAAGACAAAAAATAAATATGTAAAATTCTCAAGAATACAAACCACCATTCCTTTATTTGTGAATTGGGCATGGTAAAACGTGTTCGAACCATCTTTTTTTTAGGAAAACAAGATCTTTATTCCTTAGCTATAATCAAAACATCGTTTAAGAGTAACGATACAACTCCATCTCGTGGTTCATCAAACCAGTCAGAAGCCCTAGAAAATTTAGCTAATCAAACAAATTCATGAGATACTTTATTAGCTTCTCTATTACAATGTTCAAATCTACTAGCAACGAAATCACAAGCAAAATGGAAACAGTCATCAAAAATTGTTGTCGCCGCTCCCGCAGATCGTCCTCCTTCCTTCATTGTCTCAATAACCTCCATATTGTCCGAGTTGATAATGAGATGATTACATCCCACCTTTTGCGCCAGAGTTAGTCCAAACCTGAGTGCCATTGCTTCAGCCATCAATACATCCAAACTGTGGTCAATCTTGCTATTACCCCTGCAATAAAATTTCCTTTACCATCTCAAAGTACCGCCCCCATCGTACCCCGTAACAGATCATGATCAAAATAAGCATCGACGTTAAGTTTTACAAAACCCCTAGGGGATGAGACCATCCCTCTTTTCTAATGGAAGCCATTGGGGATGATGCATTGACAAAATTTGTTGTTAGAGCCAATATACCCATAGATATCATATGAACTTTCTGAGTTTTCTCGTTATGCACCAGTTTTTGCCTTTCCCACCATAAATACCATGCAGAAATTGCTATCATTTCACGAACGCTATGGTGTCCCATAATCCTCAATTCTTGATCTGGTAAAAGCAGTAAATACTCCAATACCGCCTCACCAGCCCTATCAATCTCACAAGCTTTCTCAATAATATCTTCCATTCCTAATCTCTTCCAGACTTCTTGTGCTTTAGAGCACTGAAAAAGCAAATGCTTAGTATTTTCAAGACCCTCAGAACACGTAGGACAAATTGGTGAAACTTTCATATGCCTATCTGCAAGCGTAGCACGACAAGGAAGAGTGCCATGTAGTGTACGCCAGATGAAAAATTTAACCTTTGGTGGGCAAGATAATTTCTAGATCTTTTCCCAAATAGGGTTTACCATTGAACGACCCATCCCATTGGCATGTCTTAACTTACCTCCATACTGATGGTTCCATTCTATCAAGTATGCAGATTTAACTCAGAACATACCATTCTTCGTATGACTCCACGCAATAAAGTCTGGCATGTCATTTAGTGGCAATGGAATTGAGAGAATTCTCTGAGCATCAATAGGCCACATTGTTTGTGTAATAAGGTCTTTGTCCCAACTATTTGTAATAGGGTCAATTAGATCAACCACTTTAGAGAGCAGAAGTCTACCCTTTCGTGTAACTACTTTCCTATTAGCACAATTCGGGATCCAAGCGGCATCCCAAATTCTTATGCTTTGTCCATTCCCCACACGCCAAATATAACCATTTTTAAGAGTATTCACCTCGGCTATAATACTGCCATGTAAAGGAAGACCCTTTCCTTAACTTAGTATTCATGAGGTCACCATCAGGGTAATATTTGGCCCTAAGGATAGTAGCACATAAAGAATCAGGGCTGTCAAGGAGACGCCACGCCTGTTTCGCGAGCATTGCTAAGTTAAAACAGTGAATATCAAGAAAACCCATTCCTCCATCATCTTTCGGAACACACATCTTCCACCAGGCCATCCAATGCATCCTTCTCTGGTTTTCCTCGTCTCCCCACCAGAAATGCGCTATCGCGTCAACAATTCCTTTACAAAAAAATTTAGGGAATTTTAAAGACCGACATTGCATAAGTGGGTATGGCTTGGACAACAGCTTTGAGCAGGATCTCCTTTCCTCCAACAGAGAGAAGTTTTTCCTTCCAACCGCTAATTTTTTTTATAATCCTCTCGACCAGAAATTGGAAACATTCTGTTTTGTCTAATCCCACATGTGCTCGCAATCCCAGATATTTATCATTAGAGCCTCAGTCCAGATATTCAGGGTCGTACAAATTTGTACTCTGATTTCCACCTTCGTATTAGGGCTGAAGAAGATGCTAGATTTTTCGGCCCTAACCAATTGTCCCGAAGCCGCACAGTATGAATCTAGTACCGTTTTGAGAGCTATCGCACTCTCATTATTGGCCTTCATAAGAATCAACAAATCATCTGCAAAGAGTAGGTTTGTGATGGATGGAGCATCTCTACATACTTTCACTCCCACTATACTTTCACTCTCCTCAGCGTGTGTAAGTAATGCATTCAAACCTTCAGTGCATAACAGGAACAGATAAGGTGACAACGGATCCCCCTGCCTCAAACCCCTCGTCGGTGTAAAACTCTCACTCTCGTCCCCATTAAACCTTATATTTGACAGTTGATACACATTGCATAATGAAGTTAACCCAGTTCTGATGGAAGCCTAATCTCAACATAATCCCCTTCAGAAAAGGCCATTCAACTCTGTCATACGCTTTATGCATATCAAGCTTAATCGCACATAATCCTTCTTTGCCTTCTCTTTTGTTTTTAATGGTGTGGAAACATTCATAAGCCACTAGAATGTTATATGTTATCAGTCTGCCAGGCACAAAGGCACTCTGTGTAGGGCTAATAATCTCAGGGAGAAAATCCTTCAACCTGGACGCCACCATTTTGGCAATAATCTTGTAGACCACATTACAAAGACTGATTGGCCTAAATTGGGTCACCCTCTCAGGCACGTTAACCTTAGGAATCAGCACAATCGCCGTGTCATTCCATCCCTCTGGGATGGTGGATGTGTTAATAGCTTGCAAAATCTCTTGAACTAGATCTTCTCCCAACATGGGCCAAAATCTTTTATAGAATATAGCATGGAGACCATCTGGTCGAGGAGCCTTTAAATCCCCAATATCGAACAGAGCCTTATAAACATCTTTCGCGGTATAAGGGGCCAAGAGAGCGTTGTTCATGTCCGAAGATACTCTCCTGCGAACGAGGGATAAAACTTCTTGATCCGGATGCACAATCTCTGACGTGAAAAGATTTGAAAAATAATTTGTAATGTGAAACTTTAGTTCACCCTCTCTCCTCCAAATTCCAGAATCATCAAGAAGTTGCTTAATATTATTTCTTTCTTTTTCGGACCGTTGCGGCGTTGTGGAAGAAGGAAGTGTTGCGGTCCCCATGCATCATCCAATTTGCTCGACCTCTTTGTAGCCAGAACATTTCCTATTGATCCAACAAATTCTCGATGAGAACTTTGATCTCCTTCTGTCGGGCCAGTGATTCTGCACATAACGGACCACGCCTCACTTCCTCTAGTTCCTACCACGCCTCACTTTCTCTAGTTCCTTTTTTAATTTATTAATTCTCCGTTTCGGCCCTTTAAGAGTTTCCTGGTCCCAAGCGTCGGCGAACCATGCAAATCAGCATGCACGGCACGGATGCGATCGGCAAGACATGGTCCGATGCCAGCAGCCTTTGCTTTTTCCCAGGACGTTTTCACTATCTCAGAAATAGTGTCTTCCTTCAGCCATTTTGCTTCAAATTGTTCCACTCTCCCCTCTGGACGCTTGAACAAATTTTCATCCATATACGCCATATCCAAGACCAAAGGTCGATGGTCAAAATGAATGTGTTCTTCGTTGATAATCACCGCTCTAGGGAATTTGTTCGCCCACCTAATATTACAAACAGCTCGATCGAGACGCTCTCTAATTTCACCTCTACTCCAGGTAAAAGGATCACCAATATAGCCATTAAGCACTCACGAAAGGCTCTCATCATTGTGTTTGGTCTCGCACTACCACCTTCTTTTTCTGAAGAAAATAATATCTCCTTAAAATCATCCATGACAAGCCAGGGGTGGTCGCCTTTACTATGAAAATGACGGATCTCATCCCAGGATAGGACTCGATCATTCCAATTGGGGTAACCATAGAACCCTGTAAAATGCCACTGAACAATATTCTCATGCATGAACAAAACATCAATAAAGTGAGGCGATGCATAGTTCAACACAACTTTATTAATCTTATGATAAAATAAAACAAGGCCACCGGCCCGACCATCACTCTTCACTACATACATAGAATCAAAATTTAAGACACGACGTAGCTCATCGGCTTTACATTTATTCAAATGCAACTCTGAAAGAAAAATAAGCTCTGCCTTGATGCGCCCTTGGAGGTCCAAAAGATCGCGAACTGCCGTGTTTGAGAGCATACCACGACAGTTCCATCCTAGGATTTTCATTTGGCCCGGCCGTCCTCCTCCTCGGAGGCCGTCGATGTGCCATAGTTTTCTTTTTCTTCATCAATAGATTCTGCCCCTTTATGCACGTACTCTTCATCCTCCTCCTCTATTTCCTTGGCAACATGTGAAACAACACCCTCCCTGTCCTTCAAAACTTCCACTCTACCCATACAAATCCGCTTAGAGGATACAGAAACATCACCATACAGCATGCGCTCATACCTATCCAGAGACTTCTCAAAAGAAAATTCTACCTCGCTACCAGTACGTTGGACATGAGCAAAAAGTTTCCTTTTGTTACCCAGGACCTTAGTACGTGCCTCCACACCTCTATTTACCTCCCTGTACTTTCTATCTTTCTTCCCCTTCTTTCTCTGAAGACTTTGCGTGGTATTCTTATTAGCATTAAACCTGAAACAGAGATTCGCATTAGCATTTCCTTCCCTAGTTAAAGTCAGACGCGCAGCCACAGCTCCAGAGAGCGCTTCCAAGACCCCAGGCTGGAACAGGAGCTGCTTATTAGCAACATCATCCAGTTTTGGGTCCTGGCCAGAGTAACCGATTCCAGCTGAGCATCTCTCCAACTGATCCACGCCCTCCTGGCCGAGTCCATACGGTACAGATTGGGTCAGGTGTCGCTCCAAGTGGCCAACAACAACAGCACTCATGTTCAGCGACGGCTCCCCCCCCCCCAGCCCGGCCCTCCTGGCCAAACTTGGGGTCAGCCTGAGTTGAAGACTTAGCTCCCACCAAAGCAGGCGACGCTTTATTAGGCGGAACCACCATTGCCTCCGTCGAAGCATCCATCTTGGCTGGAGGAGCAGGGGCTTTATCAGCCACTGAGAGGCCTCTCACCGCCATAGTCACCTTGACAACAATGCCATCAGAAATGTTGCCTTCAGTTCCTTCCTTCAGACTCGTCTCACCTCGAGGAAAACTCCCAAATTTTAGAGCTCTCTTGCTTGTGCCTTGACTCTTCCAGTAATCTTCTACACTAAGATTTTTTGGGTAGGTATGAACTCTTTTCTCACTGGGGATGTTACAAAATCTCTCAGAGGTATGCCCTACCAGCCCACAACACTCACAATACAATGGAAGTTTCTCATAGCGCACATCAAACTTCAGCTGCTTAGAACTACCCAAAGGAGTAAAGCCTACAGAGGTCTTAAGGGGCTCATGAAGCAAAATCTCGATACGCACACGCGGGAATTTTTCAACAATGATATGGTTGCGGTGAGAGACCTCTAGCACCTCCCCCAATTGATCCCCGAGCATCCGACCCATACTCTCAGTCTTGAGCTCGAAGGGGAGATCGCGTACCTGGGCCCAAATGGACATGACACCCAGATCGACTTCCGCAGGGTCGCCTTTGCCATCGAACTCGGCAAAGATGACCCCATCCCGCCTATAGTGCCAAGGTTGCGCCTTGAGCACAAAGCGTCGATCTCCTTCAGCCACGAAGTTTAGAACAAATCTCCCATCCTCGCTTGCCACTTCTTGGACAGTTATCGCCCCTTGACTCTTCCAAGCTGTGGCGCGCAACTCATCGACAATGGAATGGGGATTGACATGGAAAGGTGAGAGAAGGCGCCCCACCACCATGAACCCCCTGACGGTCTTTTGGGCCGCCTCCATGTCGATGATCAGCGGGGTGCAATCGCCTCGGGTACGTCTAGCAGCCGACCTCCCCAAGCAGCCATGGGTTGCTGGAGGCCGAGACTCTGTCGCCTCGCCGGTAGCCGACGGAGAGGCCAATCCCACCAACGAAGCATCCATCTGCACTGCAGGAACCGGCGCCCCACCCCCACTCTCAACTGTCTCCTGCAACATCTTCTCAGACCTCTCATCTGCCTCTCCCTGATATCCATAACTCTGAGAACTAAAGCACAACTTGGAAAGGAGGAAGCACAGACGTATGAATGTTGGAATAGGTTGCAGGAGGACCGACAGCTCTTGCCAGAAGGCCAGAAATAGCCTCCATATTCCCATAACAACGCATCCTCTCCAAAGGAATTAAAACATTGATTGCAAAATGAATGTCCTAATAATTTCAGTTTCCTAACATGACGTCCATTATTTAGAAAATTTTCCTCAATAGGCATAGGATCATTAACAATATAAGGTAATCCCATTATCACTCCCTCTCCCCTTTGATTCCTCTCTAAATCCTTCAAATTAATAGGAAACTTCCCACAAGAGACATTAGATAAATTCAGCATAACAGAAGCATCCCCTTTTACAGCCTGTACCAAATCCCTACACCCTTCCTTCCCCGAATCGGAAGAGATCACGGGAACAACACAAACGCTATTCCCAGAAATAACTGCAGAATTAGGGTCGATGGGGAACTCACCAGTTTCCCTGCCAAAAATCGGTTGTGCTCTAATGCGTGATCGGAGCAGGCAATCTTCCTGGTGTTGAGCACGCCGCAAGAAACGCCTCGATTGCGCCCGGAAAAACTCCCACTCCTGGGCAGAGAAGAGGCCGCCGCCGATGGATGATCCAGCACTGGGCTTCTCTCCCATCAGCGTAGATGCCGACGCTCGATTCGCCGTGCTCCACTCCGTCTTCTCCCACAGAGACCTCTCCAGACTCGTCCCCATACTGCTCCCCTCCTCCACGCCGCAGAAAAGCCCAACGGGATCCCCTGTGAGGGTCGAGATCTGCTCCCCTGAAGGGGCCGCCGGCACCAGAAGCGCCATATCACTCTCCCTCAGATCTGTCGCCGCCGATCGCCTCAGCGGTGGCGGTGTTCGATGGTACCATCTTAATGACATGTCTACCTATTACTCCCCTCCGTTCCTAAATATATGTCTTTCTAGAGATTCCACTAGTGGACTACATACGGATGTATATAGACATAATTTAGTGTGTATATTCACTCATTTTGCTTCGTATGTAGATGCCTAATGAAATCTCTTAAAAGACTTATATTTAGGAACGGAGGGAGTATTTGATACGAAGATGGCATCACCAACCCAAAACATATTTCACTTTCTTCATGCTAAAAAATATACGCTCCTGAGGTCGTTTCTAACCGGTCCCCTATAACCATTTAGAAAAGTAAAAATTTTGTTTTACTCCTCTAACCAGCACCTAGCCGATCGCCAATACGGCACAGTGAAGAATAAAGGGAAAATCTAAATAGAAGCGCCGCATGCTGGCGGTCCCGTGCGGCCGCTCGGGCCGCATGCACTTATTTTTTAAGCAACCTCGTTAGAGAAATGGTACACAATACGCTATCTGCCTATAGCCTTATACAGTGCACTACACTTTACACGTTTGCAGGCAGGCACGTGGCTAGTGTTATTCTCTTTTGCATGAAACTGGATGCTGTTTTTTTTTCTTCGCACCAGCGACACGATCATAGCCTATAGTATAGGATTACAATGGTTTAAACCTGGTAGGTAGGTATTTTTAATATGACTGATGTGCAGTTTTTAGAAACATAACTAACTAGCTAAGCAAGTACAACTTATAATTCTGGTAATTCGATGTAATTATTTTTGCAAGCTATATGAATAAAATGATAACTCGGCACAATGAAAATGACAAGTACCATTGTGTAATTTTTTTCTGTCAAGCTACATGAATTAAAGATGGCAACTCGGCACAATAAAAATGACAAGTACTAATGTGTAATTTTTTTCTGGCAAGCTACATGAATTAAAGATGGCAACTTGACACAACTAAACACTAGACAACCAAAATGTAAAAATAGTAGGCAAGTAAGTTATTTTTAATCTGGCCACTAAGTGGCTCATAATATGAAAACTAATTCCGGTAATTTGGTGTAATTTTGTTGGCAAGCTATGTGAATAATTTCGTCACAGGTTGTGTTTTGCTAATTTAAATATGTGAACTTTTCATATTTACATACAACTATGCTAGAAAATTATTTTGTGTGCTTGCTAGGTTAACTATGCCGAGTTGTCATATTTACAAACTGAAAGGATCGATATGGTTGGCTAGAGGGGGGGTGAATAGACAACGACCACTTTTTAATTAATCTTAGCAAGTTAAGGTAAACACTATACGGGTTCACAAATAATATGACAATGAGGTGAACCCTATAGAAGCTAACAACGAGAGCTATTAAGACAAGTAAGATATAATCACAAGCATAAGTAAATACAAAGTAAAGGATAGAGATAAGCACAAGTGGAACCGATGGAGACGAGGATGTGTTACCGAAGTTCCTTCCCTTTGACAGGAAGTACGTCTCCGTTGGAGCGGTGTGGAGGCACAATGCTCCCCAAAAAGCCACTAGGGCCACCGTATTCTCCTCACGCCCTCGCACGATGCAAGGTACCGTGATTCCACTATAGGTGCCCTTGAAGGCGGCGACCGAACCTTTACAAACAAGGTTGGGGCAACTCCACACAAAGCTTGGAGGCTCCCAACTAAACCACGAAGCTTCACCACAATGGAATATGGCTTCGAGGTGACCTCAACCGTCTAGGATGCTCAAACACCCAAGAGTAACAAGATCCGCAAGGGATTGGTGGGGGAATCAACTTTTCTCTTGGTGGAAGTGTGGATCTAGGCCTTCTCAACCAATCCCTAAAGAATCAACAAGTTTGATTGGCTAGGGAGAGAGATCGGGCACTTTTGAGCTTGGGGCGCAACAATGGAGCTTAGAGAGGTAAGAGATAGGGTTCCTCAGCTAGAAGAACCCTTTATATAGTGGGGGGAATCAGACCGTTTTCCCACTCTCTGCCCGAGCTCCAGCGGTACTACCGCTGCGTGCAGCTGTACTACCGCTGGCACTCCAGCGGTACTACCGTTGAACAGGGGCGGTACTACCGCCGCATGGCGGTACTACCGCTGGGACTCCAGCGGTACTACCGCTGGGACTCCAGCGGTACTACCGCTGGGACTCCAGCGATACTACCGCTGGCTCCTTGGTAGTGCAAAAGCACTACTACCGCCAAGAAAGTCTTCGCAAAGAGGTCCGTCCATGAACTACCGCTAGGTAGGTGGAACAAAGCACCTGGAGCGGTACTACCGCTGGCCAGGGGCGGTACTACCGCCAGCTAGCGGTACTACCGCTGGCTGCAGCGGTACTACCGCTAGCAGTCCAGCGGTACTACCGCTAGAACCAGCGGTACTACCGCTGGGGACCATTTTGCAAAGATGCGAGAAACAAAGTGGCGAGGGCCGCTCCAAAGATAAAGGAAAGGAAGAATGAAGTGTGCGTGTGCAAAGATAGATTCCACCCAAACCTTTCCACTGCGGATCCCCTCTTAATAGTACGGCTTTCCTATGACTCAAATAAAAAGAATCGTAGACAGCGCCGTGCTTCCGTTCCATAAGAGAGGAGACGAGTCGTCTTGTGCCGTTGACGTGTGTTATCTGAAACCTTAACACACACGGTTAGTCATGTACGGTACTGTCATCAATCACCAAAATTACTTAAGCATAAACTATGCCCCAACACAAACGATTACCAAAAAAGATTTGTTGTGGTCGTCGGTTTTAAATATGTCGACTTGTCATATTTTTGCACGTAATCACCCAAAAAAAGTTGTTTGTGATTGCCAGTTTAATTATGTCAAGACGTCATATTTATACACAATTTTCAAAAATATGATGATTAAGTTATATTTTATCAGACAAGTAAGTAGTTACTAATATGACAAGTAAGTGCATCAAATGTGGTAAGTACGAGCAAACAAAAGTTGTCGAAACATATCGACATGGGATCTAGTTTTGAAGATTTCGTCGAAACAAAGTCAACGGTGAAAACGGATCATCGATTTAATTAACGGTTTAAGAGATAAAACTTTTTAAAATTCGGTCATTTTAGACCAAATCTGATGACATCATTGGATTTGCATGACAAGGGTTTGGCGGTAGGCAATGCTTTTTAAAGTAATCTAATTAGTAAAGCAACACTATTTTTACATTAGAAAGATGATTAGCTGGGCCGCTGCACCGCAAGACATAGATGCGGCGCCGCTATGTAGTGTTCTCCAAGAATAAATTATCCTCAATCGTGTATCATTTCTCTATTTTTACTCCATTGTTATGTGTTTGAGTAAAACTTGCGTCCCTCCCTCTCGTCGCCCCCCACCACTGCATCTTCGCCGGCACGTCTACCTCGTTGTTTTCCTTGGCCCCCGCTGCCCTTCTACAGTCATTCGCACTCGTCGCCGCCCGACGTTTGGTCTAACGACACCGGCCGTTGAGACCACCAGTGTTTCAAGTGTTCGAGGAATTTCCTAGGTGAGTTTTCTTGTTAATTTCTTTTTTAATCCAGCAGTTTCAATTGAACATAGTCGTTTGAATTGTAGATGAAGAGATTGAGGGAGTTGGGACTCAAAATGAGACCAATTTATATAAAAATGATCTTTTTGCGGGTAAATATAAAATTGATGTTGAAAATGAGAGGGCAGGTCCAAACATTAGAGAGGCTTAGCACTGTTCATGAGCACACAAATGTTCAGCAACATTTTTTTTAGTATACCATCATATGTATAAAAAAATAATGTAAAGATAAATCACTCTGCGTTTCCATTTTCCACCGGTCACCTCGTCACGGAGCAGAGCAGCAACCCTAGCTGTAGTGCAGCGCATCCCACCCACCCCCACCCCACCCCTATCGCTCCGAACCCCGCACCAGGATGGCGGCGCCGACGACCTTCTCCGGCGAGGTGTGGGCGGAGCTGCGGCTGGCGGACGCGCGCGACGTGCCCCACATCCACAGCCTCATCCACCAGATGGCGGAGTTCGAGCTCCTCACCGACCTCTTCGCCGCCACCCACGAGCTCCTGGCCTCCACGCTCTTCCCCACGCCCCAGCCGGCCCCCTTCGCCTCCTTCACGGCCCTCATCCTCGACTTCTCCCCGTCCCCCGTCCCCTCCTCCGCCGACACTGTCGGCTCCCGCCGCCTCGACCTCTCCGCGTCCCCGCTCGCCGACCCGGAGGCGGCCGCCTTCCCGTCCCCGCGCGGCGGCGGGCGCGTCACGGCCGGGTTCGTCATCTGCTTCCCCAACTACTCCACCTTCCTCGCCAAGCCGGGGCTGTACGTGGAGGACATCTTCGTGCGCGCGCCCTGGCGCCGCCGCGGGCTCGGCCGCATGATGCTGTCCGCCGTCGCCGGCAGGGCGGCCGAGATCGGGATGGGCCGCGTCGAGTGGTGCGTGCTCGACTGGAACCAGAACGCCATCGACTTCTACGAGGGGATGGGCGCCGAGGTGTTCAAGCAGTGGCGCATCTGCCGGCTCACCGGCGCCGCGCTCGACAAGTACAAGGGCGCCGGCGGCAGCCAGGGTGAGGAGGAGGACGCCGGCGGGAAGGCCGAGTAGGCCAGTAGGAGTCGAGAGATCTGGGCTCCGGCGACTGGTAATAATAATAAAGGAGGTGGATTCTGCCTCCACTTGGTGGTGATGCATTCCTTGTTGCTACTATTACAGATTTAGTGCATTGATATGTTGTTCATGTGAGATGCATTATGGACCTGGACCTGGACCTGTTCTTGCCTTCCTTGGAATATGTATTGAATCGAAGCTGAAACTGGAATTGTTCCCTGTTACTATCATATTCTGCATAGGAATACATGATTGATTGGAGCTGGAAACTGTGCATTGTCAGTGTGACTGCAACGATAAGCAACGCTCTCCAAATTATGAAGGGGAGAATTGCATTGATTGGAAATCTCGCACCCCTGAAAACATCTAAAACTGAAAAGTCAGAGACCCCCTTTGTGAGAAGTATGTGGATTGACGCCGTGTTGGCCTGTTGGATGTTAACTGAACTGTTATAAAAGGCCATACATCGGTTTTGCAAAGTGAAGATGTGTTGCTTTTCATCTACTGCTAGTTAGTTTCATGTAGGAAACGAAAGCCTGAGGGAGCGACGCCGCGTGGAGAAGAAAAGATGAGGTGAATTCAGATAGCAGCTGCTGATGTCGTCCAGCTCAAGGGCGCAAACCGAGGCTATACTAGATGGAATTTTTGGTCTGGAAAGCTTCGAGTATATAAGAAAGAAAAATAACCAACGAGTATATGAACTAGTACTCCTAACTAGCGACAATATTGTGCCGGGATCAACAGCTAATAATTATTAAACTCTCAAGACCTGAACTAAATCTTATCATCGACGAAAACCTCGAGCAACCAGCAAAGCCTCAACCTACTTTGGCATCTCATCAATCAAACGAAATCTAGCAACGATCGACGATGGTCTTGATGGGGCCGATGTTGGGCTCGCCGAAGAGGGCCACGCCCTGGCGGGTCCTGAGCGTCGTGTACTCGCCGGCCGCCCGGGCCTTGGCCATCGTGTACTCTCCGGCTTCGCGGGTCTTGATCGTCGTGTACTCGCCGGCTGCGCGGGTCTTGACCGTCGTGTACTCGCCGGCTGCGCGGGTCTTGACCGTCGTGTACTCGCCGGCTGCGCGGGTCTTGACCGTCGTGTACTCGCCGGCTGCGCGGGCCTGGCTCTTGAGGCTGGCCCAGTAGCGCTCCACCGCGCCCTTGATGCCCTCCGTCGTCCATGGCCCGGCCGTGGCCGTCGCCGGAGCAGCCGTCTCCTTGTGCGCCAGCGCCTTGAGCATGGCCTCCTCCTCCGTCCCCCTGGGCGCCGCCGCCGCCTTCAGCATTGCCTCCGCCGCTCCCTTGGTGTCCATGGCACTCGAACGCCGGCCGGGCTTGGTGGAGAGATCAATCAATCAAAGTGGACAATCAATCAATCAACCAACCAAGAAGATGCTACGGAATCGGTGGAGAAGAGAAGAGACTTGGATGTGGATGTTGGCTAGGGGGTGGGGGCTGGCTGGAGTTATATAGGAGGGCGCCTTGTTTCTTGCGGAGAAAGCTCGCGGCTTGGAGCAGGGGACAAGGAAGGAAGGAACAGAGACAAGGAGTGGCTCCCGTTCCCGTTTGCACCTGAGAAGATAATCGTTCTCGTCATCAGTAAAGAAATACGGAGTAGTTCGTTTCTAGTTTCTACTTCTGTTCCAAGCCAAGAATCCGTGTTTACTTGGTTTCCCCCATGATGATGATGATGGTCCGAACTCCCAGGTAGTGATAGTTCCTCGTGTGGTAAATTGGTATTCTTATCCGATGATATCCAAGAGGTTAACAGCGGGACGCTCTCTCTCTATCTCTATCTCTCTCTTTGGTTCTTTCTTTGCCCCTACTCCAAGGCCGGGACGGCCCCCGGCTTCCTCCTCAAGCCAGCCGGCCTCTCCACTCCCCGCATATAAAGTAGGCACGACCTCGCAGCCCCCTGCCACCAAAGCAACGCAGCAAGAACCAGCCACATCGTCGTCTTCTTCTTCTCCCTCTTGACGCAGACAAGAAGTTTTCGATCTCTTTTCCGGGACCTGATGGAGAACAAGGAGGCTTCCGCGGTGCCGGAGAAGGAGGTGGCGTTGGCGGTGTCGTCGTGCTTCAAGAGGACGGTGGATGAGGACGCGTCGCTCCTGGAGAAGGCCAAGGACCAGTACAAGCAGTTCACGGAGGCGGAGGCGAGCGAGCACTGGGAGTGCATCAAGAACAAGGTCAGCTCCATGTTCGCCGAGCCCATCCCCTTCTTCAGCGGAGGCGCCAAGGACCACGGCTCCACCACCACGCCGTCCGTCGAGTCGCAGTAGATCGCCGCCGTCGTATATCGTTTGCTACTTTAGATGAGGATCATCGTTAGTTTGAGTCTGTTCTTGTTTTTGTATACTGTGGATTATTGAGTTAATTATAATTTATAGTCTAAGTGATTATCTCGAACAAGTACTGTCCTTTTCCTTCTTACCGAGTGTTCGATCCATAGGAATTTCTGTGGTTGTTTTTTCTACTTCTTGGATATGATTCGCTTTCCCTCTTGCAGGGCAGAGAAAATTACAGGATTTTTTTAGAGGATCAGGATCCTGTGAATTCCTAAGTTTTGCACTTTATTTCAAAATAAAATTCCCATCCACCCAAATCTCTTTAGAAATCAACTTTTTCCTGTGCTGTCAAATCTAATTTTCTGTTGCTTCCTAATCCAAGTGTTATCCCACAGGGTTAAACAGGAAATGTGTCACTCCAATGCTATGTTTCTCTTATTCGAGTCTGCATACGGTATCTTGCAGGAGTTCGGTCCCAGGCAAAGCAACAATTGTCGCCCAGTACTACAAATCAATGTTGTCGTCATGGCAATAATAAAACTATACCATCGATTAGATTAGATACATCACTCAACTGAGGGAGATTTCAGCATGATCACATTGATAAATAAACTTTATCAAGGGAACTACATACATTGACGGAGAAAAAGAATGAAGGGCCATCTGCATCTTGATGCAAGCCTTTTAGCCCCCAAACTATCTCTACTTCCTGACTAAACTCGGCACATTGTTAACCAAGGGGATTAACACTAGACTACCAGCCGTTTGGCGGTTAATTAAATACGTGAGCTGCTAGCCTGCTACAACAAACAAGGACGGACGTACCTTATATAACACAAAGCAGCACCACCCGAGGAGGAGCCTTTGCCCCCCAGCAGTGCTGCGACGACCAATCAGTAATGATTAAACTTCCTCCGGTGCCGACTGTAGTCCGAGACGTACCTAAACGTCTGCCCGCAGTCAGGGACTGCGCACTCGTAGGGGCGCTCTCCCGTGTGGACTCTAATGTGTTCAGTCTGCGCCCACAGCCACTTGAAGGTCATCCCGCAGCCGGCCCAGGGGCACTTGAACGGCCTCTCGTCGCGGTGCACGCACTGATGGCGCTTCAGGTACTTGTGCGACTGGAAGCGCTTGCCGCACGACTCATCGGTGCAGATGTTGCGCTCATGAGCACGGAGGTCCTCTTTGCTCTCAAATGTCATGTCACAGTAATCAATCTCGCACTGAAATAACTCCACCACCTTGGACCTCTTGCCCTTGGTCGCGGCAGCGAGAGGTTTTGCGATTTCAGTCTGCTCTGCCGCCTCTTCGATTACTGCAGTTTTCCTCCTGGGTCTCAGGCTCTCACATGGGGCGCGGGCAAAGCTCCCAAGACTTTGTGAACTACTGGCACTTGGCTCAGATCCCCTCTTTCTTTTGCGCCGATGCTTGCGTCTGACATAGCATATAATGCTTGTTCTTTTTGAGCTTCCAATGCTTCTAGACAATAGATCTGGTTGATAAGTTTTTGGTGCACCTGAATTTTTGCTTGTTTCTGACACACCGTTTGCTGAACTACGTATTCCTCTGCCGTTCTTCAAACCCTGGCAGCTCCAGACACCAACTTCGTCACCATATTCTTGTTTGTCTGGGTTCTGAATCCCAAGCGATCTATAAGATGCCAAATTTGACAAAGTCCGCCCCTTACATGAAAGGGATGCGCCAACAGAAGAGCTAGGCGTCTCTATAACTTCATTGTGTGCAACCTCATCTGCAGACTGGTCATTGCTAGCCAGCGTCAACAATGTCAAGGAAGCATCGTCAACCTCATCTTTCCCAGGATTGTCTGATAGAATAGATTCTTCTGCTAAAGCTCCAAGTAAAATACCAAGAGAATCTGATTCTGTGTGAACTGAATTTCTATTATCTCCAGAGACCACTGTCGTCAAAGCAGCTTGCACGCCTTCCGAAACGATGACATCTCTCTTCAGATGCTCGTGCTGTGACTCAGTGGCAATAGCGCTCTTTAGATTGACGGCCTCAACTCCAAGTTCAATATTATCCTGTTGTTGAACTTGCAACTGTTTATCTTTGCACTCTGAAGTAATATTATAAGAACCCAAGTTTTCGTGATTGCTGCTGTCTTCTGCAGTCATACTTTCGTCAACAAGGAACTGTTGTACAGACATAGCCGCAGAACTAGTCAACTCACCTAACTGGACACATTGCTGTTCAGTGGTAAAGTCATCTGACACCTCGGGTGAATCCTGAGAATGCGCTGAACAAACTGAATCGTCACAAGTGCTAGCACTTACCAGACCATCAAGTTCACAGGAACTAACATTTACTGGACCGTCACAAACTTGATGCATCATCGGATATTCAGCAACAGCAATACGGATACCAATCACACGATGCATGTCCTGATCAGTGTCCTCAGAACACGTGTGCATATCGACTACATCGTCAGCTTCTTCCAACCTAATTGGCTGCAGAGGGGCATCTTGTTCAGCAACTTGCTGTGTTTTGCTACCAATCAGACAATGTTCATTGTCTTCAGAACACGCGTGCATATCGGCTACATCGTCAGCTTCTAGCAACCTACTTGGCTCCAGAGGGGCATCTTGTTTAGCAGTTTGCTGTCTTTTGCCATTCTCATAAACATTTCCAGAAGTGTCCATCTCAGTCTTTGTAGCTGCAGGGTTGACCTCGTCAGCGGCTACTGTGACATTACGATTGGAGACATGACCAACAACCCTATATGGGGTTCGTGCTCTCCTGCAGAGCCATTTGAGGTTTGGAACAACAGATATAGGTGAAGGCTTATCTGAGATATCTAATCTCTTCCAAAAGGATAAAGGAGGCTGCTCTTGGCACCCTGGTGTTTCTTTCCTAAGCTTGGCAAAATATTTCATGTTTAGACCCATCTGTATCGTCCAATCTCTTTCATCTTCCCTGTACCCCTCATCATCAATTGCAATGTTGATTAGATGCAGATCAGATTTGGATGCATTTGCAAGTGGGACATCTTTACAGTCAAACTGAAACTCGATTTCCTCTGCAATTGATATTGCAAGTGCTTTTAGCTTGGTGTAATCTGCAAGAAATAAGGGAAAATTTGAACTTCAAGAAATACACTGATGAAATAATGGCAGTTAAGATGTCTAGAATTGGTTCCTAATCATGATTCATGATAAGACTTCACGTGAGATATTTCGAAGGAGGCATAAGGTCCCAGCTAGGGTCATTTACATGCATCTGCAATTAGCACTCTTGGGTCACCAAATATGGAAATGTGGGCCAAGAGCTCCCTGTATCGCTCATGTCGAAGAAAGACTACTTGACTCCTAAGACCTAACGCTCATTCTATTTCGTCATTGCATTATTCTGTACTGCTTTATATAGCATCAAATAGAAACATTACCTCCATCCCAAATTACTTGTCTTTGATTTATCTAGATACGGATGTATCTAACACTAAAACATGTCTAGATACACCCGTATATAGACAAATCTAAGCCAAGTAATTTGGGATGGAGGGAGTACCATTAACAAAGATAGGACGCAGCTGGTCAACTCATGTGTAATCTGGAATTTCCACACATACTAGATATGATTGCAATTAACTGCAAGCACAGTTCACTGGCATAACCAGCCAATACCAACACCAGTCACATCAAGCAAACACTAGAGTTCGATCGTATAAGCTTAGTAAGTATATCCTTCAAATAACGAATTGGCTTTTTACGAATAATTGCAGTAATTTCTGCCCTCCATCCTAGTACAGGGTTTCCTGATCGTCCTCCAATTATAATGTACTGGAACAAATTCGATGTATTTCTTGTTATTATGTTTGTTTTTTGGGATTTGCCACTTGGAATTGAAAACATAATAGTTGTACTCAACGATACAAAATAATATACACTGTTTTTCATAGTCTATTCAAGAATTTAGTCTTTATAGAGCTAGAAGCCATAATAACTTATTAATACGAAGAAAACAAGTTCCACACATGAAGACAATCTAAATCAATGTAGCATGCATATTATAAAACAAAGCATTAACAAAACAAACATGATGACACAACACAAGTGTGTCAAAAGAGGAGTTAATGATTTCATGTCCACTGTGAAGGATCAAGGCAACATGCATCAGGCATTTGTAGTCAAAGAGAATATGAGAATAAAATAAGTATATCCTACCTGCATGGCAGATGATGAGAGCATGTGCACCCCCTTTGCCTTCAAGCAACTCCTCAATCTCAAGGGCATGTTGCAAGCAAAAGATACGGGGGCGTACAAATGCAGAAGTTATATTCCAGTCAACAGTGTTGGCACAACTTTCAACGGCTTGTCCATCCATGTCAACTTCGCCAATTTGTTTACTAAAGTCGGTTTCAAAACCAGTGCTCAATATTTTCGTCTCGGTCATCTCTGAGTTGATGCACCGATTAAGGGTGTTTTCACTGCTGCAAGAATGTGAGCTATTACTATGTGGCAGCAGGGGTCCGCCAACTCCCACACCATCTTTATGCGATTCCGCATTCTGATGACTGAATTTAGACTGTGCCACGGGACTGGAAGGTCTATTGGCAATAACAGGATGTCCTGACAAATAGGTAGAGACCTTTGTCAAATATTCACACATGAAAAAATAAACCATATCACCGTGGCTAAATTTGGAATATGAAATATTGTACAGTACAAGAAAATATCTTTAATAAACAAGCAAGGATACACATTTAAATATAAGAGAACAGCAGAGAAAAGGTTCAGTAATGTGTTCAATGTATCACCAGAAAAAATCAGCAAACAATGTAATTAAAACAAAGTAGCTGCAATGTAATCAATGATTAGTACAGTACATAGCAATAATCTCCATTGCTATTACAATTATTCTAGCCAGAATATTTCTACTCGTCCATACCCATTAATCTTAACATGCTAAAAGACAGGATCACACACCATGTTCGACGAAAAGAGAAAATAAGAATTCAACCCTAATGAGGTTTATCACATAAGCAGAAACTATGACAAGGACAGTGAGAAGTACTAACAATGACAATTGATAACACAACACAACCCTACATGAAACAAATCTGCATCTGTCCGTAAAATGTTCACTTATTTTCTGCACCTGTAAGTCAGAGACTACAAAAGCTTGGAAAGTAAGGGCATACCTGAATTACCATCATCAGAACATGGAATTGCATTTGAATGGTTCTCTTTTTCACAGTTCAGCTTAAATCTCTCTATATCAGCAAGGGACATCTCTTCCAATGCCTTTTTGGAGGGTTGCAAAATTGCCATAAATGGGAAGCCAAGAATTCCACAAGCAACACAGGTCAATGAGCCAGAATCGATGCTCAAGTCAAAAGGAAGGTCACCATCATCATCAGTGTCAGCATCAAGTTTTTGCGCTTCAGAAACAGACACAGCATCAGACGATTTGCTGTCCATAGACATGCATTTAGGTTGTATCCCAGCTATGGATGCAATACCATCAGATGAACCGTTCTCTTTGGGGATAGATTCGATACTGTGAACATCATCAGCCTTCCAAAGAGCTTTTGGGCCAGAGGAGCAGGAATGTAAAGCAGTAGAAGATGGCAGCAGGTCAGGCTCCCATAGAACAGCATTATCAATTAATTTCTTCTTGAGGAAAGAACACAAAAGCTCATTTTCACTAATCATATCCTGTAAGAACTCCCGTTTGACCAGTAGTTCCCTTTCTTCTTTTCTCCGGTCTCTCAAACGAGAGGTTCGAATTCCATACAATAATTCTCTGGGGGTTCTGAAATCAAAATAACCAACTAGATTCAAGGTTCCGAATGATAAACTTAATAATCATTTGGCATCCTCATGATTCTAATATGGACACCAGAAGCTCTAGAGATCAAGCATAATTAAATTCATAATTATAGCATGGAGACCAACTGATCAAGAGAACAACTTGTCATGTGTACGACAATGATGACTGTGGTTCATCATATGATAAATTTTCTTCCAGGAACCGACGGTCGCTCGGTCTGTGGGGGTGCTGCACCAGCACAAACCAACCCACTGGGGTTCGACTCCCGTAGAGCAAAATTTATTCCGTGGAAATTCTGGTGTCTGTCATTTTTTCTTTAAAATAATGCCAAGTGCTACTGCTTGGTTGGTCAAGTTTTTTATGTTACATGTTTTATTAGCCATAAATTGTTTCTTATGTTACATGTTTTATTAGCCATAAATTCCCAATACAGGAGGCAATCATGATTCTGTCCAACATAACTAAAACCAATTCTACAAACAAGAAGATACAAATCTCAATAAATATAAAATAAAGGTGATGGCATTGTTAGCTAAAATGGCATTGCTAGCGTCCGAAGAGAACCTAGAGTGTTAAGAGATCCTAGGGACACTATCATTTAAAGTTTTCCTGCCTTCTCTTTTTAATTGATTATATGCCAAACAAACGTTTTGGGCTTCTGTAGTGTTCTTCTAAACTCTGAAATTCTACTATTTTATCATACTTCAACTTTATTATACATGTTAAATTCTGACAAGATACAGGCAAAATGCATGATCGTTGAATGGTATTAATGATTTTTACAGTTACATTTAAAACTAAGTGTTACCTTCAACCATGTTATAACATCTACTATATAGTTCAAACAGTGAAAATGCTAATGATACCTATTGCCATCGATTAAAAAAATCTGTAAATCGTAATGGTGCTTATTTTTGTTCCTATCGATAAAAAGTTCTGTGACTAATGTCTCTTGTGAAGGCGTAGCATCGATGTGTGTTCAGCAAATAAAGAATCAGAATGGGTCTTACACACCATAGATAACTGGATAAGGGACAACACCAAGTTCCAGCTTATGTTAAACCACATTACAGCAACTAGTGATGTTTGCTCCTACTAGTGATGTTTTCTTTAAAATAATGCAGCCTTCAACAAAATAGTACTAATGCAAAATTTGATACTTGTATTCAGGATCTTCTACTGCAGAACTCAGTTCCATGTTTCAATAGTAACACTTCTTATCTATGAATGTGATTTAGTTCCCTGGTCTCTGAGCAGATATATTAAGTTTGTTACCAGATGATGCAGGCGCCTACTCCCCCCCCCCCCCCAAGTTCCAATAGATGTACAGAAACTTCTCAACGTATACGTAAGCATTTTAGCCTACGCGGACTTGTTTGGGACTAAATGGTTTGTTGTTGTTGTTATACATAAGATTTCAGCGTCCAGACCTAACGAGAGTATATACCATGCATAATCACTTTGTGAGCTAACAAGTACATCTAATTAAACCGCTTACTCTACAATTTGGCTTTTGTGGGGAGACAAAAAGGAAGTTACTAGTATTTTTCCGAATTGATCTATATGTACGGTGATAAATAAAAGTTTACCTGGATATAAAGGAAACTGCTAGCAAATACAGAAGCTGTTGATGAGAGAGCATTGGAAGATAATTCATCACAGCTCTTCGAACTGCGGCCTCTTTGGCAAACTTCAACCACTGGGGAGTTGCAAAGTTGGCAGCTTCTCCGCAATTAAATCCTGTAATATATTTATCAGGTCTTTTAGAACTGCTGCACAGAACAAGCAAAATGGATAGATGTAGATATTCAGTTTCTACGTTGTACACTATCTGCTGGTGGACCAAAATAAATTATTCTTATACATAGGTTCTACCTCAGGTTTTTTTAAGTAATAGTAGAAGCCCTGAATTTAGTATTAGAGGCATGCAGAATTAAGACTATCCTGGTTATTAACAAACCTTAAAGCAGCACTATAGACTTAGAAAGTTAAATTCTCTGAATGTTCATAAAAAAGTTGGGTAAAAACCCAATGTAGCAAAACAACTATAAAGATATGAAATCAAACAAGATCGTGCTTTGGGCAAAAAAGATCAAGTGTTCCCTAGTAAACATGGTATGTGCCTAAGATATCAAAGGTAATTTGATGTAAGAATAAAACAACAGCGCACATCAGTGCACGGGCAATCGTTGATTATTTGAGTTCACTGTCAGTCCTATAAGCATAAAAATGCATCATAGATGTAATATATGGTCTAACAATTATCATACCACAAGAATGGAACGTCGTAACAACAGATGTAAGGAAGTCTAAAGGCTGGATGCACTGACCATGACTAAACCCAACATGGTAGGCCCTTGGGAAGGTCACCACAAATTCACCAGGATGTTGTACCAACCTGAAGCACAGATGCAGAATGTGTATCAATACACAAATTGAATGTTAATGCACCATAGGCACTTGACAAGAAGACATTGACCAGTGACCATTTCAGAGCTTGTACCTACAGCAGGGCAGACCAGAGGCTACAATGACCTCAGGGGACATCAATGTGGTTTTCTCCCCAAGCACTGCCAGGGACGCTGCACGAACAAACAATCAGACATCCTTGGACTTGTAACACTGGAATGATGAATATACTGACAAGAGACAAACATCAGAAAGGGAAATACCAAGGCGGTCAGGATTGCCTCCATAGCCATGCACACGGATAACTTCCTCGAGCTCAGCGGCCCGATCCCCTGGAACCGCATACCACGTCTTGGGTGCACCGGTGTGGAGGAAGTTGAGACTGTGGAGCTCATGGTCCTCGATGTGCCATGCGAACCAACTGAAGAGCATCCCGATGTAGACCATGGGAGAGGTTACCCCGGGAACATCGTCGGGCATGAAGCGGGTGAGCGACCCTGGAGCCCGCGCAATGGCCTGAAGGTTCCAGGGGCTGCAGGACAGCTTCCACCCCGTGGCCTTGTCCCCTTCGTCAACGGAATTCGGGGCGCCCTCCCGCCTCCGCTTCTTGTGCGGGCTCCGATGCGACTGCACGGAGGCGGCGAAGCCGGATCCGGGGACGTCGTTGGCGTACTCGATGTAGATGGGGCGGTCGGCGGAGGCCTTCCAGAAGAGGGACTCGACGGCGAGCGGGGTCGGGTCGCGGAGGCCCGCGAGGTGGGCCTTGGCGAAGGCGCGGGACTTGGCCTCGAACTGGTCGAGCGTGTAGCGCTCGCCGCTCTGCCAGACCTGCTTGAGCACCTGCGGCGGCGGGCGGCCGCGGCGCGCGGTGCCGAGCTCCTGGTGGCGGGTGGTGAAGAGGGCGGCGGGGGAGGGGGAGGGGGAGGGGGCGGGGGAGGGGGATGGGGTAGGGTTGGCGGAGGAGTCGGAGGCGGCGGGGTTGGGGGTGGGGTTGGTGGAGGGGGAGGAGAGGAGGGAGCGGTTGAGGTGGGCGAAGACGTAGCGGCGGGAGGGGCGGTGGTAGGGGGGGATGACCTTGCAGATGCCGAAGGCGGCGGCCTCGCGCTCGACGCGGGAGAGGAAGGCGATGGGGTCGGCGAACTCGGACTCGGTGGGGCGGTACTCCGGGGCGCGCGGCAGGCCGCGGAGCCAGGCCGGGACGGGGGGCTCCGGCATCGGGGCGGGGCTAGGGTTTTAGGCGGCGACGACGGCGAGGCGGGGGCAGCATTTGGGAGGGGAGGGGATGGGAGGGTTTGAGGAGGGGAATGGCTCAACTACGCCAACGGGGTTGGAATGGAATGGGAACTGCGGAGGCAGACAGTGTGTGGACTCGGGTTTTTCTGCTTCTTTCTGCCGGCAGGGAAGCAAAACACGGTCGTCGGCCCGTGGGGGTAAAAAAACGCCTTCTCGGTGACGAGGCAATTTGTTGCACTGGACAGAGAGTGTTTTCTTTTCTCTTTCTTTTTTTTTTCTTTACAATAGAGGGTGGATTTTAATCTTGAGAAATTCTATCTAGAGACGCCACACCGTGTACATCTGTGGAGCGGCATCCCGTGCGCCGGCTTGCGTGTTCTCTTCGTGGTGCATGTATGCAATGATGATTCTAAATGATCAGAATTAAAAAAAAATTATCTTTTAAACCGTTAATTTAATCGATGATCCGTCTTCGTCATTGACTTTGTTTCGACAAAATCTTTAAAACTAGATCTCATGTCGACATGTTTCGATAACATTTTTTTTTTGCTCGTACTTACCACATTTGTTGCACTTAATAGTCATATTAGTAAATACTTACTTGTCTGATAAAAAATAACTTAATCGTCAAATTTTTTGAAAATTACGTATAAACATGACATCTCGATATAATCAAAATGGCAAGCACGAACAATTTTTTTAGGTGATTACGCGCAAAAATATGACAACTCAACATATTTAAAACCGATGACTACAAAAAAAAAATTGATCATCGTTTGTAAATATGACAACTCGACACAGTTAAACTAACAAACACATAAAATAGCTTTTTTGGCAAAGTTGTATGTAAATATGACAAGTTCGCATATTTAAATTGACAAACACAACCTATGACATGCTTTTATATCATGTATAATAAAAAGTGATATAAGGCTTTGTACGAAACAACATTAAAAGGTATCAATTAAGTTATTTTTTTCACGTAAATAAGTGATTAATAATATGGCAAGTGGGTCAAAAAATATGGCAAGTATGAATGGAAAAAAATAGTTGACGGAACATGTCGACATGGGATCTAGTTTCGAAGAACTCGTCGCGTGAAAGTCAATGATAAAAGCGGATCATCGATTGAATTAACGGTTTTATAGATAAAACTTTTTAAATTTCGAACATCAAAGAAAATCTTGATGACATCATTGCATACATGTAGCAGTTTTCATTATACATGATGATATCATTGCATGCATGCATGCATGAGAGAAATACTTAGTGGGGTCCGTGATTAATATGGTGTTAATTTTTGCATTGGGACGTGAGGCGCCGCTGCCTAGCGTTGTCCTTTAATCTTTACTGTCCTATCCTATCCTACTTAACTTTTCCTAATTACCTTTTCTCGAGTGAAAAAAATGGGCCCATAGATACTTTTCCTAATTACCTTTATTCGATCGTTGGTATCTCCATACCTAGTTCAATCTCGTTACCGGAAAGTCTCTTTACTTGTTTCGTTATACAAGATCCCGTGAATAACTCATTAGTCACATTGCTTGCATACTTCTTACGATGCTGTATTACGGAATGGACCCATAGATATCTTTGTGCCATACAAAGTGACAAATTTCAGTCTCGATCCATGCCAACCCAATAGACACCATCGGAGATACATGTGAAGTGATAACCCATAAGTATAGGGAATCATTTGTAGACCTTTTTAAAAATAAAATTGTTGGACCCAACGTGAAGCTAAAGGTAAAACAAATATTCTCTCAAGTTCTATCAACCATCGATACAACTCTAGCACACTTAACGCTTGCTTTACCTAAAACAAAATAAAACTAGAAGTACTTTGCGTGAATAAAACTATAAATAAATTGCAAGATAATAAATATAGTAGTGTAGTAGCGATCTTTTTGTAACACAAGAGAAGGATTTGTCCCTAGGCAATTGACTACGTTACCAGACCGATAGCAGGTTTTTATGTGGGAGAGGTCACTGCTAGCATGTCATCCCTTACTTGAAATTCTATTCACTTATGATTGGAACTATTAACAAGCATCCGCAACTACTAACGTTTAATTGAGGCAAAACCTAACCATAACATTAAGATATATACTGGTCCCCATTCAATCTAGTATCCATCAATTTCTATGTTAGTAAGAAGTATTTTGTCACTCTTGTCCTCCAATGCATAGTCCTATCAGCATACAACTAGCCCTATGGTGTGATCCACACGAGCGCTCATATGATGGACACCAAAGGAGAGCAACAATCCAAAAGCACTCTTTTAGCAGAGCAGAATGCAGGGGAAGTTGCACTCTCACTCGCAAGAATTTGTCGCACATGTTGCCCCTCGCGTGTCGATCGACCAGTAACGTCTTTCCCACCTGCTTTCCCAAATTTTGTACAAGCTCCCTTGTGAGAAGGTAAAAAGGAATACCTCAGAATTGCACCCAAATTGGCACATGGGAGAACTCAGCCGAAGCAGGGTCAGCTCCAGACTCTAGGTTGACCACCAAGAACAGGTCGCCCTTGTACTACCATGGAACACCCCTGATGACATGTTGACGATCTCCATGTTCAGAGAAATCTTGGACAAATTTATGCCCTTCCTTAGCCGTCATCTGATGGTCGCCCAAAGCCCCACGAACCTTCCAGACTCCTTTCATATGGTCGATCAACTAACGGGAATTCACCAGCAGCACTACCAAAAAGAGCCCAACAGCCGAGAAACGCGTCTGAACCGCTTTGCGAGCACCCGAAAATGTTCACGGTCAAGGTTCTCTTAACCGGCTCCACATTAGAGCGGGCAAGCTCCTTACCCGGCCCGTGGCTGGCTTCACTAGCATCATGTGAACGTTGGGTAATGTAGCATAAATTCAAAAAAAATCCTACGCATATTCAGAACTTCCTATGGAGAGACCAGCAACGAGAGAGGGGTGAGTGCATCTTCATACCTTTGAAGATCGCTAAGCGGAAGCGTTGCTAGAACGCGGTTGATGGATTCGTACTCGCGGCGATTCATATCTCGGTGTGATTCCAATCTAGTGCCGAACCACGGCACCTCCGCGTTCAACACACGTGCAGCCCGGTGACGTCTCCCGCACCTTGATCCAACAAGGAGGAGGGAGAGGTTGGGGAAGATATTCGGCAGCACGACGGCGTGGTGTCAATGAAGAGACGAGGTCTCCCGGCAGGGCTTCACCAAGCACCGTGGGAGGAGGAGGAAGGAGGGGAGCAGGGCTGCGCTGAGAGGAGAAGAAAACGGTGTGCAAAACAGCCCCAAAACTCCCACTATATATAGGAGGAGGGGAGGGGGTGCCACCCCTAGGGTTCCCACCCTAGGTGGTGCGGCAGCCCCCCCCCCAGATGGGAGGTGTGGTGGCCAGGGTAGGGGGAGGGGGTGGCGCACCCCTAGGTGGGCCTTAGGCCCACCAACGCCTAGGGTTCCCCCCCCCCTCTCCTCCTCCTGCGCCATGGGCCCCTTTGTGGGAGGCGCACCAGCCCACTTTGGGTTGGTTTCCCACCACCTTTTGGCCCATGCTACCTCTTGGGGAAGGTGGCCCCTCTCGGTGGACCCCCGGACCATTTTCGGTGGTCACGGTGGTCCCGGTACGCTACCGGTGACGTCCAAAACATTTCCGGTGTCCAAAACCATCCATCCTATATATCAATCTTTAACTCCGAACCATTCCGGAACTCCTCGTGACGTCTGGGATCTCATCCGGGACTCCAAAAAACTTTCGGTAACCTCGTATAACATTTCCCTATAACCCTAGCGTCATCGAACCTTAAGTGTGTAGACCCTACGGGTTCGGGAAACATGCAGACATGACCGAGACGCTCTCGGCCAATAACCATCAGCGGGATCTGGATACCCATGGTGGCTCCCACACGTTCCACGATGATCTCATCGGATGAACCACGATGTCAAGGATTCAATCAATCCCGTATACAATTCCCTTTGTGTGTCGGTATAGAACTTGCCCGAGATTTGATCGTCGGTATACCTATACCTTGTTCAAGCTCGTTACCGGTAAGTCTCTTTACTCGTTCCGTAGCACGTCATCGTGTGACTAACTCCTTAGTCACATTGAGCTCATGATGATGTTCTACCGAGTGGGCCCAGAGATACCTCTCCGTCACACGGAGTGACAAATCCCGATCTTGATTCGTACCAACCCAACACACACTTTCAGAGGTACCCGTAGTGCACCTTTAGAGTCCCCCAGTTACATTGTGATGTTTGATACACCCAAAGCACTCCTACGGTATCCGGGAGTTGCACAATCTCACGGTCGAAGGAAAAGACACTTGACATTAGAAAAGCTTTAGCATACGAACAATACGATCTAGTGCTATGCTTAGGATTGGGTCTTGTCCATCACATCATTCTCCCAATGATGTGATCCCGTTTGTCAATGACATCTAATGTCCATGATCAGGAAACCATGATCATCTATTGATCAACGAGCTAACCAACTAGAGGCTTGCTAGGGACACATTGTGATCTATTTATTCACACATGTATTACTGTTTCCTGTTAATACAATTATAGCATGGGTAATAGACGATTATCATGAACAAGGAAATATGATAATAACCATTTTATTATTGCCTCTAGGGCATATTTCCAACACTCTCCCACTTGCACTAGAGTCAATAATCTAGTTACATTGTGATGTATCGAACACCCATAGTATTATGGTGTTGATCATGTTTTGCTCGAGGAAGAGGTTTAGTCAACAGGTCTGCAATATTCAGATCCGTGTGTACTTTACAAATATCTATCACTCCACTCTGGACATGGTCCTGGATGGAGTTGTAGCGGTGTTTGATGTGCTTGGTCTTCCTATGAAACCTGGGCTCCTTGGCTATGGCAATGGCCCCGGTGTTATCACAGAAGAGCGTCATTGGACCCGACGCGCTTGGAACCACTCCAAGGTCGGTGATGAGCTCCTTCATCCAAATTCCTTCATGAGCCGTTTCTGAAGCAACTATGTACTCCGCTTCACATGTAGATGTGATGACCCACAAGTATAGGGGATCAATCGTAGTCCTTTCGATAAGTAAGAGTGTCGAACCCAACGAGGAGCAAAGGCTCTTATAAACGGTTTTCAACAAGGTAATAACTGCAAGCACTCAAAGTAGCGGTAACAAGTGATGGTGTAGTGAGGTGAAACGTAGCAGGTGAAAAGTAACAAGTAACAAGTAACAGCAACGGTGCATCAAAGTGGCCCAATCCCTTTTGTAGCAAGGGACAAGCCTGAACAAAGTCTTATAGGAGGAAAAACGCTCCCGAGGACACACGGGAATTTCTGTCATGCTAGTTTCCTCATGTTCATATGATTCGCGTTCGTTACTTTGATAGTTTGAGATGTGGGTGGACCGGCGCTTGGGTACTGCCCTTACTTGGACAAGCATCCCACTTATGATTAACCCCTCTCACAAGCATCCGCAACTACAAAAGAAGAATTAAGACAATGTCTAACCATAGCATTAAACTAGTGGATCCAAATCAGCCCCTTACGAAGCAACGCATGGACTGGGGTTTAAGCTTCTGTCACTCTAGCAACCCATCATCTACTTACTACTCCCCAATGCCTTCCTCTAGACCCAAATAATGGTGAAGTGTTATGTAGTCGACATTCACATAACACCACTAGAGGAAAAACAACATACAACATATCAAAATACCGAACGAATACCAAATTCACATGACTATTATTAGCATGACTTATCCCATGTCCTCAGGAACAAAAGTAACTACTCACAAAGCATAATCATAATCATGATCAGAGGTGTAATGAGTAGCATCAAGGATCTGAACATAAACTCTTCCACCAAGTAATCCAACTAGCATCAACTACAAAGAGTAATCAACACTACTAGCAACCTTACAAGTACCAATCGGAGTCGCGAGACGGAGATTGGTTACAAGTGATGAACTAGGGTTTGGAGATGAGATGGTGCTGATGAAGATGTTGATGGAGACGAGTCCCCTCCGATGAGAGGAGTGTTGGTGATGACGATGGCGACGATTTCCCCCTCTGGGAGGGAAGTTTCCCCAGCAGGATCGTCCTGCCGAAGCTCTAGATTGGTTGTGATCAAGTTCCGCCTCATGGCGGCAGAGAATCCACGAAAAAGCTCCGCCTTGATTTTTTTCCGGACGAAACCCTTCATATAGCAGAAGAGGGGGGCATAGGGCCACCAGGGTGCCCACAAGCCCTGTTAACGCGCCCACCAGGATTGTGGGCCCCTGGAGCTCCCCTCTGACACTTCTTTCGCCCAGTATTTTTTATATATTCCCAAAAAATTCCACGTTGATTTTCATGGCATTTGGAGTTGCGCGGAATAGAGGACTCAAACTTGCTCCTTTTCCAGTCCAGAATTCTAGCTGTCGGTATTCTCCCTCTTCAAATAAACCTTGCAAAATAAGAGAGAAAAGGCATAAGTATGGTACCACAAAGTATAATAACAATCCAAAAAGCGATAAATATCAACATGAAAACATGATGCAAAATGGACGTATCAAGATGCTGCCATGACTTCTTGTTTGCTGCTGGACCAGCTCACTGCCCCACCATTCAAAACATATACGTATCCGGTCTGTGACTTAGAGTCATCCGGATCTGTGTCGAAGCTAGCATCGACGTAACCCTTTACGACGAGCTCTTCGTCACCTCCATAAACGAGAAACATCTCCTTAGTCCTCTTCAGGTACTTAAGGATATTCTCGACCGTTGTCCAGTGTTCCATACCGGGATCATTTTAGTACCTCCCTACCAAACTTATTGCAAGGTTTATATCAGGTCTGGTACACAACATGGCATACATTAGAGAGCCTACGACTGAAGCATAGGGGACAATACTCATCTTCTCTCTATCTGCTGCCGTGGTCGGTGACTGGGTCTTACTCAATCTCACACCTTGCAAAACTGGCAAGAACCCCTTCTTTGAGTTTTCCATATTGAACTTCTTCAATATTTTGTCAATGTATGTACTTTGCAAAAGACCTATGAGGCATCTCGATCTATCTCTATAGATCTTGATGCCTAATATGTATGCAGCTTCTCCAAGGTCCTTCATTGAAAAACTCTTGTTCAAATAGGCCTTTATGCTCTCCAACATCTCTATATTATTCCCCATCAATAATATGTCATCCACATACAGTACGAGGAAAGCTACAAAGCTCCCACTCACTTTCTTGTACAGACAGGCTTCTCCATAAACCTGTATGAACCTAAACGCTTTAATCACCTCATTAAAGCGAATGTTCCAACTCCGAGATGCTTGCACCAGCCCACAGATGGAGCGCTGGAGCTTGCACACTTTGTTAGCACCCTTAGGGTCGACAAAACCTTCTGGTTGCATCATATACAACTCTTCCTTAAGATTCCCGTTAAGGAACGCTGTTTTGACGTCCATTTGCCAAATTTCATAATCATAAAAGGCGGCAATTTCTAACATGATTCGGACTGATTTCAGCTTCGCTACGGGAGAGAAAGTCTCTTCGTAGTCAACTCCTTGAATTCGTCGAAAACCCTTTGCGACAAGTTGAGCTTTATAAACGGTCACATTACCGTTTGCATCAGTCTTCTTCTTGAAGATCCATTTATTTTCTATGGCTCGCCGGTCATCGGGCAAGTCCACCAAAGTCCATACTTTGTTCTCATACATGGATCCTATCTCGGATTTCATAGCCTCGAGCCATTTGTTGGAATCTGGGTCCGCCATTGCTTCTTCATAGTTCGAAGGTTCACCGTTGTCTAACAACATGATTTCCATCACAGGGTTGCCGTACCACTCTGGTGCGGAGTGTGCCCCTGTGGACCTTCGCGGTTCGGTAGTAACTTGTTCCGAAGCTTCATGATCATTATCGTTAACTTCCTCTTCAGTTGGTGTAGGCGCCACAGGAACAATTTCCCGCGCTGCGCTACTTTCCTGTTCGAGAGAGGGTGTAATTACCTCATCAAGTTATACTTTCCTCCCACTTACTTCTTTCGAGAGAAACTCTTTCTCTATAAAGGATCCATTCTTGGCAACAAAGGTTTTACCTTCGGATCTAAGATAGAAGGTATACCCAATAGTTTCCTTAGGGTATCCTATGAATACGCATTTCTCCGCTTTGGGTTCGAGCTTATCTGGTTGAAGTTTCTTCACATAAGCATCGCAACCCCAAACTTTAACAAACGACAACTTAGGTTTCTTGCCAAACCATAGTGCATACGGTGTCGTCTCAATGGATTTAGACGGTGCCCTATTTAAAGTGGATGCTGCAGTTTCTAACGCGTATCCCCAAAATGATAGCGGTAAGTCGGTAAGAGACATCATAGATTGTACCATATCTAATAAAGTGTGATTACGACGTTCAGACACTCCGTTGCGTTGCGGTGTGCCAGACGGCGTCAGTTGTGAAACGATTCCACACTTCCTTAGGTGTGTGCCAAACTCGTGACTCAAATATTCTCCTCCACGATCAGATTATAGACACTTAATTTTTCTGTCACGTTGATTCTCAACCTCACTCTAAAATTCCTTGAACTTTTCAAAGATCTCAGATTTGTGCTTCATCAAATACATATACCCATACCTACTCAAATCATCGGTGAGAGTGAGAACATAACGGTAGCCACCGCGAGATTCAACGTTCATTGGACCACACACATCAATATGTATTATTTCCAATAAGTCAGTCGCTCTCTCCATTATTCCTGAGAATGGAGTCTTAGTCATCTTGCCCATGAGGCACGGTTCGCATGTGTCAAATGATTCAAAGTCAAGAGACTCTAATAGTCCATCAGTATGGAGCTTCTTCATGCGCTTAACACCGATATGACCAAGGCGGCAGTGCCACAAGTATGTGGGACTATCATTATCAACTTTACATCTTTTGGTACTCACACTATGCATATGTGTAACATCAGGATCGAGATTCATCAAGAATAAACCATTCACCAGCGGAGCATGACCATAAAACATATCACTCATATAAATAGAACAACCATTGTTCTCTGACTTAAATGAGTAGCCATCTCGCATTAAGCAAGACCCTGATACAATATTCATGCTCAAAGCTGGTACTAAATAACAATGATTAAGGTTTAAAACTAATCCCGACGGTAGATGTAGAGGTAGCGTGCCGACGGCGATCACATCGACCTTGGAGCCATTCCCGACGTGCATCGTCACCTCGTCCTTGGCCAGTCTCCGCTTATTCCGCAGTTCCTGCTTTGAGTTGCAAATGTGAGCAATAGCACCGGTATCAAATACACAGGAGCTACTACGAGCACTTGTAAGGTACACATCAATAACATGTATATCACATATACCTTTAACGTTGTCGGCCTTCTTGTCCGCTAAGTACTTGGGGCAGTTCCGCTTCCAGTGACCTTTTCCCTTGCAATAGAAGCACTCAGTCTCAGGCTTGGGTCCATTATTTTTCTTCTTCCCGGCATCTGGCTTACCGGGCACGGCAACGGCTTTGCCGTCTTTCTTGAAGTTCTTCTTACCCTTGCCCTTCTTGAAACTGGTGGTCTTGTTGACCATCAACACTTGATGCTCTTTCTTGATTTCTACTTCTGCACACTTGAGCATCGAGTACAACTCGGGAATGGTCTTCTCCATCCCTTGCATGTTGTAGTCCAGCACAAAACCTTTGTAGCTTGGTGGGAGAGACTCGAGGATTCTGTCAATTATAGCATCATCCGGAAGTTCGACTCCAAGTGAAGTCAGACGACCGTGTAACCCAGACATTTTGAGTATGTGCTCACTGACAGAACTGTTCTCCTCCATCTTACAGCTAAAGAACTTGTCGGAGACTTCATATCTCTCGACACGGGCATGAGCTTGAAAAACCAGTTTCAGCTCTTGGAACATCTCATATGCACCGTGTTGTTCAAAACGCTTTTGGAGCCCCGTTTCCAAACTGTATAGCATGCCACACCTAACCAGAGAGTAGTCATCACTCCGCGTTTGCCAGACGTTCAGAATGTCCTGGGCTGCTACGGGAGCGGGAGGGTCACCTAGCGGCGCATCAAGGACATAAGCCTTTTTAGCTGCTTCAAGGATGAGCTTCAAGTTGCGGACCCAGTCTGCATAGTTGCTACCATCATCTTTCAGCTTGTTTTTCTCTAGGAATGCGTTGAAATTGAGGTTGATGTTCACCATCTACAATATTTATAAAGACAACTTTTAGACTAAGTTCATGACAATTAAGTTCATTTAATCAAATTAAGTATGAACTCCCACTTAAATCGACATCCCTCTAGTCATCTAAGTGATACATGATCCATGTTGACTAACCCGTGTCCGATCATCACGTGAGACGGACTAGTCACCATGGTGAGCAACTTCATGCTGATCGTATTCAACCATACGACTCATGTTCGACCTTTCAGTCTCTTGTATTCGAGGTCATGTCTGTACATGCTAAGCTCATCGAGTCAACCTAGGTGTTTCGCGTGTGTAAATCTGGCTTACACCTGTTGTATGCGAACGTTAGAATCTATCACACCCGATCATCACGTGGTGCTTCGAGACAACGATCCTTCACAACGGTGCACACTTAGGGGAATACGTTCTCGAAATTTTAAGAGGGATCGTCTTATTATGCTACCGTCGTTCTAAGCAATAAGATGAAAAACATGATAAACATCACAATGCAATCATATAGTGACATGATATGGCCATTATCATCTTTGCTCTTTCGATCTCCATCTTCAGGCATCGCATGATCATCATTGTCACTGGCGTGACACCATGATCTCCATCATCATGATCTCCATCATCCTGTCTCCGTGAAGTCGTCACGCCAACTACTACTATCACTACTACTATAGCTAACCGTTAGCAATGAAGTAAAAGTAGTAAGCACATGGCGTTGCATCTCATACAATAAATTAAGACAACTCCTATGGCTCCTGCCGGTTGTCATACTCATCGACATGCAAGTCGTGAAACATATTACAATAACATGACCAACTCATACATCATACATGCAACATCACAACTTTGGCCATATCACATCACATGTCAAACCCTGCAAAAACAAGTTAGACGTCCTCTAATTGTTGTTGCAAGTTTTACGTGGCTGATTTGGATTTCTAGCAAGAACGCCTTCTTACCTACGTGACAGCCACAACGATGATATGCCAAAGCTATTTATCCTTCATAAGGACCCTTTTCATCAAATCCAATCCGACTAGAGTAGGAGAGACAGACACCCGCTAGCCACCTTTATGCACGGTGTGCATGTTTGTCGGTGGAACCAGTCTCACATAAGCGTACGTGTAAGGTCGGTCTGGGCCGCTTCATCCCACAATACCGTCGAAAAAGAATAAGACTAGTAGCGGCAAGCAATTGACAAATCATCGCCCACAACCTTTTGTGTTCTACTCGTGCATAGAATCTACGCATAGAAAACCTGGCTCGGATGCCACTGTTGGGTAACGTAGCATAAATTCAAAAAAATTCCTACGCATATTCAGATCTTCCTATGGAGAGACCAGCAACGAGAGAGGGGTGAGTACATCTTCATACCTTTGAATATCGCTAAGCGGAAGCGTTACTAGAACGCGGTTGATCGAGTTGTACTCGCGGCGATTCATATCGCGGTGTGATTCCAATCTAGTCACGAACCACGACACCTCCGCGTTCAACACACGTGCAGCCCGGTGACATCTCCCGCACCTTGATCCAGCAAGGAGGGGGATAGGTTGGGGAAGATCTTTGGCAGCACGATGGTGTGGTGTCGATGGAGAGACGAGGTCTCCCGGCAGGGCTTCGCCAAGCACCGTGGGAGGAGGAGGAAGGAGGGGAGCAGGGCTGCGCCGAGAGGAGAAGAAAATGGTGTGCAAAACAGCCCCCAAACCCCCACTATATATAGGAGGAGGGGAGGGGTGCCACCCCTAGGGTTCCCACCCTAGGTGGTGCGGCAGCCCCCCAGATGGGAGGTGCGGCGGCCAGGGCACGGGGAGGGGGTGGCGCACCCCTAGGTGAGCCTTAGGCCCACCAGCGCCTAGGGTTTCCCCCCTCTCCTCCTCCTGCGCCATGGGACCCTTTCTGGGAGGCACACCAGCCCACTTTGGGCTGGTTTCCCACCACCTTTTGGCCCATGCTACCTCTTGGGGAAGGTGGCCCCTCTCGATGGACCCCCGAGACCATTTCCGGTGGTCCCGGTGGTCCCGGTACGCTACCGGTGACGCCAGAAACATTTTTGGTGTCCAAAACCATCCACCCTATATATCAATCTTTACCTCTGGACCATTCCGGAGCTCCTCGTGACGTCCGTGATCTCATCCGGGACTCCGAACAAAATTCGGTAACCTTGTATAACATTTCCCTATAACCCTAGCGTCATCGAACCTTAAGTGTCTAGACCCTACAGGTTCGGGAAACATGCACACATGACCGAGACGCTCTCCGGCCAATAACCACCAGCGGGATCTGGATACCCATGGTGTCTCCCACATGTTCCACGATGATCTCATCGGATGAACCACGATGTCAAGGATTCAATCAATCCCGTATACAATTCCCTTTGTCTGTCGGTATAGAACTTGCCCGAGATTTGATTGTCGGTATACCTATACCTTGTTCAATCTCGTTACCCGTAAGTCTCTTTACTCGTTTCGTAGCACGTCATCGTGTGACTAACCCCTTATTCACATTGAGCTCATGATGATGTTCTACCGAGTGGGCCCAGAGATACCTCTCCGTCACACGGAGTGACAAATCCCGATCTTGATTCGTACCAACCCAACACACACTTTCAGAGGTACCCGTAGTGCACCTTTATAGTCACCCAGTTAAGTTGTGATGTTTGATACACCCAAAGCACTCCTACTGTATCCAGGAGTTGCACAATCTCACGGTCGAAGGAAAAGACACTTGACATTAGAAAAGCTTTAGCATACGAACAATACGATCTAGTGCTATGCTTAGGATTGGGTCTTGTCCATCACATCATTCTCCCAATTATGTGATCCCGTTTATCAATGGCATCTAATGTCCATGATCAGGAAACCATGATCATCTATTGATCAACGAGCTAGCCAACTAGAGGCTTGCTAGGGACACATTGTGATCTATTTATTCACACATGTATTACTATTTCTTGTTAATACAATTATAGCATGAATAATAGACGATTATCATGAAAAAAGAAATATGATAATAACCATTTTATTATTGCCTCTAGGGCATATTTCCAACAGTGAAGCCAGGCACCCAGCCGCCAACAAGGACCCCGGCGCATCCCCCGCGGACTTCGACCCCAACCCTGGCATCACCGACGAAGCCATCTTCTTGGGGGGGGGGGGGGTACACGTGACTCTATGAGCATGGTTAATAATATAGCCAACAATCGGATATAAGGAGTTGTCATGTCAGATAAAGCCAACCTAATAGCCGGCATATACAATATTAAGTTTTAGATGTGTACTACTTTAGTAGTAGTTAGGCCACCTTACAATCTCATAAAGTGTCTTGGGTCTCGTGCTACAGCTGGCTACTCACCAAGAGCCCGCTTCTCTTCTCTCTCCTCCTCTCTCCTCCAACTAAGCAAGGGTATAATATTCTAATCCTTATAGCCTGCCTATGTCAACTTATTGTACTTGCTCTATCACGCACACGAACGAGCACCTAAAGTTCGTGTAGCAGAGCCCGGAGTGGCTTTCCAAGGAGGTGGATGGGGATCGAATCACCTGGAGCCTCCTAAATAGCATATCAACCATGGGCTTGTAAATACCCTCATTATTCTCCAAATATGTGAATAGTTTTCTACATTGTATAAACATTATCTAAAAAGGTCATGACCATATTTTCAAAAGTGCCAATATTTTCAAAATGTGCAGCATGAAGAGTTTTCTACATATTTACAAATAAATTTTAATATTGCCATTACTTTTTTATAAAAGTGTTTTCATTTTTTTGAATGGTACAAACATTTTTATAAGTTGCACGAGTAAAATGTTTAGAATCCAGGACCTCTTAAAAATGCATGGTGAACGCTTTAAAAGTTTGAGTAAAATTATTTTTGGAACACATATTTTTATAATATTTTGGTACGTGTAAAAAAGAGATAAATACACAAACGGTCATTTGTATTTGAGTCGAAAGTACACAACGGTCATTGAACTTTAAAATACTATCATTACGGTCATTGTATATGGGTTGAGGTGATTATATGGTCACTAACTCGTCGTATAGCTTTGTATTATGTCGAGTTGAGCGGTCAAACATCATCGGCAATTTTTCAAACCCCCCTCGAATTACCTGACACTACCCGCACTCCCATTGGTTCCCCTCAGTCGTCTCCTCTCCCCCGAGCTTCTCCATTCCCATTTTCGCCACCTCCATCAACGGCAAATCCCGGCCAACTCACGCCAGGAAGGACTTGCTGACCTTTTCCGAGACCCTTTCCTTCCCTTTTATTGATTCCATGGCATGGTACAGTCGATTAAGCCCCACCACAAACTCTGGTTATCAGAAGAGAGAGCAGGAGGAGAAACTTTGAGCTTGGCATCCATGGACGGCGGCAGCACGACAGCAAGTGGTGGAGGTGCACGGGTATGCACTTCCGTTGTGGCCGTCCAGGAGGCCGCGACCCTCACGGGCGCCGATGAGCAGGCCGTGGGTCTACACGACAGTCAGCGAGTGCATCCGGGAGCGCAGTTCCGGCGTCGTCATCTTCCTCCCTTGCATTGCTCCCCCTCTCTCGTTAGTGATACTCCACCTCGTTTCTTAACTCTGAAACTGTGATTCTCGAGTACAAAGTAGTAGGTGAGGCGAGGCTTCATGAAATCAATTCTTCCCCGTGCAGTGGTGAGGCGAGGCTAGCATGCTCGACGCCAGGAGAGAGTGCATGGTGGTGTGCTACCAAATTCGTGACGACGCGCGTGATGACGATATGATGTATATACGTCTCGCCCCTCGTTGGATACCCCAAGTGGAAGGTGGAGATGTAATGAGCAGAAATTTCCCTCACACACAGACTATAAGGTTTATCGAACCAGGAGGACTCCTAGGCTGAACAAGTAGGTGTCTTCCACCCTAGCGCTAGCAGAAGATGTGGACATGCACACACAACAAATAACTTTGCTCCCAACGAGTACAGAGAGGTTGTCAATCTCTCTGGCCTTGTAGTTTGCAAAGGATCAAAACACAAGCGGGAAGGTAATAGTGATTGCAACGGAAAAGTAAAGGAAAACGATAAATGATGGAGGTGTAAACAATGATGGTGATATGAACCGGAGTCACAAGATGTTCACTAGTGATGTCTCTCTCCCAAAAGACGATAAACAACTATGCTAGGGTAAACAAATCACAGTTGGGCAATTGACAAAATTATGATCGCACCGCAATACTAATTATGCTCCTTGATAGTATGAGGTCAATAGTAATGGGAAGTACGCCAAGACAAGTAGACCGTTTATTCATCAGCATCTACTTACTAATCATCCACCTTGAGATATCTATCCAGAACATCTCTCAGGCATTAAGTTGCGAGCCCCACCCAAAAGTGTAAACTCAAAGCAACGGACAACTGCATTAACGAACTATGCGTAAGGTAAACAATCCTTGCAACCGTGGTCACAAGCATCGTTGTTTTCTCAAGTATAGGGGATCAATCATAGTCCTTTCGATAAGTAAGAGTGTCGAACCCAACGAGGAGCAGAAGGATCTGACAAGTGGTTTTTAGCAAGGTAAAATCTGCAGGCACTGAAATTATCGATAACAAGTGATTGCGTGGTGAGATGATTCGTAGCAAGCAACAAGTAACAAAAGTAGCAACGGTGCAGCAAAGTGGCCCAATCCCTTTTGTAGCAAGGGACAAGTCTAGACAAAGTCTTATAGGAGGAAAAACGCTCCCGAGGACACACGGGAATTTCTGTCATGCTAGTTTCATCATGTTCATATGATTCGCGTTCGTTACTTTGATAGTTTGATATGTGGGTGGACCGGCGCTTGGGTACTGCCCTTACTTGGACAAGCATCCCACTTATGATTAACCCCTCTCGCAAGCATCTGCAACTACGAAAGAAGAATTAAGACAAAGTCTAACCATAGCATTAAACTAGTGGATCCAAATCAGCCCCTTGCGAAGTAACGCATAAACTAGGGTTTAAGCTTGTGTCACTCTAGCAACCCATCATCTACTTACTACTTCCCAATGCCTTCCTCTAGGCCCATATAATGGTGAACTGTTATGTAGTCAACATTCACATAACACCACTAGAGGAAAAACAACATACAACATATCAAATTACCGAACAAATACCAAATTCACATGACTACTATTAGCATGACTTATCCCATGTCCTCGGGAACAAAAGTAACTACTCACAAAGCATAATCATATTCATGACTAGAGAGGTAACGAGTAGCATCAAGGATCTGAACATAAACTCTTCCACCAAATAATCCAACTAGCATCAACTACAAGGAGTAATCAACACTACTAGCAACCTTACAAGTACTAATCGGAGTCGCGAGACGGAGATTGGTGACAAGTGATGAACTAGGGTTTGGAGATGAGATGGTGCTGATGAAGATGTTGATTGTGAAGAGTCCCCTCCGATGAGAGGAGTGTTGGTGATGACGATGACGACAATTTCCCCCTCCGGTAGGGAAGTTTCCCCGGCAGGATCGTCCTGCCGGAGCTCTAGATTGGTTCTGCTCAAGTTCCGCCTCGTGGCGATGGCGAAACCACGAAAAAGCTCCTCCCTGATTTTTTCCTGGACGAAACCCTCCATATAGCAAAAGAGGGGGGCAAGTGCGCCAGCAGGGTGCCCGCAAGCCCCCATGGCGCAGCCTGGGGGGTGGCCGCGCCGTGCAGGCTTGTGGCCACCCCCTGGCGCCCCTCTGGCGCTTCTTCGGTCCAGTATTTTTGATAAATTGGGGAAAAAGGCCCCGTTGATTTTCACGGCGTTTGGAGTTGCGCAGAATAGGTATCTCAACTTTGCTCCACTTCCAGGCCAGAATTCCAGTTGCCGGTATTCTCCCTCTTCATGTAAACCTTGCAAAATAAGAGAGAAAAGGTATAAGAATAGTTTCGTGAAGTGAAATAACAGCCAAAGAAGCGATAAATATCATCATGAAAACATGATGCAAAATGGACGTATCAACTCCCCCAAGCTTAGACCTCGCTTGTCCTCAAGCAAAAGCCTAGCTCAATAAATATGTCCACATGTTTAGGGAGAGAGGTGTCGACACAACAAGATACGAACATGCATGCATCATGATCAAGATCATAACAGCAATACCAACATATAATCTCTCATGCTAAAGTGATAATTCCTTCACAAAGTAAAGCATGGATCAAGAACCTTACCGAGAAGTAATAACCGATAGCCTTTAGTCATTGAAGCAATTGCAATTTATCACAACATCAGAAAGAGTCAAATAAGAGCTTCTAAAGCAAATCCACATACTCAATCATTCTTTCTTTCTCTACAATTTCTACAACTCACGTGGTACTCACGAGATCAAAGTTTCAGCTGTACATAGAGAAAGATAGGGGCTTATAGTATTGCCTCCCAACTGCTTACCTCAAGGGTAATGTCAACAATAATAATTCATGAATCCCTACCTCCAAGTTGACATATGTATATAGATCTTTCCAAAGCATGTGACGGTAGCCAAGACAAAGGCAAAATAAGGAATTGGTGAAGATCGCCATGACTCTTTCAAGGGCAAAAAGTAAAGGTACAAGATAGGCCCTTCGCAGAGGGAAGCAGAGGTTGTCATGCGCTTTTGAGGTTTGGATGCGTGTCCTCTTAGTGTAGAGGAACGTCACTTTATATTGCCTCCTGTGATAAAGAACTTTATTATACAGTCTGTTGCTTTTATGTCTTCCTCATCACAGGTTCGTACAAAGCTTATTTTCCACAAACTAATAGATCATACATATTAGAGAGCAATTTTTATTGCTTGCACCGATGACAACTTACTTGAGGGATCTTATTCAATCCATAGGTAGGTATGGTGGACTCTCATGGCAAAACTAGTTTGAAGGTTTATGGATGCACAAGTAGTATATCTACTTGGTGCGGGAGGTTTTGGCTAATATGAGGTGGAAGCAATCGTCACATGCTAAGGGATCTCTAATCATATAACATTGTTCAGAGCCAAGCAAACACAATTCATTACGTTGTCTTCCTTGTCCAACATCTACTTATATGCATGCAGTTTGGTGAGTGTTCACAATCATAGATGGTGTCAGAGATAATATATTTATATGTGAACCTCTCCTTATTTATCACTTCCTATTAATTGCAACAATAACCAAGGTCTACGTTTGCCTACACTCAACAAGTTTCAATACTCATTCTTTTTATATGTGAAGCCATCACTTCCCATAAGATCATTACATGATCTTTCATGCTTTTGTTCTATTCGCACTCTTTTGATCATGGCAAGAGGCAAAGCCCTTCAACTAAGACACTCTTTATTATATGGCTCACGAGCAAGAATACATCGGGGGTGACACAAAGCAAAACTCAAAACTAAAACACTAAGACTTTTAAACTACTAGAGAAAAAGAAAACCGAAAAGGAAAACTAAAACAAAGGTAAAGACAAAAGATGTGATGGTGATACGATACCGGGGCAACTCCCCCAAGCTTGGCAAAAGCCAAGGGGATTGCCCATACCAATGCTCAGTTGTCTTCCTTTGGTGGTGATGGTGGTGAAATTGCAACCTTTAATTCCAAGAGGGCCATCAGTCTTTGATTTATACTTTAGAGATATGTGATATGTTTTTCCAGTAAAACAACTTCACGAGTGAGACAAGTATTGCGACCACGAGTTGTTTCACAAAACCTCAAGAGTTCAATCAAGGAGGGAGACAGTAGGTGGAGGTAAGGTTGGAGGAAATCCACTTCTTCAACTTCTTCCTTGTTGAGCACAGATTGCACTTCGTCCCATGCCTGATCCTTCTCCTTAGCCTTGCCCTTGATTTCTTTAGGTAGCCTCTCCTTAGCCTCCATGAACTCCATCCTTTTCAGATCAGCATGAACTTCTCCATAGATTTGACGGAGGTTGTTCTCCCCCATAGATTCCTCGGACGACATCTTGACCTAGATCTGCGGCAGAAAACAGGCTCGAAACGAAAAACAAAGGAAATCTGCGTGATGCAGGGGTCAGACCAAATGGAAGTATATATAATGATTTTTTCTAGACCAGAAGGAGTACCCTGCACGAAAATGGAGTCTAGGAGGCACACGAGGTGGCCACAAGCCCTCACGGCGCGGCCAGGGGGTGGGCCCGCGCCGTGCAGGCTTGTCGCCTCCTCGCGCACTTTTCGGACTACTTCCAATTTTTGTATTTTTTCAAATATTCCAAAACGGAGAAAATTTCCTACTGGAAAAGTTTTGGACTCTGTTTTCTTACCGAATCATATACCTCTTCGTTTTTGGAGTCTGAAACAGGCTGATAAATATCCCTTAGGTATTCTTCCGGAGTTATGGTATTGATGATATTGCTTTCAACATTTATGGGAGTACCTGAGATATAATGCTTGATTCTCTGCCCATTTACCACTCTCGGACAATTACCTTCCGTGTTGTTGATCTTGATAGCACCGGAACGATATACTTCCTCAACAACATAGGGACCTTCCCATTTAGAGAGAAACTTGCCTGCAAAGAATCTTAAACGAGAGTTATATAGCAAGACATAATCACCTACACCGAACTCACGCTTTTGTATCCTCTTATCATGCCACCTCTTAACCTTCTCTTTGAACAGCTTGGCATTCTCATATGCCTGAGTTCTCCACTCATCAAGCGAGCTAATATCAAATAACCTCTTCTCACCGGCAAGTTTGAAATCAAAGTTGAGCTCTTTGATTGCCCAATAAGCTTTATGCTCTAGCTCAAGAGGTAAATGACATGCTTTCCCATACACCATTTTGTACGGAGACATGCCCATGGGATTCTTATAGGCAGTCCTATAAGCCCACAGTGCATCATCGAGCTTCTTAGACCAATTCTTTCTAGACCTGTTGACAGTCTTTTGCAGAATTAGTTTAATATCTCTATTACTTAGCTCTACTTGACCACTGGACTGAGGGTGATAGGGAAACGCAATTCTATGGCTGACATCGTACTTAGCAAGCGTTTTACGGAAAGCACCATGAATGAAGTGTGAACCACCGTATATCTAGGGACTCCAAATCTAGGGAAGATAACTTCTTTCAGCATCTTGATAGAGGTGTTTTGATCAGCACTACTAGTGGGGATAGCTTCTACCCACTTAGTGACGTAATCAAGAGCAACTAAGATGTGAGTATACCCATTGGATTTTGGAAAAGGTCCCATATAATCAAAGCCCCAAACATCAAATGGTTCAATGACAAGTGAATAGTTCATAGGCATTTCCTGACGTTTGCTAATATTACCTATTCTTTGACATTCTCACAAGTCAAGACAAACTTACGGGCATCCTTGAAGAGAGTGGGCCAATAGAAACCTGATTGCAATACCTTGTGTGCAGTTCTATCTCCCGCATGGTGTCCTCCGCAGGCCTCGGAGTGACACTTCTGTAGGATTTGTCCCTGTTCATGTTCACGTACACAACGTCTAATAACACCATCTACTCCTTCCTTATAAAGGTGAGGATCATCCCAGAAGTAATGTCTCAAGTCAAAGAAGAATTTCTTCTTTTGCTTGTATGTGAAACTAGGTGGTATGTATTTCGCAACGATATAGTTTGCATAATTAGAATACCACGGTGCACTACGTGAAGCATTGATGACATTCAATTGCTCATCGGGAAAACTATCATCAATAGGTTGTGGGTCATCAAGAACGTTCTCCAACCTAGACAAGTTATCTGCTACTAGGTTATCAGCACCCTTTCTGTCGACAACGTGCAAATAAAATTCTTGTAGCAAGAGAACCCATCTGATAAGTCTAGGTTTAGCGTCCTTCTTCTTCATGAGGTACTTAATAGTAGCATGATCAGTGTGAATAGTGACTTCGGAATCAACTATGTAAGACCTAAACTTTTCACATGCAAACACGACTGCTAAAAACTCCTTCTCCGTAGCAGCATAGTTTCTCTCGGCACCGTCTAGAGTTTTACTAGCGTAGTGAATAACATTCAACTTCTTGTCAACTCTTTGCCCTAGAACATCACCAACAGCATAATCACTAGCGTCACACATGATCTCAAAAGGTAAGTTCCAATCAGGTGGTTGAACAATAGGTGCAGTTATCAAAGCCCTCTTAAGTATTTCGAAGGCTTCCTCACAATCCTCGTCAAAGACAAAAGGAATATCCTTTTGTAAGAGATTGGTAAGAGGCCTAAAAATCTTAGAGAAGTCTTTAATGAACCTTCTATAGAAACCAGCATGACCAAGGAAACTTCTTATCCCTTTGATATCTGTGGGGTATGGCATTTTCTCGATTGCATCAACTTAGCCTTATCGACTTCGATACCTCTTTCAGAAATTTTATGTCCTAAGACGATGCCTTCATTAACCATAAAGTGGCACTTCTCCCAATTCAAGACAAGATTGGTTTCTTTACATCTCTGCAATACTCGATCAAGGTATCATCAAAGTAAGACCCGTAAACGGAGAAGTCATCCATGAAAACCTTGACAATCTTTTCACAAAAGTCAGAGAATATAGCCATCATTCATCTTTGAAAGGTGGCAGATGCATTGCATAAGCCAAAAGGCATACGTCTATAAGCAAAGGTACCGAAAGGGCACGTGAAAGTCGTCTTCTCCTGATCAGATTGTGCAACTCGTATTTGGGAGAAACCAGAATAACCGTCTAGAAAGCAGAAGTGTGTGTGTTTGGACAACCTTTCTAGCATTTGGTCGATAAAAGGCAAAGGGTAATGATCTTTCCTAGTGGCTTTATTCAATTTCTAAAACCGATCACCATCCTATAGCCAGTAATAATCCTATGAGGGATCAATTCATCCTTATCATTAGGGACAACGGTAATGCCTCCCTTCTTAGGAACGCAATGCACCGGATTCACCCAATCGCTATGAGCAACATGATAAATGATACCTGCTTCCAGGAGCTTTAGTATTTCTTTTCTTACTACCTCTTTCATCTCAGGATTCAATCTCCTTTGATGATCAGCAACTGGCTTGAAGTCAGGATCAGTTTTAATCTTGTGCTGACATAGAGTAGGACTAATGCCTTTAAGATCACCAAGAGTATATCCAATAGCAGCACGGTGCTTCCTCGGAGTTTTTAGTAACTTCTTTTCTTCATGCTCCGAGAGGCTAGCACTAATAATAACATGATATATATCCTTTTCATCAAGATAGGCATACTTAAGAGTATCAGGCAACTGTTTAAGCTCGAACACAGGATCACCCTTTGGTGGGGGTGGATCCCAAGCAGTTCAACAGGCAAGTTATTCTTAAGGATATGATATTGTTCTAAGACAACTCTATCTATCTCATCCCTTTCATCCATATGCATATCATTTTCATTCTCAAGCAAGTATTGCTCTAAGGGATCAGTAGGAGGCACGCCAATAGAGGCTAAGGCAATAGTTTCATCCCTACTAGGCAACTCCTTTTCATGAGGTTGTCTACCAAGCTTAGAGAAATTGAACTCATGTGACACACCTTCAAAGCCAACAGTGACAGTTTGCTTCTCATAATCAATATGAGCATTGACAGTATTGAGAAAGGGTCTACCAAATATGATGGGACAAAAGCTATCTTGTGCAGTAGCAAGAACGAGGAAATCAACATGATACTTCATTTTACCACACAAGACTTCAACATCCCTAACAATTCCCACAGGGCAGATAGTATCTCTATTGGCAAGCTGAATAGTGACATCAATAGGTTCTATCTCAACAAGTGCAATCTCATCTTTGATTTCATCGTATAAGGATTGAGGTATTGCACTAACACTAGCACCCACATCACATAAGCCATTATAAAAAAGATCTCCTATCTTAATAGAAACCACACACATGCCAACAACATGCCTATGTTTGTCTCCAGCGTGAGGTTTAGCAATTCTAGCAGCATCTTCACAGAAGTGAATATTATGTCCCTCAACTTCTTCAGACATAAGATCTTTGATAATAGGAATGCTAGGTTCAACTCTAATTTGCTCAGGGGGTGTAGGTGTTTTAATATAGCCTCTACGTATCACAGTTGAAGCTTTAGAATGATCCTTTATCCTAACAGGGAAAGGTGGTTTCTCAATGTAAGCACTAGGAACAACAGGATCATTATAGGCAATGACTTTGTCTGCAACTGGAGTGGGTTTAACTACATTGACTTCTAAAGGAGGATGATATTTAAACCACTTCTCTTTGGGGAGATCAATATGACCAGCAAAGGATTCACACAATGAAGCTACTATCTCAGAGTCAAGTCCATACTTAGCGCTAAAGTCACAAAAAGTATTTGTCTCAACGAAGGATTTAACACAATCAAACGTGAAATTCATACCTGACTCCTTACCTTCTTCAAGCTCCCAATCTTCAGAGTTGCGTTTAATTCTCTCCAATAAATTCCATTTGAAGTCAATATCTCTCTTCATAAAAGAACCGATACAAGAAGTGTCAAGCATGGTGCGATCATCATGAGAAAGCCGAGCATAGAAGTTCTGAATGATAATTTCTCTTGAGAGCTCATGATTGGGGCATGAATATAACATTGATTTAAGCCTCCCCCAAGCTTGAGCGATGCTTTCTCTGTCACCAGGCCAAAAATTGTAAATATAATTTCAATCACGATGTACTAAATGCATAGGATAAAACTTTTGATGAAATTCCAATTTCAACCGATTGTAGTCCCATGATCCAGTGTCATCACATAGCCTATACCATGTCAGCGCCTTATCCTTCAAAGATAAAGGAAAGACCCTCTTCTTGACCTCATCCTCGGGCAAACCTGCAAGCTTAAATAAACCACAAAATTCATCTACATAGATGAGATGCAAGTCTGGATGTGATGTTCCATCTCTTGTAAAAGGATTAGCCAGCAGCTTCTCAAGCATACCCGAAGGAAATTCAAAGCAAATATTTTCAGTAGATGTAGCAGGTTGAGGAGCAACTCTTCGTGCTTCCGTTCGAGGTGAAGATACCCCGAACAAGCCCCTCAAAGGATTAGTATCCATAGTGACAAGTGACAATAAATTTCAGCACACTATATGAATGTTTCCTTACCAAGTTCCAATTACCAAAGGCGCTTCACTCCCCGGCAACGGCGCCAGAAAAAGTCTTGATGACCCACAAGTATAGTGGATCAATGGTAGTCCTTTTGATAAGTAAGAGTGTCGAACCTAACGAGGAGCAGAAGGATCTGACAAGTGGTTTTTAGCAAGGTAAAAATCTCCAGGCACTGAAATTGTCGGTAACAAGTGATTGTGTGGTGAGATGATTCGTAGCAAGCAACAAGTAACAAAAGTAGCAACGGTGCAACAAAGTGGCCCAATCCCTTTTGTAGCAAGGGACAAGCCTGGACAAAGTCTTATAGGAGGAAAAACGCTCCCGAGGACACACGAGAATTTCTGTCATGCTAGTTTCATCATGTTCATATGATTCGCGTTCGTTACTTTGATAGTTTGACATGTGGGTGGACCGACGCTTGGGTACTGCACTTACTTGGACAAACATCCCACTTATGATTAACCCCTCTCGCAAGCATCCGCAACTGCGAAAGAAGAATTAAGACAAAGTCTAACCATAGCATTAAACTAGTGGATCCAAATCAGCCCCTTACGAAGTAACGCATAAACTAGGGTTTAAGCTCCTGTCACTCTAGCAACCCATCATCTACTTACTATTTCCCAATGCCTTCCTCTAGGCCCAAATAATGGTGAAGTGTTATGTAGTCGATGTTCACATAACATCACTAGAGGAAAAACAACATACAACATATCAAATTACCGAACGAATACCAAATTCACATGACTACTATTAGCATGACTTATCCCATGTCCTCGGGAACAAAAGTAACTACTCACAAAGCATAATCATATTCATGACCAGAGAGGTAATGAGTAGCATCAAGGATCTGAACATAAACTCTTCCACCAAATAATCCAACTAGCATCAACTACAAGGAGTAATCAACACTACTAGCAACCTTACAAGTACCAATCGGAGTCACAAGACGGAGACTGGTTACAAGTGATGAACTAGGGTTTGGAGATGAGATGGTGCTGATGAAGATGTTGATGGTGACGAGTCCCATACGATGAGAGGAGTGTTGGTGATGACGATGGCGACGATTTCCCCCTCCGGGAGGGAAGTTTCCCTGGCAGGATCGTCCTGCCGGAGCTCTAGATTGGTTCTGCTCAAGTTCCGCCTCGTGGCGGCAGCGAAACCACGAAAAAGCTCCTCCCTGATTTTTTCCTGGACGAAACCTTCCATATAGCAAAAGAGGGGGGCAAGTGGGCCAGCAGGGTGCCCACAAGCCCCCATGGCGCGGCGTGGGGGGGGGGGGTGGCCGCACCGTGCAGGCTTGTGGCCACCCCCTGGCGCCCCTCTGGCGCTTCTTCGGTCCAGTATTTTTGATAAATTGGGAAAAAAATCCCCGTTGATTTTCTTGGTGTTTGGAGTTGCGCAGAATAGGTATCTCAACTTTGCTCCACTTTCAGGCCAGAATTCCAGTTGCCAGTATTCACCCTCTTCATGTAAACCTTGCAAAATAAGAGAGAAAAGGCATAAGAATAGTACCGTGAAGTGAAATAACAGCCAAAGAAGCAATAAATATCAACATGAAAATATGATGCAAAATGGACGTATCAGCGCCCCACCCAAAGTATAAACTCAAAGCAACAAACAACTGCATTAACGAACTATGCGTAAGGTAAACAATCCTTGCAATCGTGGTCACAAGCACCGTTGTTTTCTCCCTGGTGGTAAGAAGCACATCCCCTAGTCTCATGTTTCTGTCACTCAATCTAGACATCGAGGGGCGAACCCACAATCATGCATAACGCTCCCACTTGGAGTTAGATATACTACTTGGCAAAAGCAATAAAAAGCAACGGAGAACATGCATGAATCACTAAGCAACATAATATAAAAGGATAATCAAATATATTACTCATAACAATCTGAACATAATCTCATAATCCATCGGATCCCAACAAACCGAGCATAGCAAAAGCAAGAGAATTACATAGATGCCTTGATCATGTAGGACAGCTCACAAGGACTAACCATTGAAGCACAAGATTGGAGAGAAGACATCACACAACTACTGGTCATGGACTCATGGTCAAAGGAGGACTACTCACGGCATGTCCGGGAAGCGTCCATGGCGGTGGAAAAGCTCCCGGAGGTCAATCCTCCCTCCGGCACGGTGCCGGGAAGAGGTCTCCCGACGCTCGTGATCTTGGAAGCGCTGCGGCGGTGGAACGATGGAGAAATTCGCGATTCCAGAAAGTCTGCGAGGTTTTCCTCACGGATCTCTAAATATAGGCCAAATGAGGGCACCAGAGGAGGTGGGACCCACCCAGGCGACCTCCTGGCGCGGCCTAGGGCCTGGCCGCGCGAGGAGGTCGCCTGGGAGGCCTCTGGCCCTCCTTCGGTGATCCTGAAGCTTCTGTTTTGCTGATTTTTTTATGTTTTTCTGGATTTTTTCGGGCTTCGGAAAATTGGGTAAAAGCCCCTGCAAAATAGACATCAGCAGACAGAAACTGGCACTTAGGTTAGTCCAAATATGTGTAAAATTATATAAAAATGTAGCAAAACATATAACAATGTCACCCAAAAGATCATGGAACAAGCAGAAATTATAAATACGCTTGGGACGTATCAGCGCGCTCACAGCTACAACCTCACCCGCCAAGGAGGAAGAAAGGGACGGAGGGGAGACGGCGCATCGGATCGGGGAGGAAGCTCAACGGGGTGGGTGGTAGTACGGGAGGCCTCGCCTGTCCTCCCAGTAGATGGAGAAGAGAGGGGGTCGGCGGCGGCCAACGAGCGCGGATATGGGGGAGGCGCAATGCGAGGCGGCTAGGGATGGCACATTGTATATTTTCTTATGCGTATGTTTTATTCACCCACTGATATGTGGGACCCACATGACATGTAGACTATTTGACCAGTCAATGTTGCTCATTGGATAGGTTGGTGAGTCAATAGACACAATACAAAGCTATACAATGTGTCACCGACCGTAACCATAATGAGTGTATTTTAAAATCCAGTGACCGTAGTGTGCTTTTCACTTAAATACAATGATTGTCGACGTATATATCTTTATAAGAAAAGTAGAGAAAAAGAAGAAAGAAAATTGTTTGAGGCGAGCTGTACCTTCCTCTCGTCGAGGGCGATACGCATACGCTCCCAATGGAACCCGACGTCTAATACGTCCCAAACGTATCTATAATTTCTGCTTGTTCCATGATCTTTTGGGTGACATTGTTATATATTTTGCTACATTTTTATATCTTTTTACACATATTTGGACTAACCTACTAACTCAGTTCACCCAGTGGCAATTTCTGTCGGCTGATGACTTTTTTGCAGGTACTTCTACCCAAATTTTCAGAGTCCAAAAAATCCCGAGAAAAATATATATAAACCAGCATGACGGAAGCTTCACGAGCATCGAAGATGGGCCAGAGGGGGTGTCCTCCGTGCGCGGCCTGTCCCCAAGTCGTGCCCACAGTTCGCCTGGCTGGGTCCAGATACATCTCCATCATATATATAATTTTTGATTGTTTCATGCCAATATTCTACAACTTTCATATACTTTTGGCAACTTTTTATACTATTTTTGGGACTAATATATCGATCCAGTGCCCAGTGTCAGTTCCTGTTTGTTGCATGTTTTTTGTTTCGCAGATTATCCATACCAAACGAAGTCCAAACGCAATAAAAAAAACCTAGGGGGATTTTTTGGAATATATTTATGATTTTTAGGAAGAAGAATCTACGCGAAACGATACCCGAGGAGGTCACGAGCCCAGGAGGCGCGACCAGCCCCCTAGGTCGCGGCTAGCAGGCTTGTGACCAATCCCTAAGGCGGTTGGGGCCCTTCTTTCGCCGCAAAAAGATAATATCCAGAAGAAAATCGTGTTAAAATTTCAGCCCAATCGGAGTTACGGATCTCCGGGAATTTAAGAAACAGTGAAAGGCAGAATATGGGAGCGCAGAAACAGAAGGACACAGAGAGAGAGAGAGAGAGATCCAATCTCGGAGGGGCTCTCGCCCCTCCGCCGCCATGGAGACCATGGACCAGAGGGGAAACCCTTCTCCCATCTAGGGAGGAGGTCAAGGAAGAATAAGAAGAAGGGGGGCTCTCTCCCCCTCTCTCCCGGTGATGCCGGAACGCCGCCCGGGACATCATCGTGGGACGGCGATCTACACCAACACCTCCGTCATCCTCACCAACACCTCCATCACCTTCCCCATCTATATTCAGCGGTCCACTCTCCCGCAACCCGCTGTACCCTCTACTTGAACATGGTGCTTTATGCTTCATATTATTATCCAATGTTGTGTTGCCATCTTATGATGTGTGAGTAGATTTTCATTGTCCTATCGGTGATTGATGAATTGCTATGATTGGTTTAATTTGCTTGTGGTTATGTTGCTGTCCTTTGGTGCCCATCATATGACCGCGCGCGTGGATCACACCATACGGTTAGTAGTATGTTGATAGGAGTATGTATTGGAGGGCAAGGGTGACAGAAGCTTCAGCCTAGCATAGAAATTGATGCATACGGGATTGAAGGGGGACCAATATATCTTATTGCTATGGTTGGTTTTACCTTAATGAACGTTAGTAGTTGCGGATGCTTGCTAATAGTTCCAATCATAAGTGCATAGAATTCCAAGTAAGGGATGACATGCTAGCAGTGGCCTCTCCCACATAAAACTTGTTATTGGTCTAGTAACGTAGTCAATTGCTTAGGGACAATTCCACATCTCCTACCACCACTTTTCCACACTCGTTAGACTAACGTACTTGTTTCTAACCAGCCCCTATTTTTATTTACGTGTTCTGATGACCCACAAGTATAGGGGATCAATCGTAGTCCTTTTGATAAGTAAGAGTGTCGAACCCAACGAGGAGGAGAAGGCTCTGATAAACGGATTTCAGCAAGGTAATAACTGCAAGCACTGAAAGTAGCGGTAACAAGTGATTGTGTAGCGAGGTAAACGTAGCAAGCAAAAAAGTAACAAGTAACAAGTAGTACCAACGGTGCAGCAAGTGGACCAATCCCTTTTGTAGCAAGGGACAAGCCTGAACAAAGTCTTATAGGAGGAAAAACGCTCCCGAAGACACACGGGAATTTCTGTCATGCTAGTTTCATCATGTTCATATGATTCGCGTTCGTTACTTTGATAGTTTGATATGTGGGTGGACCGGCGCTTGGTGTCATGGTTTTGTCACGACAGATGTCCTCGTGAAAGGACTTAGTGTTGGAGCCATCGCACCTTGGTGGCGACTCAAAGGGGTTATGTGGGAGCGAGACAGAGATTTACCCAGGTTCGGCCCCTCGTGAGGAGGTAAATGCCTACGTCCTGCTTGGTGTTTGTATTGATGGTGTTTCGATTACAAGGGGGCATAACTCGCCTGACCTAGCACTTGATGATTTCTAACCTGCCCCTTTCCTTCCCTGAGACCCGCTTTATATACAAGTCGAGCCCTTAGGGTTTACAAGAGTCCTTTCCTTTACACAAATCGTGATTCTTCCTATCTCTAAGTCGCCATCTTTCCAAGACTTGGAGATCTTCCGAACAATGGACTTCTCCCGAAGGTCCCGAATCGTCATCCGACTCCCGGCCTCGCTGGCCAAGACCGGAACCACTTAGAGATGAGTCGCCAGCTTGGGTGACCCGGCCCAACTAGGGCGGGTTACCCAACAGATAATACCCCAACATTAGGCCCCAGATTGACTTGAATTTTGTCACGCCAATATCCTCACTTAGTTAGGGGCGATTCATCTCACTCTCCTTATGCACCATGCACTTAAACCGCCATCTGTTGCAGAAAAACTGAAGTCGCCAAACCACTTCTTGTCGGCGCCTTCTTATCCCTTTAATCTCGGAAGAGATGACGAGGTAATCTCGAACGGATCCTTCGGTATCGATATCCCGAAAATTTTGGGCGCCATCATGGCGAATCTTTATCTTTTGGCAGTTCCTGCTCGTGGCGCCTCGATCTCAGCGCCTGACCCAATAAATAGGCGGGAAGAGGGGGCAGGGAGCATTTCCACCTACCCATCTTGTCGCCCCTTTCTTCCTCGCCTTCGCACCGAGAACCTCGTCGCCACCCAAGAGCTTCGTCACCGCCCGAGAACTTCGTCGCCGCCCGAGAGCTCCGTCGCCGCTCGAGAACTTCGTCGCCGCCCGAAAGCTTCGCCGTCGTCCGAGCACCTCGTCGCCGCTTCGAGAACCTCGTCGCCGTCCGAGATCTTCGTCGTCGTCTGAGATCTTTGTCATCGTCCGGGAGCTGCGGAACATGCGACGCTCGTCACGAATCTTTCTTCGAACGCCTCCAGCTGCATTTACCAGGTCAGCCTCCCACCATTGAAGGGAGATCTAAGCTTCTCGAGGTTCATGTCCACCGTTTCTTTAGAACATCTCGAACATCTTTGTAATTTCCGGCTAGTTGGTGGTGACGATAGTGAGTACATCAACATTTTCCGTACCCTTAGTCGCTTAGCCTTGATTTGAAGACTTAGAAAGGATTTCACCAGATCAACTGTACTATTTTCATCTTAGTCATAGGCCGTTTTACCCAGACCTTTCGCATTCATTTCTGCCTGTTCTGTAGATCCATATATTACTGCCTGTCACGTGAAACCTGTTTATAGATTCACACTTCGCCATTTTGGAGGACACTTCTCAAGATCTGAACCATTTTTCCTTTAAGTAGTAAGAATTGCATAAGTCGCCCTGGTATTCTGACCCGGTCCTTTATCGGCGAGTCAAAAAACTCCCTCAGCTATCAGGCAAATTGTTTGGCGAGTCAAATGAATCTGTTCCACCATTTAGTAGGTGCTTGGCGAGTTAATTTACCCGTAATTTTTCCCTTTGTAGCATGGGCACCGTTTAAAAAAATGATTGGCTCCCGACCAAGGTTGATGATACTCTCCTTAACAACTGTGAGAAAACGGGGAATCTGAACCCTCAAGAGGTTATCGGTTGGTGTTCCGGGTTAGGAGAGGAGATCCCCAACCCGAAGGAAGGGGAAATAGTTGTTTTCGTTGAACACCTTGAACGGGGTTTTAAACCGCCCGGATCAAAATTCCTCAGAGATGCCATGACCTTCATGAATGTCCGCCTCCAGGACTTAGGGACCAACTCGATAAGCAATTTATGTTAGTTCCAAGTGTTATGTGAAGCCTACTTGCGGATGGAACCTTCAGTTCCTTTATTCTGGTATTTCTTCCATTTGAATCGCCAGACATAATTTTCCAATGGTCCTAGTTTGGAGCTTGGAGGTGTTAATGTTCAATGCCATAGGGATAGTTCATTCCCGTCACTCGCCATGCCAAGCATCCCAAAGGCTGGGGCGAGTCTTGGTTTTAGTGCCAGGAAACTTCGCCTGAGGGTGAAAACAAGCTTCTTGGCTATAGGGAGGAACGTCTTCCAACAAATTTCAAACTCCCAGACAAGCTCACCGAAGAAGAGGAGTCAGATTTTATCCCAGTACTATCCGAGTTAAGATCTCTGACAAACAACGGCCTTACTGGGGTTGACTTAATCCGCTGCTGGGTCGAATGGCGTATCCTCCCCTTAAGTCGCCGGGACGGATTAATGTGTGATTTTGACGGTACCTTGGATCACCCCCAGTGCTATCTCCACACAGCACTAACAGAAAAAGATATTGTAACCATCATCAAGAAATTGACCGGCGAACCCATGGCCAAGTGCGGCCAAATAGGTCTTAAGCCGTTCTACAAGATCAACCCGGCACCAAAGGTAAATAACTTAACCCGCTTTTACCTTATTCCTTCCGTCTTACTTGAGCTATGACCTCTTATAATAAAAAATGCCATTTCAGAAAGGTGACAAATTCTGGTCCAGGAGGCCAAAAAAGATGGCCTTGAAGCAAGCCAAGCCGCCTCCAAAAAAGAAATCCAAGGGCAAGGGCAAAGCCGCCATTACTGAGCCATCTGACGCCGACGAATCCCAAGTCAGCGACGTACTTTCACAGGTAAGAACCCATCTTATTTAACTCGCCATTCATTGTTGATAGTTTTGTGTTTACGCCTCTGTATCTCTTGTGTAGAATGAGGACAATGAAAGCCAGGAAGACTCCGTAGAGGTAATTTCTGCTTCCTCCGACTCATCTTCTCCTCCACCTAAGCCGGCCAGGCGAATTTGTGGGAAAGTTCCCTTCTCACACCCAAATTCTTGTTGGGATCCAAATTTCCTTTTGAAGAAAGCGCAACATGCTTCCAATCGGAAAACTCGGAGTCATTCTGGAGACTTGGTGTCCGGGTTACCAACAAAAACCAAGAAAAGGCAAAATGAGGTATCTTTTAATAACACCTCTTCATTTCCTTTTGGATTGCGTTTATAACTCGCTCACATCTTGAAGTGTTTATTTTGCAGAGTTCTCTTCCTTCATCAGGCGACTCAGTGATGTCAGCACTCCCACCGATGATCCGCGTCCGAGGGTAAGTCTTTTATAACACTTAACTTATTCTGATGATGGTAATGTCTGTTTCTTTAAGCACACTCCCTTTTCCTTTTAGGGCTCAAACGAAGAAAAGGAAAACTGGCTGGTCAACTCCCATTACAGCTTCGGAGCCTATTGAAAAATCAGCACCGATCCAAGATAACCCAGCCCAAGATAAACCTGAAGATCAAGTGGATCTCCCAAGCTCGCCCAAGGAAACCATGGAAACGCCTAATCCGCCAAGTCCATTGAAAACAGCAGAAGACCCAGACGCTGTGGTCATCACCGGCACTCGCTTTTCTAAGCCGGCCTCAGCAGTTTTGTCGAAGCATGTATCATCATCAGCTCAACCTGCTATTGAGTATGAACTTTCCAAGGCTTTGCAAGTATGAAAATCTTGAAATAAGAAAACTTTGCTCCGACTTTGCAAGTCGCCTAGAGGCGAGTTATGAAATGGAAAAAAGTCTGCTTCTTATGCTGAAGAACAAACATGAGGTACGTCTTATTGCATACCGTATTATCCTTATTAACCCCCAAGGGCCGGGTCATCTACAAAAAGATGAGCCGGGTCTTAATAGTAAAATGAATCTGTCGACCTGTAACCCCAAGGGCCGGGTCATCTGTAAAAAGATGAACGGGGTCTTGATAATCGAAGAAAACTTTCGACCTGTAACCCCCAAGGGCCAGGTCATCTGTAAAAAGATGAGTCGGGTCTTGATAATTGAAGAAAACTTTCGACCTGTAACCCCCAAGGGCCGGGTCATCTGTAAAAAGATGAGCCAGGTCTTGATAATTTGAAGAAAACTTTCGACCTGTAACCCCCAAGGGCCGGGTCATCTGTAAAAAAATGAGCCAGGTCTTGATAATTTGAAGAAAACTTTCGACCTGTACCCCAAGGGTCGGGTCATCTGTAAAAAGATGAGCCAGGTCTTGATAATTTGAAGAAAACTTTCGACCTGTAACCCCCAAGGGCCGGGTCATCTGTAAACAGATGAGTCGGGTCTTGATAATTGAAGAAAACTTTCGACCTGTAACCCCCAAGGGTCGGGTCATCTGTAAAAAGATGAGCCAGGTCTTGATACTGTATAATTTGTCTAAAAAATTTATACATTAGCCCCCAAGTGTCAGGGATGTTGCTTGCAATAATTCTGAGACTTGCCCCTTGACCATATATTTCGGCAGGAATCACTTACCCAAGCTGAATCAGCATTTGGCGATTTGAAGAAAAATTTAACCGATCAGCAGGATGCCCGGGCAAAATCAGAAGAGAAGTGTCAACTGATCTTATCTGAGATGGAGAAGCTAAAAGCCGATTTAAAAAAGGCTCAAGCTGATCAAGATGCCGTGATAAAGCGAGCGGAAAAAGCCGAAGCTAAATTGGATACTGTGCAACAAGAGCTGGCCGGCTTAAAGTGACATATCTCCAACATGGCACAAGCCATCTTTGGTAAAAAACCAAACCCTGACCTTTTACTTTGTAAATAAATAACTTAGTATGTAGAAATTGCTGACCATCATTACTCCTTATGCAGGTCCAAGAGCCGCCAATCTTCAGAACGATTGTGTCCTGATGCTGAAGGCGATTTACACGTTAACAGAGCAGTTGTATACCGGAAGTGTGCTAACCGTGAAAGTAGTGATGGGTGCCAAGGAACCCATTACATCCATAAAGAAGATGCTTGGCTCCTTATCTACTCTTCCTCCTCAAATTGGTGACCAAACTCGGTCTGCTGCTCGAAAAGGAGCACTGAATTCTCTGAGTCGGTGTCTGGCGTATGCTCCAGAAATAAACCCTGAAGAGGTAGCGGCAGGCTTTCCCCAGCTCAAGGATGACGGGTCAGAATTCGCTGAAGAAGATTACCAGTGTGTTGTCAAAGAATCCCGTTCGGCAGCGACTCAGCTTGCAGCAAGCTTGGATTTATCAAAATACCAAGCCGCCTATGACAACAAGAACAAGAAAGTTAACCTGCCAACCTTTGTGACAACCAGCTTAACTCCGCGTCGACCCAAGAATCCTTTTGACTTGGAGGTGGATCTCTCATCAGTGATGAACGATGAAGATGAGTTCGCCGCGTTATCCAAGTGTAACTGGGTACTGGGCGACTTGCAAATTGAAGTCGTCCAGAGCTCGCAGCAGGCTGACCCGAGGACATCAGTAGAATAATCCTTTATGGATTTGGCCATAAGAGCCATGTCATAAGTCCTTTATAGAGATCAAACTGCCTCTGTGATGTCTTAAAAACCCTTATGTCGCCCTTAAGGCGCTTTAGAATGCTTGACCCGCCCTGAAGGCGTTTTTATGATGCTTAATCCATCGTGGCTATAATGATTTTGATCATCAACCTGTTTAAGCTTAAAAACATACATCAAATCATCTCAATGAATAATGGATGATAATAAATAATAACCGATCCAAGATATTTGAGGCGAGTTAGAAAAAAGTCTGAAAGACCTTGTGGCAGTGCCAGGAGGTAAAAAATAGCAATTTCGTCGGCTCATAAGGTCGCGACAGGATAGGACGAGTTATTAAAACTCAAGTGCTACCCGAGGGAGACTTTTGTATAAAAAGCTCAAGTATTTAGACCGGCTGATCACGCACGAGTCAAGCTTCAGTGAAGCGGGTTCGGTGAACCAATGGTTTCTGTATTTTCCATGTGGGGCGCTAGCCGGTACCAGACATGTTTTAACCAAGGCGAGTTCAGGGTCCATAAAGCGGAGTAACTCGCCAAGAGTTCATGGGTCCATATGGCGATTCGGCCAACACACAGTCCAGTATAACCATTTGTAATGTCGTAATTTTTCGCAGGCCAAATGGGTAGTAAGGCTGATCTCAGTGAGAGGAAGCCCCCAAGTGACCTATGATTAAGGGAAAAAACGGTCATAGGATTGTGGAAGCGTATACGCTATTACCACAAAATGACTTGAGAACAAACTGCCCTCAAGTAAGCCGGCCTAATCCACAAAATCATATAAGGCGCCTATGTTTGAATCGCGCGCTTATAGCGACTTTGATCCTCTTTGGCTTATCGATACCCAGTTTTGTAATAAGCGCATCATGGCGACTTAAGCTCTTTGGTATAGATAGCGTCCATGCTTGGGCGACTTGTTGAAGAGTAAAATAAAGATCCATACTTTCAATAAGATGAATTAGCAGGAAAACCCCCAAGCTTGGAGGCATCAAATTTATTGTTTCATAAGAAATGAAAAAGACTTACAAAAAGGGAGAGCTAATTAGCTCAAGTGTAATAAGGCCGCAAGTGGGCTATGTTCGAGGGGCGAGTTGACTCAGCCTCCGTGGTTGGCCGATCAGGCCGTAGATCCACCAGATAGTAGGACCCGTGCGAAGGCTTTTGCTGACGACTAACGGTCCTTCCCATGGTGGTGATAACTTATGCATGCCAGTACGATCTTGTACCAATCGAAGTACTAAGTCGCCCTCGTGAAAGGTTCGACTCTTGACCCGGCGGCTGTGATAACGCTGCAAGTCCTGCTGATAAATTGTCGAACGGGCTGCAGCCAAATCGCGTGCTTCCTCCAAAGCGTCCAAAGAATATTGACGCGCCAACTCGTTGTCCTGTTCCACATAAGCGACAACTCTGGGCGAGTCATGCCTAATGTCAGTGGGAAGAACGGCTTCTGCTCCATATACCAGAAAGAAGGGAGTAAAACCCGTAGAACGGTTCGGGGTGGTCTGGATGCTCCATAGTACTGAAGGCAACTCCTCAACCCAACACCCCGGGGTGCGTTCCAGGGGAATCATGAGTCGGGTTTTGATTCCTCGCAACACTTCCTGATTTGCTCGCTCGGCCTGCCCATTAGATTGCGGATGAGCTACTGCAGAAACATCAAGCCGGATATGCTCACGATGACAAAACTCCTGCATTGCTCCTTGAGACATATTAGTGCCATTGTCAGTAATAATGTTGTGCGGATATCCAAACCGGAAGATCAACTTTTTAAAAAAATTGATTGTTGTCTCTCTGTCGCACGCTCCAACAGGTTCTGCCTCAACCCACTTGGTAAACTTATCAACCGCCACCAGCAGATGAGTTTTTTTATTGGACGACATCTTAAAGGGGCCAACCATGTCTAACCCCGAGACCGCAAAAGGCCAAGTGATAGGTATCATCCTTAACTCTTGAGCCGGCACATGGGCCTGTCGTCCATAACGCTGGCATCCGTCACATCGACAAACTATCTCTTCTGCATCTGCATGAGCCGTCAACCAGAAGAAACCATGAGGAAACGCCTTTGAAACCAAGGAACGTGACCCGGCGTGATGTCCACAATCTTGGGAATGAATGTCATTTAGAATTACGCATCCTTCTTCAGAGGAAACACATCTTTGGAAAACCCCGGAAGTGCTTCGTTTATATAATTCTCCATTGATGATCACCATGGATTTGCTTCGCCGAACGATTTGGTGAGCCAATACTTCATCCGAAGGTAACTCACCTCGGGTGAGATATGCCAGATACGGAAGAAGCCAATCCGGCATAACATGAAGGGCCACCACGAACTGGGACTCAGGGTCTGGTATTGCCAACTCCTCCTCCGGCAGTAACCTTACAGAAGGATTATGCAAAGTATCCAGAAAAACATTGGGGGACCGGCTTACGCTGTGAACCGAGACGTGACAGGGCATCAGCTGCTTCGTTAAGGCGTCGGTCGATATGATCGACCTGATAACCATGGAAGTGACTCGTCACATCAGACACAACCCTCATGTAAGCCGCCATCAGGTGGTCTCGAGAATCCCAAGTACCTGAAACTTGCTGAGCCACCAAATCAGAATCGCCAAAACATCTGACCCGCGTAAGGTTCATCTCCTTGGCGAGTCGCAAGCCATGAAGTAAAGTTTCGTATTCCACAGTGTTGTTGGTACACGGAAACATGAGTCGGAGGACATAACAGAATTTGTCTCCTTGAGGCGATATCAGCACCACACCAGCCCCCGAGCCTTCCAACTGTCTAGACCCGTCAAAATAAATAGTCCAATATGTAAGGTCGGGCCTATCTTCCGGGATATGTAACTCGGTCCAGTCGTTGACGAAATCAACCAGGGCCTGAGACTTGATAGTCGTGCGAGGGGTGCATCGAACATGGTGCGACCCAAGTTTGATCGCCCACTTGGCGATTCGCCCCGTTGCTTCCCGGTTCTGGATGATGTCCCCGAGGGGGCGGAGTTAACCACCGTGATGGGATGCTCTTGGAAATAGTGTTTGAGCTTTCAATTTGCCATAAAGACCCCATTAACTAACTTCTGCTAGTGTGGGTATCGCTGCTTGGAGAGAGTTAGCACCTCACTAATGAAATATACTGGGCGTTGCACTGGATATTCCTTCCCTTCTTCCTTTCTTTCGACGACCACTGCCACACTCACCGCTTTGGAGTTTGCCGCATTGTACAGAAGCATAGGCTCTTTCTCAGTCGGGGCGGCCAAAACCGGCGGGTTGACCAGCTGCTGTTTTAAGGCCTCGAAAGCTTCATTGGCTTCGTCTGTCCAAACAAAATGGTCAGATTTCTTAAGCAATTGATAAAGGGGAATAGCCTTTTCTCCCAGACGGCTTATGAAGCGACTTAGGGCCGCAATACGACCCGCCATCCGTTGAACTTGATTAATATTCGTTGGTTTCCCAAGGGAAGTAACCGCCTCGATTTTGTCCGGGTTAGCTTCAATGTCGCGCTCACATACCAGGAAACCCAACAATTTTCCTGCAGGAACGCCAAAGACACACTTGGTGGGATTAAGCTTCATCTGGTATACCCGCAGATTATCAAAAGTTTCCTTTAGGTCTCCTAGTAGTGTTTCCTTCCTATGAGTTTTAACCACAATGTCGTCAACGTAAGCATGAACGTTGCGTCCGATTTGGCCATGGAGGCAATTTTGGATGCAGCGCTGGTAAGTCGCCCCTGCACTCTTGAGTCCAAATGGCATGGACACATAGCAAAAAGCCCCGAAGGGGGTTATAAAAGTTGTTTTCTCCTGATCTTCCACGGCCATCTTGATTTGGTGATATCCGGAATAAGCGTCCAGGAAGCACAAACGTTCGCATCCTGCCACCGAATCAATAATTTGATCGATGCGGGGAAGGGCGAAAGGATCCTTTGGACAAGCTCTGTTAAGATCCGTGTAATCAATGCACATGCGGAAGGTACCGTTCTTCTTGAGCACCAGGACCGGGTTAGCCAACCATTTGGGGTGGAAGACCTCTACGATGAATCCGGCGGCCAAGAGACGGGCAACTTCTTCCCCAATTGCCTTGCGTCGTTCCTCATTGAACCTCCGAAGATATTGCTGAATCGGTTTTGCCTTTGGGTCAACATTAAGATGGTGCTCAGCGAATTCTCTCGGCACACCACGCATGTCAGAAGGTTTCCATGCGAAGATGTCCCGATTCTCACGGATGAATTCGATGAGCGCGCTTTCCTATTTGGGGTCTAAACCCGCCCCGATAGTGAACTGCTTGGTTGAGTCGCCAGGGACGAAATCCACTGTCTTAGTGTCGTCTGTTGGTTTGAACTTGAGGGGCGGCTCAGCGTCTGTCGTTGGCTTCTTTAAAGGTGACATGTCAGCCGGATCAACATTGGCCTGGTGATATTTAAGCTCTTCCGCAACACAGGCGACTTCTGCATAAGCAGCATCCTCTTCTTCACATTCTCTTGCAATCCTCCTATCACCATCAACTGTGATGGGTCCTTTAGGGCCAGGCATCTTGAGTTTAAGGTAAACATAGCAGGGGGAGCCATGAATCGGGCGTAAGCCAGCCGCCCAAACATCGCATGATAGGGGCTTTTTAACTTGACCACCTCAAACATGAGAGACTCACTTCTGTAGTTAGACGATGTTCCAAACGCAACTGTGAGCCTAACTCGGCCTATGGGGTACGCCGATTTGCATGGGACAATCCCGTGGAATACCGTGGTTGAGGGCATCAAATCTTTCTCCAACAGGTTCATCCTTTGAAAGGTGTCGAAGTATAATATGTTGATGCTTCTACCGCCATCCATCAGTACCTTTGATAAGGTGTATCCTCCAACTTGTGGAGCCACGACCAACGCTAAGTCGCCGGGATTGTCAACTCTTGGCGGGTGATCCTCCCTACTCCATGATATAGTCTGCCCGGACCAGTGGAGATATCTAGGGAGTGCCGGCTCAGATACACTGTACGCTCGGTGACTCACATTTTTATCACGCGTGCAGGCATTGGTGGTGAAAATGTGGTACTGTCCGTTGCTTAACTACTTGGGGTTGTTGCGGAAGCCACCATTGTCATCCTGCCCCTGCGGAGCCCCCTGTGGGGGTGGTTGTTGAAAGACTCCCGGCGGGTTATACCGCCGTTGGTGGTGCACCGGATACTTGTCACTGCTTGGCTGTGGGCCGCCCTGTGCCCCGGGTTCGGAGAAGCCGCCGAAGGGGTTCTAGCGTTGATTAGACGCGCCGAACTGTTCCTGCCGTTGGTCCGGGTCGCCGCCTTGCCCTTTTTTGATCGCCTCCGCCCGAAACTCCCGCATCACGTAACAGTCCTCCCAGGAATGAGTCGCTGGCCCGTCTACCATGACGTGGTGCAGGCAGGGGCCCTTGAGTAACTCATTATAGTTGCGCGGCTTTTTTCCACTGTAACCCCTATTCTTCTTCTGGCGCTGGTTGCCATTGTTGGCGTTGGTGTTGGCGACTAAGTCCGAAGACTCTTCCTGCTGCCTTCTTTTGCCATTCGCTCCATGATTATGGCGAGCGCGTCCCTGGAACCAGGTGTGGTTTTTGGATGACTCGCCTTTCTTAGGCGAGTTGGCTTTACCACCATCTTCTCCTGGATCTTTGGTGTCGTCCGCCTCAGCGTACCTAGTGAGGGTGTCCATTAGCTCCCCCATATCTTGAACCTTTCGCTTGAGTCGTCCCAACTTCTGCACCAAGGGCTCATAGTGGCAGTTCTGCTCCAGGATTAGCACAGCCTGAGCCGCCGTGATACCATCCGATGAATGAATGATTTCCGCGACCCGCCGCGTCCAGCGGTGGGCCGACTCATCCGGGCGTTGAGCGCAGTGCTGTAAATCGACTATTGTCATCGGGCGCTTGCAGGTCCCTCGGAAGTTTTTGACGAAACGCTCTTACAATTCGGCCCAAGACTGGATGGAGTTGGGGGCAAGTTCTGTAACCAAGTACACGCCGTCCCTTCAAGCATCATTGTGAAGTATCTCGCGCAGACTGCTTCGCTTACATCGAGCATGTCCATGGCGATTTCGTAACTCCCGACCCATGACGCCGGCTCAAGGTCCGGAGTGTAGTTAGGCACCTTTCTTGGTCCTTTAAAATCCTTGGGCATTCGCTCGTTGCGAAGGGTGGGGGCCAAGCATGGCACCCCCACTTGTCTGTCGCTTCCAACAAGAGGCGCTAGGGCGACTTGGGTGTCCGGGTGATCCCGACCTGGCGGGTCTCGGTGATCAGGCGAGTTGACCTGGGGAAAGGGTCGCGGTCCGCTGGTTATGGCGGGCTGGTCCTCTGGTCGACTCCTGCTGCGGCTTGCCTGGGGAGTGGAGTGCAGCCTATCTAGGCTGTGTGAGAACTGGGCGTTTTGAACCACCGCCGTCTTCAACATCTCAATGGTGTTCCTTGCTTCTATCTCAGCTGGAGTGTTGCCATGAATCGGAAGGGATTCTAAATGGCGAGTTGCGGCAAGGATGTTGTCCACCGGGTTGGAAAAGTGACCTCGAGGTGTCTGGAATCGGGGAACGCGATCCACAACTGGCTGAAACGGCGGGTTTGGTGGTTGGCCCGGCCCTCCCCCAGGAGCGTATCCTGCCCTGGGAGTTAGTGGAGTGTCGAACAGGCGGGTCGGGTTGAGATCAGGGGGTAAACGATGGCGTCAGATGCGCGCTGATGCCTTTCGAGCCGCCAGTTTTTGGTGTTCAAGCGAGCTACCTCAGCGGTAATTTGAGCCTGCCGGGTCTCGATCCTGGAAGCTTCCACCTCAGCATCCCGTTGAGCGTTTGCCACCCCATCTCTTAGTTTTGTTAGCTCCGTGTTTATCGCGTCCTGGTTTCCTGATGTTATAGGGGTCGCCATGAGCCTTGTTATCTCCGCCGCTAACTCCACCAAGATCGCGGTCGGGCTTCTAGATGTTTCGCTAGCCCCATCTTCGCCTGTCGGGTTTGGCGAGGGCTAAGTCGCCCCTGCCATGTAAACAGCGATCTGACGGCGTGTCCCGTCAAGAACCTCAGGGTCCATGGCTAGTGACAAGCCCCCAAGGCAGCCCCCATGTAGAGACTGAATTGAATCTGAATCGCCCATGGACGATTCGTCATCAGTGTTGACCGGCGTGGTCTCCTGGGTCGTTGATTGTTCTGGTTCCTCCGATCCCTGCGTGAACCCAACAAAGACCGGACGGGTTAGGTTTGGCGTTGCGACAGGGGGACGTACCTGGCCGGCTCGACGGTGTCGGAGGAGATGTCCGGCTCAGGCATAGGCGCTCCAACCATGCCAATGAAGACGTTGATCTTGCCGAAGGGGATTCTGTAGCCGGATTCGATCGAATCGGCCTCCCGTCCCCATAGCAAGTTATTGATGTAGTACTTCCCGCGGCAGCTCCGAGTCATGAGCCCCGCTGCGTAGCTCCCGGACCCTGGTAGGGCTCCCTTTGAGAACTCAACTCCACCATGCGCAGGCCCCACGGTGGGCGCCAACTGTCGTGGTTTTGTCACGGCAGATGTCCTCGTGAAAGGACTTAGTGTTGGAGCCATCGCACCTTGGTGGCGACTCAAAGGGGTTATGTGGGAGCGAGACAGAGATTTACCCAGGTTCGGCCCCTCGTGAGGAGGTAAAGGCCTACGTCCTGCTTGGTGTTTGTATTGATGGTGTTTCGATTACAAGGGAGCGTAACTCGCCTGACCTAGCACTCGATGATTTCTAACCTGCCCCCTCCTTCCGTGAGACCCGCCTTTATATACAGGTCGAGCCCTTAGGGTTTACAAGAGTCCTTTCCTTTACACAAATCGTGATTCTTCCTATCTCTAAGTCGCCATCTTTCCAAGACTTGGAGATCTTCCCAACAATGGACTTCTCCCGAAGGTCCCGAATCGTCATCCGACTCCCGGCCTCGCTGGGCCAAGGCCGGAACCACTTAGAGATGAGTCGCCAGCTTGGGTGACCCGGCCCAACTAGGGCGGGTTACCCAACAGATAATACCCCCAACACTTGGGTACTGCCCTTACTTGGACAAGCATCCCACTTATGATTAACCTCTCTCGCAAGCATCCGCAACAACAAAAGAAGAATTAAGACAACGTCTAACCATAGCATTAAACTAGTGGATCCAAATCAGCCCCTTACGAAGCAACGCATAGACTCGGGTTTAAGCTTCTGTCACTCCAGCAACCCATCATCTACTTACTACTCCCCAATGCCTTCCTCTAGGCCCAAATATGGTGAAGTGTTATGTAGTCGACATTCACATAACACCACTAGAGGAAAAACAACATGCAGCATATCAAAATACCAAACGAATATCAAATTCACATGACTTATCCCATGTCCTCGGGAACAAAAGTAACTACTCACAAAGCATAATCATAATCATGATCAGAGGTGTAATGAATAGCATCAAGGATCTGAACATAAACTCTTCCACCAAATAATCCAACTAGCATCAACTACAAAGAGTAATCAACACTACTGTCAACCTTACAAGTACCAATCGGAGTCGTGAGACGGAGATTGATTACAAGAGATGAACTAGGGATTGGAGAGGAGATGGTGCTGATGAAGATGCCTCCCCTCCGACGAGAGGAGTGTTGGTGATGACGATGGCGACGATTTCACCCTTTGGGAGGGAAGTTTCCCCGACAGGATCATCCTGCCGGAGCTCTAGATCGGATCTGCTCGAGTTCCGCCTCCTGGCGGCGGCGAAACCACGAAAAAGCTCCCGATTGATTTTTTCTGGAACGAAACCCTTCATATAGCAAAAGAGGGGGGCTAGTGGGCCGTCAGGGAGCCCACAAGCTTGCCCTCCGCCACCAGGGGGTGGCGGTGGCAGGGCTTGTGGCGCCCTGGCAGCCCCCCTCTGGTATTTCTTTCGCCCAATATTTTTTATATAATCCCAAAAAAATCCACGTAACTTTTTAGGGCATTTGGACATGTGTAGAATAGTGGACTAAGATTTGCTCCTTTTCCAGTCCAGAATTCCAGCTGCCTGAATTCTCCCTCTTCAAATAAACCTTGCAAAATAAGAGAGAAAAGACATAAATATGGTACCACAAAGTAATATAACAGCCCATAAAGCAATAAATATCAACATGAAAGCATGATGCAAAATGGACGTATCATGTTCTTTCTTTTCTTTCAAGCCTATCCTATCACACCTACAAAGTACTTCTTGTTTCATACTTGTTCTAGGTAAAGCGAACGTAAAGTGTGCGTAGAGTTGTATCGGTGGTCGATAGAACGTGAGGGAATATTTGTCCTACCTTTAGCTCCTCATTGGGTTCGACACTCTTACTTATCGAGAAAGGCTACAATTGATCCCCTATACTTGTGGGTTATCAAGACCTTTTTCTGGCGCCGTTGCCGGGGAGCAATAGCGTGGGGTGAATATTCTCGTGTGTGCTTGTTTGCTTTATCACTAAGTAGATTTATTTGTTGTTCTAAGTTGTTCTCTATCTTTAGTTAGGGATATGGAACAGGAAATACCAAAAGAATTAGGTGTACTTGCTACTCATGGAGATGGGGAACCTCCTAAAACCCTTGATGCTCGTTATGTGGAAAATATTATGCACTTCTTTAATAATCCTCAGAAAACCCCATTAAATTATATAATGGGATACACGTTGGATCAACGTGAATACTTTAGGGATTATCGCTTGACTCAAAAAAGGAAACTATTATGGGATCAAATTCATATGTTGAAATGGTATGCTTGGGAGCTATGCTCGAGATATGATATTACTTGTTGCTCTGGATGAAGGCTAAACACCTTCCATTTTCTTGTAAATTTAATGCTAATGCAACATTGGCTTCTTATGCTAATGGTATATATGATTACTATGATGTGGAACAAGTAGATGAGTTTGTTGCTTTTATGGGTGCTTATGAAATTGAAGCTCTATTTAAAGGGTGTGATGATAATGATGATGATGCTTACCGATCTGAAAATTTGGTTATGCTTCGTTATTGTTATACTCATTATGAATATAATGCCCATATTTATCGATTTATGGAGAAATTCTACGCTGCCCAAGAAGAGACTAATATTTTGCAGGAAACTATGGAAGAAGAAAATGCTGAAACTGTGAGCTAATTAGATGAAAAGGATGACGAGGAGAGCGAAGAACAAAAGGAGGAAGAGCGGACTAGCTACCCGTGCCCACCTTCTAATGAGAGTAACTCTTCAACTCATACATTGTTTAATTTCCCTTCGTTCTTACCGAAGGATGAATGCTATGTTGATTGCTATGATCCCTTGGATTTGCTTGAAATATCCCTTTTTGATGAACTTGATGCTTGCTATGCTTGTGGCCATGATGCCAATATGAATGATGCTTATGAAGATGAACTTGCTATAGTTCCTTATGTTAAACATGAAATTGTTGCTATAGCACCCACTTATGATAGTCCTATTATCTTTTTGAATTCTCCCAACTACACTATATCGGAGAAGTTTGCTCTTATTAGGGATTACATAGATGGGTTGCCTTCTACTATTACACATGATGATTTTGATGAATATAATATGCATGTGCTTGCTGCTCCTACTTGCAATTATTATGACAGAAGAACTAGATCTCCACCTCTCTATGTTTCCAATATGATAAAATTGCAAGAAACTACTTATGCTATGTATTGGCCTTTACTTGATGTGCATTGACTGGCACTCTCTGGCAATAGCTAGACGAATGCTGATTCTGTGACAACCAACCTTCCCTTGCAACGGCACCAGAAGAATGCTCCTAGCACTCCCCGACAACGAAACTAGAAGAATGTTGTTGATGGCCCACCAGCGCGTGGGTTCGCAACAGTTTTCGAGGGTAGAGTATTCGACCCAAATTTGTTGATCGCCAAACAGGAGGTGAGAGAACACTCTCGAGTATTAGCAGCTGAATGTGTCAGATTCAACCACACCTGAAAGATTAGTATCTGCAAGCAAAGTAGTAACAACAAAGTAGCGAGTAACGGCAGTGGCAAGGAACAACAATAGTGACAGCAGTAGCAAGTAGCAACAGTAGCAAGCGACAGTAGTAGCAACAGTAGCAGCAGAGCAAGACAAGTAACAGCAGCAGAGCAAGACAAGTAACAGCAGCAGTAGGACAAACTCGTAGGCAATGGGTCGGTGATTTGTTTGGATGATATTCATCATGCAACAGTTATAACACAGAGAGATATGTGGCTAGCTCCCGTTCGTCAATGTGATGTAGGCATGCATTCGGTGTGTCGTCATACGTGCTTAGGGAAAAGAACTTGCATGACATCTATTGTCCATCCCTCCCGTGGCAGCGGGGTCCAAAAGGAAACTACGAGATATTAAGGTTCTCCTTTTAATAAAGAACCAGACCAACGCATTAGCACTTGGTGAACACATGAACTCCTTAAACTATGGTCATCACCGGGAGTGGTTCCGATTATTGCCACTCCGGGGTTGCCGGATCATAACACATAGTAGGTAACTACAACTTGCAAGATCGGATCTAGAACACACATATATTGGTGACAACATAATAATTTCAGATCTGAAATCATGGCACTCGGGCCCTAGTGACAAGCATTAAGCATGGCAAAGTAGTAGCAACATCAATCTCAGAACATAGTGGATACTAGGGATCAATCCCCATCAAAACTAACTCGATTACATGATAGATCTCATCCTACTCATCACCGCCCAGCGAGCCTACGAATAGATTACTCACGAACGACGAAGAGCTTCATGGAATTGGAGAGGGAAGAAGGTTGATGATGACGATGGCGACGATTTCCCCTCTCCGGAGCCCAAAACGGACTCCAGATCTGTCCTCCACATGAAGAACAGGTTTTGGCGGCGCCTCCGTATCGCAAACGCGACGAAATCTTCTCTTTTTATTTTTTCTGGGACGAAAGTGAACTTATAGAGCTGAGATTGGGGGCGGCAGAGCCGTGTGGGCCCCACAAGCTTGCCCACCGCCACTAGGGGTGGCGGTGGTAGGGCTTGTGGCCCACTGGCCCACCCCCTCACGTGGATCTTTGCGCATGTATTTTTCATATTTTCCAAAAATGTTCCCTTGTAAATTTTTAGGACGTTCTGAGAACTTTGATTTCTGCACAAAAATAACACCAAGGCAATTCTGCTGAAAACAACATCAGTCCAGGTTAGTTCCATTCAAATCATGCAAATTAGAGTCCAAAACAAGGGCAAAAGAGTTTGGAAAAGTAGATACGATGGAGACGTATCATGCATGAATTGTTCTTTTATGACATGCCAATGCATAGGAAGAGAGTTAGACTTCGTCATTGCATGATACATGTTACCTTGTGCTCACTACTAAAATACAAATCATTGTTAATTAAAATTGGCTTTGATATACCTTGGGATCCGGGTGGATCCATTACTTGAGCACTTTATGCCTAGCTTAATGGCTTTAAAGAAAGCGCTGCCTGGGAGACAACCCGGAAGTTTTAGGGAGTCATTTATTTCTGTTGAGTGCTTTTATTTAGTTTAAAAAAATATAGAGGAAAACTTAAAACTTTTTCAAAAAGAGAAGCGATTGAAAGGTGATGCATTACGGAAGTGAGGGTCGACCTTGAACACTTGTGTTCATGCTCGTGGAAACAATGTAGAATTTTTCATGGAAGTTTCTCCCAAAAATAATTATCCCCTTGTACAATTCCATTGTATTATAAAAATAATGTGCCAAGTAAAGCCTTTATGATTAGTTTGGGTGATAGTTGTTTGATCATGCTGAAAAAGACAGAAACTTTATGCTCACGAAATTATTTTTATTTCCTACCGAGAAAGAGATTTTGAGTTGATTCTTTTTGCTACTTATTTATATGAAAATTTCCCTAATTTTCATAATTTTTCAGAATTTTTGGAGTATCAGAAGTATGGTATGTGTTCAGATTACTACACACTGTTCTGTTTTTGATAGATTCTGTTTTCTATGCATTGTTCTCTTGTTTTGATGAATCTATGGGTAGTATCGGGGGGTATGAACCATGGTGAAGTTGGATTACAGTAGATATAATGCTAATATTAATTTGGAATGAGTTCACAACAGTACTTAAAGTGGTGGTTTACTTTATTATACTAACGGATCTCACGAAGGTTTTGTTGAGTTTTGTGTGATTGAAGTTTTCAAGTTTTGGGTGAGACCACGATGGATAAAGGAATAAGGAGAGGCAAGAGCCTAAGCTTGGGGATGCCCGAGGCACCCCAAGGTAATATTCAAGGAAGACTCAAGCGTCTAAGCTTGGGGATGCCCCGGAAGGCATCCCCTCTTTCGTCTACAATCTATCGGTAATTTTACTCGGAGCTATATTTTTATTCGTCACATGATATGTGGAAATTCTTGGAGCGTCTTTTGTGTTTATTTTTCCTTTTTATTTTATGCACCATGCTGGTATTGGTTGATTTATAGAATGCTCTTTGCACTTCACTTATATCTTTTGAGTATGGCTTTATAGAGTGCTTCATGTGCTTCAGTTATATCATTTGAAGTTTGGACTGCCTGTTTCCCTACACATAGAAAACTGCCATTTGTAGAATGCTCTTTTGCTTCACTTATATTTGTTAGAGCGGGGCATATCTTTTGTATAAAGAATTAAACTCTCATGCTTCACTTATACGTATTTAGAGAGTTAACAGGAGTTGGTCATTCACATGGTTAGTCATAAAATCCTACATAAAACTTGTAGATCACTGAATATGATATGTTTGATTCCTTGCAATAGTTTTGCGACATGAAGATGTGATATTAGAGTCATCCTAGTGAGTAATTGTGTATTCGTAGAAATACTTGTGTTAAGGTTTGTGATTCCCGTAGCATACACGTATGGTGAACTGTTATGTGACGAAGTCGGAGCATGATTTATTTATTGATTGTCATCCTTTGTGTGGAAGTCGGGATCACGCGATGGTTAACTCCTACCAACCCTTCCCCTAGGAGCATGCGTGTAGTACCTTGTTTCGATGACTAATAGACGTTTGCAATAAGTATGTGAGTTCTTTATGACTAATGTTGAGTCCATGGATTATACGCACTCTCACCCTTCCACCATTGCTAGCCTCTCTAGTACCGTGCAACTTTCGCCAGTGGATTACACCCACCATATACCCTTCCTCAAAACAACCACCATACCTACCTATTATGGCATTTCCATATCCATTCCGAGATATATTGCCATGCAACTTCCATCGTTCCCTTTATTATGACACGCACCATCATTGTCATATTGCTTTGCATGATCGTAAGATAGCTAACATGATGTTTTCATGGCTTGTCCGTTTTTTGATGTCATTGCTACGCTAGATCATTGCACATCATGGTACACCGCCGGAGGCACTCATATAGAGTCATATTTTGTTCTAAATATCGAGTTGTAAGTAAATAAAAGTGTGATGATCATCATTATTAGAGCATTGTCCCATGTGAGGAAGTAATAAAAGAGGCCAATGAAGCCCAAATAAAAAAAAGGCCAAAGAAGCCCACCAAAAAAAGAGGAAAACAAAATAAAAAATGAGAGAAAGAGAGAAGGGACAATGCTACTATCCTTTACCACACTTGTGCTTCAAAGTAGCACCATGATCTTCATGATAGAGAGTCTCCTATGTTGTCACTTTCATATACTAGTGGGAAATTTTCATTATAGAACTTGGCTTGTATATTCCAATGATGGGCTTCCTCAAATTGCCCTAGGTCTTCACGAGCAAGCGAGTTGGATGCACACCCACTAGTTTCTTTTTGAACGCTCATACACTTATAGCTCTTGTGCATCTGTTGCATGGAAATCCCTACTCACTCACATTGATATCTATTGATGGGCATCTCCATAGCCCGTTGATATGCCTAGTTGATGTGAGACTATCTCCTCCTTTTTGTCTTCTCCACAACCACCATATTCTATTCCACCTATAGTGCTATGTCCATGGCTCACGCTCATGTATTGCGTGAAAGTTGAAAAAGTTTGAGAACACTAAAGTATGAAACAATTGCTTGGCTAAAACCAAGATTGTGCATGATTTAAATACGTTGTGTGGGGAAGATGGAGCATAGCCAGACTATATGATTTTGTAGGGATAACTTTCTTTGGCCATGATATTTTGAGAAGACATGATTGCTTTGTTAGTATGCTTGAAATATTATTGTCTTTATGTCAAATGATATATTATTGCTTCGAATCACTCGTGTTTTAGTATTCATGCCATGATTAGATAATATGATCAAGATTATGCTAGGTAGCATTCCACATCAAAAATTATCTTTTTTATCATTTACCTACTCGAGGACAAGCATGAATTAAGCTTGGGGATGCTGATACGTCTCCATTGTATCTATAATTTTTGATTGTTTCATGCCAATATTCTACAACTTTCATCTACTTTTGGCAACTTTTTATACTATTTTTGGGACTAACATATTGATCCAGTGCCCAGTGTCAGTTCCTGTTTGTTGCAAGTTTTTTGTTTCGCAGATTATCCATACCAAACAAAGTCCAAACACAATAAAAGACCTACGGGGATTTGTTTTGGAATATTATGATTTTTGGGAAGAAGAATCTACGCGAAACGATGCCCGAGGAGGTCACAAGCCCAGGAGGCGCGGCCACCCCCCTAGGTCGCGGCAGGCAGGCTTGTGACCAATCCCTAAGGCGGTTGGGGCCCTTCTTTCGCCGCAAGAAATATAATATCCGGAAGAAAATCGTGTTAAAATTTCAGCCCAATCGGAGTTACGGATCTCCGGAAATTTAAGAAACGGTGAAAGGCAGAATCTGGGAGCGCAGAAACAGAAGGACACAGAGAGAGAGATCCAATCTCGGAAGGGCTCTCGCCCCTCCGCCACCATGGAGACCATGGACCAGAGGGGAAACCCTTCTATCATCTAGGGAGGAGGTCAAGGAAGAAGAAGAAGAAGAAGAAGGGGGGCTCTCTCCCCCTCTATCCCGGCGGTGCCGGAACGCCGCCTGGGACATCATCGTGTGACGGCGATCTACACCAACACCTCCGTCATCCTCACCAACACCTCCATCACCTTCCCCCATCTATATTCAGCGGTCCACTCTCCCGCAACCCGCTGTACCCTCTACTTGAACATGGTGCTTTATGCTTCATATTATTATCCAATGATGTGTTGCCATCTTATGATGTCTGAGTAGATTTTCGTTGTCCTATCGGTGATTGATGAATTACTATGATTGGTTTAATTTGCTTGTGGTTATGTTGTTGTCCTTTGGTGCCCATCATATGAGCGCGCGCGTGGATCACACCATAGGGTTAGTAGTATGTTGATAGGATTATGTATTGGAAGGCAAGGGTGACAAAAGCTTCAGCCTAGCATAGAAATTGATGCATACGGGATTGAAGGGGGGCCAATATATCTTATTGCTATGGTTGGGTTTACCTTAATGAACGTTAGTAGTTGCGGATGCTTGCTAATAGTTCCAATCATAAGTGCATAGAATTCCAAGTAAGGGATGTCATGCTAGCAGTGGCCTCTCCCACATAGAACTTGCTATCGGTCTAGTAACGTAGTCAATTGCTTAGGGACAATTCCACAACTCCTACCACCACTTTTCCACACTCGTTAGTCTAACGTACTTGTTTCTAACCAGCCACTAGTTTTATTTACGTGTTCTTTCTTTTCTTGCAAGCCTATCCTATCACACCTACAAAGTACTTCTAGTTGCATACTTGTTCTAGGTAAAGCGAACGTAAAGTGTGCGTAGAGTTGTATCGGTGGTCGATAGAACTTGAGGGAATATTTGTCGTACCTTTAGCTCCTCGTTGGGTTCGACACTCTTACTTATCGATAAAGGCTACAATTGATCCCCCTATACTTGTGGGTTATCAGGTCCCACCTCCTCTGACGCCCTCCTTTGGCCTCTTCCGAGATCGGGAGCGTCACGAGACCTCTTCCTCGCACCCTGCCGGAGGGAGGATTGACCTGTGGGAACTTCTCCACCACCATGGATGCTTCCCGGACGTGTCGTTAGTAGTCCGCCTTGGACCATGAGTCCATGACCAGTAGCTATGTGATGTCTTCTCTCCAATCTTGTGCTTCCATGATTAGCCCTTATGAGCTGCCCTAGATGATCAAGACACCTATGTAATTTTCCTGCTATTGCTATGCTTGGTTTGTTGGGATCCAATGGATTATGAGATTATGTTCAGATTGTGATGAGTTATACATTTGATTATCCTTTTATATTATGTTCTCTAGTGATTCATGCATGTTCTCCATTGTTTTTTATTGATTTGGCCGAGTAGTAGATTGTAACTCCAAGAGGGAGCGTTATGCATGATTGTGGGTTCATGCCCCCCTGATGTCTAGCTTGAGTGACAGAAAAATGAGACTAGGGGATGTGTTGTTGCCACCAGGGAGAATATAACGGTGCTTGTGACCGCGGTTGCAAGGATTGTTTACCTTACGTAAAGTTCGTTAATGCAGTTGCCCGTTGCTTTGAGTTTACGCTTTGGGTGGGGCTCGCAACTTAATACCAACGAGATGTTCTGGATAGATATCTCAAGGTGGATGATTAGTAAGTAGATGCTGATGAATAAATGGTCTACTTGTCTTGGCGTATTGCCAATTACTATTGAGCCTCTAACTTTCAAGTAGCATAATTAGCATTGTGGCGCGTTTATAATTCTCTCAATTGCCCAGTGATATGATAACCCACAAGTGTAGGGGATCGCAGCAGTTTTCAAGGATAGAGTATTCAACCCAAATTTTTTGGTTCGCCAAAGGCGAAGCGAAAGAATATTCTCAAGTATTAGCAGTTGAGTTTGTCAGATTCAACCACACCTGAAAGATTAGTGTCTGCAAGCAAAGTATTAGTAGCAAAGTAGTATGATAGCAACGGTGCCAGAAATGATTTGTTGACGGGGGACTATTCCTAACTGTTGTATCAATGGTGCCAGTAGGTTGCACGTGAGCGAGTAACTATTCTTCCCCGACAACAGTGTCGAAAAATATCTTGCAACAAGTAACAGCGAAGTAGCAAGGAACAACAGTAGCAGCAACAGCAGAGTAACAACAGTAGCAAGAGTAGTAGCAAGTGGCCCAATCCCTTTTGTAGCAAGGGACAAGCCTAGACAAAGTAACGTAGTGAGGACCAGTAGTAAAAGGCTCGTAGGCAGTGGATCGGTGATGGATGAGTATGACGGATGTGATTCATCATGTAACAGCTATAACACACAGAGATATGTAACTAGCTCCCGTTCGTCAATCTAATGTAGGCATGTATTCCGTATGTAGTCATACGTGCTTAGGGAAAAGAACTTGCATGACATCTATTGTCCATCCCTCCCGTGGCAGCGGGGTCCTAATGGAAACTACGAGATATTAAGGTTCTCCTTTTAATAAAGAACCAGACCAACACATTAACACACGGTGAATACATGAACTCCTCATACTATGGTCATCTCCGGGAGTGGTTCCGGCTATTGTCACTCCGGGGTCGCCGGGTCATAACACATAAGTAGGTGACTACAACTTGCAAGATAGGATCTAAAACACACATATATTGGCGACAACATAATAGCTTCAGATCTGAAATCATGGCACTCGGGCCCTAGTGACAAGCATTAAGCATGGCAAAGTAGTAGCAACATCAATCTAGAACATAGTGGATACTAGGGATCAATCCCCGTCAAAACTAACTGGATTACATGATAGATCTCATCCAACTCATCACCGTCCAGCAAGCCTACGATGAGGTTACTCACGAACAATGAAGAGCATCATGGAATTGTCGATGGAGGAAGGTTGATGATGACGATGGCGACGATTTCCCCTCTCCGGAGCCAAAAACGGACTCCAGATCTGCCCTCCAAATAAAGAACACGGGGTGGCGGCGCCTCCGTATCGTAAAACGTGATGAAACCTTCTCTCTGATTTTTTTTCAGGCGAGACGGAAGATATAGAGCTGAGTTTAGGGGTGGTGGTGCCACGTGGGCCCCACAAGCCCTCATGGCGCGACCTAGGGGGGTGGACGAGGCCCAGGGGCTTGTGGCCCACTGGCACGCCCCCTCCGGTGGATCTTTGTGCACGTATTTTTCTTTTATTCCAGAAATGTTCCCTTGTAAATTTTCAGGACATTCCGAGAACTTTGATTTCTGCACAAAAATAACACCAAGGCAATTCTGCTGAAAACAACATCAGTCCAGGTTAGTTCCATTCAAATCATGCAAATTAGAGTCCAAAACAAGGGCAAAAGAGTTCGGAAAAGTAGATACGACGAAGAGTATCATGATACGTCTCCAACGTATCTATAATTTTTTATGGTTCCATGCTATTATCTTGCCAAACTTTGGATGTTTTGTATGCCTTTAATATCTTTTTTGGGACTAACTTATTAACTCAGTGCCAAGTGGCAGTTCCTGTTTTTTCCATGTTTTTGACCCTTTTCACAGGAGGATTTTAAACGGTGTCCAAACGGAATAAAACTTCCGAAAAGATTTTTTCCGGAACATAAGATACGCACGAGACTTGAGAACCAAGGCAGAGGCCACCACGGGACCCCACAAGCCCCCTAGGCGCGATCAGGGGGGTCGCGCCTAGCAGGCTCGTGGGCCCCCTGTGGCTCGTCTGCCCTACCTCTTCCGCCTATAAATTCAGGAAAAATCCAAAACTGCGCGAGAGATCCACGAAAATACTTTTCCGCCGCCGCAAGCTTCTGTCTCCAAAATATCCCATCTGGGGCATGTTCTGGTGCCCTGCCGGAGGGGGGATTCGAATACGGAGGGCTTCTTCATCAACACCATGACCTCTCCGATGATGCGTGAGTAGTTCACCATAGACCTACGGGTCCATAGCTAGTAGCTAGATGGCTTCTTCTCTCTCTTGGATCTTCAATACAAAGTTCTCCATGATCTTCATGGAGATCTATCTGATGTAATCTTCTTTTGCGGTGTGTTTGTCGAGATCCGATGAATTGTGGATTTATGATCATATTATCTATGAATCTTATTTGAGTTTCTTCTGATCTCTTATATGCATGATTTCATATCCTTGTAATTCTCTTCGAGTTGTGGTTTTTGTTTGGCCAACTTGATCTACGATTTTTGCAATGGGAGAAGTGCTTGGTTTTGGGTTCATACCGTGCGGTGACCTCACCCAGTGACAGAAGGGGTAGCGAGGCACGCATTGTGTTGTTGCCATCAAGGGTAAAAAGATGGGGTTTACATCATTGGTTTGAGTTTATCCCTCTACATCATGTCATCTTGCTTAAGGCGTTACTTTGTTCGTCATGAACTCAATACACTAGATGCATGCTCGATAGCGGTCGATGTGTGGAATAATAGTAGTAGATGCAGAAAGTATCAGTCTACTTGTCTCGGACGTGATGCCTATATGTATGATCATTGCCTTAGATATCGTCATGACTTTGCGCGGTTCTATCAATTGCTCGATAGTAATTCGTTCACCCACCGTAATATTTGTTATTTTGAGAGAAGCTTCTAGTGAACACTATTGCCCCCGGGTCTACTCCACACCATATTTTCAGCCTTTCACTTTTACTTCGTTGCACTTTCCGCCTTCAGATCTCACTTTGCAATCAATCTTGAAGGGATTGATAACCCCTTTATAGCATTGGGTGTAAGCTCGTTTGTGTTTGCACAAGTACTCTGGACACTTGGCTTGATTCTCCTACTGGATTGATACCTTGGTTCTCAACTGAGGGAAATACTTACTGCTCCTGTGTTGCATCACCCTTTCCTCTTCAAGGGAAAAACCAACGCAAGCTCAAGAGGCCGCCGGGGATTCCTGACGCCGTAGCACCCAGTTGTAATTTGTTTACCCATGCATAGTTGTTTATTTTCTTTTGGGAGAGAGACATCACTAGTGAACATCATGTGACTCAGGTCCATATTACCACCATTGCTTACACCTCCATCATTTACTGGTTTTATTTACTTTTCTCTTGCAATCACTATCACTATTCCCGCTTGTGTTTTGATCCTTTGCAAACTACAAGGCCGGAGAGATTGATAACCTCTCTGTACTCGTTGGGAGCAAAGTTATTTGTTGTGTGTGCAGGTCCACGTCTTTTGTTAGCGCCAGAGCAGCGGACACCTACTTGTTGATCCCCGGAGTCCTCCTCGTTCGATAAACCTTACAGTCCCCGTGTAAGGGAAATCTAATGCTCACTACATCTCTACCTTCCACTCGGGTAACCAACGAGGGGCGACAAGTATATCCATCAACTCGTCATCAGCGTCCTAATCCTTCTATCGTTACAAGAACAACAACAAACAACAACAAAGCCTTTAGTCCCGCCACTGGGGCTACTTCCTATGAGATTAAACCTGCTTTACTGAACCTTGTTACGAAAGATCAATTCTCGGGTGCTGGAGATGATGTTGCCTTACACTTGAATAATTTTGTTGAGCTTTGTGATATGCAAAAATATAAAGAAGTAGATGGCGATATTGTTAAACTTAAGCTTTTTTCCTTTCTCCTTGAGAGGAGGAGCTAAAGTGTGGCTTCAATCTTTGCCTAGGAATAACATATATTCTTGGGATAAGTGCAAAGATGCTTTTATTGGGAAGTATTACCCACCTGCTAAGATTATCTAGTTAAGAAGTAACATTTTGAATTTTAGGCAACTGGATAATGAATGATACGTCTCCAACATATCTATATTTTTTGATGGTTTCATGCTATTATCTTGTCAAACTTTGGATGTTTTGTATACCTTTTATATCTTTTTTGGGACTAACTTATTAACTCAGTGCCAAGTGCCAGTTCCTGTTTTTCCATGTTTTTGACCCTTTTCAGAGGAGGATTTTAAACGGAGTCTAAATGGAACGAACTTCCAAAAAGATTTTTTCTGAAACACAAGACGATCGGGGAACTTGAGAACCAAGGCAGGGGCCACCAGGGACCCCACAAGCCCCCTAGTCGCGGCCAGGGGGGAGCGCCTCCCAGGCTTGTGGGCTCCCTGGGCCTCCTCTGCCCTAGGACTTTCGCCTATATATTCCCAAAAATTCCAGATAAAATCAGGAGATCATCGAAAGTACTTTTTCGCCGTCGCAAGCTTCTGTCTCTGCAAGATCCCATCTGGGGCACGTTCCGGTGCCCTGCCGGAGGGGGGATTCGGATACGGAGGGCTTCTTCATCAACACCATGACCTCTGATGATGCATGAGTAGTTCACCATAGACCTACGAGTCCATAGCTAGTAGCTAGATGGCTTCTTCTCTCCCTTGGATCTTCAATACAAAGTTCTCCATGATCTTCATGGAGATCTATCTGATGTAATCTTCTTTTGCGGTGTGTTTGTTGAGATCCGATAAATAGTGGATTTATGATCAGATTATCTATGAATCTTATTTGGCTTTCTTATGATCTCTTATATGCATGATTTCATATCCTTGTAATTCTCTTCGAGTTGTGGGTTTTGTTTGGCCAACTTGATCTATGATTCTTGCAATGGGAGAAGTGCTTGGTTTTGGGTTCATACCATGCGGTGACCTCACCAGTGACAGAAGGGGTAGCGAGGCACGCATCGTGTTGTTGCCATCAAGGGTAAAAAGATGGGGTTTTCATCATTGGTTTGAGTTTATCCCTCTACATCATGTCATCTTGCTTAAGGCGTTACTCTGTTCGTCATGAACTCCATACACTAGATGCATGCTGGATAGCGGTTGATGTGTGGAGTAATAGTAGTAGATGCAGAAAGTATCGGTCTACTTGTCTCGGATGTGATGCCTATATGTATGATCATTGCCTTAGAAATCGTCATGACTTTAGGCGGTTCTATCAATTGCTCGATAGTAATTTGTTCACCCACCGTAATATTTGCTATTTTGAGAGAAATCTCTAGTGAACACTGTGGCCCCCGGGTCTACTTCACACCATATTTCCAGCCTTACTCTTTTAATTCGTTGCACTTTCCGCCTTCAGATCTCACTTTGCAATCAATCTTGAAGGGATTGACAACCCCTTTATAGCATTGGGTGCAAGCTCTTTTGTGTTTGCGCAGGTACTCTCGACTTGACGAGATTCTCCTACTGGATTGATACCTTGGTTCTCAAACTGAGGGAAATACTTACTGCTCTTGTGCCGCATCACCCTTTCCTCTTCAAGGGAAAAACCAACGCAAACAAGTCTCCATCAACGTGTCAATTTTTGGCGCTGTTGTTTGAGAAGTAGCAGAAGGATTTCTGGTACCGTTGCCGGCGAGGATAAAGTCAAGAACTCATCCAAGTAAGTGTCGCAAACTCATTTCTTGCATTTACTTTTTTGCCTTTCGTTTTCCTCTCCCCCACTTCTGAAAAGAAAAAAATTACAAAAATATTTGCCTTTTTCGTTTGCCATTTTCTTTCGCTTGCCTTTCCTTTGCTTGTGTGCTATGTGCCTTCAATATGCTTGCATCTTCGCTTGCTGAAAATCTAGTGATATGGATCCTCATCCACTTGCTAATCTATTTGAGAGATCCAATTATGTTGATCCAATTGCTAGTGAGTTGAGTGCACTTGACTATCTTTATGGAGTTTTGCTTGAGATGCGTGAATCTGAAAATCGTGATGAAGAAATTTATGAAGTGATTCACGAGGGCTCCTTGAATGAAAAGCATGATTGCAATGGTTTCATATAAATCTTATTAGTGACAATCATGCTAAAAATATGCAAACCCCTAAGGTTGGGGATGCTAGTTTTGCTATGTCCACTACTTGTTGCAATGATCATGATTGGGGTAATGATTTTTCTTATGATCTTGAAAATTTGTTTAAGCCTCAAGATGAATATGATGTTTGCAATAAGATTGAAAGTGGGTTTGGAGAAGTCATGACTTTAGTTGATGATAATCCCACTATTTTTGAAGAGCGTCAACTTTGCATGCATGTGGATCATGAAAAGAATATCCTTTGTGATAGCTATATTGTTGAATTTGATTATGATCCCACATGCAATTGCTATGAGAGGGGAAAATATTGTGGTAGAAACTTTCATGTTACCAAATTACCTCTCGTTATGTTGAGATTGCTATTGTCTCTTTCTTCTTCCTTGCATTTGGTAACTATTGGTTGTCTTGCCAATTTGTTTTCCTATGAAATGCCTATGCATAGTAAGTATGTTAGACTTAGATGTGATTTTCACTTGCTTTATGATGCTCTCGTTGTGCTTCAATTCTTGTCTTTTGTGTGAGCATCATTGAATTATCAATGCCTAGCTAAGGGCGTTAAACAATAACGCTTGTTGGGAGGCAACCCAATGAATTTATCTTTTTTATTTCTGTTTTGTTGCGTCCACGCCATCATAATTCTGTTATGATAGTGTCTTTTGTGTTTTTTTTGTGTTTGAGACAAGCAAAACCTTTATGACTAGTCTTGGTGGTGGTTGTTTGATCCTGCTGGAAAAATACAGAAACTTTTCGCTCACGAGATTATTTTTCATTTTTATTCAGAAAGAGATTTTGACTTGATTCTTTTTGCTGCTGGTTGATATGCCTTTTTCCCAGGCAGTCGTAATTTTTCAGAATTTTTGAGAAACCAGAAGTATACGAAGTATACAGATTGCTACAGACTGGTCTGTTTTTGACATATTTTGTTTTTGTTGAGTTGGTTGCTTGTTTTGATGAAACTATGGATAGTATCGGGGGATACTAGCCATGGAAAAGTGAGAATACAGTAATCTAACATCAATATCAATAGAAATAAAGATTGCTACAGTACCTAAAGAGGTGGTAGTTTGTTTTCTTGTGCTAATGATATCACGAGTTTCTGTTTAAGTTTTGTGTTGTGAAGTTTTCTAGTTTTGGGTGATGTTCTCATGGACAAAGAGATAAGGAGTGGAAAGAGCTCAAGCTTGGGGATGCCCAAGGCATCCCAAGCCAAATTCAAGGACACTAAAAAGCCTAAGCTTGGGGATGCTTCGGGAAGGCATCCCCTCTTTCGTCTTCAATCCATCGGTAACATTACTTGGAGCTATATTTTTATTCACCACATGATATCTGTTTTTCTTGGAGCGTCTTATATCATAGGAGTCTTTTCTTTTTGTTGTGTCACAATCATCCTTGATGCACACCTTTTGAGAGAGACATGCACTCATCGTGATTTTGCTAGAATGCTCATCGTGCTTCACTTATATCTTTTGAGCTAGATAATTTTGCTCTATGTGCTTCACTTAAATATTTTAGAGCATGGCGGTGCGTGACTTGGTAGTTGTCTTGTGCTATGAAAGTAGTCCCAAAGGTGATAGGTACCCAAAGAGATACAAAAACCTCCATCTTCATATGCATTGAGTAGAAAGAAAAGTTTTGATTCCTCTCAATTAGCTTCGAGACGTGGATTTGGTAATATTAAGAGTTATGTTAGTAGGGTGTTGTGAACCTAGAAGTACTTGTGTTGAAGTTAGTGATTCCCGTAGCATGCACGTATGGTGAACCGCTATGTTAGGAAGTCGGAGCATAATTGATCTATTGATTGTCATCCTTTGTGTTGAGGTCGGGATCGCGCGATGGTTAACACCTACCAACCCTTCCCCTAGGAGTATGCGTTTAGCACTTTGTTTCGATTACTAATAAAAACTTTCGCAACAAGTATGTGAGTTCTTCATGACTAATGTGAGTCCATGGTATAGATGGACTTTCACCTTCACCATTGCTAGCCTCTTGAGTACCGCGCAATTTTCGCCGGTACACAAACCCACCATATTCCTTCCTCAAAACAGCCACCATACCTACCTACTATGGCATTTTCATAGCCATTCCGAGATATATTGCCATGCAACTCCCGCCGTTCCGTATCATGACTTGTGGCGTCAGTCTCATATTGCCATTGCATGATCGTAAGATAGCTAGCGAGATGTTTCAACGTCATACGCCAAGCTAGATCGTTGCACATCCCGGTACAGTGCCGGAGGCATTTCCTATAGAGTCATCATCGTTCTGAGCTTTGAGCTGTGAGTAAATAAAAGTGTGATGATCATCATTATTAGAGCATTGTCCCATGTGAGGAAAAAAAAGAGGCCAAAGAGCCCAAAAAAAGAGAGAAAAAAGAGAGGCCCAAGAGCCCAAATAAAAAAATAAAAAAAGGGGAGAGAAAAAGAGAGAAGGGACAATGCTACTATCTTTTTCCACACTTGTGCTTCATAATAGCACCATGTTCTTCATGATTGATAGCCTCTCGTTTTGTCACCACCATATGCTAGTGGGAATCTTTATTATATAACTTGGCTTGTATATTCCAATGACGGGCTTCCTCAAATTGCCCTAGGTCTTCGTGAGCAAGTAAGTTGGATGCACACCCACTAGTTCTCCTTTTGATCTTTCACATACTTATAGCTCTAGTGCATCCTTTGTATGGCAATCCCTACTCATTCACATTGATATCTATTAATGGGCATATCCATAGCCCTTTGATACGCTGAGTCAATGTGACCATCTCCTCCTTTTTTGTCTCACAACCACCACCACACTCTATTCCACCTACAGTGTTATATCCATGGCCCACGCTCATGTATTGCGTGATAGTTATAAAAAGTTTGAGAAAGTAAGAGTGCGAAAACAATTACTTGGCCAATACCGGGGTTGTGCATGATTTAAATTAGTTGTGTGAGGATGATGGAGCATAGCCAGACTATATGATTTTGTAGGGATAACTTTCCTTGGCCTTGTTATTCTGAAAGTTCATGATTACCTTGCTAGTTTGCTTGAAGTATTATTGTTTTCATGTCAATAGCAAACTATTGTTTTGAATCTTAAGGATCTGAACATTCATGTCACATGAAAGAAGTTACAAAGGACAACTATGCTAGGTAGCATTCCACATCAAAAATTCAGTCTTTATCACTTCCCTACTCGAGGACGAGCAGGAGTTAAGCTTGGGGATGCTTGATACGTCTCCAACGTATCTATAATTTTTGATGGTTTCATGCTATTATCTTGTCAAACTTTGGATGTTTTGTATGCCTTTTATATCTTTTTTGGGACTAACTTATTAACTCAGTGCCAAGTGCCAGTTCCTATTTTTTCCATGTTTTTGACCCTTTTCAGAGGAGGATTTTAAATGGAGTCCAAACGGAACGAAACTTCCAAAATGATTTTTTTCGAAACAGAAGACGATTGGGGAACTTGAGAACCAAGGCACGGGGCCACCAGAGACCCCACAAGCCCCCTAGCCGCAGCCAGGGGGCCCGCGCCTCCCAGGCTTGTGGGCTCCCTGGGCCTCCTCTGCCCTCGGTCTTTCGCCTATATATTCCCACAAATTCCAGAAAAAATCAGGAGATCATCGAAAGTACTTTTCCGCCACCGCAAGCTTCTGTCTCCGCAAGATCCCATCTGGGGCACGTTCTGGTGCCCTGTCGGAGGGGGGATTCGGATAAGGAGGGCTTCTTCATCAACACCATGACCTCTCCGATGATGCGTGAGTAGTTCACCATAGACCTACGGGTCCATAGCTAGTAGCTAGATGGCTTCTTCTCTCTCTTGGATCTTCAATACAAAGTTCTCCATGATCTTCATGGAGATCTATCTGATGTAATCTTCTTTTGCGGTGTGTTTGTCGAGATCCGATGAATTGTGGATTTATGATCAGATTATCTATGAATCTTATTTGGGTTTCTTCTGATCTCTTATATGCATGATTTCATATCCTTGTAATTCTCTTCGAGTTGTGGGTTTTGTTTGGCCAACTTGATCTATGATTCTTGCAATGGGAGAAGTGCTTGGTTTTGGGTTCATACCATGCGGTGACCTCACCGAGTGACAGAAAGGGTAGCAAGGCACGCATCATGTTGTTGCCATCAAGGGTAAAAAGATGGGGTTTTCATCATTGGTTTGAGTTTATCCCTCTACATCATGTCATCTTGCTTAAGGCATTACTCTGTTCGTCATGAACTCAATACACTAGATGCATGCGGGATAGCGGTCGATGTGTGGAGTAATAGTAGTAGATGCATAAAGTATCGGTCTACTTGTCTCGGACGTGATGCCTATATGTATGATCATTGCCTTAGATATCGTCATGACTTTGCGCAGTTCTATCAATTGCTCGACAGTAATTTGTTCACCCACCATAATATTTTCTATTTTGAGATAAGCCTCTAGTGAACACTATGGCCCCCGGGTCCACTTTACACCATATTTTCAGCCTTACTCTTTTACTTCGTTGCACTTTCCGCCTTCAGATCTCACTTTGCAATCAATCTTGAAGGGATTGACAACCCCTTTATAGCGTTGGGTGCAAGCTCTTTTGTGTTTGCGCAGGTACTGTGGACTTGACGAGATTCCCCTACTGGATTGATACCTTGGTTCTCAAACTGAGGGAAATACTTACTGCTCCTGTGCTGCATCACCCTTTCCTCTTCAAGGGAAAAACCAACGCAAGCAAGTCTCCGTCAACGTGTCAATTTTTGGTGCTGTTGTTTGAGAAGTAGCAATGAACACGTTGCCCAAGCTTGGAAACATATGAATTCTCTTGTTAATAATTACCCTACACATGGTTTGACTATTTGGATGGTCATCCAAACTTTCTATGCAGGATTGAACTTTACCTCTCGGAATCTGTTAGACTCGGCCGCGGGAGGAACCTTTATGTCAACTACACTTGATGCTGCCATGAAGCTATTGGATGAGATGATGACAAATTATTCTCAATGGCACACCGAGAGAGTTCCAATAGGTAGGAAGGTAAACTCTGATGAGGAGATCTCCTCTCTTAATGATAAGGTTGATATGATCATGACTTTACTTACTAAGCAATCTCCTATTGATCCTCATGATGTTCCTTTAAATTATTTGGTTGCTCAAGAAAGAGATAAAGTTGGTGTTAATTTTATCTCTAGGAACAACTTTAATAATAATGCTTATAGGGGTAATTTTTGTAGCAATCCTAGACCGTTCCCATCCAACAACTATGGGAACAACAACACTTATCCTAGCACCAAAAACTCCATTTCTGAATTAGAGAGCATGCTTAATGACTTTATCACTTCTCAAAAAGCCTTCAACAAGAGTGTAGAAGAGAAATTATAAAAAATAGACAGTCTCTCTTTGAAGGTGGACAACATAACTCATGATGTAGAGATGCTTAAAATTAGAACCCCCCCCCCCCCTTGAGGAAAGGAACACCACACCCATGAATGCTATCCAAGTCCAAATTAATGAGAACATTAGAATGCTAGCCAAACTTAAGGATAGATGGCTCGAGAAAAAGAAGAGGAAGAAAGATTAAGAGCCTTCCTACACAGACTACCATTGCTACTATACAAGTTGTTGAGGATCTCAAACTTTTAGCACCCATCACACCCCTAGTCCCATTGGACCTATTAATGGTGATGCTAATACCTCAACTATAGGACAAGGAGGTCCTTTGAATTTAGAGACTACCAAAAGAATGAGCTTAGATGACATTACCACCACTTTAATTAATGGTAGCAATCTTGATTTTGATAATTGTAGTCTTTCCGAAGTTATCACCTTTTTGCAAAGAATGTCTAAAGACCCCCACACTAGTACACTCAATATTGCCTTCATCGAGCATATTACCAATGCTTTTATCAAAGCTAGGGAGGAGAAGCTCAATCTAGAGACTTATATTCCTAGAAAACTAGAAGATGGTTGGGATCCTATGGTCAAGATTTAATTGAATAATATATCTTGCTTTGCTTTATGTGATGTTGGAGCTAGTGCCTCCGTTACGCCCAAAAGAATGTATGATATGCTTGATTTGAAACCTTTTGATCAATGTTCTTTTGGTGTTCGTCTTGTTGATTCTTCCATAAATAAACCTTTAGGGAGAATTGATGATGTTCTTATTGTTGTCAATGATAATTATGTGCCCGTTGATTTTCTTATTATGGACATTGAGCGTGATCCCTCATGTCCAATTATTTTGGGACGTCCTTTTCTCCGCACCGTTGGTGCTATCATTGACATGGAAGAAGGGACCATTATATTCCAATTTCCTCTTAAAAAGGGAATGGAACACTTCCCTTGAAAGAAGATTAAGTTACCTTATGAGTCTGTTATTCGGGCAAGTTATTCTTATGGAGTTGATAATACTTGATCTTTTTGCATCATGCCTAGCTCAAAGGCATAAAAGAAAGCGCTTGTTGGGAGGCAACCCAATTTGTTTTTAATTTCAGTTTTAGTGGTATTGATGCTTGTTACTACTGTAGCAACATCATTGTATCTTTATTTTCAAGCTTTGTGCCAAGTTTTAGCCTCCTATTGCAAGAAAGTTCAAAAGTTGTGATATGCTGTCCAGAAACAGATTATGTCCGCTTGACGGAAAAATTAGCCAAAAATCACCAGATCATCTTTTTGATCTAAATGTTTTCTAAAATATGCTCTATATAATTGTCTTTCTGGCATCTGTTCTGAGTTTTTTGATTTGAGTTGCAGAAGTGCCCCGAAAAAATTATTTACTACCCGTTGTTCTGTTTTTCACAGATTCTGCCATGTTTTGCGTTTTCATCGTTTTGCAAATCTTAAGCTTGCTTTTCCTTTGCAAAAAACTTTTGGAAATCATGAGAAACAGTATCTTTTCATGGAAATATTTATTTCCAGTAGGGAAAAAATTATTTTATTATGGGCAGTAACCACTCTAATCAGTTTATGATGAGTTTCGTATGAAGGGAGTTTTCAAGTATGCGATGGAAGATGATGAAAGAAGATCCAGGAGTGTCAAGCGCTCAAGCTTGGGTATGCCCCCATGCACCCCCAAGAAATATTCAAGGATACTCAGGCGTCTAAGCTTGGGGACGCCCCCGTGCATCCCCTTCTCTATCAACAATCATCAGTTCGTCCATCTCCATGCTATATTTTTATCACTTCATATGTTATGTGTTATGATTGGAGCGTTCTGCTCTTTACATTCTAGTTTGTTTTAGTTTTGCTTTCTGTTCATAACAAGTCGGAACCTAGCCTTCTTTATTTGGGAGAGAAACACGCTCCACTCCACTCTAGAACACAACATAGGTTTTCATGCTTATCTGTTATGTGTGTTCTTTATCTTTTCATAGCTGTTGTCATGCTTAGCTCTTAGTTTTCATGCTTTTATCTTTTTAAGAGCTATTATTTAGGTTGCTTTTGTAACTCTCTTGAGTTATCATGCTTAACTTGTTTAGAGAGTTGGCTTGTTGCACTGAGCTGTTTGTCTTGCATGAGTAGGTATTTGAGGTTGCTATTTAAGTATAGTAGTAACTTGCAATACTTTTGAGGTATTGTTTGACTAATGTTTGGACTATTGGTGCCAAGAGCTTGAGACCATTAGTGACAGGTGTCGTATTTTGGAAAATCCATGTGTTTTTCAAAAACTAAAAATTAGTTGAGAACTCTAGCTACTAGATTGACCGCTAACCTCTGGAGGGGTTGGAATATATAGAGTACCCTCACGTTACCATGGATCGACGATGCGCGACGATAACCAAACCCCCAAACACTCCTCCTCGGGGTACTTGTCTCTTTGTGAATCTCCTGACTAGATAGAGAGTTACCGATAATAAGTGTATGAGTTCTTCGGACTAATGTGAGTATTCGATTGTTGGCACTTCCACCATCCATATTTTGCTAGCCTCTTCGGTACCGTGCATTGCCCTTTCTCATCTTGAGAGTTGGTGCAAATTCACCGGTACATCCAAACTCTTGGCATGATACGCTATGTCATCATAAGCCTCATTATATCTTTCCTCAAAACAGCCACCATACCTACCTATTAAGGCATTTCCATAGCCTTTCTGAGATACATTGCCATGCAACATCCACCATCTCATGACTTGATTTTCATGTCATACATGCTTTTGCTTGATCGAGGAGCCGCATGCTAGTTGGGCCTTGCCCTTATTATTGCTACATGACGCGCTAGTTTCATTGCATATCCTGCTACACTGGCAGAGGCATACATTTGCATACATCATGATAGTTTTCATTCGTCTTTATGTTGAGTACTTCTTATAAAGTGTGAAGATCTTATTTTCATTCTTGTAAAACATAGAGTGTTGCCCTTAAGTGAGTAAAAGATCCCAAAGAGGAAAAATTAAAAGATCCCAAAGAGGACAAATGAAAAGATCCCAAAGAGGACAAATGAGAGATAAATAGAAAGAGCCAAAGAGGCCACACAAAAAAAAGAGAGAAAAGGGGGCAACACTACTTTTCCTTTTGAAAGATCCACACTCGTACTCCATTGTTATATTTGTACTACATAGAGATTATCATTCATGCATAATTATGTGGGGACCCTTACACTATAGAACTTGGCTTGTATATTCCAATGACGAGCCTCCTCAAATGAGCTCTAGGTCTTCATGAGCAAGCAAGTTGCATGCACCCCCACTAGTTCCATTGGAGAGCTTACCTTAGCTCATATGTGCATCCGTTGCATGGCAATCCCTACTCCTCACATCATATCTATCATTTGGCTTCCTCTCGCCTATGGTTGTCCTCATTGATGTGAGCCTTTCACATCCTTTTTATCTTCCTTCCCCATCATTATTCTATTTGCCATCCTTAGTGCCAACATATCTTGCTTGCGCTCATCCATTGCATGAGTGCTCAAAGTCGAAAGGGAGAGGATCATTTTGACTTGTGCCTGACTAGTGGTCTGGGGATGAGTCAAGATAAGATTTCGAAGGAGACCAAGTGTGAAGTTTAGTAGATTGAGTTTTCAATTTTTTTTTGCTCTAAACCCATCTCCCACTTCTTGCACGCAAACACCATTTGAATACATTCGAGTCACGGACAGCGAGAGCTCTTGCACCTTTATGTTCTTACTTTGCTAATTTCAATAGTAAATATAGACTCTTGCTTGTTATTATCTTGACTTGAATTGCATATCTTACTTGCTTTACTTTGAAGTTCTTATATGTGTGTTAGCATGTCACCACATAACTTATTTGTGTTATCATTTACCTACTCGGGGACGAGCAAAAATTAAGCTTGTGGATGTTGATACGTCCCAAACATATCTATAATTTCTGCTTGTTCCATGATCTTTTGGGTGACATTGTTATATGTTTTGCTACACTTTTATATCTTTTCACACATATTTGGACAAACCTACTAACTCAGTGCACCCAGTACCAGTTTTTGTCTGCTGATGTCTTTTTTGCAGGGACTTTTACACAAATTTCCAAAGTCCAAAAAATCCCGAGAAAAATATATAAAAATCAGCGTGACGGAAGCTTCCGGAGCACCAAAGATGGGCTAGAAGGGAGCCAAGGGCTGCCCAGGCAGCCTCCCCGCGCGGCCTGGCCCCTAGCCGCGCCCACAGGTCGCCTGGGTGGGTCCCACCTCCTCTGAAGCCCTCCTTTGGCCTATATTTACCCTCCGACCGGGAACCCTTAAATCATATCTAGAATCATGAATTTCTCCATTGTTCCGCCGCCGCAGTGCTTCCGAGATCGGGAGCATCACGAGACCTCTTCCCGGAACCCTGCCAGAGGGAGGATTGACCTCCGAGAGCTTCTCCACCACCATGGACGCTTCCCGGACGTGCCGTTAGTAGTCCTCCTTGGACCATGAGTCCATGACCAGTAGCTATGTGATGTCTTCTCTCCAATCTTGTGCTTCCATGATTAGCCCTTGTGAGCTACCCTACATGATCAAGACACCTATGTAATTTTCTTGCTATTGCTATGCTTGGTTTGTTGGGATCTGATGGATTATGAGATTATGTTCAGATTGTGATGAGTTAAATATTTGATTATCCTTTTATATTATGTTCTCTAGTGATTCATGCATGTTCTCCGTTGCTTTTTATTGGTTTGGCTGAGTAGTAGATTGTAACTCCAAGAGGGAGCGTTATGCATGATTGTGGGTTCATGCCCCCTGATGTGTAGCTTCAGTGACAAAAACATGAGACTAGGGGATGTGTTGTTGCCACCAGGGAGAAAACAATGGTGCTTGTGATCGCGATTGCAAGGATTGTTTACCTTACGTAAAGTTCGTTAATGCAGTTGTCCGTTGCTTTGAGTTTACGCTGTGGGTGGGGCTCGCAACTTAATACCAGTGAGATGTTCTGGATAGATATCTCAAGGTGGATGATTAGTAAGTAGATGTTGATGAATAAACGGTCTACTTGTCTTGGCGTACTGCCCATTACTATTGAGCCTCTAACTTTCAAGTAGCATAATCAGCATTGCGGTGCGTTTATAATTATGTCAATTGCCCAGCTGTAATTTGTTTACACATGCATGTTTGTTTATCGTCTTTTGGGAGAGAGACATCACTAGTGAACATCATGTGACTCAGGTCCATATTACCACCATTGCTTACACCTCCATCATTTGCTGGTTTTATTTACTTTTCCGTTGCAATCACTATCACTATTCCCGCTTGTGTTTTGATCCTTTGCAAACTACAAGGCCGAAGAGATTGACAACCTCTCTGTACTCGTTGGGAGCAAAATTATTTGTTGTGTGTGCAGGTCCACGTCTTCTGCTAGCGCCATAGCAGCGAACACCTACTTGTTGATCCCCGGAGTCCTCCTAGTTTGATAAACCTTACAGTCCCCGTGTAAGGAAAATCTGTTGCTGACTACATCTCCACCTTTCACTTGGGGTAACCAACGAGGGGCGACAAGTATATCCATCAACTCTTCATCTGCGTCCTAATCCTTCTATCGTTACAACAACAACAACAACAACAAAGCCTTTAGTCCCAAACAAGTTGGGATAGGCTAGAGGTGAAATCCATAAGATCTCGCGACCAAGTTATGATTCCGGCACATGGATAGCAAGCTTCCACGCACCCCTGTCAATGGCTAGTTCTTTGGTGATGCTCCAACCCTTTAGATCTATCTTTACATATTCTTTCCATGTCAAGTTCGATCTACCCGACCTCTCTTGGTATTATCAACATGCTTTAGACGTACGCTATGCACTTGGGCTTCTAGAAGCCTGCGCAGAATATGCCCAAATCATCTCAGACGATGTTGGAAAAGCTTCTCTTCGATTGGTGCTACCCAACTCTATCTCGTATATCATCATTTCGGATTCGGTCCTTCCTTGTGTGGCCACACATCCGTCTCAACATGTGTAGCTCCGCCACACCTAGTTGTCACACATGTTGCCTTTTAGTCGGTCAACACTCAGCGCCATACAGCATTGGGGGTCGAACCGTCGTCCTATAAAACTTGCCTTTTAGCTTTTGTGGCACCCTTTCGTCACAGAGAATGCCAGAAGCTTGGCGCCACTTCATCCAACTGGCTTTAATTTGACGGTTCACATCTTCATCGACATCCCCATCGTTGTGCAATATTGACCCCAAATAACGAGAGGTGTCCTTCAGAGGTACCACTTGCCCATGAAAGCTAACATTCCCCTCCTCATGCTTAGAGCATTTCCAACGTCCGCGCTATATAAGCGTCACGCTGCAAAAAACGAATTTATATCGCACACGCGACCACTTCGAGCGCTCCAACATAGGTGAAAAAAAACCGCACGCACGCTATAGACGGTCCAGCGTGCGGGGCGAAACGGCATCGCGCGCCCCAAATTTCGTGTGCCCGCTACCGCACGCTGGACAATCGAGCGCTCGCGCTGCCACTCCACTCCCACCCCCGCGCCATCGCGCCTTCGCCCCGCCCGCGCCGCCGCCATCGAAACCGCCCGATGGGCAGCCGTGCCGACATCCCCCTCACCCCTCCTACGCGCGCGATCCCTCCATCGCTGCCGCCGCCACCGCCGCTGCAAGCGCCGGCGCAAACCCTAGCCAGGCGAGCTTAGGTCTCGTCTCCGCCGGAGCTCCTCCGAGCATCGGTCTCGCGCGCATCCTCTTCATGGTGCCACGAGCGACCCGCCACGAATTGTGCCCCCTTCTCGAAGCTTCCAAAAGCGCCGACGGTGAAGAAGACCGGCAAGAAGGTGTCCGGAAAGAAGAATAAGGTGGCGGTTGGCTCTATTAGGCCGCGGATGAAGAAACTTGCACGTCGTGCGACGCATGCGGCGGCTAACGAAGCGCCAACGAGCTCTTTTCTACCGTCGGCGGCTACTATGGGAGGCATGGATGACATGGGAGGCATGGGTGGCATGGGTGGCTTCAGAGCTAACATGGACGACACATGAGGCATGGGTGGCCTCGGAGCTACTATGGGGTGCATGGGAGGCATGAGTTTTGCGTCTCTCATGGGAGGCATGGGAGCACCTCGGGTGGACACGTATCTTCCGGTGTGCCTCCTCACATACCTTCGCATGAAGCCGTTGAAGATATTGCCAACACCTGCGGAGCTCCACATGATGATGTGGCGCACGTCAATGAAGACGACGAGGAGGAAGAATCGTCTTCGGATGAGGATGAATAAACAAAGGAAGAGGAGGACGAAGATGAGGATGAGGCATGCTTGTTGTGTGCCACTTCTTTGTGTGATTTTTTATGTCATGATGAACTTGGTTGGATGATTTTGCACTTGGTTGGATGATGTGGCATGATTGTTGATGCGTCGTGGAATTAAACTATGCTATGTCTTTTTATTTATGTTTGAAATATCCATATTTGTCTTCATGAAAATAAACAAAGTGCAAGCGCCGGCTGCCCGCGTGCGCTGAGTTTTAGCGCGTCCGATGGAGCGGCTCGCGCGCACTATACTTTGGCGCGGTCGCTGGAGCCGGCGCACGCCGGCACGCTTAAAATTCTTATTTCGACGCTGCATAATATTTTTAGCGTGCGCGGGGGTTGGACGTTCGTTGAAGATGCTCTTAGTAGTACTGAAAGCGCACCTCATGTACTCGGTTTTAGTCCTACTATAAGTCTAGAACCTTCTGATTTTAAGATTTGCCTTCATAACTTCAACTTTTTGTTGATTCTCGTCATACTATCATTGATTAGCACCACATCGTCTGCAAGGAGCATATACCATGATATATCTCCTTGTAGTATCGTTGCCAACCAAAAAAAAAATCCAGCTACTCCGCATCGGCTGCATGCGGATCCCAAAGGCACCAGCCACGCAGACTGACATGCGGGCCAAACGTCGAACGGGCCACAGTGGTCAGCGAGACGGGTGCACCGTCGACGTCTCTTCCTTCCCCCCGCGTGCAACAACAAAAAAAGAAAAGAAATGCAGCAATTATTGTGGCAAAATTTAAAAAAGATCCAAAATCCAATCCCCCTTTCTCTCTCCTCCCTCCGCCCCGATCCCCAAACTCGTCTCGCACCAGCCAGGCCACGCCCCTGCCTCCTCGCGCGCGCGCGAACCCCGTGTCTCCGCCCATGCCCCCGCGGCGGCTCTGATCCGGCCGTCGTCGTCGTCCACCATGCAGCAACGCTCGCCGGCGGCCGCCTCGGCCTCCGCCTCCCCCTCCCCCGGGGCGGTGGCGGCGGCCATGGCGCCGGGCGTGGGCGGGGTCGAGCCGGCCGTGGCGCTCGACCAGGTCCCGCGCTGGAGCGACCCCGACCAGCGCTTCCACTCGCCCTCCTCCCCCACCGCGGCCGGATCTGAGGCCCCCGCCTCCTCCTTCCTCTCCTTCGCCGACCCCCTCGACGCGGCCGCGGCGGGCGGGGGCCACGGCGCGTGCCGCTTCCCCGTCGACCCCGAGGTCAACTCCAGGATCTACCTCTGGCGGGGCCACCCCTGGAACCTCGAGGTCGACGCCGTCGTCAACTCCACCAACGAGGTCCGGGTTCCTTCTCCGATGCCGCAAGTATGCGTGCCACGGTCGATGTGTATGCTAATGGTTCCTGCGTGGTTGCTGTATGCAGAGCTTGGACGAGGCGCATAGTAGCCCCGGGCTGCATGCGGCGGCGGGGCCGGAGCTCGCTGAGGAGTGTGCCACCTTGGTATGCCACTTTCTCGGTTGCTGTTCTAGGGGCGCATTTGGGTTTGGAATCGTGATCACAGTTTGTTTCGTTTCTGTTTTCTATTTGGATATTTGCAGGGTGGGTGCCGGACTGGGATGGCGAAGATGACCAATGCCTATGATCTGCCTGCTAGGTTGGTCATTTTGATTTTCTCTTGTAGCTACACTGCACACTTGTTACCTGAGAATGGAGACTATAGAGGGCAGATAGCTGAGTCTCCCAGTATTGAAATGTAGCTGGGCAACCATTGCTGAAGTTTTAACATTCTGCCTACGCATTCTTGAACAAAGGGTGTCGTCCATTGCCCATTGGGTACATACAAGATGTTTGCTCACTAGGGAAGTGCATTTGATCAATAACCCTTTGTAATTACTGATTTTGCCCCCTTTTATGAGGACAATCAAATTTTATATAATTGTGCTTTTATGTGCTCTTGACGTCTTATAACCTTCATTTTTAAGTTGGCAAGCAGAAGCTTTCAGGAAAATAGTAGTTTCAGGGGTTACAGAAATCCACTTCGATTTAATCTAGCATGTATTCGCAGAAAATGAACTTGAATACCAAAAGTAGTGCCCACCATAAAGTTCATTTGGGTAACTTGGAAAGCTAGTAGTTAGATCCCTGCAGAAGGAATTAATGATTAAGTACATTGTCATCTGGATTAGCAGAATGAGCAAGATTTTATTGCCAATGATTCCATGGGCATGAATAATGAACAATCTTGTGGTCACTGTTGTTCACCAACTGACCCTGGATTGCTCTCTAAGACACCCCACCCACCGCTCTGGAAAAAATTGTCAGTCAGTTACTGCTGTGATCTGGTCGATTATTTTTGTCAAGGCAATACTAATATGCTGAAGTGCTGATGTATTTTACCATTAGACATTCGATGATATTTTATGTTTAGTTACTTACAGATGTAAAAATGTAGTGGGACGATCTCTATTTAGCCCAGAATGCCCACTATGGACTGACCATATTGGGTGATTACTCTGGCTGTGCATCATCACACCAGCTATTACAACTGTAATGCTTGCTCACCATGGGATAGCCCATACTATGCTCAGACAAGTTGTCTGCTTCCATGTCCCATGCTGCATTTCATACTGTAAAGCTTATAGCAGTTTGGGTGTAATGTGCTTAACAGTGCAATTTGAATGCCTCATTTTCCATTTGGTTAAATACTTTCTGTAAGTGTAGCAGAATAGAGGTGTCTTACACTCAAGGATACCAATTGATTCCGTTATATTTGCTCTTCCATCTGTTGTCATGCTTATTGACATGCTTTGCAGGAAAGTCATCCATACAGTGGGCCCTAAATATGCTGTCAAGTATCACACAGCTGCAGAGAGTGCACTTAGCCACTGCTACAGGTCTTGCTTGGAACTACTAGTAGAGAATGGTCTTGAAAGGTATATTAAAAGCTTTAACGCTTGAATACTTGCATATTCTGTTTGTGTTACATTTTGATGTCTTGCAATACTGCATTCTACATTGTACGCCCTGCAATTTATGCGAGGTTAAGTTATTTATTTTGCCTTTCATGTGATTAGCATCGCAATGGGCTGCATATACACAGAAGCCAAAAATTATCCCCGTGAACCGGCTGCCCATGTGGCAATAAGTGAGTTATATTGTCAATATCTTCTTTCAGTTCTCTTTATGTTCCACTATTGTTTGATTAGTTCTATGGCTGTTATCCTGCAGATGCAAACTGCAAAGAATAGATTTATCCGTGTTAATGATTTTAATGTTCAACAGCTACCTTTTCCTAGTTTCTAAGTCCCATCTTCTTTGGATGAGATTGAGCAGGAACAGTGAGACGTTTTCTGGAGAAGCAGAAGGACAAAATAACTGCTGTTGTCTTTTGTACCACATCATCAACTGATACAGAGATATATAAGCGGTACTTAGACTGAAATCCAGTACTACTAATTAAGTGTGGTGATTTTCCTGCATACGTTGACAGTGGTGCATTCTGCAGATTGCTTCCTCTTTATTTCCCACGGGACAAACAAGAGGAAGAGATAGCTTCGTTAAAACTTCCAGCTGATGTTGGGGATGAGAATGGTGAGCCAATAATAGATGAAAGGAAAATAAGAATAAAAACATTGCCTGCTGAGGCCGCAAATAGCAAGTATCCAGTTCCCGTGCCCGCAGATATTCCTCTTTCTGGTTCTGGATTGACACGTAGAAGGTGAGACTGAAACATACTATTAACGATGATTGGCAGAAATGACAAGATACTCATAGTCTTAGTTGGAGTTTTTCTGATTCTAGTTCATTCCATACAGAAATTCTAAGTTGGATTCATATTTGGATCCATCCTTTATGTCCATAATTAAAGATCCGGATCTCCGACGCAAGGAGCAATGGGAAAAGTCTGCGCAGGCAAAGAAGGGATTCAATTTTGCTAAGTTGCTTGGATTTGGTGATCTTGGTGGTCCTGCATTATCAGCTGCAGAAGAATATTCACTTCATCAACGATACCTTGCTAAAGCAAATTCCCTTAATCTTTCAGAAATTGCTGAAATGAAAATAATGTATGTAAATTCTTCTTTTTTGGATTTTCTTTAGTTTGCTTTTTATCCATGGTTATTTTCCTTTTGCTACTGTATCATTTGCTTGTATTTTGATTTTTTTTGGTCAATTGCAGCTACCGTGGCGGAGTTGACAGTGAAGGGCGCCCAATTATGGTTGTCGTTGGCGCTCACTTTCTTCTTCGCTGTTTGGACCTGGAACGATTTATTCTATATGTAGTAAAGGTAATTTAGTTGATCCTTAATTTTTTTGAAACAGTTGAATCGCGCATGCTATTTGTACAAAACACCTGCTTGCTTTTCCATGTACCAACTAAAACTTGATTGACCACAAACATCCACAAAGGTTATTCTTTGACTTTCTGACTTAGCATTTGCCAGTTAGGGTCGTTCAACGCTCGTATATTGATTAGTGAATTGCTCAAGCTTGTCCAATGTTTTTACTGTGATTTTACTTAATATAATACTTGAATGCAATTTTATTTTTCGTATCATCTCATAATCCATTGTTGTATATCCTCATAAGTCATAACTGTGTATACCGAAAGTCTTTTGCTTGCATGTCTGATGTCTGAGGCAACCCACATTAGAAATGATACATGTTTGGATTGATTTCAAATTAACCATAGTGGCCCTGATATCATGATTCATTACCTTGAGGATCAGTATGCAGTGTTTTGTCCTCAAAATGCAAATTTTTCTTAAGGTGTCAAACTGGCCTAAAAGATCTAAATTCGCAATACCATTATACCGCTGGGAGTATGTACTCCTGCTCCTCATACACCACTTTGTATTCGATTTGAACTGCAAAAATGTCTTATATTTAGTTACGGAGGTAGTACTAGATACCCCAAAGTGAGTTCCATGAAATTTTTCATCCAAGTCCTACTTTGCATATATACTGATTTTCTGTATGTGAGAAGATATATTGCAAAACAAGGTGCCCTGGTGATATTTTTTCATACTATTCATATGGGGCATCTTTGAATAATTAATGAAATATACTGAAGGATAAAGCGGTATCATAGAGTTGTTTACAAGGTATACTGAATGTAAGAGTACATACTCCTGGGAGTGTATAAAAGGAATCCTGTATATACGCAATTTGTCAAAATTGAGTGGGCGTGTAGCAAGAAATTCAAGCCAATGTATCTGGCAGTTAACATAGCAACAACCTTGGACTATGCAATCTAAAAACTTCTCCCTAACTTATATGATTGTTGTTACGACCTCTTTTCATAGTATCCATTCATCTTGGTTTGGAACATATGACTGTAAAATCTGACAGTATCATGATATACTTTGTTTGCAGGAGTTTGAACCTTTGATTCAAAAGCCTTACTCAATTGTCTATTTCCACTCGGCAGCGTCCTTACAAGTGTAAGTGTTGGATATGCGGGCTGGGAAGGAAACTGCATCCCTGTCTGAACCTTAGTGCATTTAACATATAAGAAGCAGTGGATGTAATATAAGTTTTTGTAATTTGATTTACAGACAGCCAGACTTGGGATTCATGAAGCGGTTACAACAAATGCTAGGTCGTAAGCATCAGCGAAATCTTCAGGTTGGTACCTCATTTGATCTCATTGTGCAATTTTAATTTTATGTTTGAAGAATATTAACATCTGATTGCATCGATCAACACAGGCTATATATGTACTCCACCCAACGCTGGGATTGAGAACGGCTATTTTGGCGTTGCAGCTTCTTGTTGATGGAGATGTAAGTGTGGCTGCAACTACTTTCCATTTGATTATATTATTCTGCATGGTTTTCTCTTTCAATTGCAACCTTATTTTTTTGTTCGTGTCAATTAGGTCTGGAAGAAAGTTGTCTATGTCGACAGACTTATGCAGCTGTTCAGATACGTGCCACGGGAACAACTAACAATTCCAGATTTTGTCTTTCAGTAAGCAATCCTTGCAAATTTTCTAGCTTCTACACAGGTCTGGTAGCCAAGGTATGTTGGTTACTGACATTATTAATCATGCAGGCATGATCTCGAAGTGAACGGGGGAAAGGGCATAATCGTTGATCCTAGAACAAAGCATGTCTACCAAAGACCGTCAGGTTGACATTTAGCAACTTGTCCCTCCCGGTTCCGGGTCACCCCCCTGTCAAATCTCTGTTCTCTGTAGAAAAGTTCACATCTAGATCCGTGAAGTATGTATCTAGTTGAGTTGACATTATGTTCTACTCCCCCTGTCCCAAAATAAATGTCGCTGCTTTAGTATTATATTTGTACTAACTTAGTACTAAATTTGCGTCACTTATTTTGGGATGGAGGGAGTACATTGCATTCTTTCTTGTCTTAGGAAGGTAGTTATGTATATGTATTTTGTTCTGTATAACCAAATAAAGGCTGTACCTAAATCTCTCTTAAGTTCTCCCGCTGGGCTAAATCGCCTAGTGTTTGTGTACTGTAAAATTTTGAGTGGTCCTTGCAGTGGAGGAGTAGATTGTCCTGCTATCAATGTTCTGGACATGCTGGCGTAATAATCTTGTGAAGTCACGTAGATACACCCTTTCCCAGATAGGATTCATAATGTATATGGAGCCAATATATTTTGGCCATTGGTAAGTTAACTTATTTGTTACTCTCTTCGTAACTTAATATAAGATGTTTTTTTGGCACTGTTATAGTGCCAAAAACCTCTTATATTTAAGTTAGAGGTAGTATTTGCCCTTTTGTCCACACCGGTAATCTGTTTGCTAGCGAGGCGTTTTATCTATTTTAATTGAGTTTTAGCTAGCAGTATGTATTGAGACAATTTGCTTAGAGGGTAGTATAGTCAAAACAACAATAAACTAAAAATGTCAACCCATTTAAAATTGACATGACTCACATTTGATTGTACAATAATGTATAACCAAATACTCTTTCCGTCTGAAATTACTTGTCGCATAAATGTTGTACTACCTCCATTCCAAAATTCTTGTTTTAGATTTGTAGATATCAATGTATCTAGTCACGTTTTAGTATTTAGATACATTCATTTCTAGATAAACGTAAGACAAGAATTTTGGAACGGAGGGAGTATCTAACTAAAATATGTTTAGATACATCCATTTTTGTGACAAGTCATAAGTAATTTCGGACAGAGGGAGTATATTTTATTTTCTCTTGAAAATACAGGAGAGCTATACTTTATTACATATTTACATTGAGTAAAGATAGGGGTGTAAGTGGCATCCTGCATCGTCCGGTGAGACTCATCAATTACTCCCTCTGTTTTTAAATATATGTCTCTGTAGAGATATCAGTAGGGATTACATACGAAGCAAAATGAATGAATCCATATTCTAAAGTATGTCTATATACATTCGTATATACTCCCTCCGTCCCAAAATAACTGTCTCAACTTTACATTAGGTCTAGTACAAAGTTGTATTAAGCTTAAGACACTTATTTTAAGACGGAGGGAGTAGTTCTTAGTGGAATTTTTAAAAAGATTTATATTTAGGAACGGAGGAAGTAGTTCATAAGTTTGGATAAAATTAAGGCTACATTTGCACTGCGGTATTGTCAGCCAGTCCTCGTCCTTGCGCTCCTCTATGGAGAGAAAAGATTACAAAGTAAACAACAAATGGAACAATGGACTAGGAGTTTGGGGCAAGCATTTGGAGCGGCGCCACCTGTTTGTAAGATCACCGAAACATTTGGAGTGGCGCCGTTGGAGACATTTGGAGTGGCGCCGTTGGAGGGACAATCGCTCAGTGCTTTCGAAGCTCCCAGGCCAGTGGAAAAATCAAGACACTTTGCAGATCTGTAGGAACGCCCCAGCTTGAAAAACAGACCGTTGGAGGTTGTACTTTTTCTTTTTGCTACAAGATGATTGATATGTTTTAGTTTGAGTTGTACTTCAAAATACGACTATATACATCCGTACGTAGTTTATAGTGAAATCTCTAAAAGACTTATATTTAGGAACGGAGGGAGTAGCTAGCAGTAGGGACATTGATACAGTTTGCTTAGAGGATATGATGATCAAAACAGCAATAAACTAAAAAGGTCAACCCATTTAAAATCGACATGGCTAACATTTGACTTGCATGATTCAACTAATCACTTATTTAAAGTTGACATGGCTAATATTTGACTTGCATGATTCAACTAATCAATTATGTAATTGTCAAGCGTGACGATGCTATATTGTATACTGTGGGCTAACAAGTAACGTTACCTGAGTTTGCAACTAACAAGTAACAATGGCACCTTAGATTAATGGACCTTAAGCATACCTCATCTCTTGTATATTGGTGGATAGCTGCATGAAAGTGGCATTTTGGAGATAATTTCCTGAAAATAGCTTATGGAACTACCAGGGAACCCCTCCTTTTAAGAACTGTGGTCATCGTTCATTTTCTAATTGCAACGAGCGAAATTAACCGTGTTCCTTTTTTTTGCGGGAAAATTAACTGTGTTCTTGATGGGTAAGCTATGGCTGTCACATTCTAAAACAAATGCTAGCTAGGCTTATTGATTTTAAGGCATCGTGGAAAAAAAAGTGTAGGATGACCCATTATTGTATTTGTTAGATCATATTGAAGTTACTTAAATTCTACTACAAGGTGGTTATCCTCAAACATTTCATCTCTTATGTTCCCGAACACAATGATATGTTTGTTTAGAGCATGAATAAGAAAATCGAGTTAGCGAGGAAATATCTACAATCAGTTCAACTAAATGAGATCATCATAGTTCCAGAAATATAATTGAGCTTTCAGTAGCTGAGGGCCAAATGTCTATAATTTTTAAGCAGTTGACAACTGCACATGAATCGACAACTAATATCTGCAGTGCAACGTCATATATTACTAAACCGCACCATGACCATACTAACCAGCACACGATGACCCGGCATTACACAAAACATTCCTATTCATGTTCTCCTTTTTTCCTGTCTCTAATCTTTATTAAGATAACTATAGCCAACATACAAAATGTTCTAGATTCCTTCTATCAAGTATGCCGATCATTTGCACACCTCACTAACATTGACAAAATTTAGTTCATACTACTCTCCGTTCCTAAATATAAGTCATACCACTACGAACTACATACAAATTTTATAGACATATTTTATAATGTGGGTTCATTCATTTTTCTTCGTATGTAGTTCATAGTGGAATCTTTAGAAAGACTTATATTTAGGAACGAAGGGAGTACTATTTAACACTACTATTTGTTCCCGTAAGCTGTCATTGATAATCTTTCATGCTGAGTTTATGGTTGTTGAACTGTCACTTTTCTTATTTTAAAGCTGTTGTAGATAAGAGCTGTTGTGGATAAGAGTTTGATAAGTTCTCTTGGGATCAATGATCGTGCTCTTTATGCATTTCGTCCAAATATTTTTAATCGTGTAAACTAGGACGCCGGGCATGGGTTTTGCAGGCAAGATGGTAAGGAGTGGACCATCAAAAAAGGGTTTTCTCCATTTTGTATTATAAATCAACCAACCGATACAACCAACGATAGGTGTTGAGGTGTAAGCAACACAATCATACCCAAAAGAAAAGAAAAAATAAAAATAAAAGAAATAAATGCCGACAACAACGGATCGACAGAAACAAAGAAGCTTCGCGCCCACTACACCCACCAAAGATCTCCCACCAAGCTCCAAGGCTCTGAAGTGTCGGTATCAATCAACACCTTTAAGAAGGATCACGACGATGGCGACGCTGCTTCCAAGGGTTTTCCCCGTACACGACGAGGCGAGCAGAAGGGCAGCCCCCGACATCCTCCGGAAAGGTCCGGCGGCGCCCACAAGCGCCATCACGTCGGTGTCGGCCAGGCCGACAGGGGTTTCCCCCGATCCCAATGCTCACCTCGGCACTACTGCACCTCGGAAGCGCCGGAGCCCGCCACCAAGCCGGCCACCATCCTACGCCAACGCGGTCTTGAAGCCTTCACGCCGTCTCACCACGGCACTGCGAAGTGAGGCCTGCACAACGACGAATAGGAGTCGGGACTAGGGGCAGCGTCACCATCGACACGTGGGAAGGCTCAACCTCCACCGTCAACAACGGTAAGCCGACCGGACACAATAGCAGAAGCATACCAGGCCCGTGGGCCCACAGGCTTTACGGGCCCTCCACGCCCGTAAAGCTCCAGTCATCGCGCTGCAGCAGGCACGTGGCACGTCGCCGGCGTCGCCGCACCCCGTCCGAGCTCCTCCTCCTCCTCACCACACAGACGACGAGCTTGCAAGCCGCACCAATTATTTTGGAGGATCGCGTTCAAAATTAAACGCATACGATAGTTGACGGTCGAAAGGTGAACTTTTTCGCCCCTGAGGAAAATTGATAACCATGGTCACATGAATTTAGGACTCGTTCGGTAATCCACCAGCTTCTTAAAATTTAAGAATCTACAAAACATCTGCGCAGCCGCTCCACGAATTTAAACTACAGCTCCGTCCGAGTAGAGCCGCGCAGCGGAGGGACTCCGAACGGGGCCTTATAACTATGGCCGTATTATCGTGGAGGCCAGTACCAGGTCATGCTCGCTTATACGGCAAATCAGTACTGCAAACTATTGACAAGTTGGCAAGGTTCCCCCGCATATTCGGATCTTCACATATTCTTCTCCCGTTGAGAATGCTTTAATAAATAAGCTAATTACTGTCAAAATCAGGTAGTACTGCTAATGGCACAGCTATATTAATTATGAGCTGTGATTCGCCCAACTGATTGCAATTTGCCAAAGAGAATCAAAGAGAGCGGGAGGGTGTAAGTCAACAATTTAAATAGTAGTATGGATTACGGTTTTCAATGCTGCACCGTCTGCTTGCTGCTAAATCTGCATATGTTTATCCAGTTTGTTAAAAAAAACCACAGATATTTAATAGTTTTTCTATTTCAGATGACCAATTTTATAGACACATGGCTGTTGCGTGCTATTTTGTTCCCAACCTTATCTGAATTCTGAAGTTGAGAAATTTCCTTTGTTTCTGTGAAAACTATTTCATGCACCTAATGCTTCTAAAATAAAATCTTCATTTTTCCTATATATGTTACAACCAAACAACTTATAATACAAATGACGTGTTTTCAATTAATGTAGCGTTCTCGGACATGGAGTTTCTCAGCCCGAGCTCAAATGAGCTCTGGTGAACAGTAAAATCGAAATCATTTCAAAAAAGTTCAGAAAATTCGAATTCTTTTTTGTGGTAAACATTGACAAAAGTTCTAATATCTTGTAAAATTTCATCAGAAAATTTCATTTTTGTGAGGCGTGGCAAAAAAACAAAAAACAAAATCGATACTCTGAAAATGCTACTTTCAAAATGTATATATAATTTTACAGGCAGTTAGAATTTTGTCAATGTTTGTCACAAAAAAAAAATCAGATTTTTTAAAATTTGTTTTGAATTTTACTGTTCACCCCGAGCTCATTTGAACTCGGGCTGAGAAGCACACTTTCCAGCATTCTCATCCTATTTTTTTCCTGGTTCTGCATTAAAGAGTCATGCACCCTAAGAGCCTCCCTATATATCAAATGACCAATGCTCTAAACACATGTTGGCTGCTGCATTTTGGTTTGTTCTGAACTGTCTGAATTCTGAAATCTTGTATATATAAATAGCGAGCTCCACTTCTCTATTTCTCTCGACATGTATACATGCCACCTGAACATGAACATGCATATAAATAGGCCCACCTCAACATGCAAACATGCATAAAAAGTTCCATTTAATAAATATTTTTGATAAACATTTTACAACTATAAAATAATCAAACACAACAGATTTAACAAGCAAGCAACAACAATCACAGCAATGGTTATATTTGTAGGAATTTCCGTGGCTATATTTGCAAGACCTAGCACTGCATATCCACTTTTTGTGAAAAACACTTTTTTTTGTCATCCTCAGAGCGTCTACCTTCTTCCTATATCGATGAGAGAACAAATTACCCAACCTTTGGTCAAATCCATGCTTGCAGTGAGAACTTAAGATTCCGGAAGGGTTTTTTTCTCTCTCTAGCCACCTGCTATCGGCTTAGCCCTATCTATTCAGCCTTTTTTTACGACTCGTCGTCAAATCTTTTGATCTTTGCTTGCAAGCTTGCTTCTGTCTGTACAATCTGTTCCTTTGAGGTATATTCCCAGCATAACCATGATCTGGCTTCAGTATTTTTCTTTCCACAATTCTATAGTACTGGAATTTGAAAGTCAAATTAAGTTTAACATTCCTTAATCCTTCTCTAATACTCCCTCCGTTCCTAAATATAAGTCTTTTAAGTGATTTCACTAGATGACTACATACGAAGCAAAATGATTGAATGTATACTTTAAAATATGTCTATATGCATCCGTATGTAGTTCACTAGTGAAATCTATATAATACAAAGACTTATATTTAGGAACGGAGGGAGTACTAAGTAATAAAGATGTAGCCCGACATGCTGTAGCTCTCAGGGCAAGACATTTGTATTTTTGTAAGAACCATCCTGAATCCGTTGTACTTACAAGCGCTGCCGTACAATATGTGCCTTCACCCTGCATTATGGCTATATATATACGTACCAGATGAGCACCGAACAGAGCACACAAGAAGAGAGCAACAGAAGAAGACAGGTAGAAGGGGGGCAGAACTTGAGTTCAGATATCGCCGGCGGCCATGGCGACTGAACAGCTCAACGTGCTCAAAGCACTCGATGTGGCCAAGACGCAACTTTACCATTTCAAGGCCGTGGTGATTGCCGGCATGGGCTTCTTCACCGACGCCTACGACCTCTTCTGCATCGCGCTCGTCACCAAGCTGCTGGGGCGCATCTACTACACCGATCCTGCCCTCAACGAGCCCGGCCACCTCCCGGCAAACGTGTCGGCCGCCGTGAACGGCGTGGCCCTATGCGGCACACTTGCCGGCCAGCTCTTCTTCGGCTGGCTCGGCGACAAGCTCGGCCGCAAGAGCGTCTACGGCTTCACGCTCATCCTCATGGTCCTCTGCTCCATCGCGTCAGGGCTCTCGTTTGGACACGAGGCCAAGGGCGTGATGGGGACTCTATGTTTCTTCCGCTTCTGGCTCGGCTTCGGCGTCGGCGGCGACTACCCTCTGAGCGCCACCATCATGTCGGAGTATGCTAACAAGAAGACCCGCGGCACCTTTATCGCCGCCGTGTTTGCCATGCAGGGGTTTGGCATCCTATTTGGTACTATCGTTACCATCATCGTCTCGTCCGCATTCCGACATGCATTCCCTGCACCGCCATTTTACATTGACGCCGCGGCATCCATTGGCCCGGAGGCCGACTACGTGTGGCGCATCATCGTCATGTTCGGCACCATCCCGGCCGCCCTGACCTACTACTGGCGCATGAAGATGCCCGAAACTGCACGGTACACAGCACTTATCGCCGGCAACACGAAGCAAGCCACATCAGACATGTCCAAGGTGCTCAACAAGGAGATCTCAGAGGAGGCTGCGCAGGGTGAGCGGGCCACTGGTGATACCTGGGGCCTCTTCTCCCGGCAGTTCATGAAGCGCCACGGGGTGCACTTGCTAGCGACCACAAGCACTTGGTTCCTGCTCGATGTGGCCTTCTACAGCCAGAACCTGTTCCAGAAGGACATCTTCACCAAGATCGGGTGGATCCCGCCGGCCAAGACGATGAATGCATTGGAGGAGTTGTACCGCATCGCCCGTGCCCAAGCGCTCATCGCGCTCTGCGGCACCGTGCCGGGCTACTGGTTCACCGTCGCCTTCATCGACATCATCGGGAGATTCTGGATCCAGCTCATGGGATTCACCATGATGACCATTTTCATGCTTGCAATCGCGATACCGTATGACTACTTGGTGAAGCCAGGGCACCATACCGGCTTCGTCGTGCTCTACGGGCTCACTTTCTTCTTCGCCAACTTCGGCCCCAACAGCACAACCTTCATCGTGCCGGCCGAGATCTTCCCGGCGAGGCTCCGGTCAACATGCCACGGTATATCGGCCGCAACAGGTAAGGCGGGCGCGATCATCGGCGCATTCGGGTTCTTGTACGCGTCACAGGACCAGAAGAAGCCCGAGACCGGGTATTCACGGGGAATCGGCATGCGCAATGCGCTCTTCGTGCTCGCTGGCACGAACTTTCTGGGCCTGCTCTTTTCCCTGCTGGTGCCGGAGTCCAAGGGCAAGTCGCTCGAGGAGCTCTCGAAGGAGAACGTCGGCGACGACGACGCCATTGCCCCAACTGGTGTCTAGAGACATGCAGGTGTACTTGCACACTCGTGCAATATTGGTGTGTTTGATTTGATTTTCTGTGTTCCGCGGCTTGCTTTCTTCCTGAAATTACTTTCTGAACTTTAATTGTTGTAATGGCGTGACAATGTAATGCGTAAACTGTAATCTCAATGATTCAATTTTGAAACAAATCATCAGTTATATGGACGACATGCCTCAAGTGCTTTTTTAAAGTCGACCCGCGGTTCTTTAAAAATGTAGAAAAAAGTTTTTTGGGATGACTGTAGAAGATAGTTGCCTAGTTAATTTAAGCAAAACCATTACCACACATCCTAAAGAAAGGGAACGTCCGTGTATCTGGCTACTCACAAGACCTAGTCCCACACTAACACTCTTTTACAGTGATTGGCGAGTTACAACTTGTAATTTCGTGTAACTCCGTCAATGATTTTTTCTGACCATCAGATCTAGGAAATCATCTAAAGGTTTATATTTTCTAAGGAAAGGATAGAATGGTAAAGCCGTAATCCATTCTTCCAAAGGGTTTGTCACAACGCTAACATCGTCCGTCCCCGAAGCAGACGCAGATGTATCTATTTGTGGTTGCACAGCCGCCGCCGCCGCCTGATCCGCCGTTTCGATCAAGCAATCCACCGGCGGCCACGATCCAGGCAAGCAACACTGGTCCATCTCCCTGGTCGCTCCTGCCGCAATGTTCCGGCCGGCCGACAACAACTGCAAATCCTCCGTTGCGGCGCCCCGAGTCCGCCGAGCCTCCCCTGCCCACCGCCCCCACAGCATTGCCTCCCTCCGTCGAGCAGCCGATGACGACCAGCAACGCCGGCCATCAGTCTGTTCGATGTCTTGCAACCTGTCTTTTCATCTTCAAGCAGATTGTACCTACAGGTGATAATATAGTGCACTAATTATGGATCCACTAATTATGTATGTTGATGTGTAGGAAATGATGGCAGCAAACTGTTAGCTACACCTCTCTGTACAAGGGGGTTTCGTGGTAGGAAACTGCTGCGCTCGTGGTAAGCAACGGAGTGCATTTTTTTTAGATTGTTTTGCTTCTTCAGTTGACACTTTTGAAGTAACTGAACCAGTCTTTTTTGTTTGCTGGTCGTCAGTATACTGTAGCATGTTCAGTAGTGGCAGGCAGTAGACTATATGGCTATGTAAACTAGATTTTGTCTGTACAAAGAAATCCTACTTGAGAGCAGTAGGTTGAATTCTTGAAAGTAAAAGCATGGGATGAGTTCCTAGATATAAAAAGAAGTACGGGATGCCTGAATGACCTCAACATATGAATCAGTTTGTTTGAAAACAAGCTAGCTTTATGTGTGTGTTTTACTGTATTTTCTGTTCACTTAGCTGAATTTATTTATTTTTGAAACGAGGCAAAAGATTTGCCATTTATATTGAATAAGAAGAAGAGAATTGCCCGATTAATTGACGGAAAATAGGGCTAAAATCGATACAGTACACAACCCATATGATATGGGCACCACCGGTCAACCTGGCCATCGACATGGGACCCGAAGCTATAAAGAAGAAAGACATCCGCCGCCGAGTCGCGAGCGTCGTCACCATCACCGGTTGCCTCGAACGGGCGACTCCGACTTCACCAACGAGCTCCAACCCGAAGCCATCCCGCAAACAGCTTCGAAGAAACCACGACGGCACATGCCATCGGATGACCACACACGCGAGTAGCCGACAGCTCCGACCTTGACGATTAGAATCACCAGGGAAATAAGCAGGACTTGCGCCGACCGCGACCTTCGCAAACGACCACCGAGCGCCCGTCATCGTCACCACCTGGACTCGCTCCACCGCAGCTCCGACTTCAAGCAACCAAGCAACCCACGGAAGACCACCTCGGACACGCCGCGACCCGGGCTCCTCGCAACGCCATCATCGTTGCCAAACAGAAACCAACGCCCCACCTCAGCAAACCATGCGGCGAAGATGCCGCCAACCACGGCGAAGATGCCGCAACCACGCTAGTCTTCCAGTCGTAGCCGGCTCCGAGACGATGCCCCTAACAGGGAAAAGACGCAGAGACGCCTCCATCGCCCGATCTAGTGGATCTCTCTCTCTCTCTCTACTCTATTTTTTTCGATACAAATTGACCATGCTAACCCATGTGATGTTGCATTACAGATGGTGCCAGAACCTGAGCTTGGTTGTGATTGGGCTTTGCAAGCACATGATCGCAACGATGGAGGACACCATGATATAGAAATTCATCTACTCCCGATGAATCTGGGAAGCTTGAGACAAAGACATGTCTAGTTAATGCATTGTTGCATGATTTTTTAATGGGCTTCATGCAATCATGTGCAGTTGCTTATTTTGTTAAAGTGGGGCTACTGTACAAGAATTCCGTAAAGATGCCAGTCAACTAATGTACTATAATTTGTATTACTGGATGCTGTTGCTGTTGGAATGCCATTCTAATATGCTGAATCACATCTTTACAAGATAAAGTATGTCTGCCTTTTCTGACCCAGCCTGAAGCATGGCTGCTTCTTTGAAATTCGGGTATACTGAATCATAGCCAGATATAAGCCTGAATCAGAATTCTTCTTTGTCTTCTATTTTGTCAAAGTTTGGATCATATAGAAGCTTAAATTATATTAATTTAAAACTCATCACGCATTGTAATTATATCAATTTAAACAGTGGGAAAACACTCAAGATTGCATAAAGATTAGAAGCTTTGTATCGACATAAAAATTAAAATCTTTGTATCGATATTAGTCGTTCGGACCCGTAAGTATCGATCTTAGTCGTCTAGGCCCGGTAATCGGCGAAAACGGTGGCACGTTCTGCCCGTGACGTGGCGACGGACCATAACAGTATACGGTGGGCCCTGGGCGGCGGACCGGTGCACGGCCACTTTTTATAAAATCTGAACCGTAGTATAATCAGATCAGGTTAGTTGTAAGCTTCTGTAGCGATTTGGCTATCCGGCGCACTTGCAGCAGGAAAACAACATGTTGATGATGAGCAACTGTATGTGTCTTTGTTGGTACAACCTAATCTGAAACTACTGATCAACAAGTTGCAGGTGTCTTGTTCGACTTCTGAAGCACTTCCTCCATCGTCCAGAATTAAAGCGCCCGACTAGCGCCATGGACGAGGAGTTCGCCCAGCCAGCAGCGTCGGCGTCTTGACCATTACGCATGATCAGAACAAACGTGAAGTCCGCCCGATCAGCAACGCCGAAGACACGCGAGATCCTTTCTACCGGCCACCGGCGAAGAGATATCCTTTCACGTGGCCGTCAAGCGAGCAAACAAACCCTAAGTACATGACGATGATCCTTTTCCAAGTCTTTGTGTACGTGTGTTACATACATGTTCATGCATGCGAATGGAATTGGGAATAGGAGTTGGAATCAGAATCGGGAAAAGTGGGTCCGAGTGCTTAGATTGGCAACGCCTAATAACTGCCTTACCCGGCTCGAACGCACAGCTCATAATTTTTTTCCGTCACGGGTCTCCTTGGGTCAAATTACTGGAGCAATCATCACGCGCGTATCTATAGCCCGTCGTAAATATCCTCCTGGTAGGTACAGAGGAGCCCACACAGATCAATCGAGGCAGATAGTGAGGGTGGGAACTAAGGTGGTGTTTCTTTTCAAAGGACTAGACTTTTTTTAGTCATAGGGACTAAAGAAAAAAGTCCCTTTAAAAGAGTCTTTTTGTAGTCCCTTAAGAAAAAGTCCCTCCTGTTTCTTTACCTAGGGACTAAAAGGAACTTTTTAGTCTAGTCCCTGGGTAAAGAAACACCACCTAAGACATGTGTCGGTGGTTCCAAAGAAAAGACATGTATCGGCCTTGACTAAGATTGGAGGCGAAATGGCGGTTCTGCCCTTTTAAAGAATAACTAGCCCCACCTTAATTTTGTAATGGTCCCAACGTTATTCGTACTTTCATGTAATTTTATTCTTGTAACTCTTTGTAACTTCTATTTCTTCATTGTTTGATCGGAGTGGATGAACGGTCCCTAAAATAGCCAATCATCGTAACAGTTGTAATTAATCAGAGAGTAATGTTGTTGATGTTGTCTACGGGTTGTCATCGTCATCACTTGTCTCCGAGCAAGCAACATCAACTTCACTATAGACGTCCAAGGAAGAGCCCTGAGGACGAACGACACATGCGAAACCTATGGGCCTATGTGAAAAAAAATCTCCAAGAGCATCAAGGGCTAGCAAGCCCTCATTTTGGAAACGAGCATCGCAAGAGAAAGTTTCACACCTTGCACCAACATAGCCCGACATGCTAATCACGTGGCATCTTTCCACCACATCCCCATGTGAACGCTACACCCCTGATTACATGCTTAGCCACATGTTGAATCTTCAACGACGAAGGACATGCCACTTCCCTGCTTCTGTTGCCACCATAGTTGTTGCCACATGAGTAGCATCGCCACCGGAAGCAAGGCAACCGCCCCAAAATCCGCACCCACATCAGCGGCCAGCCACCTGTCAATTTCTATGTCATGAATGTCCAACTCCGGGAAGCGTGGAAGGGATCAGACCTTCAAGGTGACTCCACATAGTGAGTAGCGACATGAAAACGATGTCATCATCCGATCCACACTAGAGTCATAGGCTTTAGCCCGAAGAGCATTACCCATAGGTAGAGGGTGAGGAGGAATTGTCCCCCATTCCATGGAGGAAAAGCGACTCCCGCGGGCATTTTCTTGTATGAGATTTCTCTTGGAGTAGCATCCCTCCCATGCATCCGAAGGTGCAATGGAGCCAGGCCGCATGACCGCTAGTCTCTGCACGACTTCTATGCGATGACAACGCCGCCATGACACGTGATCTAACGGCATCACCACGCCGCACCGCCACTAGCTTGGAACCTACCATGCGTCCCCAAGGTCCAGCAACTACTATCGTGTAGGACTAAGTTTAAGCTCAGCTCCAGCATGTATTTAGCTTCAGCGTCGAATAAGCACTTGCATGCACGTCCGATGGGACGACTCCATGCGCATGTACGTAGCTTGGTAGCGAGACGTGCTGCTGACGATCTCCGGTAGTTTTGCTTTTCTGTTTGTCTTTGAACTCCCGACCCGCAAGGCACCGGGGACGCAGTCGTGGGATGGCATGATAGACGCGGATCTAGAGCAGCTGATCGGAAGGTAGTTAGCCTTGTAATCGTGATAAAGTGAGTGAAGGAATAACAGAAAAAGCTGCCCAGTTCAATGATACAAAATACAGTCTACTCTGTCTCAGTTCTTTCTTAGAGAGAGAGAGAGCGATTTCAGGTTTCGGAAGCAACAATTGACATCAGAGCGAGTAGGTGTTCGATCCTGCGCCTGAGTGATTGAGCGGTGTTCGATCCGCTGCAGTCATGTCCGATTCCGAGACTGAGAAGGGCAAGAAGAAGGTCGACGGGGGAGCCGCGTCACCGCCACTAGCACGCCTGACCGGCGGCGGCGGCGGCGGAGAACTCCACGTCGTGTAGCGGGTCGTGCGGGAGACGGAAGCCTCGTCGGCGTCCATGATGCTAACGTGGACCAATTACATGGAGTGGTCGCTGGTCATGCAGGTGAAGCTGCAGGCCACCGGGCTGTGGCGTGCTGTGATCGACGGCACCGATGACGAGCGTGATGACTGGCGCGCCCTCTTCGTCATCCTCACAAGGGTTCCGCCGGAGATGGTGCGGGTGCTGGCGGTGAAGGACACGGCCAAGGCGGCTTGGATCACGATCAAGACCCTCCGGATTGGGACTGAGCGCGCACGTGAAGCCAAGGCACAGGTACACCACCGCGAATTTGAGGACCTCCATTTCAAGGACGGCGAGTCCATTGAGGATTTCGCGCTACGGCTCACCGTAGTCATCGCCGATCTTGAGATCTATGGGGATCCGGTGTCCGAGCACAAGGCAGTGTAGAAGTTCCTTCGCGTCGCACCGCGCAAGTACAGGCAGATGACCATGGCCATAGAGTCCCTCATCAACCTCAAGACAATGACGATTGAGGAACTAACCGGGCGGCTGTCCGCATGTGAGGATCATTATGATCTTGACGACACCAAGCACTCCACTGGTCAACTCATGTACACAACAGAGGATTGGCTCGCTCGTGAACGCCAAGTTTGGTGGCGGCAGTTCATCGCACGACGGCGGCAGCCAGTCATCAGGCGCAGGAGGCAAGAACAAGTCACCGGGAAAGTCAAAACCACAAGGAGGGGGAAAACCCACGTCCGGCAACATCGGCGGAGGAGGATCAGGTGTGTCAGGAGGAAAGAAGAAAGGCAAATGCCACTACCGCGGGAAGGTTGGGCATTGGAAGAAGGACTGCTGGTCATACCTTGAGAAGCAGGGGCAGCAGGGAAAGCGGGAACAAGCTAATCTAGTGCGTGAGGGAGGTGACGAGCACGAGCAAGACCTGCTCATAGCCATGGTCACCACCGCCACAACAACTGGATCAGTGACACCACAAGCAGTTTTTCTGAATGAGGAATAATTCCCGTCCCATCTCCTGATGGTCTCTGGTATTTTGACACGGGTGCCACCAGTCACATGACAGGAGAAAGAAATATGTTTGCAAGGCTTGATGAGGGGGTGCATGGCACGGTTAAGTTCGGAGATGGATCCCAGGTAGCTATCCGTGGGAGAGGTTCCATCGTCTTCAAGTGCGAGAGTGGCGAACAACGAGCCCTGACCGAGGTCTATTACATACCGAGCCTGCAAAGCAACATAATTTCAGTCGGTCAGTTAGACGAACGGGGGGTGCCAGATTGGGATTCAAAGAGGTGTGATGGCAGTGCATGATCCAGCACATCGTCTACTAGCTCGTGTCCTGCGCTCAAGTACTCGTTTGTACACTCGCAAGCTGACAATTGACACGCTAGTCTGTCTGCTGACGAAGGCCGATGATGAGGCTTGGAAGTGGCACGCAAGGATGGGTCACCTGCATTTCAGGGCGCTGCGGGCCATGTCTGCAAAAGGAATGATAAGAGGGATGCCAGAGATAAGCCGCATCGAACACTACTGTGATGGTTGTGCACTCGGCAAGCAGCATCGAGCTCCGTTCCTGCAGGCAAGCACATACCGGACAGAGCGTGGACTAGAGTTGGTACACACAGATCTGTGTGGCCCAATCACACCAGCAACACCAAGAGGGAACAAGTATTTCATTCTGGTAGTTGATGACTACAGCCGGTTTATGTGGATTGAGTTGATCAAGTCTAAGGATGAGGCATACAGTCAATTCAAGAAAATCAAATCCATGGTAGAGGCTGAGGGTAGCTGCAAACTTCGAGCTTTCATATCCGATCGAGGAGGGGAGTTTAACTCAACCGAGTTCAAAGAGTACTGCAGCGATCAAAGAGTAAAGCATTACACTACAACACCCTACTCTCGTCAACAAAACGGTGTGGTAGAGAGGCGAAATCAGTCAGTGGTGGAGATGGCCAGATGCCTGATGAAAAGCATGGGTGTACCAGCATACTTCTGGGGAGAGTCTGTAAAAACTGCAGTGGTTCTTCTCAACAGAGCTCCCAGTCGCAGTCTCGAAGGGGTCACACCATACGAAGCGTGGCACAGGCGAAAGCCGGCGGTTCAACACCTGTGCACTTTTGGATGCACTGGATGTGTGAAGTTGTCGGGGTCGGGTATCACCAAGCACACCCGGGATGTTCACTTCGAGTAAGCTCATCCCTGGAGCTGGGGCGTTCAGACAGCACCGACATCGCAGGCCGCGCCAGTCACTTTCTCCGTCGTGTATACCATGCAGCCAGGAGTGGAGGAGCTGGACACTGGCGGCGCGCATTGCAACACGCCCGCCTCGCCAGTGCACTCGACACCAACTCCGGAGGTTCCACAGACAGAGGTGGTGGCATCCAGTAGATCAACACTGCAGTCGCCGGGGCAAAGCACTCCCACACCGCTCAGGTCGCCAGAGATAAGATGGGCCACTCCGCCAACACATAATGACACACGAGACGTGGACTCCGGACCGATCAGGTACCGGCGTCTCTCATGCGTTTTTGACGCCACTTAAGAAGACGCTGAACGAGAGGAGTTTAAGCGCTGTTGAAAATATACCCTATAGGCAATAATAAATTAGTTATAATTATATTTCCTTGTTCATAATAATCGTTTATTATTCATGTTATAATTGTATTGGTTGGAAACACAAATACACGTGTGGATACATAGACAGAACACTGTCCCTAGTAAGCCTCTAGTTGACTAGCTCGTTGATGAAAGATGGTCAAGGTTTCCTGACCATAGACAAGTGCTGTCACTTGATAACGATATCACATCATTAGGAGAATCATGTGATGGACAAGACCCAAACTATGAACGTAGCATATAGATCATATAACTCACTGGCACCTGAGGAATACCTTGTGTGCATTAAACGTCACAACGTAACTGGGTGACTATAAAGATGTTCTATAGGTATCTCCGAAGGTGTCCGTTGAGTTAGTATGGATCAAGACTGGTATTTGTCACTCTGTGTGATGGAGAGGTATCTTGGGGCCCACTCGGTAATACAACATCACACACAAACCATGCAAGCAATGTGACTAAGTGTAAGTCACGTGATCTTGTATTATAGAACGAGTAAAGAGACTTGCCGGTAACGAGATTGAAATAGGTATGCGGATACCGACGATCAAATCTCGGGCAAGTAACATAGCGAAGGACAAAGGGAATGACATACGAGATTATATGAATCCTTGACACTGAGGTTCAACCGATAAGATCTTCGGAGAATATGTAGGATCCAATATGGGCATCCATGTCCCGCTATTGGATATTGACCGAGGAGTGCCTCGGGTCATGTCTACATAGTTCTCGAACTCGCAGGGTCTGCACAATTAAATTTCGGCGATGTTTTAGTATAATTGAGTTATATGTGTGGTTACCGAATGTTGTTCAGAGTCCCGGATGAGATCAGGGACGCCACGAGGGTTTCCGGAATGGTCCAGAGACAAAGATTGATATATAGGATGGTTTCATTTGGTTACCGGAAGGTTTTCAGGCATTACCGGCATAGTACCGGGAGTGACGAATGGATTCCGGAAGTTCACCGGGAGGGGGGCAACCCACCCGGGGGAAGCCCAATGGCCCTAGGGGTGGCGCACCAGCCCTTAGTGGGTTGGTGGGACAGCCCAAGAGGGCCTTGGCGCCAAGGAAATAAAACAAAAAAAAGAGATGGGAAGGAAGAGAAGGACTCCACTTTCCAATCCTAATTGGAGTAGCATTGGAGTAGGACTCCTCATCTCCCTTGGCCGGCGCACCCTTGAGGGCTTGGCCCTCAAGGCAAGCCTCCTCCCCCTCCCTCCTATATATAGTGGTGATTTAGGGCTGATTTGAGACAACTTTTGCCACGTGCAACTCAACCCTAGACCACATAGTTCTATCTCTAGATCGGATTTCTATGGAGCTCGGGCGGAGCCCTGCAGGAGTAGATCGTCACCACCACCGGAGCGTCGTCACGCTGCCGGAGAACTCATTTACTTCTCCGTCTTGCTTGCTAGATCAAGAAAGCCAAGATCATCGTCGAGCTGTACGTGTGCTGAACGCGGAGGTGCCGTCCGTTCGGCACTAGATCGGAACGGATCGTGGGACGGATCGCGGGACGGTTCGTGGGACGTTACGTGGGGCGATACGTGGGGCGGATCAAGGGACGTCAAGACGTTCCACTACATCAACCACATTTCTTAATGCTTCCTGCTGTGTGATCTACAAGGGTACATAGATCCAAATCTCCTGTCATAGATGGACATCACCATGATAGGGCTTCGTGTGCGTAGATTTTTTTTTGTTTCCCATGCAACGTTCCCCAACAGTGGCATCAGGAGCTAGGTTCATGCGTACATGTTATCTCGAGTAGAACACAAAGGGTTTTTTGGACGGTGATGTTCGATTTGCTGCCCTCCTTAGTCTTTTCTTGATTTGGCGGTATTGTTGGATTGAAGCGGCCCGGACCGACATTATTCGTACGCTTACGAAAGACTGGTTTCATCGATTGACGTGCAACCTCGTTGCATAAAGATGACTGACGGGTGTCGGTTTCTTCAACTTTAGTTGAATTGGTTTTGACCGAGACGGTCCTTGGACAGGTTAAATAGCAATTTGCACATCTCCTTTGTGGTTTTTGCGTAAGTAAGATGCGACCATACTAGATACCCATAGGAGCCACGTAAAACAAGCAACAACAAATTAGAAGACGTCTAACTTGTTTTTGCAGGGTATGCTTTTGATATGATATGGCCAATGACGTGATGTGATATATTGTATGTATGAGATGATCATGTTGTAATTAATAATATCGACTTGCACGTCGATGGTACGACAACCGGCAGGAGCCATATGGTTGTCTTTAAACTAACATTTGTGTTTGCAGATGTGTTTACTATATTGCTAGTACGTAGCTTTAGTAGTAATAGCATAAGTAGCACGACAAACTCGATGGCGACACATTGATGGAGATCATGATGATGGAGATCATGGTGTGGCGCCGGTGACAAGAAGATCTTGCCGGTGCTTTGGTGATGAAGATCAAGAAGCACAAGATGATGACCATATCATGTCACTTATGAATTGCATGTGATGTTAATACTTTTATGCACCTTATTTTGCTTAGAACGACGGTAGAATTATGAGGTGATCTCTCACTAAAATTGCAAGACGAAATTGTGTTCTCCCCGACTGTGCACCGTTGTGACAGTTCGTCGTTTCGAGACACCACGTGATGATCGGGTGTGATAGACTCAACGTTCACATACAACGGGTGCAAAACAGTTGCACACGCGGAACACTCTGGTTAAGCTTGACGAGCCTAGCATGTGCAGACATGACCTTGGAACACATGAGACCGAAAGGTCGAGCATGAATCGTATAGTTGATATGATTAGCATAGAGATGCTTACCACTGAAACTATTCTCAACTCACGTGATGATCAGACTTGAGTTAGTGGATTTGGATCATGTACCACTAAAATGACTAGAGAGATGTACTTTTTGAGTGGGAGTTCTTAAGTAATATGATTAATTGAACTAATTATCATGAACATAGTCTAATGGTCTTTGCGAATTACGCTGTAGCTTGCGCTATAGCTCTACTGTTTTTATATGTTCCTAGAGAAAATTTAGTTGAAGGTTGATAGTAGCAACTTTGCGGACTGAGTCCGTAAAACTGAGGATTGTCCTCATTGCTGGGCAGAAGGCTTATGTCCTTAATGCACTACTCGGTGTGCTGCACCTCGAGCGTTGTTTGTGGATGTTGCGAACATCTGACATACACGATTTTGATGACTACGCGATAGTTCAGTGCATAATACTTAATAGCTTAGAAGCAAGGCGCCAAAGACGTTTTGAAACGTCGCGGAACATATGAGATGGTGTAAGAGATGAAACTGAGATTTCATGCTCGTGCCCTTGTTAAGAGGTATGAGATCTCCGAAAAGATTCTTTGTCTACAAAGTAAAGGAGAAAAGCTCAAATCGTTGAGCATGTTCCCAGATTGCGTGAGTACAACGATCGCTTGAATCAAGTGGGAGTTAATCTTCCAGATGAGATAGTAATGGTTCTCCAAAGTCACTGCCACTAAACTGCTGGAGCTTCGTGAAGAACTAGAACATATCAAGGATAGATATGATGATCCTTGAGCGATTCTCACTGTTTGACACTACGAAAGTAGAAATCAAGAAGGAGCATCAATAGTTGATGGTTAGTAAAACCACTAGTTTCAAGAAGGGCAAGGGCTAGAAGGGATACTTCATGAAACGGCAAATCAGTTGCTGCTCCAATGAAGAAACCCAAGATTGAACCCAAACCCGAGACTAAGTGCTTATGTTATGAGGGGAACGGTCACTGAGGGAGAGCTACCCTAGATACTTGGTAGATGAGAAGGCTGGCTAAGTCAACAAGAGTATATTTGATATACATGATATTGATGTGTACTTTACTAGTACTCCTAGTAGCATGAGGGTATTAGATACCGGTTCGATTGCTAAGTAATTAGTAACTCGAAATAAAAGCTACGGAATAAACGGAGACTAGCTAAAGGCGTGGTGACAATAAGTGTTGGAAGTGTTTCCAAGGTTGATATGATCAAACATCGCACGCTCCCTCTACCATCGGGATTGGTGTTAGACCTAAATAATTGTTATTTGGTGTTTGCGTTGAGCATGAACATGATTGGATCATGTTTATTGCAATACGATTATTCATTTAAAGAAAGTAATGGTTATTCTATTTGCTTGAATAATTAAAAGGTTTATTGAATCTCGATCATAGTGTTACACATGTTCATAATATTGGTGCCAAAAGATACAAAGTAATAATGATAGTACCACTTACTTGTGGCACTGCCGCTTGAGTCATGTTGGTGTAAAATGCATGAAGAAGCTCCATGCTGATGGATCTTTGTACTCACTCATTTTTGAAACGTTTGAGACATGCAAACCATACCTGTTGGTATAAAAAATGAAGAAAATCCATGCAAACGGATCGTTTGGAATCACTTGATTCTGAATCACTTGAGACATGCAAAATCATACCACATGGAACAAGAGAGTAACTTGTTGGAAGTAATACATTTTTGATGTGTGCAGTCCAATAAGTGCTGAGCCACGCGGTGAATATCGTTATGTTCTTACTTCACTCCCGACTTGAGTAGATACACGAGTATTTACTTGATGAATCACAAGTCTGAAATATTGAAAAAGTTCAAAGCTATTTCAGAGTGAAGATCGTCGTGACAAGAGGATAATCTGTCTACGATATGATCATAGAGATGAACATCTGAGTTGCGAATTTTGGTACACAGTTGAGACAATATGGAAATTGTTTCGCAATTCATGCCACCTGGAACACCATAGTGTGATGGTGTGTCCGAACGTCATAGCCACACCCTATTTGATATGGTGCATACTATGATGTCTCTTATCGAACTACCACTATCATTTATGGGTTATGCATTAGAGACAACCGCATTCACTTTAAATAGGGCACCGCGTATTTCCGTTGAGATGACACAATATAGACTATGGTTTGGAGAAACCTAAGCTGTCGTTATTAAAAGTTTGGGGCTGCGATGCTTATGTGAAAAAGTTTCAGTATGATAAGCTCGAACCCAAAACGGATAAAAGCATATTCATAGGATATCCAAGACAGTTGGATACATCTCCTATCTCAGATCCGGAAGCAAAGTGTTTGTTTCTAGAAACGGGTCCTTTCTCGAGGAAAGGTTTCTCTCGAAAGAACTGAGTGGGAGGATGGTGGAACTTGATGAGGTTAGTGAACCGTCACTTCAACCAGTGTGTAGCAGGGTGCAGGAAGATGTTCGTGTGGCGCCGATGTTCCTGTGGCGCCTACACCAATTGAAGTGGAAACTGATGATGGTGATCATTAAGCTTTGGATCAAGTTACTACAAACCTCGTAGGTCGACAAGGTCGCGTACTACTACATAGTGGTACGGTAACCTTGTCTTGGAGGTCATGTTGTTGAACAACAATGAACCTACGAGCTATGGAGAAGCGATGGTGGGCCCGGATTCCGACAAATGGCTGGAGGCCATAAAATCCGAGAGTGGATCCATGTATAAGAACAAAGTGTAGACTTTGGAAGAACTACTTGATGGTCGTAAGACTATTAAGTAAAGATGGATCTTTGAAAGAAAGACAACCGATGATGGTGAAAAGTCACCATTAAGAAAAGCTTGACTTGTCGCAAAGATGTTTCCGACCAGATCAAAAGAGTTGACTATGATGAGGCTTTCTCACTCATAGCGATGCTAAAAGTCTGTTGGAATTATGTTAGTAGTTGCTGCATTATTTATGAAATATTGCACATGGGATGTCAAAACATTGTTTCCTCGACGCTTTCCTTGAGGAAAGGTTGTATGTGATACAACCAGAAGGTTTTGTCGATCCTAAAGATACTAACAAGTATGCAAGCTCCAGCGATCCTTCTATGGACTGGTGCAAGCATCTCGGAGTTGGAATATACGCTTTGATGAGATGATCAAAGCTTTTGGGTTTGTACAAGGTTTATGAGAAACTTGTATTTCCAAAGAAGTGAGTGGGAGCACTATAGAATTTCTGATAAGTATATGTGGTTGACATATTGTTGATCGGAAGTAATGTAGAATTTCTGTAAAGCATAAAGGTTGTTTGAAATGGGTTTTTCAAAGGAAGACCTCGATAGAGCTACTTGAACATTGAGCATCAAGATCTATGGAGATAGATCAAAATGCTAAACAGAACTTTCAAATGAAATGCATGCCTTGACAAGTTTTTGAAGGAGTTCAATATAGATCAACAAAGAAGGAGTTCTTGGTTGTGTTGTAAGATGTGAATTTGAGTAAGACTCAAAAGCCCGACCACGGCAGAAGCAAGAGAAAGGACGAAGGTCGTCCTCTATGCCTTAGCCGTAGACTCTACAATATGCCATGTTGTGTACCGCACCTAATGTGTGCCTTGCCACAAAGTCTGTTAAGAGGTACACAGAGTGACCCAGGATTGAATCACCGAACAACGGTCAAAGTTATCCTTAGTAACTAGTGGACTAAGGAATTTTTCTCGATTATGGAGGTGATTAAAGAGTTCGTCGTAAAGGGTTACTCGGTTCAAGCTTTGACACTAATCCGAATAACTCTGAGTACTAAAACGGATTCGTATAGTAGAGTAGATATTTGGAGTATTTCCAAATAGCACGTAGTAGCAGCATCTATAAGATGACATAAAGATTTGTAAAGCACACACGGATCTGAAAGTTTCAGAACTGTTGACTAATACCTTCCTCACGAGAAAGACGTGATCAGACCCCAAAACTATATGGGTGTTGGATTCGTTGAAATCACATGGTGATGTGAACTAGATTATTGACTCTAGTGCAAGTGCGATACAGTTGGAAATATGCCCTAGAGGCAATAATAAATTAGTTATTGTTATATTTCCTTGTTCATAATAATCGTCTATTATCCATGCTATAATTGTATTGATTGGAAACACAAATACACGTGTGGATACATAGACAAAACACTGTCCCTAGTAAGCCTCTACTTGACTAGCTCGTTGATCAAATATGGTCAAGGTTTCCTCACCATAGACAAGTGTTGTCACTTGATAACGTGATCACATCATTAGGAGAATCATGTGATGGACAAGACCCAAACTATGAACATAGCATATTGACCGTGTCGTTTTATTGCTATTGTTTTGTGCGTGTCAAGTATTTGTTCCTATGACCATGAGATCATATAACTCACTGGCACCTGAGGAATACCTTGTGTGCATCAAACGTCACAACGTAACTGGGTGACTATAAAGGTGTTCTACAGGTGTCTCCGAAGGTATCCATTGAGTTAGTATGGATCAAGACTCGAATTTCTCACTCCGTGTGACGGAGAGGTATCTGGGGCCCACTCGGTAATACAACATCACACACAAGCCTTGCAAGCAATGTGACTAAGCGTCAGTCGCGGGATCTTGTATTACAGAACGAGTAAAGAGACTTGCCGGTAACGAGATTGAAATAGGTATGCGGATACCGATCAAATCTCGGGCAAGTAACATACTGAAGGACAAAGGGAATGACATACGGGATTATATGAATCCTTGACACTGAGGTTCAACAAATAAGATCTTCAGAGAATATGTAGGATCCAATATGGGCATCCAGGTCCCTCTATTGGATATTGACCGAGGAGTGCCTCGGGTCATGTCTACATAGTTCTCGAACCCGCAAGGTCTGCACACTTAAAGTTCGATGATGTTTTAGTATAGTTGAGTTATATGTGTGGTTACCATGCTGTTCGGAGTCCCGGATGATTTCACGGACGTCACGAGGGTTTACGGAATGGTCCAAAGACAAATATTGATATATAGGATGGTTTCATTTGGTTATCGGAAGGTTTTCGGGCATTACCGACATAGTACCGGGAGTGACGAATGGGTTCCGGAAGTTCACCGGGAGGGGGGCAACCCACCCGGGGGAAGCCCAATGGCCCTAGGGGTGGCGCACCATCCCTTAGTGGGCTGGTGGGACAGCCCAAGAGGGCCTTGGCGCCAAGGAAAGAAAACCAAAAAAAAGAGAGGTGGGAAGGAAGAGAAGGACTCCACTTTCCAATCCTAATTGGAGTAGCATCGGAGAAGGACTCCTTCTCTCCCTTGGCCGGCTCACCCTTGAGGGCGGCTTGGCCCTCAAGGCTAGCCTCCTCCCCCTCCCTCCTATATATAGTGGTGATATAGGGCTGATTTGAGACAACTTTTGCCACGTGCAACTCAACCCTAGACCACATAGTTCTACCTCTAGATCGGATTTCTGCGGAGCTCGGGCGGAGCCCTGCAGGAGTAGATCGTCACCACCACCGGAGCGCCGTCACGCTGCCGTAGAACTCATTTACTTCTCCGTCTTGCTTGCTCGATCAAGAAGGCCGAGATCATCGTCGAGTTGTACGTGTGCTGAACGCGGAGGTGCCGTCCGTTCGGCACTAGATCGGAACAGATCGTGGGACGGATCGCGGGACGGTTCATGGGACGGTTCGTGGGGCGGATCGAGGGACGTGAAGACGTTCCACTACATCAACCGCGTTTCTTAATGCTTCCTACTGTGTGATCTACAAGGGTACGTAGATCCAAATCTCCTCTCGTAGATGGACATCACCATGATAGGTCTTCGTGTGTGTAGGATTTTTTTTGTTTCCCATGCAACGTTCCCCAACAGTCTTCTTACTGTAGAAGAGCCGCACGATGTTGAGGATGCTTTAGGCGATGCGTAGTGGAAGGCAGCGATGGACGAGGAGATACGCTGCATCCACGAGATCAAGACTTGGGAATTATCAGACTTACCTGCTGGTAAGAAATCCATCGGACTGAAGTGGGTTTATAAGGTCAAGAGAGATCCTGCAGGCAACATCACCGAGTACAAGGTTCGTCTAGTGGCAAAGGGATATGTGTAGAAACAAGGCATGGACTATGAAGAAGCATTCACTCCAGTGGCCAGAGTGGAGACCGTACGTGTTCTGCTTGCACTCGCTGCACACCATCGCTGGGAAGTTCACCATATGGATGTAATATCGGCATTCCTAAATGGGGATCTCAGTGAGGAGGTGTATGTGGCCCCGCCACCCGGATTTGTTGTACCAGGGGAGGAACACTATGTACTGAGACTACATAAAGCCCTCTACGACCTTTGTCAAGCACCAAGAGTCTGGTATGCGAAGCTTCATGACTCCCTCGTCACTCTTGGGTTTGAGCGAAGTCCACTAGACCATGCAGTGTACAGGTGAGGCGATGATTCCACTTTCCTGCTTGTTGGAGTGTACGTGGATGATCTTGTCATTACCGGCACGTACAAAGGGCTGATAGGAGAGTTCAAGGATCAGATAAAGATGCTCTTCAAGATGAGTGCTCTTGGACTACTCAGGTACTATTTGGGGATTGAGGTATCTCAAACAGAGGGTGAAATCACACTTCACCAACAGAGTTATGCGGAGATAATTCTGGAGGCAGCTGGCATGGAAGACTGCAACACTTGCAGCACTCCAATGGAGTGCCGTTTGAAACTGAAGAAAGAGGATGAAGGGGAGCCGTTCGACCCAACACTGTATCGCAATGTGATAGGTAGCCTTCGGTACCTTGTCAACACAAGGGCCGATATTGCACATGATGTGGGGATTGTGAGCAGATTCATGGAGGCTCCAAGTGTTCATCATTGGGCAGCTGTGAAGCAAATCATGAGGTATGTTCGAGGGACACTAGGCTATGGATGTCATTATCAGGTTGGACATGGAGAAGTGAAGATCGTAGGCGACACTGACAGTGATCATGCCGGTGATACTGAGGACCGAAAGAGCAGCTCCGACAATTTTCTCTTCCTTGGGAACAACCTTATTACTTGGAACTCGCAGAAGCAGAAGATAGTGGCTCTCTCTTTTTGCGAAGCTGAGTACCTCCCTGCTGCAACAGCGACATGCCAGGGAGTGTGGCTCTCTCGTCTGATCAGTGAGATGCTCGGGAGACTGCAGACCAAGTTCAAGCTGTTCGTGGACATTCAAGTTCCCATTGCTCTCAGCAAAAACCCAGTCCACCATGACTGTAGCAAGCATATTCACATCAAGTATCACTTTATACGTGATTGTGCAGAGACGGGTCAAGTGGAAGTGGATCACATCCGTATGAGGGAGCATATTGCAGATGCACTGACGAAGGCGCTGGGTCGAGTTATGTTCGTGGAGATGCGTCAGAAGCTTGGGATGTCCGAGGTGGGTACTAAGGAGCAGATCTTAAGGGGGTGAAATGTAGGACGAAGTTTAACCTCAGCTCCAACGTGTATTTAGCTTCAGCGTCGAATAAGCACTTGCATGCACGTCCGATGGGACGGCTCCATGCGCATGCACGTAGCTAGGTAGCGAGACGTGCTGCTGCACGATCTCCGGTAGTTTTGCTTTTCTGTTTGTCTTTAAACTCCCGATCCGCAAGGCACTGGGGACGTAGTCGTGGGATGGCACGATAATCGCGGATCTGACGCAACTAATCGGGAGGTAGTTAGCCTTTTAATAGTGATAAAGTGAGTCAAGGAATAACAGTAAAAAGATGTCCAGTTCGATGACACAAAATACAGTCTACTCTGTCCCAGTTCTTCCTTAGAGAGAGAGAGAGAGAGAGAGAGATTTCAGGTTTCGGAAGCAACATATCGATGAGCTCAAGCATCTGAAGCATGGACCCTTACATTTCCATGTACCATGTCCATCCCTCTGGCAAAAAGCACTTCTGATCATATCCTAGTCCTTATCAAAATTGGTACCTCCATACCCAAAGCTCAATTGTTTAGATTTGAGAATTATTGGTCGAAGCACAGTCAATTCAGAGACTTGGTCAAGAAAATTTGGGAACAAGACGTTCAGGAGGCAGACACTGCTAAATTTATAGCAGGAAAAATTTAAAACTCATAAAAGGGTTCAAAATTTTGGTAAAAATTGTCTCTAATCTGAAGGAAACCATCAAAGACACAAACTTCATGATTCTCAGCTATGACATGATGGAGGAATATAGAGACTTAACACTTGAGGAGTTTAATGGTAGAAATTTCTTATTGAGCAGGAGAATAATATCAATGAACAACAAAGGATTTATTGGAAACAAAGAGCCACTATCAGAAGGATTAATATGGGAGAATCAAACACTAAATATTTTCACGGAAAGGGCACTATCAAACACAAATAATCACATTGCCATGTTGAAATATGAAGGTGATCAATAACACCATGAACACCAAGCTAAGACTGATATTCTGTTCAAAACTTTCGGAAAAGATTCAGAACCACCACAAAGCCTGATAATCCATTACTATTCCAAGAACTTTTGCACTAGCATGCATGGTTGTTAGAATTAGAAACACCTTTCACAAAGGAGGAAATTGATGATGCGACTAAAATATGCAACCAGACAAGTCACCTCGGCCTGATGGCTTTAATGCAACATTTCTGAAAGCACGCTGGGACATTGTGGCTCCTAATTTTTACAGGTTTATTGATGATTTTTACAAGGGGACTATCAATATTCAAGGTATCAACTACTCATTCATTACCCTCATCCCTAAGAAAGATTCTGCTGCATACCCCAATGATTTCAGGCCCATGTCACTCCTCAATTGCACCTTGTAAATTACCACTAAGCTGTCAGCCAACAGATTACATAAAGTTATACTCTCCTTATTTCACCAAAATCAATATGGATTCCTCTCTAATAGATGTATACATGACTGATTGACATGGTATTATGAATATATTCATCAATGCTACCAATCAAATAAATATATTGTCATGTTGAAACCTAGACTTTGAAAAGGCTTTTCACATGTTAAATCATGATACCATTAGTGAGATCTTGCAAGCTCAGGGGTTTGGGATAATTTGGATTAATTGGATCAAGATAATCTATGTCACTAAATTTTCATCTGTGCTACTTAATGGGGTTCATGTGAAGTAGTTTCTTTGCAAAAGTGGGGTAAGACAGGGTGACCCACTTCCACCACTCATTTTTGTACTGGCAGCAGACCTACTCCACACCATGATGAATAAATCAATGCACAACTCTCTAGTGATGTCACCTTTGATTCATCAAACAAGCACAAACTATCCAATTATCCAGTATGCGGATGGCACAATTCTTCTTGCCAATGCTGATGCCACAAAACTGAATCACATAAATTTTTTGTTGTTACACTATGCTGCCTATACTAGGTTGAAAGTCAACTATTCCAAGTCAATCATGATTCCCATGAACACCTAAATCATAAGATGCAACTACTCTTTGTTTTTGGGGTTGTCATGTTGGCTCCCTGTCACATTCTTACCTTGGTCTTCTACTCACCCTCAATAAACCAAGAATTGAAGATTACCTACCTCTACTTGAGAAATTGAAAAATAGACTCCTTGGTTGCTCTACACTACTTTCAACTAGAGACAAATTAATTCACTCTCTCAAGATTCATATTGTAGTGGTCAACCAACTTAATATATACTTAAAGATCTTCTTCTGGAGCAAATATGGTATCCAAGAGAGAGGGGCATCACTGATTGCTTGGGATAAAGCATGTAAACCAAAGAAAAACGATGGATTGGGCACATTGGATAGTGAGACTCATAATCAAGCATTACTCATGAAGCAAATTCATACTCATGAAGCAAATTCATAAGTTTCTCTGTAAAGTTGATACACCTTGTGTCAACATTATTTGGGAAACTTACTACTCCAATACCTTACATGGGACAGAATGGTGGGATATATTGGGTGGAAGTCTTTTCTTAAGCTACTGCATACTTCCAAGAAGTTTCCAATTTGCAAAGCCAACTCAAGAAATGCAACTTTCTTCTCGATTGGTCGCTGGTGGGACCAACCACTGGTGACAAAGTTTCCCGAGCTCAGCTCTTACTCCAATAATAGCACAATAACATTTTGGTAGATTCACATTGCACACGACTTGGGACGTGGAGTATTTGAGCTCATCGCACATGACTTGGGACATGGAGTATTTAAGCTCGAGCTCAACTTCATCGCATGAACAGTAAATTCCAAAAAAATCATTTAAAACATTTCTAATTTTTTATGAACTTTGACAAATATTTTCATCATGAGATCACATTTGAGGAAGGCGTGACAAAAAAATAAAAACGATGCACTGAAAATGCTAGTTTCCAAAGCATTTTCAAACACTTATTTTGTCACAACTTACACGAATGTGATCTCATGATAAAAAATTGCAAACACTTAGAACATTTGTGAAAGTATACCACGAAAATAATTCAGATTTTCAAACATTTTTTATTTATTTTCAAATTTACTATTCATGCAAGCTCAAATGAGCTTGAGCTCAAAAGGGTACTTTCCTACAGAACATTTTCACACGCCCATGTCTCAACAAGCACTCCAACAGTTCAACCTCCTTCAAGATCACTTACAAGACATAACGGCTACAAACACTAATGATGAATGGATAGTTAAAGGGACTACCAAAGGATATTCATCCATTAAGATGTATAAGCACATGATGGGGCCTAGCGCTGCTCACACATTGTTCAGAAACGTTTGGAAGGCTGCATGTTGATACGTCTCCAACGTATTCATAATGTTTGATTGTTTGCTATTATATTATCAATCTTGGATACTTTATATGCACTTATATGTTGTTTTACATCATTTTCGAAAACTAATATATTAACTCAGCGCCCAGTGTCAGTTGTTGTTTTCTGTGCGTTTTTGGCTTTTCAGGAAATAAGTACCAAACGAAGTCCAAATGCAATGAAACTTTTTGATGATTTTTTGGACAAAAGTAAGACCTGGAAGCTTCGATCGAAGGAAGACCTGACGCCACACGAGGTGACACCAAGACAACAGGGCACACCTAGGGGGGATGGTCGCGCCATAATGGCTCGGGGCCACCTCCCAACGCCTCTTGCCCTACCTCCACTCGTATAAATTCTAATTGTTGGGGCATTGCATGGGAAACAAAATTTTTCCTACGCGCATATAAGATCTATCCATGGTGATGAGCATCTACGAGAGGATATATCGGATCCACATACCCTTGTAGATCGTTAAGCGGAAGCATTAAAGAACGTGGTTGATGTAGTGGTACGTCTTCGTGATCCAATCATGATCCGTTCAATGAACTCCCGATCAAGCGTCGAACGGACAACACCTCCGCGTTCAGCACACGTACAACTCAATGACGTCTCCGCCTCCTTGATATAACGAGCGAGGGCAGAGTAGTAGATGAGTTCTTCGTCAACACGACGGCATGGTGGCAGTTGTGGTGGTGCTATCCCGGCAAGGCTACACCTAGCGCTACCGAAACCGCAAACGGAGGAGAAAACGATCTAGGGAGAGAGAGGGGCGCCAAGGGCTTCGTGTGTGCTCTTGGGGCGACCCCTCCTCTCTATATATAGGTGGAGGGACGTGAAGAACAGACCCTCCAAGCCCTATGGAGCAGCCAAGGGGGGAGGAGGTGGAATCCTAGTCCCCTTCCTTCCCTTCCATACAAAGGTGGACTTTCCATCGTTCCCAAGTGCATGGGCCTTGAGGGGCTTGTGCGCTTGGCCCAATAAGTCCACGACGTCTCCCCTCAGACCATGCAAACCCTTGGGACATGGTGGAACCCTTCGTGGACTTCTAGACTCCTCCGGAAGTTTCCAGAAACTTCTAGAAGCTTCCGGGTACAATACCGGAAAACCCGAAACTTTTCTGTAGCCAAAATATGACTTCCCATATATAAATATTTACCTCTGGACCATTTTGGGATGTCATCCGAGACTCCGAACAACTTTAGGTTACTACCACACATAACTCATTAATACCAAATCGTCACCAAACCTTAAGTGTGCAGACCGTGCGGGTTCGAGAACTATGTAGACATGACCGAGACACTCTCCGGTCCATAACCAATAGCGGGACCTGGATGCCCATATTGGATCCTACATATTCTACGAAGATCTTTAACGGTTGAACCTCTATGTCAAGGATTCCATTAATCCCGTATACTATTCCCTTTGTCCTTCGGTATGTTACTTGCCCGAGATTCGATCGACCGTAGAGATATCTCTATACTAGTTCAATCTTGTTACTGGCAAGTCTCTTTACTCGTTCCGTAAACAAAATCTCGTGACTAACTCTTTACTCACACTGCTTGCAAGGCTTGTTGTGATGTTGCATTACCGAGTGGGCCTCAAGATACCTCTCGTCACACGGAGTGACAAATTCCAGTCTTGATCCATGCCAACCCAACACACACCTTCGGAGATACCTGTAGAACACCTTTATATATAGTCACCCAGTTATGTTGCGAGATTTGATGCACACAAGGTATTCCTTCGGTGTCCGGGAGTTGCATGATCTCATGGTCATAGGAACAGATCCTTTGACATGCAGAAAACAGTAGCAATATACTGACACGATTGTATGCTATGTTCATAGTTTGGGTTTTGTCCATCACATCATTCTCCTAATGATGTGATCCCATTATCAAACGACATCTCATGTGTATGGCCAGGAAACCTTGACCATCTTTGATCAACGAGCTAGTCCTTCAGAGGCTCACTAGGGATAGTGTGTTGTCTATGTTGTTGGGGAACATCGCGTGGGAAACAAAAAAAATCCTACGCACACGAAGACCTATCATGGTGATGATCATCTACGAGAGGGAGATCGGATCCACATACCCTTGTAGATTGCTAAGTGGAAGTGTTAATAAACGCGGTTGATGTAGTGGTATGTCTTCACGATCCGTCCCACGAACCGTCCCACGATCGTCCCACAAACCGTCTCAAGACCCGTCCCACGATCCGTCTCGATCAAGTGCCGAACGAACGGCACCTCCGCGTTTCGCACACATATAGATCGATGACGATCTCCGTCTTGTTGATCCAGCAAGAGAGACGGGGATGTAGATGAGTTCCCCGGCAGCGTGACGGCGCTCCGGTGGTGGTGGTGATCTATTCCTGCAGGGCTCCGCCCGAGCTCCGCAGAAATCCGATCTAAAGGAAGAACTACGATCTAGAGGAGAGGGAAGCACGTGGGAAAGTGTGTCACAAAAAGCCCTAAACCTCTAGCATATATAGGAGGAGGGAGGATGCAGCCTTGCGCCACAAGGGAGGCTCCCTTGGGTCGGCCGAAGTGGAGGAGGGAGGAGTCCTCCTCCAATCCCAATTGGATTAGGACTCCTTCCTAAATTTGATTGGATGACTTTGTCAGCCCATTATGCCTTACTGTGCATCCAATAAACTCAAGTGGACCCCTTGAGGCGTGGTGGGCCCACCCGGTGGTCCCCCGAAACCCATTCATCACTCCCGGTACACTGCCGGCAATGCCCGAAAACCTTTCGGAATCCAAACACCAACTTCCTATATATCAATCTTCGTTTCTGGACCATTTCGGAACTCCTCATGACGTAATGGATATCATTCGGGACTCTGAACAAAACTTCGGTCACCAACACATATAACTCAACTATACCGAAACGTCATCGAACCTTAAGTGTGAAGACCCTGCGGGTTCGAGAACTATGCAGACATGACCTGATACACTCTCTGGTCAATAACTAACAGCGGGACATGGATGTCCATATTGGCTCCTACATATTCTACGAAGATCTCTATCGGTTGAACCTCTATGTCAAGGATTCATATAATCCCGTATACTATTCCCTTTGTCCTTCGGTATGTTACTTGCCTGAGATTCGATCGTCGGTATCTCCATACCTAGTTCAATCTCGTTACTGGCAAGTCTCTTTACTCGTTCCGTAATACAAGATCCTGTAACTAACTCCTTAGTCACATTGCTTGCAAGGCTTGTTGTGATGTTGTATTACCGAGTGGGCCCCGAGATACCTCTTCGTCACACGGAGTGACAAATCCCAGTCTTGATCCATGCCAACCCAACAGACACCTTCGGAGATACCTGTAGAGCACCTTTATAGTCACCCAGTTACGTTGCTACGTTTGATATGCACAAGGTATTCCTCCGGTGTCCGGGAGTTGCATGATCTCATGGTCATAGGAAAAGATACATTGACATGCAGAAAACATTAGCAATAAACTGACACGATTATATGCTACGTTTATAGTTTGGGTCTTGTCCATCACATCATTCTCCCAATGATGTGATCCCGTTATCAAGTGACAACACTTGTATATGGTTAGGAAACCTTGACCATCTTTGATCAACGAGCTAGTTATCTAGAGGCTCAGTAGGGACAGTGTGTTGTCTATGTATCCACACATGTATTTAAGTTTCCAATCAATACAATTATAGCATGGATAATAAACGATTATCATGAACAAGGAAATATAACAATAACCAATTTATTATTGCCTCTAGGGCATATTCCAACAGTCTCCCACTTGTACTAGAGTCAATAATCTAGTTCACATCACTATGTGATTTTGATGAATCTAACACCCATACAGTTATGGGGTTTGATCATGTCTTGCTCGTGAGAGAGGTTTTTAGTCAACGGATCTGAACCTTTCAGATCCGTGTGTGCTTTACAAATCTCTATGTCATCCTATAGATGCTGCTACTACGTGCCATTTGGAACTATTCCAAATGACTAATCCACTATACGAATCCAATTTACTACTCAGAGTTATTCGGATTAGTGTCAAAGCTTGCATCGACGTAACCCTTTACAACGAACACTTTAATCACCTCCATAATCGAGAAAAATTCCTTACTCCACTAGTTACTAAGGATAACTTGGACCATTGTTCAGTGATTAAATCCTGGATCACTCTTTGTACCCCTTGGCAGACTCATGGCAAGGCACACATCAGGTGCGGTACACAACATGGCATGCTTTAGAGCCTATGGCTAAGGCATAGGGGACGACCTTCATCCTTTCTCTTTCTTCTTCCGTGGTCGGGCTTTGAGTCTTATTCAAATTCACACCTTACAACACAGCCAAGAACTCCTTCTTTGTCGATCTATTTTTGAACTCCTTCAAAAGCTTGTCAGGGCATGCATTTCGTTGAGAGTTCTTATTAAGCGTCTTGATCTATCGCCATAGATCTTGATGCACAACGTTCAAGTAGCTTAATCCGGGTTTTCCTTTGAAAAAATCCTTTCAAACAACCCTTTATGCTTTCCATAAATTCTACATTACTTCCGATCAACAATATGTCAACCACATATACTTATCAGAAATTCTATAGTGCTACCACTCACTTCTTTGGAAATACAAGTTTCTCATAAACCTTGCATAAACCCAAAAGCTTTGATCATCTCATCAAAGCGTATATTCCAACTCCGAGATGCTTGCACCAGTCCATAGAAGGATCGCTGGAGCTTGCATACTTGTTAGCATCCTTAGGATCGACAAAACCTCCTTGTTGTATCACATACAACCTTTCCTCAAGGAAACTGTCGAGGAAACAATGTTTTTTACATCCTATGTGCAATATTTCATAAATAATGCAGCAACTGCTAACACAATTCCAACAAACTTTTAGCATTGCTACGAGTGAGAAAGTCTCATCATAGTCAACTCTTTGATCTTGTCGGAAACATCTTTGCGACAAGTCGAGCTTTTCTTAATGGTGACTTTTCACCATCATCGTCTATCTTCCTTTTAAAGATCCATCTGTACTTAATAGTCTCACGACCATCAAGTAGTTCTTCCAAAGTCCACACTTTGTTTTCATACATGGATCCTCTCTCGAATTTTATGGCCTCCATCCATTTGTCGGAATCTGGGCCCACCATCGCTTCTCCATAGCTCGTAGGTTCATTGTTGTTCAACAACATGACCTCCAAGACAGGGTTACCGTACCACTCTGTAACAGTACGCGATCTTGTCGACCTACAGGTTTGTAGCAACTTGATCCGAAGCTTAATGATCACTATCATCAGTTTCCACTTCAATTGGCGTAGGCGCCACATGAACAACTTACTGCGCCCTGCTACACTCTGGTTGTAGTGACGGTTCAATAACCTCATCAAGTTCCACCATCCTCTCACTCAATTCTTTCGAGAGAAACTTTTCCTCGAGAAAGGACTCGTTTCTAGAAACAAACACTTTGCTTCCGGATCAGAGATAGGAGGTATACCCAACTGTTTTGGGTGTCCTATGAAGATGCATTTATCCGCTTTGGGTTCGAGCTTATCATGCTGAAACTTTTCCACATAAGCATCGCAGCCCCAAACTTTTAAGAAACGGCAGCTTAGGTTTCTCCAAACCATAGTTCATACGATGTCATCTCAACAGAAATACGTGGTGCCCTATTTAAAGTGAATGGGTTTGTCTCTAATGCATAACCCATAAATGATAGTGGTAATTCGATAATAGACATCATAGTAAGCACCATATTAAATAGGGTGCGGCCATGACGTTTGGACACACCATCACACTATGGTGTTCTAGGTGGCATGAGATGTGAAACAATTTTCACATTTGTCTTAATTGTGTACTAAACTCGCAACTTAGATATTCATCTCTATGATCATATCGTAGACATGTTACCCTCTTGTCATGACGATCTTCAATTTCACTCTGAAATTACTTGAACCTTTCAATAATTCATACGTGTGTTTCATCAAGCAAATACACTAGTATCTACTCAAATCATCTGTGAAGTAAGAACATAACGATATCCACTACGCGCCTCAACACTCATTGGACTGCATACATCCAAATGTATTATTTCCAATAAGTTACTTTCTAGTTCCATCTCATTGGAAAACGAGGCCTTCAGTCATCTTGCCCATGTGGTATGATTTTCATGTCTCAAGTGATTCAAAATCAAGTGGGTCCAAACGATCCATCTGCATGGAGTTTCTTCATGCGTTTATACCAATAGGCTTGGTTTGCATGTCTCAAATGTTTCAAAAATGAGTGAGTATCAAGATCCATCCGCATGGAGCTTCTTCATGCATTTTATACCAACATGACTCAAGAGGAAATGCCACAAGTAAGTGGTACTATCATTACTACTTTATATCTTTTGGCATCAATATTATGAACATGTGTATCACTATGATCGAGATTCAATGAACCATTCATATTAGTGCATGACCATTGAAGGTATTATTCATGCAAACGGAATAATTTTTATTCTCAAACTTAAATGAATAACCGTATTGCAATAAACACAATCCAATCATGTTCATGCTCAACGCAAACACCAACTACCATTTATTTAGGTTCAACACTAATCCCGATGGTAGAGGGAGCGTGCGATGTTGATCACATCAACCTTGGAAACACTTCGAACACATCGTCACCTCGCCTTTAGCTAGTCTCCGTTTATTCCGTAGCTTTTATTTCGAGTTACTAACACTTAGCAACCGAACCGGTATCTAATACCCTAGTGCTACTAGGAGTACTAGTAAAGTACACATCAATATCACGTATATCCAATATACTTTTGTCGACTTTGCCAGCCTTCTTATCTACCAAGTATCTAGGGTAATTCCGCTTCAGTGACTGTTCCCCTCATTACAGAAGCACTTAGTTTCGGGTTTGGGTTCATCCTTGGGTTTCTTTATTAGAGCAGCAACTGGTTTGTCATTTCATGAAGTATCCCTTCTAGCCCTTTTCCCTTCTTGAAACTAGTGGTTTTTTCTAACCATCAACAATTGATGCTCCTACTTGATTTCTACTTTCACAGTGTGAAACATTGCAAATCGCTCAAGGATCATCATATCTATCCTTGATATGTTATAGTTCAACACGAAGCTCTAGTAGCTTGGTGGCAGTGACTTTGGAGAACCATCACTATCTCATATAGAAGATTAACTCCCACTTGATTCAAGCGACTGTTGCACTCAGACAATCTGATCACATGCTCAACGATTGAGCTTTTCTCCTTTACTTTGTAGACAAAGAATCTTGTCGGAGGTCTCATACCTCTCAACAAGGGCACGAACATGAAATCCCAATTTCATCTCTTAGAACATCTCATATGTTCGTGATGTTCAAAACATCTTCGGCGCCGTTTTAAGCATTACACACTGAACTATCATGTGAAAGGACGTGGATGTCGCCTAGAGGGGGGGGTGAATAGGCGCTTTAAAATAATTACGGTTTAGGCTTGAACAAATGCGGAATAAAACTAACGTTTAATTTGTCAAGCACAAAACCTACAACAACTAGGCTCACCTATGTGCACCAACAACTTATGCTAAGCAAGATAAACAACTAAGTGATAGCAAGATATATGACAATAAACAATATGGCTATCACAAAGTAAAGTGCATAAGTAAAGGGTTCGGGTAAGAGATAACCGAGGCACGCGGAGACGTTGATGTATCCCGAAGTGCACACCCTTGCGGATGCTAATCTCCGTTAGAGCGATGTGGAGGCAAAATGCTCCCCAAGATGCCACTAAGGCCACCGTAATCTCCTCACGCCCTCGCACAATGCAAGATGCCGTGATTCCACTAAGGGACCCTTGAGGGCGGTCACCGAACCCGTACAAATGGCAACCCTTGGGGCGGTTACCCGTACCCGTACAAATTGCTCGGGGCAATCTCCACAACCCAATTGGAGACCCCGACGCTTTCCCGGAGCTTTACACCACAATGATTGAGCTCCAAGACACCACCAAGCTTCTAGGATGCCAAAGCACCCATGAAGAACAATCTCTACAGTATTAAGTACCAAAGGGTAATAAGCTTCTCAACTTCTCACTTCCACGTATCACCATGGAGAATTCAAACCGATGCAACTAATGCAATGTGAAGAACACACGAAGTGGACAAGTCCCTCACACTCAAATCCCTCCACAACAACAAAAGCTATTGAGAAATATGAGAGGAAGAACAAGGAGCTCACAAAGAACTCCAAGATCTAGATCGAAGGGGTTCCCCTCACAAAGAGGAGAAAGTGATTGTTGGAGATGTAGATCTAGATCTCCTCTCTCTTTTCCCTCAAGAACAAGCAAGAATCATTGGAGGGATTGAGAGTAAGCAAGCTCTAAGAAGGTCAACAATGGAGGTAGAAAAAGAGCTCAACGGATGGATCAGGCCAAGGGGGAAGAAGACCCCCTTTATATAGTGGGGAAAGGAATCAAACCGTTACCCCCACTTACAGCCCGAGCCCAGCTTTACTACCGCTGGCTGCAGCGGTACTACCGCTGACCCTCCAACGGTACTACCGCTCAGCCCATGGTAGCGCAAAGATACTACCGGGCCAACCACCGCCAAGAAAGTCTTCGCAAAAAGTCCGACGTAGTACAGCCGCAAGGATGACGGTACTAAAGTCCTGGAGCGGTACTACCGCTGACCAGGGGCGGTACTACCGGTACTACCGCCAGCTCTAGCGGTACTACCGCTAGGTCCAGCGGTACTACCGCTCGCCACTGAAACAACCATAACTTTCGCATACAAGCTCCGAATCGAGCAAACCCAAGCTTGTTGGATTCAGGACGACAAGAGCTATCCAAGCTCAAAAATCTTAAGACCAAGCAGATATGAAAATGCCAATGATATAGAGATGTGAGACCTCTATGAATGAAGAACCGGCAAAAGCTCCAACATCGAAAACATCATAGTAGATGCATATGGACTCCGTTTTCGATGAACTCGAGCTTGTCAGGAAGATGACCATAAGCTCTAAAACTCACAAAGAGAAACACCAAATAAGAACCAAGAAGTATGATGCAAGGATGGAAATGGTTTGAGCTCTCAATGAACGATACGATCGAGCTACTCACTTGATAACCCCCTTGACAGAACGACAATCTATCCTAAAACAGAAAACCTATCAAGGGCAAACCTATACCTTGCACCTCGTCCTCTTCAGCTAGATGACGATGATCTTGGCTTCCTCAAGATGGAGCACATTTCTTGATTGCGTTGGCTTGATGAAAACTAGTTGATTGCTCCCCGATACTCACTATGGGTAAGCCACTCTTCAGCATATCTTCACAAGTCCATTGCCACCACAATGGACGGCAAGCTTCAGGCATGATATCTTCATGCTGATCCAATTGAACTTGCACACCGCAATCTTGATGACGATCACCACTTGACGTCATCCTTCATGGGTTGTATGAGATCTTCCTCTAGACGCAAGCCCGTGGAGACACACCTAACCCCACATAGAACTCTCACGAAGACCATGGGTTAGTACACAAACACGTAATGGACAATGCTTACCATACCATGGGATCACTTGATCCCTCTCGGTATATCTTGTACGCTTTGTGTGTTCATCATCTTGATTTACTCTTTGTCTGAGATCTTGATCAACCTTGTGTCTCTATGACCATTCTTTGGATAATACCTTGAATACCATATTGGTCATCATATAAACTCCTTGAACCCAACAGATGGACTTCAAGAACTGCCTATGAACAAATCCTATAAATATAAGTTAAGGCAACCATTAGTCCATAGGAATTGTCATGAGTTACCAAAACCACATATGGATATATATGCTCTAACATCATGTAGTCATAAAAAACGTGTATGTCAGATGTTCGCAACATCTACACGTGACGCTCTGGGTTTAGCACACTAAGCGGTGCATTAAGGACATAAGCCTTCTGTGCAGCAGTGAGGACAATCCTCAGTTTATGGACCGAGTCCGCATAATTTCTACTATCATCTTTCAACTAAATTTTCTCTAGGAACATATCTAAAAATAGTAGAGCTACAACGCAAGCTACAACATAATTTGCAAAGACCTTTTTACTATGTTCATGATAATGAGTTCAATTAATTATATTACTTAAGAACTCCTACTCAAATAGACATCCCTCTAGTCATTCGAGTGGCGCATGATCCAAATCCACTAACTCAAGTTCGATCATCACGTGAGTTGAGTATAGTTTCAGTGGTGAACATCTCCATGTTGATCATATCTACTATATGATTCATGCTCGACCTTTCGGTCTCTTGTGTTCTGAGGCCATGTTTGTACATGCTAGGCTCGTCAATTTTAACCCGAGTGTTCCGCGTGTGCAACTGTTTTGCACCCGTTGTATGTGAACATTGAGTCTATCACACCCGATCATCACGTGGTGTCTCAAAACGACGAACTGTCGCAACGGTGCACAGTCGGGGAGAACACAATTTTATCTTGAAATTTTAGTGAGGGATCACCTTATAATGCTACCGTCGTTCTAAGCAAAATACGGTGCATAAAAGTATTAACATCACATGCAAATCATAAGTGACATGATATGGCCATGATCTTGTGCTTCTTGATCTCCATCACCAAAGCACCGCATGACTTCATCGTAACCGGCGTCACACCATGATCTCCATCGTCATGATCTCCATCATTGTGCCGCCATCAAGGTTGTCGTGCTATCTATGCTATTACTACTAAATCTACAACCTAGCAATATAGTAAGCGCATCTGCAAGCACAAACGTTAGTTTAAAGACAACCCTATGGCTCCTGCCGGTTGCCGTAGCATCGACGTGCAAGTCGATATTTAACTCTTACAACATGATCATCTCATACATCCAATATATCATATCATGTCTTTGGCCATATCACATCACATTCATACCCTCCAAAAACAAGTTAGACATCCTCTAATTTGTTGTTGCATGTTTTGCGTGGCTGCTATGGGTATCTAGTATGATCGCATCTTACTTACGCAAAGACACAACGGTGATATGCAATTTGCCATTTAACCTTCTCCAAGGACCGCCTCGGTCAAATCCGATTCAACTAAAGTTGAAGAAATATACACCCGCCAGTCATATTTATGCAACAAGTTGCAAGTTAGTCGATGAAACTGGTCTCTCGTAAGCGTACGAGTAAGATTGGTCTGGGCCGCTTCAATCCAACAATACCACCGAATCGAGAAAAGACTAAGGAGGGCAGCAAAAAGAACATCAACGCCCATAAACTATTTTGTGTTCTACTCGAGATATCATCTACGTATGAACCTAGCTCATGATGCCACTGTTGGGGAACGTCGCATGGGAAACAAAAAATTTCCTACGCACACGAAGACCTATCATCGTGATGATTATCTACGAGAGGGAGATCAGATCCACATACCCTTGTAGATCGCTAAGCGAAAGCGTTAATAAACAAGGTTGCTGTAGTCGTACGTCTTCACGATCCGTCCCGTGATGCGTCCCACGAACCGTCTCAAGACGCTTCCCATGATCCGTCTCGATCAAGTGCCGAACGGACGGCACCTCCGCATTCCGCACACGTACAGCTCGATGACGATCTCCGCCTTCTTGATCCAGCAAGAGATACGGGGATGTAGATGAGTTCCCCGGTAGCGTGACGGTGCTCCGGTGGTGGTGGATATCTATTCCTGCAGGGTTCCGCCCGAGCTCCGCAGAAAACCGATCTAGAGGAAGAACTACGATCTAGAGGAGAGGGCAGCACGTGGCAAAGTGTGTCTCAAAAAGCCCTAAACCTCTAGTATATATAGGAGGAGGGAGGAGGCAGCCTTGCGCCACAAGGGAGGCTCCCTTGGGTCGGCCGAAGTGAGGAGGGAGGAGTCCTCCTCCACTCCCAATTGGATTAGGACTCCTTCCTAAATTTCCCACCTCTTTTGGAATTTCCAGTTTTTCCTCATGGGCTTTCCTTGGATGACTTTGTCAGCGCATTATGCCTTACTGCGCATCCAATAAACCCATGTGGGCCCCTTGGGGCGTGGTAGACCCACCCAGTGGGCCCCCGGAACCCATTCGTCACTCCCGGTACACTCTCGGCAATGCCCGAAAACCTTCCAGAATCCAAACACCAACTTCCTACATATCAATCTTCATTTTCGGACCATTCCGGAACTCCTCATGATGTCCTGGATCTCATGCGAGACTCCGAACAAAACTTCGATCACCAACACATATAACTTAACTATACCAAAACGTCACTGAACCTTAAGTGTGCATACCCTGCAAGTTCAAGAACTATGCAGACATGACCTGAGACACTCTCCGGTCAATAACCAACAGCTGGACCTAGATGTCCATATTGGCTCCTACATATTCTATGAAGATCTCTATCAGCTGAACCTCTATGTCAAGGATTCTTATAATCCAGTATACTATTCCCTTTGTCCTTTGGTATGTTACTTGTCCGAGATTCGATCGTTGGTATCTCCATACCTAGTTCAATCTTGTTACCGGCAAGTCTCTTTACTTGTTCCGTAATACAAGAACCTGTAACTAACTCCTTAGTCACATTGCTTGCAAGGCTTGTTGTGATGTTGTATTACCGAGTGGGCCCCGAGATACCTCTCCGTCACACGGAGTGACAAATCCCAGTCTTGATCCATGCCAACCCAACAGACACCTTTGGAGATACCTGTAGAGCACCTTTATAGTCACCCAGTTATGTTGCAATGTTTGATAAACACAAGATATTCCTCCGGTGTCCGGGAGTTGCATGATCTCATGGTCATAGGAACAGATACATTGGCATGCAGAAAATAGTAGCAATAAACTGACACAATCATATGCTACGTTTATAGTTTGGGTCTTGTCCATCACATCATTCTCCCAATGATGTGATCCCATTATCAAGTGACAACACTTGTCTATGGTCAGGAAACCTTGACCATCTTTGATCAACGAGCTAGTCAACTGGAGGCTCACTAGGGACAGTGTGTTGTCTATGTATCCACACATGTATTTGAGTTTCCAATCAATACAATTATAGCATGGATAATAAACGATTATCATGAACAAGGAAATATAACAATAACCAATTTTATTGCCTCTAGGGCATATTTCCAACATATGTATCCACACATGTATTTGAGTTTCCAATCAATACAATTATAGCATGGATACTAAACGATTATCATGAACAAAGAAATCTAATAAGAACCAATTTATTATTTCTTCTAGGGCATATTTCCAATAGTCTCCCACTTGCAATAGTCAATAAGCTAGTTCACATCACTATGTGCTTGCAATGAATCTAACACCCATACAATTCTGGTGTTAGATCATGTCTTGCTTGTGAGAGAGGTTTTTAGTCAACGGGTGTGAAACATTCAGATCCCTGTGTACTTTATGTTGGGGATTGTAGTAATTTCAAAAAAATTGCTACGCCATGCAAGGATCTATCTATGGAGAAACCAGCAACGAGCAAAGGGGTAGAGCATCTTCATACCTTTGAAAATCGCTAAGCGGAAGCGTTACTATGAACGCGGTTGATGGAGTCGTACTCGCAGTGATTCAGATCGTGGTGGATTCCGATCAATCCACCGAACGATGGTGCCTCCGTGTTCAACACACGTGAAGCCCGGTGACGTATCCAACACCTTGATCCAGCAAGGAGGGAGGAGAGGTTGAGAGAGAGCTCCGGTAGCACGACGTCGTGGTGATGGTGGAGCTGTGTGGTGACTCCGGCAGGGCTTTGCTAAGCTATGCGGAGGATGAGGAGGAGGAAGGGTAGGGTTGCGCCTTGGAGGGAGCAGAAGTTGTATTGCAGCCCTCCCAAAACCTTGGGTATATATATAGGAGGGAGGGAGAGGGTTCGGCCATCCTAGGGTTTCCCCTAGGTGGTGCGGCAGCCCCTTAGATGGGAGGCAAGGGGCGGCAGCCAGGAGAGGTACGGCAGCCCTAGGGGTAGCTTGCCACCAAGGCAAGCACCCACGCCCTAGGGTTTGGCCCACCTTGGGCTGGATGGTGGTGGCGCACCCGCCCACTTTGGGCTGGTTCCCATCCACCTATGGCCCAAATAACCTTTGGAGCTTGCGGCCCCTCCCGGTGGACCCCCAAAACCCTTCCTGTGGTCCCGGTACGTTACCTATGACGCGTGAAACACTTTCGGCGTCCAAATTATCACTTCCTATATATCAATCTTTACCTCCGGACCATTCCAGAGCTCCTCGTGACGTCCGTGATTTCATCCAGGACTCCGAACAACCTTTGGTAACCACGTACACTATTTCCATATAACCCTAGCGTCATCAAACCTTAAGTGTGTAGACCTTACGGGTTCGGGAGACATGCAGACATGACCGAGACACCTCTCCGGTCAATAACCAACAGCAGGGTCTGGATATCCATGTTGGTTCCCACATGTTCCACGATGATCTCATTGGATGAACCATGATGTCAAGGATTCAATCAATCCCATTGTCTACTGGTATGATACTTGCCCGAGATTCGATCGTCGGTATCCCCATACCTTGTTCAATATCGTTACCGGCAAGTGTCGTGGTTTTGTCACGGCAGATGTCCTCGTGAGAGAACTTAGGTGTGAGGCCATCGCAACCATGTGGCGGCTTGAAGGGGTTGGTCGGAATCGAGAGACGCGGATTTACCCAGGTTCGGCTCCTCCGATGGAGGTAAAAGCCTACGTCCTGCTTGTGTTTCATTGATGAAGATGATAATCTCGATTACAAGAGTGCAGACTCGGCACCTCTAATCTCGTGGGTGTCTAATCTGTCTATCTCATGATTTTTTCTTGTCTAGACCTAAGTTGTCAATCTTGTCCCCCTTAGGGCGCCTTACCCCTCCTTATATAAGTGGAAGGGGTAGGTTTACATGTAGAGTCCTACTAGGAGTAGGAATAAGACTAGTCTCTCTTGAATCCTAATCCGGGTCTTGTTTCCTTCTTGTGGGAGTCTTTCCTCTTCTTAGGCCTTCTCTTGTGAGTTGGCCCTCCTGGCCTCTCTATGAGTCGCCTTATGCCAGGGTGCACGCTGGGCCTTGGGCCTTTGTCATTTATCTAAGTCGCCTGTGGCGACAAGTATGAGTCGCCTGTGGCGACAAGTATGAGTCGCCCGCCAGGTCACTGCTGGGTCACCGATGAATCGCCAAGTCCTTTGGCGGGTCATACTCCAAGCCGGGTTACACTGCGGGGTATATCCCCGACAGCAAGTCTCTTTACTCATTCCGTAACACATCATCTCGTGTCTAACTCCTTAGTCACACTAAGCTCAATATGATGATGAATTACCGAGTGGGCCCATAGATACCTCTCCGTCATACGGAGTGACAAATCTCGGTCTTAATTCGTACAACCCAACAAACACTTTCAGAGATGCCCGTAGTGCACCTTTATAATCACCCAGTTATGTTGTGGCGTTTGATACACCCAAAGCACTCCGACGGTATCCAGGAGTCGCACAATCTCATGGTCTAAGGAAATGATACTTGACATGAGAAAAGCTTTAGTAGACGAACAACATGATCTAGTGCTATGCTTAGGATTGGGTCTTGTCCATCACATCATTCCCCAATGATGTGATCCCGTTATCAATGACATCCAATGTCCATGATCAGGAAATCATGATCATCTATTGATCAACGAGCTAGCCAACTAGAGGCTCACTAGGGACACATTGTGATCTATATATTCACACGTGTATTATGGTTTTCGGTTAATACAATTATAGCATGAATAATAGACACTTATCATGAACTAGGAAATATAATAATAACCACTTTATTATTGCATCTAGAGCATATTTCCAACAGTCTCCCACTTGCACTAGAGTCAATGATCTAGTTACATTGTGATGATCGAACACCCATAGAGTTCTGCTGTTGATCATGTTTTACCCGTGGAAGAGGTTTATTCAACGGGTCTGCGACATTTAGATCCGTATGTACTTTACAAATATCTATATCTCCATCCTGGGTGTATCCACGAATGGAGATGAAGCGGCGCTTGATGTGATTGGTCTTCTTGTGAAACATGGGCTCCTTTGCAATGGCAATAGCTCCAGTGTTGTCACAGAACAGAGTCATCAGGCCCGACGCACTTGTAATCACTCCTAGGTCGGTGATGAACTCCTTCATCCAGACTCCTTCATGTGTTGCTTCCGAAGCAGCGATGTACTCCGCTTCACATGTAGATGCCACCACGATGCTTTGCTTGCAACTGCACCAGCCAACTGTCCCATTATTCAAAATATACACCTATCCGGTTTGTGACTTGGAGTCATCCGGATCTGTGTCGAAGCTAGCATCAACGTAACCCTTTACGACGAGCTCTTGGGCACCTCCATATACGAGAAACATATCTTTTGTCCTTTTTAGGTACTTTAGGATATTCCTGACCGCTGTCCAGTGATCCACTCGTGGATTAATCTGGTACCTCCGTGCCAAACTTATGGCAAGGTTCACATCAGGTCTGGTACATAGCTTGGCATCATAATAGAGCCTATGGCTAAAGTATAGGGGATGGTACTCATCTTCTCTATATCTTCTGCCGTGGTCGGTCGTTGAGTCGCACTCAACCTCACACCTTGTAATATAGGCAAGAACCCCTTCTTAGCCTTATCATATTGAACTTCTTCAATATCTTGTCAAGGTATGTGTTTTGTGAAAGACCTATGAGGCGTCTCGACCTATCTCTATAGATCTTGATGTCTAATACGTAAGAAGCTTCTCTAGGGTCCTTCATTAAAAAACTCTTATTCAAATAGGCCTTTATGCTTTTCAATAGTTCTATATCATTTCCCATCAACAATTTGTCATCCACATATAATATGACAAATTCTACACAGCTCCCACTCACTTTCTTGTAAATACAGGCTTCTCCATAAGTCTGTATAAACCCAAACGCTTTGATCACCTCATCAAAGCGAATGTTGCAACTCCGAGATGCTTGCACCATTCCATAGATGGAGCACTGGAGCTTGCATACCTTGTTAGCATTGCTAGGATCGACAAAACCTTCTGGTTGTATCATATACAATTCTTCTTTAAGAAAGCCGTTCAGGAATGTTGTTTTGACATCCATTTTCCAGATATCATAATCATAGAATGCGGCAATTGCTAACATGATTCGGACCAACTTCAGCATCACTACGGGTGAGCAGGTCTCATCATAGTCAATCCATTGAACTTGTCGATAACCCTTAGTGACAAGTCGAGCCTTATAGATGGTCACATTACCATCCGCGTTAGTCTTCTTCTTGAAGATCCATTTATTTTCTATGTCTCACCGATCGTCGGGCAAGTCCTCCAAAGTCCATACTTTTTTCTCATACATGGATCCTATCTCGGATTTCATGGCCTCAAGCCATTTGTTGGAATCCGGGTCCGCCATCGGTTCTTCATAGTTCGAAGGTTCACTATTGTCCAACAACATGATTTACATGACAGGGTTGCCGTAACACTCTGGTGCGGAACGTACCCTTGTCGACCTTCGAGGTTCAAAAACAACTTGATCCAAAGTGTCATGATCATCATCATTAACTTCTTCTCTTGCAGGTGCACGCGCATCAGAAACATTTTCTTGCGCTGCGCTACTCTCCGGTTTGAGAGGAGATACAATTACCTCATCAAGTTCTATTTTCCTCCCACTTACTTCTTTCGAGATAAACTCTTTCTCTAGAAAGGATCCATTCCTAGCAACAAATATCTTGCCTTCGGATGTAAGATAGAAGGTATACCAAATAGTTTCCTTGGGGTATCCTATGAAGACGCATTTTCCACTTTGGGTTAGAGCTTATCTCGTTGAAGTTTCTTCACATAAGCATCGCAACACAAAAATTTCAGAAACAACGGCTTAGGTTTCTTGCCAAACCATAATTCATACGGTGTCATCTCAACGGATTTAGACGGTGCCCTATTTAAAGTGAATGCGGCAGTTTCCAATGCATAGCCCCAAAATGATAGCGGTAAATCGGTAAGAGACATCATAGATCGTACCATGTCAAATAGAGTGCGATTACGACGTTCGGACACACCGTTACGCTGTGGTGTGCTAGGCGGCGTGAGTTGTGAAACAATTCCAAATTTCCTTAGGTGTGTGCCAAACTCGTGACTCAAATATTCTCCTCCACGATCAGATCCTAGAAACTTTATTTTCTTGTCACGTTGATTCTCCACCTCATTTTGAAATTCCTTGAACTTTTCAAAGGTTTCAGACTTGTGCTTCATTAAGTAGACATACCCATATCTACTCAAATCATCAGTGAGGGTGAGAACATAACGATAGCCTCCGCGAGCTTCAACGCTCAATGGACCGCATACATCGGTATGTATTATTTCCATTAAGTTGGTTGCTCGCTCCGTTATTCCGGAGAATGGTGTATTTTTCATCTTGCCCATGAGGCATGGCTCGCATGTGTCAAATGATTCAAAATCAAGAGACTCCAAAAGTCCATCAGTATGGAGTTTCTCCATGCACTTTACGCTGATATGACCAAGGGGGCAATGCTACAAGTATGTGGGATTATCATTATCAAACTTACATCTTTTGGTACTCACACTATGAATATGTGTATCATCACGATCGAGATTCATCAGGAATAAACCATTTACCAGTGGGGCATGACCATAAAACATACCACTCATATATATAGAACAAACATTATTCCCAGATTTAAATGAGTGGCCATCTTGCATCAAGCGAGATCCCGATACAATGTTCATGCTTAAAGTTGGTACTAAATAACAATTATTAAGGTTTATAACTAATCCCGAAGGTAGATGTAGAGGTAGCGTGCCGACGGCAATCACATCGACCTTGGAACCATTCCCGACGCGCATCGTCACCTCGTCCTTAGCCAACCTACGCTTGTTCTGCAATTCTTGCTTAGAGTTGCAAATGTGAGCAACAACACCAGTATCAAATACCAAGGAGCTACTACGAGCGCTGGTAAGGTACACATCAATAACAAGTATATCACATATACCTTTGACGTTGTCGGCCTTCTTGTCCGCTAAGTACTTGGGGAAATTCCGCTTCCAGTGACCGGTTCCCTTGTAGTAATAGCACTCAGTCTCAGGCTTAGGTCCTTTCTTTAACTTCTTACCGGCAATTGGCTTACTAGATGCGGCAACTATTTTGTTGTCTTTCTTAAAGCTTTTCTTACCCTTGCCCTTCTTGAAACTAGTGGTCTTATTGACCATCAACACTTGATACTCTTTCTTGATTTCTACCTCCGCAGATTTCAGCATTGAATACAACTCGAAAATAGTCTTCTCCATCCCTTGCATGTTGTAATTCATCACAAAGCCTTTATAGCTAGGTGGAAGCGATCGGAGGATTCTGTCAATGACCGCATCATCCGGAAGTTCAACTCCTAGTTGAGTCAAGCGGTTGTGCAATCCAGACATTCTGAGTATGTGCTCACTGACAGAACTATTCTCCTCCATCTTACAGCTAAAGAACTTGTCAGAGACATCATATCTCTCGACCCGGGCATGAGCTTGAAAAACAAGTTTCAGCTCCTCGAACATCTCATATGCTCCGTGTTGCTCAAAACGCCTTTGGAGCCCCGGTTCTAAACTGTAAAGCATGTCACACTGAACGAGAGAGTAGTCATCACTCCGTGACTACCAGACGTTCCTAGCGTCCAATCCACATAGTTGCTCCCATCGTCTTTCAGCTTGGTTTTCTCTAGGAACGCGTTGAAGTTGAACGAGACATTTGCGTTTGCCATTGGATCTACCATATTTGTAAAGACACTTTTTAGACTAAGTTCATGATAATTAAGTTCATCCAATCAAATTAGTAATGAACTCCCACTTAGATCGACATCCCTCTAGTCATCCAAGTGACACATGATCCACATCGACTAGCCCGTGCCCGATCATCACGTGAGACAGACTAGTCATCAATGGTGAGCATCTCTAGTCGAGTCAACCTAAGTGTTCTGCGTGTGTAAACTGGCTTACACCCTTTGTATGCGAACGTTAGAATCTATCACACCCGATCAACATGTGGTGCTTCGAAACAACGAACCTTCGCAACGGTGCACACTTAGGGGAATACATATCTCAAAATTTTAATGAGGGATCATATTATCTTTGCTACCGTCGTTCAAAGCAATAAGATGTAAAACATGATAAACATCACATGCAATCATATAGTGACATGATATGGCCAACATCATCTTGATCATTTGATCACCATCTTCGGGGCAAAATGATCATCATCATCACCGGCATGACACCATGATCTCCATCATCATGATCTCCATCATTGTGTCATCGTGAAGTCATCACACCAACTATTACTTCTACTACTATAGCTAACTGTTAGCGATAAAGTAAAGTAATCAACATGGCGTTGCATCTCATACAATAAATTAAGTCAACTCATATGGCTCTTGCCGATTGTCATACTCACCGACATGCAAGTCGTGAATCATATTACAAGAACATGATCAATCTCATACATCACATATGTAACATCACATCCTTTTGGCCATATCACATCACATAGCATACCCTGCAAAAACAAGTTAGACGTCCTCTACTTGTTGTTGCAAGTTTTACGTGGCTGGTTAGGGTTTCTAGCAAGAAAGTTTCTTACCTACGTGACAGCCACAACGTTGATATGCCAATGCTATTTACCCTTCATAAGGACCCTCTTCATCAAATCCGATCTGACTAAAGTGGGAGAGGCACACACCTGCTAGCCACCTTATGCAACTAGTGCATGTCAGTCGGTGGAACCAGTCTCACGTAAGAGTACGTGTAAAGTCGGTCCGGGCCACTTCATCCCACGATGTCGCCGAATCAAGATTAGACTAGTAATGGCAAGCAAATTGAAAAATTAGCTGTTGGGTAACGTTGCATGGGAAACAAAAAACCTCCTACGCACACGAAGACCTATCATGGTGATGTCCATCTACGAGAGGAGATTAGATCTACGTTCCCTTGTAGATCGCTAAGCGGGAAGCGTTAAGAAACGCGGTTGATGTGGTGGTACAGCTTCGGGATTCAAATCATCGTCGTCCCACGATCCGTCCCACGAATGGTTCCGATCTAGTGCTGAACGGACGGCACCTCCGCGTTCAGCACACGTACAACTCGATGACGATCTCGGCCTTCTTGATCCAGCAAGCAAGATGGAGAAGTAGATGAGTTCTCCGGCAGCGTGACAGCGCTCCGGTGGTGGTGATGATCCACTCCTGTAGGGCTCCGCCCGAGCTCCGCAGAAATCCGATCTAGAGGTAAAACTATGTGGAATAGGCTAGAGTTGCACGTGGCAAAGTTGTGTCTCAAAAAGCCCTAAACCACCAATATATATAAGAGGAGGGGAGGGGCTAGCCTTGGGGCACAAGGGCCCCAAGGGTGCGCCGGCTGCAAGGGTGGAGGAGGACTCCTCCTCCCATTCCGTTTGGGAAGGAGGAGTCCTCCTCTTCCTTCCCACCTCCCTCTTTCCTTCTTCTTCTTCTTTTCCTTTGGTATTTTTACATGTGGCACCATAGCCCTCTTGGACTGACTCCACCAGCTCACTAAAGACTTGGTGCGCCACCCTAGGGCCTTGGGCTCACTCCCGGGTGGGTGGGCCCCTCCCGGTAAACACCCGGAACCCATTCTTCACTCCCGGTACACTGCCGGAATTGCCCGAGACTTTCCGGTGACCAAATGAAACCATCCTATACATCAATCTTCATTTTTGGACCATTCGGCAAACCCTTGTGACGTCTGTGATCTCATCCTGGACTCCAAACAACATTCGGTAACCACACATATAACTCAACTATACTAAAACATCATCGAACCTTAAGTGTGCAGACCGTGCGGGTTCAAGAACTATGTAGACATGACCCGAGACACTCCTCGGTCAATATCCAATAGCGGGACCTGGATGCCCATATTGGATCCTACATATTCTTCGAAGATCTTATCGGTTGAACCTCAGTGTCAAGGATTCATATAATCCCGTATGTCATTCCCTTTGTCCTTCATTATGTTACTCGCCCGAGATTCGATCGTCGGTATCCGTATACCTATTTCAATCTCGTTACCGGCAAGTCTGTTTACTCATTCCGTAATACAAGATCCCGTGACTTACACTTAGTCACTTTGCTTGCAAGGCTTGTGTGTGATATTCTATTACCGAGTGGACCCTGAGATACCTCTTCGTCACACGGAGTGACAAATCCAAGTCTTGATCCATACTAACTCAACGGACACCTTCGGAGATACCTGTAGAGCACCTTTATAGTCACCTAGTTACATTGCGATGTTTGATACACACAAGGTATTCCTCAGGTGCTAGTGAGTTATATGATCTCATGGTCATAGGAATAAATACTTGACACGCAGAAAACAATAGCAATAAAATGACACGACCAATATGCTACGTTCATAGTTTGGGTCTAGTCCATCACATGATTCTCCTAATTATGTGATCCACTTATCAAGTGACAACACTTGCACATAGTCAGAAAACCTTGACTATCCTTGATCAACTGGCTAGCCAACTAGAGGCTTGCTAGGGACATTGTTTTGTCTATGTATCCACACATGTATCTATGTTTTCATTCAATACAATTATAGCATGGATAATAAACGATTATCTTGTAACAGGAAATATAATAATAACTATTTATCATTGCCTCTAGGGCATATTTCCAACATCAGCGCCCACAACTTTTGTGTTCTACTCGCGCATAGAATCTACGCATAGAACCTTGGCTCGGATGCCACTGTTGGGGATCGTAGTAATTGCAAAAAAAATCCTATGCCATGCAAGGATCTACCTATGGACAAACCAGCAACGAGCAAAGGGGTAGAGCATCTTCATATCTTTGAAGATCGCTAAGCGGAAGCGTTACTATGAACGTGGTTGATCGAGTCGTATTCGCAGCGATTCATATCGCGGTGGATTCTGATCTATGCACCGAATGACGGTGCCTCCGCGTTCAACACACATGCAGCCCGGTGACGTCTCCAACGCCTTGATCTAGCAAGGAGGGAGGAGAGGTTGAGGGAGAGCTCCGACAGCAATATGGCATGGTGACGGTGGAGCTGTGTGGTAACTCCGGCAGGGCTTCGCTAAGCTATGCGGAAGACGAGGAGGAGGAAGGGTAGGGTTGCGCCTTGGAGGGAGGATGTAACGACCCCCAGATCGGACGTGCCCGCGGTGTCTTCTTCCTCTCCTTCGGTTCTGCAGATCAGGAACTTCTTCGTCGACGGCCTTCTTCCCCTCCGGCGCTCCTCCTTCCCGATCGGTGCCCCCTCTTCTCCCCAAGGTGAGGATGATCGCCCCCTTGCCTCCTCCTCCTTGGTTCGGTCAAGATCCGAAGTAGGGTTCTTCGTTTCTTCTCTGTTGCCGTTCGTCAGAGAGTAGCGAGTTGTGCGTGTGCGTAGCATGGTGTGGTAGGCGTGTTGCTGTTGTTTGGTAGTAGTAGGAGCAGGAGCTCGCCTCCATCCGGCGCGATGAGCCGCTGCGGCAGCAGGGCGTGCGCCTTCTTCTCTGTCGCCAGGTCTCTGTCAGCAGGGCAGCAGCAGTTTTCCTTCGTTTGCATGTGTGGTGTGTGGTGCAGCACAGGGGGATGTGGTGCCTGTATGTTGTGCAGCAGGGACGTCCTTCTCCTCGTTCTGATTCGGCCCCTCTGGTAGCACAGCAGAAGCAACAATCCCGTCGAGTCAGCCCGTCGTTCTCCCTGACGTCGGTGCGCCCCTGTAGACAGGTGATCAGTAGCAGTACCATTTCTTGTTTCAGTTTTCCTTCTCTATCAGTCGTCGATGCACTAGCACAGTGGTGTTGTCTCTGGTTGTTGCCGGCAGGTGCAGGGTTCGAGTCCCATTTGGAGCACCACCTCTTTTGGAGTATTTTTCCCAACGATTTGATAGTAGTAGCTCCAGCAGGCAGCCTTAACTTGCCTGATCCCCTCTGTTCTGCCGATAATGTGACAGTAGCAGAGTGGTATGGGGAGGATTTGTGCACCAGTGGGTTCTGGGTTCGGAACCCAGGGTGCCCCTTTTATTTTTTTTCCCTTCATGTTATTTTCTTTCTTGCCTCTTTGCTTGATGCCTTACTTGTGCCACAATCCATAGATGGCTTGGCATTTATTTATTTTCCATCCTATGCTGCAATAAGAGGTGCCATATCAGGTTTGCATGTGTGTGTTCATATGAGAAGAGTATACATGTTGTGTGTGTGAGGACATACATATGGGTTTAGTGGCACTAGATTGTGTGTATGGTGGTGCTTCCTAGAAGTTGATCCTAAGATATGATAGCAAGTGTAGTGGTAACATGTGTAGGTACTTCTTTGTTGTAGGTGATTGCATTTGATGTTGCACTAGGTGGTGTGTGTATAAGTATAGTAGACCTTGTTCTAGTGATGGTTGCTTTGATTACATGAGTAAGTGTGTGGATTTGATCTTGAGCATGATGTGTTTGTGAGTGCGTGTGCCCTATATACTTGTGAGTGTGTGTGTGTGAGTGCTAGTGCAGATGCAAGCACAAGTGAGTGGAGTTGTGGTGCATTGTGCACTTGGTGTGTGCAAGAAGGAAGCCCTCATGTGCACCTAGATGAGGTTGTGGTGATGATATGCGTGTGGGTGGCAGCCCCACTTTGCAACACTTGTGCTCCTCCGCATGTTTAATATGAGAGAGAGCATGTTGTGTGTGTGGGGTTGGCTTGTGATAAGCATTGGAGTTGTTGATGTGCATGACACAAACATGGGGTTCAAACCCCCATGTCACTTTGTCATTGTGCACATGAACTCATCCTATGTAGTTGTTATCTTAGAAGGGTACTTTTTGGAGTGCATATTCAGTTTTGTTGCAAGTTTGGTCTTTGATTTCATGGAATAGGTGGAGCCCAAGGGCATGAGTTTTTGTGTGATAGAAGTAGGGGTTTTGCTCTACACTATAGTGGTGTAAATTATCTCTTGGTGTTATGTGTGTGCAAACTATGCCTAGACAAAGTGGGCATGTGGCTGGAAAATTCCAGATTATTGAACTCTGAAAATTTTACTAAGTCTGGGATGCTGGAAACATTTTCTTCCCCTGTAGATGAGGATGTGCTGGTCCTTTTGTTGAGAAATGGCCTTGGTTCAGTGCTAGTATTTTGAACCTGATATGTTTGTGAAGCTTCCTGTCAATTTTCAAATCATTTGGAGTTCATTAGCTTGTGTTTTCATTGCTGTAAAAAAGCTTCAGAACAGAAACAGAAACTCAGGTGCAGGAATTTTCACTAAGTCCCTGAGATCTGATGGTTTTGGGGAAGTTTGTGGCCTTGTATATTCTAGAGTTTAATTCCTTTTGCTGTGATTCTTGCTGGTGCTTGTAGTGTTCTTGGTTGGCAACAGCCACATATATTATTTGTCATGTTTGAAGACCTGTAGCTATGTTGCATGTTGCTCCCAAACAGCTAAGATGCAGATTCTGGCAGATTATGTAGTTTTGCCATTTTATTCAAAGCATGTGCTCAATTGATGTTGTGGTGTTCTACCTTGCTCCATTTCATTCATGTTGGGTTATTACATGTCTTGGCTACCTGGGAATACCAGGTTTCTGCCAATTGGGAGTCTGGTGTTGAATCTTTCACATAGAGCTTCATATCTTGTTTCGTTGATTTCCGTTGATCCGTAGCTCCGTTTGCAATGTTCTTTATATGGTTTTGCACCGTTTTTACGAGCTGCATCTGTTCTTGTCATTCTCATGCATGTCAAAATAGCTTAGTGCACAGTTCTGTCCAGAAACTTGCTGTAGTTTATTTTTGCTTGTGCTAGTGATAGAAATAGTGGTGCATGCTCAACTTTCATCTCATGCATCATGTGATTGTTGCATCTTGTGGTGCTGCTGTTCATTGGCTGTTATTCTTATGTTGGGTAGCACCGGGAGCGGAGAACGAATACGTGGAGTCAGGAGAGTACGTGCAGGACGATCCAGAACCATTCCAAGCTGAGGATATCACAGGCAAGATGATATGACCTTGATTCCATCTCTAGACTTGTTATGTTAGTTTAGTTTCCATGTCATATTGCTCGCTGCCTACTACTGAAATTAAATTGCCTCTTCATATGCCATGAGCCCAAATACCGTTCCCCTTCCTAGCAAACTTGTATGGCTAAGTAGGCTTGCTCAGCTACTAATGTTAGCATTGTTAGTTGCAGGTGTTTTAAACTCATGTGATGACATGAGCTTGATATCATTATATTAAATTCTGTTATTTTATTTAATGCACCTATATACTTGGTTAATGACGGGAGGCCTAGCCTTTTGCCGGGTGCTTTGTTCCGTTATTGCCGCCTTAGTTACCGGTTACCGGTGTTTGATTCCATAATGATCGCTCCTAACACGTTCGGGGTTGTTATGGGGACCCCCTTGATAAATCGCGTAGTGCTAAGGCTTGTCCGGCAGGACCCAACTTTGGTGTTAATTTGCTAATCACTTAATAATAAACTGCATAGGGAATAGCTACCCCGAGGATTCTAATCAACAACCCGGGTCAGTGCTCCTCATGAGCATTGGTCCAAACTTGAGTCGTGTGCGGGGCCAACCCGGGGCAACTCGGGAGATGTCTATCAGGCCACCGTACGCTGTGCTCATCCGGCGTGTCCTGAGACTGAGATACGCGGCTCTTATCAGGGTCGTCGACACGTCGGGAGGTCCTGCTAGCCTTGTCTTACCTTAGCGGTATATCTTGCGTATAGGAATCCCAGTGAAGCTTTGGTTTCACCCAGAGTTGAGGTTTTCCTCTAAGGAATCCGACGAGATCACGAGATTCATGATAGAGGATGCCTTTGCGGCCTGTGTTCGTTTGTGATGGACTAGTTGGAGCACCCCTGCAGGGTTTAACCTTTCGGAAAGCCGTGCCCGCGGTTATGTGGCAACTTGGAATATTTTGTTAACATCTGGTATTAGAGAACTTAAACATAAACTAATAAAACTGCCAACTGTGTGCGTAACCGTGACTGTCCCTTCGAAGATCTCTCTTCGATCGGGAACACGGTGGGGTTATGAATGTCGTAGGTAGGTGATCAGGATCACTTATTGATCAAGTAGCTCCGACCGTTAGCGTAGACCACCTTCACTTCACTCTTACGTAAGTTAGCCACTTGATCAAACATAGGATGCAGCAGCCTGATACACTTTATCCCTACCTTACCCAATAACATGACTAGTTCTGGCACCAAGGTCTTAGATTGCTGAGTCCCCGTGGCTCACGGATTCCTCCGAAACCCCCAGCAGGTGCAGGTACCCCAGAGACAGATGATCCCGATGGCACCCAGCTGGCGTGGCAGTACGACGAGGAGACAAACCGCCTCTACGTGAACTATCCCGAGGACTGAGGCGTGGTCGTGATCGTGGGCCTGCAGCGGGTAGCATAGCATTTTCCTTGTTTTGTAGTCCGTACCGGAACTACCTTGTTTGTATCTGCGTTGTACTCTGAATTGTTAATAAGAAGACAGTTGAATCCCAAATTGTCTACTTGTAACTATTATTTTATGCTATGTTTACTTGCTTGCGAAACGCTTAGATGCGCTTCTTTCCTATTCGGGGGCCTCGACCCCCAGATCGGAAAGGACCGCATCTTGGTCGTTACAGAGGAGAAGTTGTATTGTAGCCCTCCCAAAACCTTGGGTATATATAGGAGGGAGGGAGAGGGACCGGCCACCCTAGGGTTTCCCCTAGGTGGTGCGGAAGCCCCTAAGATGGGAGGTAAGGGGCGACGGCGAGGAGAGGTGCGGCAGCCCTAGGGGTGGCTTGCCACCCAAGGCAAGCCCCACGCCCTTGGGATGGGTGGTGGTGGCGCACCAGACCAATTTGGGTTGGTTCCCATCCACCTATGGCACAAATAACCTTTCGGAGCTTGCGGCCAGTCCCGATGGACCCCCGGAACCCTTCCGATGGTCCCGGTACGTTACCGGTGACGCCCGAAACACTTCCGGTGTCCAAATTCTCACTTCCTATATATCGATCTTTACCTCCGGACCACTACGGAGCTCCTTGTGACGTCCGGGATCTCATTCGGGACTCCGAAAAACCTTCGGTAACCACGTACACTATTTCCCTATAACCCTAGCGTCATCGAACCTTAAGTGTGTAGACCCTACGGGTTCGGGAGACATGCAGACATGAACGAGACACCTCTTCGATCAATAACCAACAGCGGGGTCTGGATATCCATGTTGGTTCCCACATGTTCCACGATGATCTCATCGGATGAACCACGATGTCAAGGATTCAATCAATCACGTATGCAATTCCCTTTGTCTACCGGTATGATACATGTTCCATGATGATCGCATTGAATGAACTTTCTGCTAATCACAGGACTCGAGACAATTTGCATCGAGTTCACCACAATCTTATCATAAGAAATCACCTTAGTTGGCCTTTTTTCATTCTCTTTCATTTGGCTTTTCTCTGCCTCAGCAGCGATAGTAGCAATGAGCAGCATATCATCAACTTCTTCACTATCCTCCTCAGATTGCATCTCATCACTAATTTCAGGGTTCTGTTTGCTTTCTTCATTTTCTTGAACAGGATCTAAACTCACATTTTCCATATTTTCCCCCATGCATGCCAAGGGGAGCCGAAGACTCCCCCATAGTAGATGAAGAGGCAATTTGCCCTTCTAGGCGATTATTCTCAGTAAGCCTAGCTCTCTTTGGGGAATTCCCCCCATCGGTCTCCATTTGCACGTTAACTTTTTCCTTAGGAGGATTTTTCACAAGGATCTTATCCACAGAGAAGAAGAAATCATAAAAGTGCCCCCCCCCAACACTCCTTCTGCTGAAGTAGGAATATCTTCAGCATCTCTACATCCCAGTTTTATTCTCACTGACTCAGGTATGTTTATAGTCACACCAACCAGGGATCCAACATAAGCAATATTTTTTCATGTCTTTTGTCCAGAGGGATATTGCTAACATTGACCCACGCAATGTTAAGTATACCCTTGGCACCCACGGATTCAAACCACTTCCTTAGGTTTATGACAGCACCACAGCTCTTCACATTCATACTCTCAGCGAAACAAGCTTTGTCTACATCTCTAGGCGAAGGAAATCTCATCACAAACATGTTTGGACCAATCGACCTAGCAGAGGATCTCCAGTTTGTGTTAATATACGCATTGAAAAACTCCTCCAACTGCCTCCCAGACGCTTGTCCCTCCAACACAGAAATGACAATGAATCTATTCCTATATGTGGTTTGATTAGGTGTGCTATGATTATATATATATAGAAAAACCTTTTCCCTCTAGCCTGGAAACCACACATCGGAGCCACACATTTTCAAGGAAGAACCGTATTGCACATAAAGGCTAGGTGACCATGGTTACCACATCTACCACAGATAGCACGCGGACAATATGCAGGCAAGTGTCCCGTATCCTTGCAGGTGATGCAAACCTCAGCACCTCCCACTAGTGGGGAGGTGTTCCTCTTGCCGGGGGTGGGACGATGACGCTCTTGAGCGCTCCTTGACAAAGATCTTGTCGGCCACCCGCGGCACCGCCAGACACGGTGTTGTTGCTGTTGTCGCCCCACTTCTCAGATCTCTTAAGAATTCACAAGAAGAACGTGCACGCCTCTTTCTCAACGGCCACAAACGACTTGGCCACCAGCTAGCATGCAGCTAATAATAAACCGATGCATGCACTAACTAACTCGCCTAATTCTCTTGGTCATCTAGCGTCAGTCGTCTCCAGCTCCTCGTGCATCTCGCCGCATCACAGGACAGTGCCGTATCGCACGGCACCAGCATCAGCCCCACCACACCGCATCTTACGGTCGTCGGGCATCTCACTCCCTTCAGCGCTACAGCCAAGACTTCGCCAGAGTACAACTCACTAAGGGCATGTACAATGATTGTTATTTTAAGTCTTACATGTAATTTAGAGATGATAAAAAAATATTTTATAATGGGTCATCTCTTAGCCTTATCTTCAATAACTATTTATTTCTAAAAATTTAGTGAGACATATTGTGTTAAGAGGTCACCTTTTGTTCTCTCTTAAATAAGAGAAGACAAACTTTTCGGTAAGAAATATTGTGTTAAGAGGTCATCTATATGAGTTTGTGTGTCAAAAACCATGTCATTCCTGATATTCCATATAGACCAAAGTAAAGCACATACTTCTATACGAATATGTCTCGCGGTATTTATCTAAACTTCAATTTGCCAAATTCCAAATAACGTATCAATATTATCTGAAGGTATGATAGTAAAGGCTATATGAACGGATTGCCATAAATTTTGGCTAGCGAACATTCGAAAAACATGTGTTTGATAGTCTCATTATGATCACACAAGCTACATTTTCTACTACCCTTCCGATTACGCTTTGCCTAATTATCCTTGGTAAGAAAAACCTCCTTGTGAACAAACCACATGAGGACTTTGATTCGCAAGGGTACTTTGACCTTCCAAATATGTATCGATCTGGGGATTGGTCTAGAATCAATAAGGTTCAAATACATCTATTTCACTGAAAAGATGACATTCATGGTTAACTTCCAATGAAGCCTATCAGACTCATCTCATAAATGAACATGCATCAGCCTTCTGACTAGGTGTAGCCATGCCTCCCATCGATGACCGACCAAAGCTCGCCGGAATTTTATATTTAGAGGATTAGACTGTAGTATTATGGCAACGTAAGCCTCCTTACGCTGCACAATTTAATGAAGATATGGATATTGTGTGGCTAGAGGCGTCTCCCCCAACCATGTATCCTCCCAGAATCTCATCGACTCACCATTTCCAATGATAAATTTAGCTCTATGGAAGAAGGTTGCTTTCATTCTCATCAAAAATTTCCAAAAGGGTGAATCATTGGGTGTGACTGTGGCCTGGGTCAAGGTCTTAAACTATAAGTACTTATTGCGCAAAAATTGTACCCACATGCCTTCAGTATCCACAGACAGTCTGAAAAACCATTCACTGAGCAGACATCTGTTCTTTACCTCTAAGTTCTCAATCCCCAGACCGCCCCGGTCCTTAGGCCTACAATAATATCCCATCTAGTAAGCATATACTTCCTCTTAACTTCAACACTCTGCCAAAAAAGCGGGATTGATAGAAGTACAATCTCTTGCGTACCCCTACAGATATCTCAAAGAAGGACACAAGGAACATTGGCATACACGTGAGAACTGAGTTAATCAGTATTAGTTGTCCTCCGTAAGACAAAAGCTTGCCCTACCAGCAGCTTAGTTTTTTCTCAAAACGATCCTCAATACACTGCCACTCTTTGTTGGATAGTTTGCGATGTGAATTGGTATGCCTAGATAGCTGAACGGTAGGCTGCCTAGTTCACATCCGAATAATTGTTATGAGCGTCTTGCTCATCTTTGGCTCTCCCAAAACAGAACAATTCAGTCTTATGAAAATTAATTTTCAATCCCGACAACTGTTCGAATAAGCAAAGGACAAGTTTCATATTCCTCGCCTTTGTTAAATCATGTTCCATAAACAAAATAGTATCATCTGCGTATTGTAGTATATAGACACACCACCGCCCACTAGATGTGGTACAAGTCTTCCTACCTAGCCTTCCTATTTGGCCCTTCCTATCATAATTGCCAACATATCGGCAACTACCTTAAATAGGATAGGGGACATGTGGTCTCCCTGTCGAAGACCTTTACGAGTTTGGAAATAATGACCTATGTCACCATTAAGTTTAATTACAATGCTCTTTAACAAAAAAATCAACGTGCTTCCTCCATATGTCGTCAAACCCCTTCATACGTAAAGCTTGAAATAAGAACGGCCATTTAACTTCATCATACGCTTTCTCTAAGTCCTCCTTGAAGATAACCCCATCAAGTTTCTTTGGGTGCATTTCGTGTAAGGTCTCATGTAAGACAACCACACCCTCTAGTATGTTTCTGCCCGGCATGAAAGTCGTCTGACTTAGTTGCACCACAACATGTGCAATCCGCATCAATCTATTTGTCCCAACCTTAGTAAATATTTTGAAACTCACATTAGGTAGGCAAATAGGACGGAATTGTTTAATGCGCACCACCCCCTCCTTCTTTGGCAACAACGTAATTGTCCCAAAGTTTAGGTGAAAGAGTTGTAGGTGGCCATTAAACAAATCATGGAACATCGGAAGTAAGCCATCTTTAATAATGCGCCGGCATCTTTTATAGAACTCAGTCGGAAACCCATCCCGGCATGGCACCTTATTATTCTTCATTTGTGTTATAGCCTCAAACACCTCTTTCTTCATGAATGGTGCGGACAAAATCTCATTCTCCTCTGTCCCGAGTTGAGGAATATCTCCGACCATCTGCTCATCCATGGACACAAAATTGTCCTCGGGAGCCCGAAAAAGTTGTTTATAGTATTCAAAGATATACAACTTTAGGTTATCATGTCCTACAACTGTACCCTCATCTTGCTTAAGCTGGAAGATTTTTTTATTTCTCTATTTTCCATTAGCAATCATATGGAAAAAATTATGTGTTGTCATCCCCCTCTACTACCTGTCGCACTTTAGCTCTAAGTGTCCATTTCAACTCCTCTTCTGTGAGAAGTTGTTTGAGATTTTGCGGTGTCTCCGTTTTAGATGCCCTATCATTCACATCTAACAAGGAGCATTCGATCGGCTTTTATGTCTAGCTCGTTTATAAGGTTGAGAAACCTTTCTTTTTTCACCTTATAAATTCTGCTCTGATTCCTAGCCCAACCCCTTAGAAACTGCCTCAAGTGCCTAATCTTATTTTTCCATCTATCCACATTCGATCTCCCCCTGTGGCCCTAGCCCATTCTCTAGCTATGATTTCCATGAATCCCTCTCTCTCAAACCATGCTAACTTGAAAGAAAAAGTTCTTGTTACCCACGTGTGTTGCTTCCCCTGAATCAACAAGTAATGGGGTAAGATCGGAAATCGCTCTCTGCAATGCTCGAACTGTCACCAGAGGGAATTTCTGCTCCCATTCCACATTAGTGATAATTCGATCCAACTTCTCAAAAGTTGGATTGTGCAGTGTGTTTGCCCAAGTAAATTCTGCTTGGGAATTCTATCTCTCCTAGTCTGATCTGTCTTCTAAGGATTGATCTGTACTATACCAACCCAACTTGTCAGGTATAGTGCTACTTCTGCCCAGGTACAGTGGTGACCTAGAGCAGGGCTACAGCAGGGACGACGGCGACCCACCGAGCGACGACGACGGCGACTACACAACCTTCTACAAGCTCCTCGGCATGAACTAAGCTCTAAGCGACAACGGCGTAATTTTTTGAAGTTTTTATGTATGTTTTAAGTTTGTATAAGTATGAATGAAATTGTCTATATTTCGTCCAAATTGAGTAATTTCCGCCGAATTTGGGCAGAATTTCAGTTTGAAATCAACGACTCGGGGCGAACTTGGGGCGGCGGCTGGGAACCCGAGCATTCCCACAGCAAAAATATCGATGGTTAGCCCCCAGGAGGCGATATTTCAAACCTTGGGGGCGAACGGCTAGAGATGCCCTTAACATATGCACAGGCTATCAATACGTTTGTTCTAATGCAAAAAACAATGGTAGCAACCAGAGGGCAACCATCTAATACTACTTGGCACAACCAGAGTCAGGTCAAAGCACATCCATATCAAAATTTATACATCATAGTGCCATATACTTGGCACAACAAACGCTCAATCAACACATCATACATCTACAGCACCTCATAGCATCAAGATGAAGACGTCATAAATGAAAAATTGCAAAGAATAAAGGAGCTCACCTTGCTGGACGAGCTCATGCTCCGGGTGAAGGCCACGGACTAGGGGGAGGGCAGGGGTGGGGTCTGTCAGTCGGAGTGGACTGGCGTTGACCGGAGTAGGACGACAGTCGGAGTGGGATGGTGGCCTGCCCGACCGACAATGTTGCTGGAGACTGGGGTGGAAGGGGTGCAATGGAGGGAGATGGGGCCCTACCCGAAGGCAATATCATCGAAGTAGCCGCGCCGAGGAGCACAGGAGCCGGGGACGTGCGGCCCGGGGGGCTGGGAGGAACCATAGCCTTCCTGTCGAAGTGAGATTGAGGGCGATCGAGTGGAAAGGTCGAGCTGTCGCGAGTGCGAGTGGGTCCGCTTTTCGGGGCTGGTTGGACGCGGGCCTAGGCGCGATGGTAGTTTTGATGTAAATATGACCAAATAATAGGTGCAATTCGCTATGACCCTTCGGTTTTAAGTGAAAAGCTGCGGGAAGCCGGGAGAATATCAGGTGCTCCGGTAGCACATCATCTTAGGTGCTCCCGATGCATTTCGACCGTTGGATCGTCATCCAACGGGCAGCATTCTCGGAATGTGGACCCAAGCATCATTTCGAAAATGTTTGGGGGTTTTCTGCAAAACTTGCATTGAACAAATGTTGTCCATCTCATCCACGATCCAACGGCCGATGTGCACCGGGAGCACCTCACGATGAAATAAAAAACACACAAAACTAATCTCGTGCATGGGGGTGAGACTATGGAAGTCGGCAATGCATAGAGATCCACATTTCGCAAATTTAATACAAATGGCAAATATGAAGTTCCACCTGTTCTACTACCAATTATGGATGCATCATGCCTAAAATGGTGAATGAAAATTACCATTTTGAATGATATGATCGTTGAACAAAATGGGGAGACAGTATAAGTGTTTGTATATAATAAAAGAGCCTCACACCCACCCATGGAACCCAAATCAACAGCAAAGATTACAAGTGTATATTCTGGTACTTTCCCCTCACTGCAAAAATACAGGTATCAAATTCACAACAAAAATGTTATAGGCCAGTGGTTATCCCACTGTCTTCAGCCCAAAAGTGCTTCTGCTATGGGTCTCCTACTAGATTACCTCCCAACTAACGGTACATCATCTTGATCCGAAGCTACTTGACTGACGCATCCAAAAGATCAAAACTACAAGACCTGTCCTATGTGTTTCTGTTACATACGCAAGCATCAGGTATCATCAGAACATGGGGATCTCATCGTCACGGCGGAAATCACCTCGGGTACCTCTGCAAGTAGAGATCATGCGGGGCATATCCAGCAGACACGGTCCTGTCGCCGAAGCTGCGTCCATGTAAGGAATGTGCGGCCAGGCATGCAGCCTCCTTCCGCATGAACTCCACCAGTATAGAGCCAGCTTCCGGCACGATGGTGTCTGAAACCAGAGAATCGTCTCTGGTCGGAGCATCGTCTCTGGTGTCAGCCACAGGTAGTTTTTCTGCACCGCTTTCACTCACATCATCAGTGCTTTGTTGCTCATTCTCAGTTTCGGATCTCCCCGCCACATCTCCAGGTGTAGTAGAACCACAGGTCTCCAAAGTTGTTGGGCCTGCATGTCCTTCTCCTAAACTATCTTCACCCACTGCAGCAGCATCTTGATCAGTTTGTGTAGAATCCATATGATCGGCCTTCGTTTGTTGATCCAATATGGGGTCAGCAGCTCTAGCTTGGACGTTGCCCACTGCAGTAGCATCTTGATCAGTTTGTGTAGAATCCATATGATCGGCCTCTGTTTGTTGATCCAATATGGGGTCAGCAGCTCTAGCTTGGACGTTGCCCACTGCAGTAGCATCTTGATCAGCCTGCATAGAATCCATATGATCAGCCTCCACTTGTTGATCCAATGTGGGGTCAGCAGCTCTAGCTTGGATGTCGCCCACTGCAGTAGCATCTTGATCAGCCTGCACAGAATCCATATGATCAGCCTCCGTTTGTTGATCTACTGTGGGGTCAGCAGCTCTAGCTTGGATGTCACCCACTGCAGTAGCATCTTGATCAGCCTGTGTAGAATCCATATGATCGGCCTCCGTTTGTTGATCCACTGTTGGGTCAGCAGCTCTACCATGGATGTCAACCACTGCAATGGCATCTTGATCAGCCTGTATAGAATCAATATGATCGGCCTCCGTTTGTTGATCCACTGTGGAGCAAGCAGCTCTAGCATGGATGTCACCCACTGCAGTAGCATCTTGATCAACCTGCATAGCATCCATATGATCGGACTCCATTTGTCGATCCATTGTGAGGCCAGCAGCTCTAGCATGGCTGTCATCTAGGTCGGTATACTGATCTGCCGCTGCAGGCAGATCAAACTCACGAAGTGTGTCAGGCTCTTTGTGATCCTGGAACGCAGAAATACCATCGACACCTGTAATTTCCCTAGGATTGGAAGGAACTACTATGCTCCTGCTTGGTAAAGAGCAATCTGTTCCAGTCTCCGCACAGTTATCATTGGTACGACATTCAGGGGGCTCAAGCTTTACTGGTTCATCTTTGGGCTCAACTAGGACATCCTCAGTAATGCTGTCACTGCTAGCGGGATACTCTACAATATTTATGGATTTGACTGCTCCAAACCTGCCAATCTCGTGCATAATGTAAGCTATACTAGCCACAACAATGAGTAAAGCATGAAGTAACAGAATGTTATACCTTGCACACTCCATGCGTACGTCTTCCAATATTTCCTCCAGCTCAGGTTTTGAAAGTGCCAAAAACTCTTCTCGGTCAAACTACATAAATAGCACGTTCATCAACACTTGACAAGTGTACAAACTTCAGAATGTGAAAAGGGTTTGATACTTGTGTTTTATAACTACAACAATACCACAGATTGGTGAGAGGACAGAATACTGCTGTATCATTTTAACCATTCATGGCATGATGAATAGCTCGTAGGTGTTAACAAATTTTTTGGTTGGTAATGATAACGGCAGTGTCAATCTAGTAGGGAGAAAAATAGGTAACCAATGGTTTTGATGTGAAAATAATTAATTTTTACAGAAACCATAATGAAGCAGGGACAAAACTGTGGCATACCACATTTTTTAGCTGCAGGACATTTGTTGGTTCTTCAAGAAGCGCTTTAGCACTATCAGGAATACCATAAAATGCGGAAGCTTCATTGCGAACCTGGAATTCAATGGAGCAGCATGACTCAATACAAATACTGAAATGGATACATGACACTACATGAATGGGCATGAAAATGGTTGCACCTCGAGAGGATTGGGAAAAACCTGAACAGCAGTCAGGATGCACCCGCCAAGCTTCATACCGTTGAGGCCAGCACATGCCTTGTTTGTAACGGAGTGATCAATATACTGTTCCACCAAATTTGTCACAGATAAGTATGCTGATTTTATATTCATATCACAAGCCTTAGTTTGGATGTAACACGAGTTCCATACCTCAAGAAATGCACATCGCCCACCAAGGTCCTCACTACAAACAAAGTGGTATGCAGCTAACTTGCCAAATGAACTAACAATTTCCACGAGCTGAAAGAAGAGTGGGAAAGGCATACTAAATGTCAGGAACGTATACTTCAACGGCCGGCTCTTTGCAGAGCCACATATGACGGACATATACTGATGACACAATTGTATTACCATCTCAGATGAAAGAACACCAGAAATACCAGCAATGAAAATCTGCAAAATTACAAGGTGAGACCAACACATGAGAAGGTAAATAATTATTGGTCGAATCTTCTTGCTCAACGAATTTGAACCACCACCCCAATTTTATCATATATCTGGGGATGGGAGTATGATATCGACAAGGAAAAATTTGTGAAAACATTTTGGCCACATTTCTCTTTGTAAATACAATCGCTCAGATTCTAGTAAGTTGAAAACAGAAAGAAGCATCTCTAACTTTGCAAGTTACCTTGTGTGGTGAATCTGCAACAACATCAGATGTTTCTTTAATACCTTCTTCCACGGGCTTCTTTTGAGCAACATGCTGCAGAGAACAAACGGTGTGTCACAACATTAAAAGTGCAATAAACAAAGGTTTCAGAAACCATAATCTACTTCAAAGCTGTAGAAATCATATACAATAGACAATTCACATTAAAAAACACGATAGTAAAAACACAGCAGTTTGTAGCATGCAAATAAAACACAGATGTGGTTTCGCATTAAATACTCTTGGGGCCGCTTTATGTAAGAGAGTGATGTTTTGCATTCAGCGATATAATTCTGCTGTCCAGTTCAACAAGACGGACTTAACTTGTGGGCCAACCGATATATATAATTTTCTCAAATATGTTAAGTTTCATGCACTAGCCAACGCAACCAAAAGTCGAAACTAATGGAAAGAGCTAGACAATCCACATATACACTTCAACACCCCCTCTCACGTGTGACACGGAAAGTCAACACGTGGACAGACTCAGAGGTATGGCTCAAGAGGCCTATACGTGGACAAATACGGGGCGACGGCAATTTTTGAATAAACTGCGAAAGGCAGGACAACTCAAAACCTTAGGCCCTGATACCATGTTAAGCTTCATGCACTAGCCAACACAACCAAAAGTCCGAACTGATGGAAAGAGCTAGACAATCCACATATACACTATAACAAAATATACTGAATGAAGCCTAAAAATTATTAATAATGTCTTTAACACAAAGCTGCTAAAAGTATGCCAGCAATAGTTTTGGACAGGAAAGCAGAAACTCACATTATAAAACAATTAGTGTTAATCAAGTTTGGCTCCTTCGTACGTTAGGTGGCAAACATATCGCCAAATGAGTAGATAACAATGACATCATTGACATCATGGACAGTTAAGGGTGACTGATAATAATACTAGGGGTAATTTGCCCTTTCCAATACTCAAATAGGTCAAATGGTGCAAACAGCAAGTATACCAAAGCATGTCCATGCAGAAAACTTAGAAATGTGAATATAACGGTAAGTATTAAACTTTAAAGACATCTTAATTCATAAGCATACTATAAAAGTGCAGTTGAAAACAAGATTAACCGAATCACCAAAATCACCAGTGCGGCTATAACATCAAAATCACACTGGATGCAGGTTAAATTCCATCAAACAAATGTTCTGACATCTTACTATAGAGTTTTCTAACAATGAGACGGCTAAAACAGAATTTATAAATAAGGGGATTGTGGCATATTTAATCCCTTTAGTTGCCTCCGGGTCCTGGGCTCACCTTGATCCTTGTATTCTACATAGGCCAAATAGACCGGTTTCTTATTGACTTGGGTATATTTGATCCTTCTATAACTCATAGTCCTTAGAGGTCATATTCACCTACTTGTATCCCCCCCCCACACACACACACATTAGGTGTGGTTGATGCTGAAATCAAGTCGTTGTCCAAACATTGTTTTTTCTATAGTTTTGTTCATGTTAGTCGTAGTGCAAATAAGGTGTCTCACTTTTTGGCAAGATTGAGTGAGCTCTCTGATCGTTGGTCTACCGACTTTGTGTTCCTGGATGTATCCAGTATGTTGTCAGCTTAATCGTTGTTATAAATAAAGAGCTGCCTTAATCTAAAAAAACAAAAACAGTGGTACAAACACAGAGTTATTGGATCCTTTTGAGTTACTGGGTCCTTTTGAGAGTAATAAAGATTCCAAACTAAACCCGACAAAGTAGAGGGGCTAAATATTTTATCATCTGGTCCAGGAAATATGCTGAGCAGGAACATGGTATGGTGAACAAGAGCAGAGTAAATTTAAATGTCACGCTAAACTATATGCAGAGTAATTAAAAAAATGACAGCTCATGATACCACAATCCGTTCATATTGTCATGAATTAAGATCATAAATATTTGGAACCAAGATTGGATGATTATGATTAACAATCATCATGCTCAAATCTTCACTAATAATATATTTACTTGAACCATGTTGTACAAACTGTCTTCCTATTTTTCCGTGAACTGACCACCATAGGCATTCTGCCAGCATTGTAATCAGCAACCAATGAATTTTGGAAGAAGTGGCAGTCATAGAATACAGGCACTATATCTGGAAGCCTGCTTTACAATTCCTTTGCTTCACGATCCTGAACGTGAATTATGACACACCCAATTAAAATACCCTATTTAAGAGATTCCAACATGCCCATCAGACAAAAACTTCCCGAAGGATACAAATATATGCGATGAGTAAATCCAAACCAGCAACTATAAATATTTTTTGCACCATGAATATATATCTGAAATAACTACTCTCAGCTACTTTGCATACAAAAGATACAAGAAAACATGCATATCTAAGGGTTAAACATGCGAATAGAAATGAACATGACACTCAATAACCATATTAATCAGCAAATCTTACTTGGAATAGTTGATAAGAGCACTGGATCAAGAGTTCACCATAACAACATTAATCATAGCGCTGATAATACACAAACTATGGACAAGGCACTACAATGTTGAAAATGCAAAAACTGAAAGCAAAGAGGAACTATGACATCATAATGTTTTTGCTATGATTTCATTACTGAGCCATTTGGTGGTTAGACAGCTTTGAGTGATAGAATGTATGAGGACCAAAGAGCTTCTTCCCTATGAAACCATACCATTTAGTACAACGGTGGTGCTTGAAATGCCAGTGCTTAGCAGTTAAAGAAGGTATCCAAGCATAGAATGGAAAGAACATGTGCAAGTTGAGGCAAGTCATTTAGCTGAAAAATAAACTCCATACATGCAGGAAGCTTCTGAAATATTACGAACTGCAAACAACTAAAGGAAACAGATATGGCATGTATTGAATATAAACTAGGAGAAATATGAGGCGCGTAGAAGATTTGATGATAAACTAAGTCAAGCAATCAGTAGCCTGCCATATGAGAGAGAGTAGAAATCAGGAACATCAACATTAACACCTAATCATTTACATGCAGAATGAAATGCTCAATCCAAAGTTCGTAGTTCATGCAACACAAACAAGAAAATACAGAACTACAGTGGAACAACAACGCTGGTCTTCTATCCTAAAAATGTGTACGGTATGTTATACCGTACATAACCAGATTCATAGTTGCGCTTTAGAACACCACACAGGTCCAGTATGAAGACAGGTTACTAATAAATCGTAATATTGTTAAGATGTTTCTTCAGCCCACACGACAGTACATTAAAGGATAAATGAATTACTGAAAGGTAACCTAGAACAGAAGCAATAAATGCCTTGTGAAGTCGAAATTCTCTAAACTAATAGGTTCCGAATGGAAGAGGGAAATGAAACAGCTGACAAATTCTTGCAGCGGATAACACTTGAAAAAATTAAAATTGAGAATCATCTAGATCAAACCAACACCCAAGCAATTAATGGAAATGGTAAAACCATCAATTGAGAACAAGAGATGCGAAAGGGATGGAGATCTTACTGCCATTTCAATATATTCTTTGGGACGTCTAATTTTCAGAGTAGACCCATTGAAAGATCTTCCATCGAAAGAAAGAGCTGCTGTAGCATCCTCTGGTGTAAGAAATTCAACAAATGCCTGGCGTTTTTCCTTGTTTATCTGCATTGAAGGAACATAGGATGTGGATAAATGATGCGAAGAAAATGGGGCAAAGTAATATGAACAACCAACGGGCGAGGTGGCAGATCACTCACCGTACAACTGAGGCATGGTTGTTTAGACCTCTGGATACGGTTAATATCACCCGTTGACAGCAAGAAGTCGTTCAAGCAACCAATCAACGCATCCTCTGAAGCTGAACTAGCTAAATTCTCAATGTGCAACCTCCTAAGTGGGCGTGTTGCTTGCGTTAGCTGGACAGAATCAACAGACGAACTATTCCCTGACAATATAGTATCAAGTGCAGTAGCAGGGTTCTGCTTTGGTGCGCTAAAACTGACTGAAACAGAAGAGGTTTGACTAACAATTGGCTGCAAATTGGTGAAGAAAATAGATTGGTCTGCTGCTGCAGGAGGCTGATCCCACGTGACTGGTTTCTTTTCTGATGATCGAATGACTGGTGGAGTAATCGTGGTACTCAATTGTTCGTCTTGTGGCACTGTTTTCCTTTTCCTTGGTGAGTAGCCACCAAGCCGACTTTCATATCTCTGGTAAGACCCACCACCTTGCCCAACGTTATCAGATGTTCTGTGCCTATCGTTTTCAGCATACTTCCTTCCAGGAGGATAATTGCCATGATCGTGTCCATGGTAGCTACGCCTTTGTTCCCTTGGGGATAGTGAGAGAGATCTGTCACGCCTTCCTTGATCATGATCCCTGCTTCTTGACCTTCTCCTTTTTAACCTGGGCTCTTCATGGTATGGTTTCCCGTACTCTCTCCTTGCATCATTTCTGTCATAGTGTTTGGAAACTTGGGATCGCGCAGAATCATGTTTCTTCAGCACAGGTCGATCAACATATGAAGTCTTTTCATCATCAAAACCATGGATTTTCCTTTTTGCTTCATTCCGGAGCTTGTCGCTCCTCTCCATGATAGAAGATCTTGTTGTATCACCATTTCTTGCTCTGATCTCACCATGGTTTCCATCTTTGCTTTCAGCAGGCCGGCCTCTCATGCTTGTGATATGTTTATGCGACTTATGAGCATCTTTGTCTCTGCCAGCTGACTGGCTGTCATCTCTCCCTGAGGACCTCTCATTTTTGGAGCCCTTCTTTGCTGCATCCCTTTGGTCATCCTTCCTTGAAACCTTTGGTGTATCTTTCAAGTCATCCACCTTAGAACCATCTTTTGGCCTATCTTTCAAGTTTTCCTTCTTGGAAACCTCCCTTGGTGCATCTCTAATGATCTCCTTTTTGGAACTCTCCTTAAATCCATGTCTCACATCATCCTTCTTGGGGTCTTCCCTTGATGCATCCCTAATGGTCTCCATTTTCGAACCATCCTTAGACGCACGCCTCACATCATCCTTCTTGGACTCCTCCCGTGGCGCATCCCTAATGCCCTCCTTTCTGGAACCCTCCTTAGACGTGCGCCGCACATCATCCTTCTTGGGGTCCTCCCTTGGCGCATCTCTCACGCTCTCCTTTCTGGAACCCTCGGCGGGTACATCCTTGAGATTCTTTCCGCTCTTGCGCCCTCTTCCCGGTTCCGAGTGACTAGGTTTACCCTTATCATTGTCCTGGAGTTCTTCCCTGGCCTTCCTAGCTTCCGCGGCGGCCTTCTTAGCTTCCGCGAGGGCCTTCTTCTCCCGCCGCAGCAAGATCTCGTGGATGCTCAGAGGCCTCGTGCGGGCGGCCGACTCGGAGCCCTTTTCGCCCTGCTGCGCTCTGCTGCTCATCCTGCCCCTCGGACCAGCAGCCTCGTCAGAAACAGCGAGATCCTAGATCACCGGGAGCATAATCGCAGGACCGAGGGGGCGCGGAGAGCGGTCGGCGCCACCACGCGGGTCTCCTCCCTGCAAATCGCACCAGCGGGGATGTCAGAATGGCGCGAGATGGCCGCGCGGGGTCCGCCCCGAGCTCTGCCCTAGCAGCGGACACGGGAGCGGGAGGTCCGCGTCGCGTCGAGCGTCGAAAGCGGGCGCCCTAACTTACGGGGAGGGGGGAATCTGTGAGGGGCGGGCGGAAGCAACCTGGGGGAGCGGCGAATCGGGGCGGGGCGGGCGGAAGCAACCTGGGGGAGCGGCGAATCGGGGCGGGCCGGTGGCGGGGGCGGCGGCGAGGAAGCGGGACTCCGGCGGTGGCGGTGGTTGGCTCGCCGGGGTGGTGGATGCGGCCTGCAGGGATTGGGGTTTTGGATGATCTGTCTCCTCCTCGCCGTCTCTCCGGCTCGTGGTGAGACGAGAGACGCACCAGGGACGGTCGCTCGGGTTGGGCTATGCGAAGGAAGGCCCCGGGCCGCGGCACTTGCTGGCGAAACAGGCCGGAAATGTTTCAGGTGATGGGTGGGGCCTCGTCGCGCCATCGCAACGCGTACGATCGAGCCCACCGGGCTATCTCGCCACGGGCTGTACAATTCGACCATGCGGCTTCATAAATTGCACGGGTACTATTTCAGCTTTTGTATAGAATTCTCCTTTGTACTGATCCAAACACTTATATAGAAACAGGCGTGCCAATCATAGCCGAGTGTTTCCTCCTGACATTGGTGTTTGCTAGTATCACTTTTGATCACTGTAGTAGAGAGGCCAATTCGGTCGCGGATGCTTTAGCGAAAACATTGTATTAGTTCTCTCAAGTCTGAAGGATAGGAAACTGTCGTCCTTGGCTTTATTTCTCATCATTATGTAAATGATCTGGGATGAATAAAGTTTTTGATGCTCAAAAAAAATGCACGGGTACTACCATCCCATGCAAAGAAGCACTTGTTCTTGCGAGGATCTATATACATCTCTAAAGCACATATTGTATCTGACTGTTTGAGAGTCATTAACGATCTAAAGAGCAAATGACATCTTGGTGCGTATTGCATGATCCTTACAGAGATCATGGAGTTGCGAGTTTGTCCACGAGCATCACGCAAGCAATGATGAGGCACACAAACTAGCTAGATCGTCCACTACACTATGTATTGATCGCCATGTGTGGCTAAATGGTCCTCCGGATCGCCTTTGTATTCCTTTAAACCTGAATGAATGAAATAAAATGCGGTGTTCTTCTAAAAAAAGTACTACATGATCGTCCATTACACTCTGTATTGGTCACCATGTGCGGCTAAATGATCCTTTGAATCACCTTTGTATCCCTTTAAACCTAAATGAATGAAATAAAACGCGGTGTTCTTCTAAAAAGAAAGAGTACTACCTTGCCAGGTGTTGCACAATATGTTTTTATTTAAAAGTTACTGTGTTTCTAAAAGAAAAAGGTATAAAGATAATGAAAAAACTATATAGTGAAAAAAATATTCATCTAATAATTGGACGCTCAAAGGACTCTTATGTGTTGAAAAGGTGTCATACATGTCTGGATATATGTTCACATAATTCTGGAAACTGTTTGCATGTTTACCCAAAAATGATTTCATGTATTAAAAAAATAAAAAGGAAATATGAATGAAAATAAGAAATAATAAAAAGAAAAATAGAGGGGAAAACACATCATGGGCCGTCCCATATCGGGAACACTTCATGACATCATAGGGACAATTCCATGAGAGCGGTGTTCTAGGTCCCGGGCTTCATGGAGTCTGATGTGTTGCAAAAATTGAATCTACCATTTTAAATTTTAAAAAACTGCAAAATATACGCATGTTCTCTAGGTATATGTAAAATTTCATAAAATGATAAAGTAAATTGTAACACAAAATGGACAAAATTTTGACCCCAAAACAACAAAAAGTAGGCCCATTTTGGTTCATGTATTTGTAATTTTATACTCCATCCGTTCCTAAATATAAGATTTTGAAGAGGTTTTACTAGAAGACTACATACAGACGTATATAAATATATTTTAGAATGTATATTCATTCATTTTACTGCGTATGTAGTCACTTAGTGAAATCTCTAAAAAGACTTATATTTAAAAACAGAGGGAGTATATATAGATATGTATTCTTCTAAAAATCCACACACACATACAACACATCCGTATATACGCATACAAACAAAACGGGTATTTTTTTGGTACAAAAAATGACGTTTTCAAGAAAAATAATACCTAGCTCTGGGGAGCCCAGCCACCAAAGTGCATTGTCGCATTTGCACACACTCTGTGACTTAGCATGGAATAGGATTTACCGGTCTCCTCCCAAAAAAGCTCTCTCTGGTACCTCTCAAGTAACAAAAATCATGGCATTGGGATTGTATAAAAAATTGTGGATATCCAATTCAGCACCGCGGAGCATTTTGCTTCTACCATGAACAATGAAATTTAGTGTTGCGCCAATCCTCTATGGGGGTGTTAATCTTGATGATGTCTTGCAGAGCTTTCCTGCCAACAGGGCTTCCTTTCCAATGAAATATATTTGACTGCCTCTATCAATGTCTCGCTTCAAAGTCGTCCACTTCGAGTACCTCAAGGACAGAGTTGCAGGTAAGCTTACCCCTTGGCTCGGAAGGCATGTGGCCTTTGCCGCTCGTGTCGTTTTGGTCAAGGATGTCCTCACTGCAATCTCCATCTACTACCTGACATTACTTCTACTCCTAGTTGAGGCCCATGAATATAGTGACATGCTCTACCGAGCATACTTATTTATGACTGGGTGTGACAAAGTGTCAGGTGGCAAGTGTAAGGTGAATTGGAAGTTTGTGTGTAATCCAAAATCTCTTAGGGGCTTGGGAATCCTAAACCTGGAAAAGTTCGCCTCGACCGTGAGGCTAAGATGACTTTGGTTTCGATGGACCAAACCAATGAAGCATTGGATTGGTCTTGGGACTCCATGCTCCAAGGAGGACAAGGACCTTTCAGTCCAAAAGGCAGTGATAAATAACTCCTAGATGAGTCAGATTAACATCTGCTAGGGTCTTTCTTTGAAACACATTTTGCAATTTACTTCCCTTTGGGAGAAGCTTAGTTCCATCCAGCTTGAAGTTTGCGTCCCTAATAGGATAACATGAAAGTTCACCTTGGACGGCACCTAATTCCCCATCTCCGACCTACAAAGCGTAGTTCGAAGGTCACACTCGCTCAACTATGCATGCGACTGTTTGGAAATCCTAGGTGCCCCCAAAATGTAAGTATTTTGCCTTGCTTCTGATGTAAAACCAAATTTGAACCACTAATTTTGAAGCGTCGGGGTTGGTCCAATTGTGGTCTTTGCCCTCTCATAAACAAACGGTGGAATCATCCATGCATCTTCTTTGTCACTACCGCTTCTTCGTGCGGGTGTGGTGCGACATTGTTCACTAGCTTGGGCTCCATGATGTCAAGGATTGGTGGTTTGGGATCACCCAATCTAATTCCTACTAAAGGAAAGTGATGTCCTCCATGTTGATGCTTGCCTCTTTAGTAGCTTTGGAAGGAACGCGATGTAGGGCTTTTTGCAACTCTAAGACCGCCTCCGATTCTTGTGTGCGGTATTAAGGAGAAAGTTAACCTTTGGGTCCTCATTGGTACAAATTGATATGTTTGCGTTTTTCTCATAAACATTTACAGATAACATTTGTACATGAACACCCATGTATCTAATAGAGACTATATATTTTTAACATTACAACAACATTTTGGACGTGAAGGAGCAAATGCTCTCCAGAGCCAAATTAGAAAATAGTCCCTCCAAACACAAGCAACACAAAAGCATGCACACTATACTACATGGTATCATGCGAACCGATATGTGGTTGGATAGTTAGGACGACAGTGGTATTTCCAGTCCATCAGATTTGAAGTCCTAAACTTGACATGGATACTCGCATTTTGTGAATTTATTTCAGACCATTTAACAATACGTGTTCAGTGAAAGAAAACATTCCCTAAGATGTTAAAAAAAAACAGGGTGCCACAAAACTGGTACTATGAATTCACCACACCCTTTTAATCCTTTTTATAATCATTTTGATTTATTAAAATAATAAGCTAACTAACTAATGTAGTAAGTCTTATCCTATTTTGTTGAAAATTCAACCCGTCCATTGTTAATTTCACCATGATGAGAAATTGAGCGGAACAAGCAAAGCAAAACAAAGAGGCTACGTGAATTGATCAATGGACTGCTATCTTATTTCACTCATGGGGTAGAGAATGTGTGATCAGATGACAAACTGAAGGTGGTGTTCCATTCTTTTTCTCTACAACAATGCAATCTTACATTCAATACATTCATTCATCAGCAAACAAATTCCCACAAAACAAAATTCTTGCCGGTGCTTAGCACAGGGTTGGAGGCATGGGGAGGGGATCTCACCAGATGATGAGTTCCTGCCGGAGGAGGGGATACGATGAGGGGAGCAAGGGTTAGGCGCCTCTATCTGGCCATAAGGAGTCGTCGTTGCCGCGCCATAACCTCGGAGTTCCCCGTGTGAGGCATGGAGGGGTCGCCTCCACATGCAAGTACTTCGCTCCGCCGCGCCTTATCCGCGCGCCGCCGCCGTTCTGCATCGAGCAGACGCATCATCCCAAGTCATTGTAGCTGTCGCATTGATTTGATCCAGAAGTTGTGTTCGAGCGCCGAAACGTGGGCAGCAAGCGGGCACAGGTACGACCGCGGAGGCGGGTGGGTTGAGATCGACAACAGTGGTGGTTGAGGTCGGCCGCGGCGGCGAGTGGTGTGGCAGCGGCCTGGGCACAGGCCAGGGTGGACCAGGGTCGACGCGATGCGCTCGAGCGCCGCAACAGGGGCAGCGAGCGGGGAGAGGCACAGCCGCGGAGGCGGGTGGGTTGAGATCGGCAACGGTAGCGGTTGAGGTCGGCCGCGGCGGCGAGTGGTGTGTGGTCCAGGGTCGACGGGAGGAGGCGATGCGTACGGGTATAATTTTTGCAGCGAATCGTTTTTTCGTTTTACGTTGCAGATAAATGATGAAGCACGGTTTGAATAACAAAAATTATAGGGGCTTTTTTATAAAAATGTCATGGTGGGTTTTTCAACGGAAGCAATAGCTGCTTTATTATTAGCTATAGATTTATTCGGTCAAAGTGGTTGACCTAGTGTGTTTGTTTAGTTGGAGGTGGATCCAGTAATATGATCAATCTCCTGTTCTCATACTCCTTCTCAAATCTTTACCTAATAATAAAGAGGCTATCGCTTCCGTCGGAAAACCCACCGAGGTGATTTTATAAAAAAGCCCTTACTGTTTATGACATTAAACTCGTAGTATATATTAAATGTTTTTTAAAATACTCATATCTTTTAAACCGTAACTCCAAATTTAACATATTATATATGGAATTTGATTAGAAAAATATGTAGAATTTAAATATGATATTATTTTATCTGTTAAACGTTTAATAAAAATACTATCTAGGGTGCAATCTTAATAAATAAGTCATTATTCGTCTTTCTTTCATACCGGTACTCATCCGGGTTGGGGATGAACACGTCAACAAAATCAGGATTAGAGATGAAACTGAAGGTCACTTGACTGATTCTTTGTACGTATTAAATCTACATGCAAGCCGTGTTAAAATAGAAGACCTGTGAAATTTTAAACTGTATTTTTGTAGGATAAGATCATCTTTATTTGTGTCGTAACTACAAATTTTCATATTATAGACCATTTTTTATAAATTAAGAGCGTGTGATATTTCTTTCTTCCGTTGCAACGCATGGGCCCTTTTGCTAGTTTGTACTAATTTTAATATATAAAAAATCGAAAAAAACTTTAATACTATAAAGTTGTGTTAAAGTTAATACACTATTTTGAGTACCTGCATCTGCTCTGTTCTGATGGGCATGCGTGTTCAGTCAGCTAGGTTTTAAAAAAAAAATGAGAGTCAGCTAGTTTTGATCTGGCATTGCCTCTATGTGGCACACACAAACATTTTCAATGCCTTGAGACTCTTCTCCATCAGTTTTCAACCATCCCAAGCTAGTTTATCAGCCACAGTTCCCGCGTGATGAACAAACAATGTTATCCTACTGCCGTTGGTCTCAACTCTGAATGAGCCATTTCCAATCCTTCATTTTGCTGCCCGCGTGATGAAGATGAAGCTTCAGCCGTCGATCGTCCTGCTCCTCCTCCTCGTCGCCGTGCGGCTGCCGAGCGCGTCGTCCGACGACCAGCTCGTCCTCGGCAAGCCACTGTCGCCCAGCACCACCATCATCTCCGACGGCGGCGCCTTCGCCCTCGGCTTCTTCTCCCCCTCTAACTCCACCACTTCTGCTTCTTCTCGGGACAGTCTGTACCTCGGCATATGGTACAGCGGCATCACCGAGCTCACCGTCGTGTGGGTCGCCAACCGTGAGTCCCCCATCGTCACCATCCCCCGGCGACCGCCTTCTGCTTCCACCCCCTCCGGCCCGACGCTCGCGCTGACAAACGATTCCAACCTCGTCCTGACCGACGCCGACGGCCGCGTCGTTTGGGCAACTGACGTCGTCGTTGCGGCCGCTCACACGCCCGGGGTCGCCGTGCTCACCAACGCCGGCAACCTCGTCCTCCGGTCGCCCAACGGCACCACGCTGTGGCAGAGCTTCGACCACCCCACCGACACGTTCCTCCCCGGCATGAAGATCCGGATCGCGCGCCCCGGCCCGTTCCTCGTGTCGTGGAAGGGCCCCGGCGACCCAGCGCCGGGGCGGTTCGCCTACGGCATAGACCCTTCCACCTCGCTCCAGCTCTTCACCTGGAACGGGTCGCGCCCTATGTGGCGCAGCGGCGCGTGGACGGGGTACAGCGTCGCCAGCGAGTACGTCGCCAGCGCCAGCGCCGTCGTCTCGCTCGCCGTCGTGGACACCGACGAGGACTCCTACGTGGCTTTCGCCCTCTCCGACGCCGCCCCGCGCACGCGCTACGTCATCACGCACTCCGGCAGCCTCGAGCTCCAGAGCTGGAAGAGCGGAGGTGCCGGGTGGCACACGCTGGGCCGCTGGCCGCCGCACGACTGCAGCCGGTACGACTACTGCGGCCCGTTCGGCTACTGCGACAACACGGACGCGCCGCCGGCTTGCAAGTGCCTCCCCGGCTTCGAGCCCGCCAGCCCCGACGAGTGGAGGAGCGGCAGGTTCTTGCTGGGGTGCCGGCGCAAGGAGGAGCTACGGTGCGGCGTCAGCAATGGCGACGGCGAGGGCTTCTTGGCGGTGCCGGACATGAAGGTACCCGACAGGTTCGTGGTGATCGCGAACACGGGAGCGACCGGATGTGCGGCGGAGTGCGCTCGCAACTGCTCCTGCGTGGCCTACGCGCATGCCAACCTGAGCAGCAGCTCCAGGGGGGACGCCACCAGGTGCCTGGTCTGGCTGGGGGACCTCATCGACGCCAAGAAGTTGGGAGGCAGCGCTGCCGCCAGCGACACGCTGCACCTCCGCGTTCCCGGCGTGTCTACCGCAGGTACCCCACAGACCAATCCTCTCCACAGTAATACTCGATCGTGATGAAACTGTTGTAATTCGTACCGCAAACATTGTCTGATAACATCATTCTGAATTTCTCAAGGCAGAAAGAAGGAGAGAAACAAGATGAAAATTGTGTTGCCAGTTATAGCAGGTGTTGTGCTGGTGCTGGCATGCTTATCAATTGTGATATGGGCTTGCAAGTCTAAAGGTACAACATACTTTGCTCAAACATATCTGACATAATCCAGTTCTACACTAACACTGTAAAATGTTTACATCAATATTTTGGAAGCAGGCAGTAAGCAGAAACACAACAATTTCAATAGGTTAATAGGGCTAGGAGATTTGAGCACCTGTGAAGGTTTTGGAACAGGAAGCCCTAATGAAGGTTTTGAGTTTTCACTGCTGAGCTTCAGAGACATTGCAGCTCTGACAAACAACTTCCACACATCACATATGATCGGTCAAGGAGGTTTCGGCAAAGTGTACAAGGTAATTCTAGTACGTACTAGTCATCTATCTATCCCAGTCTTGTTTTTTTTATCTCATTCCTTCTCTCCATCAAATGCAAAAGGCGGTGTTAGATGGCCGTGAAGTTGCTATCAAAAGGCTCAGCAGGAACTCTGACCAAGGAATGACAGAGTTCAGAAACGAGGTTGTTCTGATTGCCAAGCTACAGCATAGGAATTTGGTTAGCCTTGTTGGTTGCTGCTCCGAGGGAGATGAAAAGTTGTTGATTTATGAGTACATGCCTAACAAAAGCTTAGATGCTCTCCTTTTCAGTATGATCTAGTAACACATCATTACTTCTTTAATCAGCTCAACAAATCGCCACAGATTCATAACATTGTTGCCCTTTTTATAGACAATTCAGGAGAAACAATGCTAGATTGGCCAACCCGGTTCAGGATAATCAAAGGGGTGGCCAAAGGGCTCCTATATCTTCATCAAGATTCCAGGTTGAAGATAATTCACCGGGACCTCAAAGCAAGCAACGTTTTGCTGGACGAAGAGATGAGACCCAAGATTGCAGATTTTGGCATGGCAAGGATGTTTGGTGAAAACCAACAGAAGGCGGACACGAAGCGAGTAGTGGGAACATAGTGAGTAAAAGTGTTAGCTTCCATGAATTTAACACACAAGTGAACGAAAGTTACTGAAAAAATAATCACTCGTTGATAAAAAAATATCAACAGCGGCTACATGGCTCCTGAATATGCAATGAGAGGCATATTCTCTACCAAATCGGATGTTTACAGCTTCGGTGTGTTGACATTGGAGGTTGTAAGTGGTGTGAAGATAAGCTCTACTGATCGCACAATGGAGTTTGAAAATCTAATAGCATATGTGAGTTGAATTTTCAAACAGTACATAATTAAGCCTATATCTCCATCAAGAACCTCAATTTTTTATTTCATTGGTTTATCTTATATATTCAGGCATGGAACCTATGGAAGGACCGGAAGACGAATGATTTAGTGGATTCTAACATTGTGGGGACTTGTGTACATGATGAAGCTTTGCTCTGCGTCCAGATGGGGCTCTTGTGCGTACAGGACAACCCCAATGATCGGCCAACCATGTCATATGTCATGTTCATCTTGGAGAACATAAGCGCCACACTTCCCATCCCCAACCAACCTGTATTTTTTGCACATACGAATAACCAAGTAGAAAATGTAACAGGCGATACCCAAAACTCGAAGAACAACTTGACTCTTACAATCCTAGAGGGAAGGTAAGCCGCCGATCATTCGATTTTCAAGATACTAGCACCATTCTCTTAAGGAGGACTTGGCTACGAAGGTGCATTATATCTCTAGTTCCAAGTTTCGTGTCCCTAACTTTCTACTTTCAGATTTGCGAGACAATGAAGTTCACAAATGTCACAACCCTAGCTTATGGTAATGTATTAGAGTAGTCATAAATGAAATCGAGGGAAATTCAAGCCTCGGCTTTAATAAAGGGCTAAAAGCATAAAACCCTAAGATTTTTCCAATGAATCCAAAGAGGCATTGTTAAATCCTAAGCTTGGCATGATATCATATGTGCTTGTGTGGGGGCCACCCTAACTTTTGATATTTTTAACGGAATTTTTTTGGGGCTTTGGAATTAAGTCATAATTTAATTTAATTAGATTTATATCTTTAAAAATCTATATCTATACCTACTAATAAAAAAATATGTATTCTTAATCTGTCATGATATTTTACAGAAAAGTCCTTCATTTATTTTTAGATCAACCCACGGACCGAAAAAAGGATCCCACATATTTTCACCACCTAACGTTGTGCCTTCTTTTGTGGGGGCACCCAATGTTCTGTTCATGTCAAAAACAAATGTTTTCGTACCCCATGTCATGTCCATGTTAAAGTTGTATTTTTGCATGAAGGAAGAGTCGTGCCGAGGGTGGCGACCATGAAGCCCACACAAAGACGATTGCAACGACGACCAAGACAATGAAGCCCACACCAAGACAATTGCAACAACGACCGAGGCGATGAAGCCCACGCTAAGACGATTGCAACAACAGTCGATGTCTATGTCTCGTACATGTTTTTGAAAAAAACTAGTCGATGCCTATGTCTCGTACATGTTTTTGAAAAAAAAAACTCGTGTATGTACGCGGCCAGGATTTTTCGTTGTGCAGTCAGCCCCTGATTCTGCACCTATAAATACAACTCCTAGGGTAGCATTGCCGTCGTCGATACTCGCCACTTAGAGATTCCAAGCAGGACACAAATAACAAAGGTGATAAGAACATCTCCAACACGCGCCCAAAAACTGCTCCGCGCATTAAAAGATTTGTTTTTTGGGCGCCAGACTGCTCCAGCAGAAGCTGCAAAACGCTGCGCGCGCTAAAAACTTCTGGGCGCGCGCTTAAAAACGCTATCGCGCGCAGCATATTTGGTGCGCCGGCTTGCGCACGCAGCAAACTCTGAGCGGCTGCAGATGGGACCGCTGGATCGGACTGGATTGGGCGCCGCACTAGCGCGCGTCTGTTGGAGATGCTCCGGTCCCCGCGCTTCAAAACTGCTACAGTGACGCACTAAAAATTTTATTGGACGCGGATTTTTTGCGCTGCCGTTGGAGATGCTCTAAGAACATCCTTCTCCTCCCAAGTTAGATGTGATCCATAAGTGTAGTCATTGGCGAATCTTGAAAGAAAATGGGGGGAGGGCTCAAAGTCAAATGTTGTGTATGGAAAGTCAAAAACTCTTGATTTTTTGTCTAAATAAGGTCAAAAAAATTATAGTATAGTAGTAAATTTTATTTTCCAACTTTTGGAGGGGGCTCGAGTCTGTCGAAGCCCCCTGCTAGATTCGCCACTGAGTGTAGTGTGTCGTGTCAACTATGTTTCGTGTTTCACTCGAAGAAAGGAAATAAGTTGTAAATTATAAATTAACAAATTTAGTATGGATGAACACCAACTATTTTTAAAACTATAATACAAATTACTTGACAAATATGGTTGATAAACTCACATGAGGGTAAAACTGGAAGCATATCGACATCCATCCAAATGTCGATATTACCTCCAATATGATCTTCAAGACGAAGATTGAAGATTATTTTCATATCCTCCTGAAACCCATATGCCTTGGCTAGAGCTTGCTAATTTGAGCACCCTAATTATGTGTTATTAACTGCATTAATTATTTTGACCACAAATATGTGACCATGTTTAGTCCTCAGGTTAGCTCTCCTCGTCTCCATACTCTCGTGGTCTTCGAAACCGAGCCTCTCCAAGGCATATCTTCTTGCATGGCAGGGGATGAACTAGTCAAATTGTATAAAATAGAAATTACATGTTGAACCAAAGAAACATAAGTCATGCTTAATTACCAACAAACACTTGTCATTGTTGTGTACCGTACAAACAACGAAGGTCTCGTCAAGCTTGATGGTGAAGAACATGTCGCACACCCCTCCGATCGTCGCTGCAGAGTTCACACTCCCAATCGTCGTCAGATATTTCATGTGTTCATAATTAAAAAATTCGGCATTACCATTATTAAAATAAGACATATTGAGCGACTCAAAATTGTTGAAACGAAAATGAATCAACATTCCAGCAAAACATAGACATTAGGAGGTGTTTCCTGCAATAACATACGTGCACACATGTCTAAATAGACCTAATTCAATATCGGTTGACTTTCGGTCCGTCGAGACTTTCGTTAAATAACTCTCATATCTCATGGTGTGTTTATGCAATTAACAAGAAAGAACTAGTAAACCTAAGGCAATGAGATGATAATGGTGAGCAAAACAATATGTAATGCAAAATTTTCCATAACAGCAACATGTCAATTTACAAACAAGGTTAAGATATGCTACAGTAACATAAAGTGCATATGCATGGCATGTGGCTGGAATATGCTAAATGTACATGTTGTTACAGATAAAGAGGTAGTATACTGGAGCTTCCATTTGCCGAGTGATACACACCAATGCTTGACATGCATTGTAAATATATTACATGCAACAAAAGTCCTCCAAATATAAGATATAATTATAGTATGACAGTGTGTGATATGAACATGTATACTCACACTAGTAGAAAACAGAGCTTTCGTCCTAGCCCCGATTGAGCAATAGTCTCAGTCGCCTTACGAACCGGGACTAATGTGTCCATCCGTCCCAATTCGAGCGGCCAGGACGTCGGTCGGACCTCGGTGGGCAACAATACCGGTTCGTCTGGGACCTTTAGTCTCGGTTCCTGCCACGAACTGGGACTAAAGGGCATGTCTCCTGGCGCAACCCCTTTAGTCCCGGTTTGTGTCTCGTACCGGGACTAAATGTCAGTCTTTAGTCCAGGTTCTAGACACTAACCGAGACTAAAAGAATGCCTATATATATCCTCGTCCGTGCCAGCTCACTTATATGTTATTTGGTCGGCCAACGTGTGGGAGTTGTGTGCTACTCTGTTCTCACCTCCTGTGCACATGAGGTGTTCGATGAAATGCCCGAGCCACACTTAAGCTTTCTCTCCTCTCCAAGCTCCATTTCCCCCAAGATTTGTCTAGTTTGGCGGTGCACCAACTATCCAAGTGTTCTAAAAAGGTTAGCAACTTCATCCTCATCTCTCACTATTAGTTTAGCTCATTTCAAATGCTCTAGAAGTAGTGTGGTTTGTGTGTTTTAGTGGAGGAGTGTATGTGTGAGTTTATTTGATTTAGGTGCACAATTTAAGCTCAATTTTACTTTTTAGTTTGCACATGTGTAGGGTGTCGTCTCGTTTCCGTGCCCGTCGTTCTCACCACTCTCAATCGCCCGTGCCAATCTCATCGCCTCCACCACCGTGGTGAGCCTCTTGTTCTTAATTATCTTTTTAGAGAAAAAAATTCTGACTTATATGATTTATATAGCTACTTGTATAATTTTCTTACTTTCATTATTGTTTGTTATTACATACTACCATGGTTTTGGTACTTGCCACCGCCGGCTCTCGTCTGGTCGATGATTCAGATGTGGTATATTGTCTTCTATAACTATTTGTTTCATTTAGTGTTTATGACAATTATGTCGACCAACTTGACGTAGATGTATTTATCTAGGAGGTATATGAACCGGAAATTCCAACCGACCCTCTTGTCTAGAGGTTAAATCTAGTTGAAAAAGAAAATAATTATTTGAAAGAAAACATTTGGAAAGAGTTGAAGAAAATAAGACGAAATTGGAGTTGCATGTTGCCGATGTCGTCGATCTACACAAGATCGAGATGAATGCAATGCGCTTGAAGATTAAAAAGGTTAGAAAATATGCCATTGATAATGAGCCTTATTATCATTATGTTGTTGGATCAATTGTTACCTTAGTTACGATTTTGGTCGCATTTATTGTTGCATTTAAATGTTTTACATAGTTATATGTCAGTTTCAATGTATGTTTTAATTAGATGCTCTAGAGAGGTGTATGTTGTTTTATAAGAACTATATGTATGAACTTTATGTATTTACTTTTTCAGTAATAACATTTGATGATGACCTTGTATTAATTTGGTCACTTTTCTATACATTATTTACTGTAATGGTTTTTATACACTTAATTAAATAAATGAGTTTTCTTCCGAAACCTCATACTTCGAAAGAGTTTTCATCCGAAATCGTGATACTTTAAAAAAGATTATCTAGTTTGTACATGAAGTGCATCTAGTTTTTGCCATGACCCTCTCAACTTTTTAACACATGATATATGGGTTAAATTATGATATCATGCCATGTTTTAAGCTTTTGAGGGTTCATTTGTAGGGCTTTTAAATTTCAGGGTCATTTTGCTCAAAAAACGATTAAATGCATGAAAAATAAAAAATGAAGTCAGAAAAGGGTTGAAAATTGATGATGTGGCTTCAAATGGTGCATACTGACGTCACAAAAAGTCTCGAGTTAAAATATGTTAAAAAATAAAATTTCTTTGTAATAGATGAGTTTTTGTCCGAAATTATGATGCTTTGAAAGATATTGTCCAGTTTGTACATGAACTACATCCGGTTTTTGCCATAACGCTCTTAACTTTTTATCACATGCTATGTGGGTGAAATTATGATACCATGTCAAGTTTCAACCTTTTCAAAGTTCATTTGCAGTGTTTTCCAATTCCATGTCATTTAGCTCAAAAATGATTAAATGCATGAAAAATAGCAAATGAAGTCATAAAAGGGTTCAAAATTGATGATGTGATTTTGAATGGTGTATATTGACCTCACAAAAAGTCTGAAATTATATGTTAAAAAATGAAATCTCTTTGTAATAGATGACTTTTCGTCCGAAACCCTCATACTTTGAAAGAGATTGTCCAGTTTGCACATGAAGTGCATCGAGTTTTTGTCATAACCCTCTCAACTTTTTAACACATGTTATGTGGTTGAAATTATGATACCATGCCAAGTTTCAACCTTTTCAAAGTTTATTTGTAGTGCTTTTTAATTTCAGAGTCATTTAGCTCAAAAAATAATTAAATGCATGAAAATTAGCAAATGAAGTTAAAAAAGGATTGAAAATTGATGATGTGGCTTTGAATGATGCATATTGACCTCATAAAATTTGTAGAGTTAAAATATGTTTAAAAAAATTAAACTCCTTTGTAATAGATGAGTTTTGGTCATAAACCGTAATACTTCGAAAAAGATTGTCTAGTTTGTACACGAAGTGCATCCAGTTTTTTGTCATAACCCTCTCAACTTTTTAGCACATGCTATGTGGGTGAAATTATGATACCATGCCAATTTTCAACCTTTTCAGAGTTCATTTGTAGTCTTTTCAATTTCAAAGTGATTTAGCTCAAAAAAATGGTCAAATGCATGAAAGATAGCAAATGAAGTCAAAAAAGGGTTGAAAATTGATTATGTTGATTTGAATGGTGCATATTGACCTCACGAAAATTCTAGAGTTAAAATATGTTTAAAAAAATTAAATCCCTTTGTAATAGATGAGTTTTCGTCCTAAACCGTGATACTTTGAAATAGATTGTACAGTTTGTACACGAAGTGCATTCAGTTTTTGTCATAACCCTCTGAATTTTTTAGCACATGTTTTGTGGGTGAAATTATTATACCATGTCAAGTTTCAATCTTTTCAGAGTTCATTTGTAGTATTTTTCAATTTGAGGGTCATTTAGCTAAAAAATGATTAAATGCATGAAAAATCGCAAATGAAGTGAGAAATGGGTTGAAAATTGATGATGTGGCTTTGGATGGTGTATAATGACCTCACAAAAAGTATGGAGTTAAAATATGTTAAAAAAATAAAATCTCTTTGTAATAGATGAGTTTTTGTCCGAAACCATGATAATTCGAAAGAGATTATCCAGTTTGTACACAAAGTGCATCAAGTTTTTGTCATAACCCTCTCAACTTTGTAGCACATGCTATGTGGATAAAATTATGATACCATGCCAAGTTTCAACCTTTTTAGAGTTCATTTGTAGTGTTTTTCAATTTCAGGATCATTTATCTTAAAAACAATTAAATGCATGAAAATAAATTAGGTTAACAAAAAGTATTAGGTTAAACTAATTACTTGACATAAAATAAAATATAAAATTATTAGGTTAACAAAAATATTTTATAATATTCTTCATTTGTAGTGATTTTCAATTTAGTCGTTTAGCTCAAAACTCATTAAAATAATCAACTATTTTTTTTATAAAACTATAATAGAAAAAATAATCAACTAAAAATAATGAATTAAAATATTCTGTTATGATCAACTAAAACAAGATTATAATATTCTTCCATAGCAAAAAGAATGAGCTAAAAAACTTTAATAGCAAAAATATTTTTCATAAAGTATTTTTGTTAAAAACTATAATAGCAAAAAATAACATACAAAAAAATCCCTGCTGCTAGGCCACCACGGCCTGTATATGACTAGAAACCGAACCAAACATGGGCGAGGGTGCACGCCCGCAGGGCAAGTAGGCCCAACAGGGGAAGGCCCGTAGGGCAAGTAGGCGTGTCATATTATGCTATAGAGAGGAGTTCGAATAGGCAGCCGCAACGGGGCTTATAAACCTCTCCGAGCGGCTATCGCTGGACGAGGCCGCCCCAACGCATTGCGAGGAACAGGCATTTAGTCCGAGTTGGTGGCTCTAGCCGGGACTAAAGTTCCACCGCCCCAACGAATTGCGAGGAACAGACATTTAGTCCCGGTTGTCCATTCCACCATGGATTACGTCCACGGAGGGCTAGCCTCACTCGGGTAGATCTTCACGAAGTAGGTGATATCCTTGCCTTTACAAACTTCTTGGTTCAACTCCACACGAAGTCGGAGGCTCCCAAGAGATACCTAACTAACCTAGAAGACATCACTCTTCAAAAGGTAATAGATGTGGTGGTATGATGAAGTCCTTGCTCTTGTGCTTCAAAAGATAGTCTCCTCAATACTCAATCACTCTCTCACAAACGTGGCTTGTGTAGAAGATATTGATTGGGTGGAAAGCAACTTGGGGAGGCTAGAAATCAAGATTCATATGATAGGAATATAATATCTTAATCTCAACACATGAGTAGGTGGCTCTCTCAAAAAAATGGATGGGGCAAGTGTTGGTTCATTCCGAGTGTTTCCTATGCGAATGAGAGGCATGTTGAGGGGTATATATATGCATCTCTAAAAATCCAACAGTTAAAACATTATTGCCCAACTTGGTGAAACCGAGGTAAAAACTCAGTTGCACCGACTAGTTCAAAATGTGCCAACTTTAGGCTTTTCGGTGAGACCCATATAGAAATCTCGGAGGGTCCGATTTTCGCTGACCTAGGCAGTTACCAAACTTGGTGGCACCGATTTGCAAAACTTAGAGATTCCAATTTTAGCAAATGGCTATCCAGGGAGTTGGTCACTGTTTTTTGGTCAGGCCGAAACCAAACTTGGTGGTACCGAGATGTTAGGGTTTGGCATAGGATTTGTCTATGGTAAAACTTGGTAGGGCTGATTTGGAAATATTGGTAGCATCGAATTTAACTTTGGGGTTTGGACAAAATATTTGTTGGAGAATTTCATGAATATTTTTGGTGGCTAATCTCTAAGCACTTGAGCAACCGGATCATCATAGACACCTCACCCCCTTTAATAGTATTGGCTTTTCTATGGACTCAAATGTGATTTATCACAAAATGTAAAATTTTGAGTCTTGAAGCTTGGCCAATCCTATTCCTTTCCTTCCATGGGCTTCTCCTCACAATACTTAGCGAATCCTCTTTGTGGACTATATCCAAATTAAGCTAGGTAGAGCTATTAGTCCAAGAGATAATGTATGTTGTCATGAACAATCGAAATCATCAAGGAAGCATATGTGCTTTCAGTTGACCTTGACACCAACAGAGCCTCCATGGGTGATTTGTTGGATCCAACCGATCCATTTCTCTACGAAACCTCTAGCTTTAAGCAATTCAATGAGGAAGTCTATATTAACTTTGTCAAAAGCCTTTTCATAGTCTAGCTTTAAGACTAGCCCTTGCCTTTTGCTAGAATGAATAGAGTGTAAAACCTCATGAACAATTACTACACTTTCTAAAATGTATCTACCTTTACTTATCTTTTTCTGTTTGTTTAGAATTTGTGTCCTAGAAGACTCCTCGTCTAGCACCCGTTTCCCGAGATGCGTCTAACGTCGTTGGATGGCATGTGGAGGTTGTCTCCGGCCCTGCTCAAGAATTCGTCCGATTAACCAGTTAACTTGTCGTGTAATCCCTACTAAAAAAATCACCCTATTAATGGATTAACTTGCCAATTAACTTGTTGATTAGCCTATTAATCCCCTACTCGCCACCCAACCGAGCAGCTCCCATTTAACGATTTCCTCAACAATGCTCCGACATATCTCACCAGATTTCGTCTTGGATACTGCCTTCATTGGTCTGCATTCGTGTGTCTTCATCTACCTTTTTCATGCTAGCATTCATGTTTATACTATGTTTAAAAAATTATTCTTCATAACAAAGAAAAAACAATATCCTAGTGCCATTCATATTGATATTCGATAAGAAAGAAAGGTTTTCTTTCCCAAATGATAACGCCCACACTTGTGGCATATTTGCACTTTGCCCATTCACATTGATCTCCGTTTGTTATGTTTTGCACGAATCTTGAAGGAATATGTTGGAATTTCAGTGCCACGTAGGCATAGCGTGCTGTGTGGGCATTAGAGCGCTCGCCCACACAAACCGCAACGCGCGGTTGCCAGCTTCGGGTGTGGGTGAACCGGTTCCCGCCCACACATTCACCATCGACTCTGCGCCGTGTGGGTAAACTACTCTTCGCACAGACGAGGCTCGTATGTTGCTAGATGGCAACTACAGTTGCGTGTATGTGGTAACTAGGTAATCATACATGACAACTACGATTGACCATACATAGCAACTATGTTTGGACCACACGTGGCAACTAGTTAGTCACACATGACAACTATTGTTTGACCATACGTGACAAGTAGTTAATCACATATGACAACTATGATTTGATCACACGCGACAACTATCGTTAATTAGACATGACAACTATAGTTAACAAAAACAAAGAAGCTGCCATGCTTTACAACTAAAGTTGTCATCCTCGGATAACTAAAGTTTTTTTGTTCTTCCACACAAAATTATGTGGGTTGCCTTTTGAATATGCCACACAAAACATGTGGCCGGGTGTCTGATGTGACACAAGTATGGCGAATATCGTGACTTTTTTTATAGAATACACTCCCTCCGTCCGTTGAAGATTGTACATTTGTTTTAAAAATTTGTTCACAAAAGAGTGTACTTTTCTCTTCCCAATGCATTTTAAAGTGGAGAAAAATGGTTCTCTCTCATTGCATGGTAATCAAGCACATTTTACACATGATCTTCTAAATTTCTACATTCATATAGCTCATTGAATGTTGGGTAATTAAAAAGAAAAGAGATGATGGTTTGCATCTTTCAAATGCATTTTTTACTCCACTTCATAACTTTTTCTAAATTTTTTATATGCACGCTTTTCACCGGACGGAGGGAGTAAGAAAAAAAAGTTAACAATGAGCATATGATTGCCACGCCGGCGATCTTGATTCAAGCATGTTGCTCCCTCGCGGGAGCATTTTTTTTACAAATAAGGTTGGAAAATAGCCGGCTGATTACAGCGAAGCCTAAGCCGTCTCCGATGCGCGACACACGTCCTCGTAGAGCCTGCCCACCACTTTTTCATCATCATCCTTATCCTCACATGGGAGCTCAGCAACCCAAAATAACCGGTTGGGTCGTTGACCCCAGCTCTTCCCTCCACCTCTGACCCAGCTCTCCTCGTCGCCGACGGTTGAAGCTGCGATGCATCACTCAGTGCTCCAATGGAGCTGGTCGACGCCGCGACCCCGTGGAGCTCCTCGACGCCATTGCTGCATCCAACGCTTCATCTTGATGCAATTATTTTTGCAATGGAGCTTCACTGGATTTGCAACGAGCTTCGTCGGATCCGGAGCTGTTGGAGCTCCGATGGGGCTGCAACGGAGCTTTTTGTCGGGGCCGATGGTGCTGCGTTGGAGCTCCGAGAGGGCTAAATGGAGCTTTCGTCGGAGCCGTCGGTGCTGCGTTGGAGCTCCGTCGGAATTGCAATGGAGCTTTCTCGGAGCCGACGGTGCTATGTTGGAGCTCTGCTAAAGTTGCAATGAAACTTCGTCGGAGCCGTTGGTGCTGCGTGGAGCTCTGTCGGGGCTTCAATGGAGATTGGTCGGACGTGCTTCCATGAGAGCTAGAATGAAGCTTTTGCCTAATGCGACCCGTGTTGCAATGAAGCTGATACTGGCGTGACGGTACAGTGATCGGACAATCATGAGTGCGTAGATCAGACGGCTGGCAAGGCAGATGATTTCTCTATCATCCGGTTGATTTGTAGCAGCCGTCAATAAGATTGGATACACGTATGAGGATATCCTCGTCAATTCAATATATAAAAATAAATTAAACAGAAGCTAAACGAGATCGCAACAAAGAAAGAACGGAAGCGAGAGGAAGGTCCGGTCCGGTCCGGTGGTCATTATTTGGCTGGGGAGCCAGCCAAGGCAAAGGGAAGCCAAGGACGGGGGAAAAGGTTCGACGCGCGGGATCGGGTCTGCCGTCACCACCACCGGCTCCGCCCGCCCGCGTCGCTCTCCGGCCCCGTGCCGTCCCTACACCCGCACGCACGCACGCCCGTCCGCCCGCTCGCTCGCCGGATTCCCATCCTCCCCACCATTCCTCCTCCTCTCCGGCCCCTCCAATCCAATCCTCCTCCCCGTCCCCCTCCCGCGGCCTCGTCTCGATCCGGAAGGAATCCCCCCCGCCGGCCGGCCGCCCTCCGATTCTGCGCCCAACGCCCCAGGTTCGTTTGCTCCCACGGCGAATGCTTCGGCAGATTCGGTTCGTCCGGTCCTTTCTGCCCCCGAGATTCACCGATTCCCGTCCCTTCACGTCTTTGTTTATCAGCTTTGGATTGGGGGCGTTTTGGAATCCCTCGAGGCGTCTGTCTCGGCCCGAAAGATCCAATTCGGTTGGATTTCTGCCCCCGAGCCGGAGGTGCCCGACCGGAGAGCGGCGCGGAGGGAGTTGATGCCACCCGGCGATGGATCGCCGAGCCTTCAGGAGTAACTCGTGCAACGGCAAGAACCCGGCACCTCCGCCCTCGCCCACGGCGCCGGCGGCCGTGTCCCGGACGTCCTCGGCGCCGGTGGGGGGCTCCAAGGACAACGTCGGCGAGCGCAAGGCGCTGCTGCCGCGGCGTCCAGAGGGTGGCACGGCGCGCAAGGTATACAGGGGCCCCAAGCGGCGGGTGCAGTGGAAGGACACCCAAGGGAAGAAGCTCGCCGAGGTCTTGGAATTCCAGCCTAGGTAAGCAAACCAAGCAACCAGCCTCCTCTTAACAACCTTCCACCACCCTTCCAATTTTTTATTTTTTCGTGCTGCCGTAAATGTGCTAGATAGATGCACCATGGTTCCTTTGATCCTGCACTACATGATGTTGATGCCGATGCCGATGACTTCCCTGCAATGTTTCCTTGTTTGGCTACCAAAATTCGCTGCATAGGGGTTGCTCGGATAGTTGGAACTCTTAGGTGGGCGTTTCTTTTCAAGCAGGAAAGGGGGAAATGATTGCTGCGACTACCGTGTGTCACGAGGTTTGGTTATCAAATGATATGTATCCTGCCACGATACCACTTTAGAACATGTGATCATGTGATCCATTTGGGGTGTCACAATCTGCCAATATCAGCTAGCTAGGTGAACTGAATTATTGTTCCTGGGGGCTTTTCAACATCTAAATCAAGTAAGTGTGGTCTATGCTTCCGGTGAACTCTTGTCAAGTAACATGGGGCTATAATTTAGTTTAAGTTTGTCGTTTACCTGACCTTTTAATTCACCGCGAGTCCGTTGCCATAAAAGTTAAGTACAGACTGGCTTACTGGCATTGCAAAATGATTGCATAAAGTCTTATAGACAACTAATCTAGCAACCACTCCATAACCGTGCTTGTGCGCAATTATGAATCATTTGTTTGAGTAGAGATTGGTCATTATTGATGTATCAAGGACTGGAAATGAAACAGTCCTTCAAAGTGGAAATGGATGAGAATTTCTGATTAGGCTGCTGCATTTCTTGGCATCAGACCATTACTATGTCTCCATTAGCCTATAAGAAAAACTGTGTATTGGTCTATTATTACTTTCAGGCATACAAAAGATCTGTGCTGTCATATTTCAATGTGGTTTGTATATGTTTCTCAGTTTGTACTGTACTTTTGGCAATATAATTCAATCTGTATGCTAGTTCCTTATTTTTTAAAACTGGATGTCCTGATTTCTAGTCAAGCCATGATCAGTAGACTTTTCGTGATTTTATTTTCTGAGAGTAGACTTTGGCGATTTGATTAAACAAATCGTTGAAATTTAGATCAGTATCAGTAGACTTTTGGCGATTTCCGTTGAAAATTTAGACGAGTTGAACCTCGTTATTTATCAAAGTGTATTTATCAATTATGCATGTCGGGGTGGGGCTGCACATGTTAAATTCTAATTAGCAGTACATTATTGGACATCTGATTACTCAATTTTCAACTAATAAATTATATCCGACTGTAATTATTAATGTTGATTATTATGATTTATCTTCACTAAATAGGGACAATTATACATTTAGTGTAATGGGCTAAAGTGGTAAACCCATCCCTTTCAAAAGCCTCTCTTCCACGTCAGGGACTATCACTGTCACTGTTTTCTAGTGCCCTATCCTCGTCTTCGGATCTTTGGGCTACCCATAACATAGACTTGGTTAAACACCTAGAATTGATGACACATATACCTAACAATGAAACAGTAATTAAAGTGGTAATACAGTATGGTTTATTTATTTCCTTTTATAACAGCTGTAGTTATGTAACTTGTTCTAAGGCCTCCTGCATTGGAACAGGAGATGTTTAACTTATCCATATCATCTCTGGATGCAAATTCGTCTATGCTGCAAGTTTAGTAATATACGTAGTAGTCTAATTGTCGGATTGAGGTAATATGTGATATCTAGTGGTTCAGGACTGAGGACTTAGACCACCAGCATATGAATTGAGGACAATCTACACGAAAACGCCCATTTAGTCACCATCTACAGGGGACCAGTCCATTAGTCCAAATTAATATGCACAGAAAATTCAATTGTTTTAACAACCATGAAATTGCAGAACTGTAATTTGATCTCAGTTGAACAAGTAGATTGAAGTGGCTCGCTCGGGTACAATTTGATGGATGCTTGGGCCCTTCGTTGGCCGACAAGGCGATCGAAACCTAGCAAGTCGGATAGCAGTGTCCTACCCACTATCGGTCATGGCAGACGGCCACAACAACCACCGTATCGAGAACAATTTGTGATTCTTCTGCTTCTTGTGTACATAGTTTTTCTCTGCTTGCTTCTTAACAAGAACATGATAGAATTTAGTTTTTATACACGTTAAATGGAGGAAAAAAACAAATGTAGCATTAATATTAGGGAACACTTGTTAATGTGTACATAAGTAAGCTCTGTTACTTTGATATTAATATTAGGGAACACTTGTTAATGTTCTTCACAGTTACAGTTTGATTATTTCGTGATAGTACCCTAGTACCCTACATCCTTCTTCGGTGTAAGTTCAGCTTAACCAAGCCAAACTTGTTGGCACATGACTTTTTTTCTTCTCATGATATTTGCTACACCTTTTTTTTCAATATGACCCCCAAGCAGACCGTGTTCCACTATCAAACGATTTGCTTCACCTGACTACAGTTTCTCATTTGTTGCACTGTTTACCGATCAGCTTACAGTTCCAAATTGCTTATTTTTACACGAGCAGTACCATTTATAGGCTTTGGGAATTGCAGACGTGTAGTGAATACTTTATTTTATAAGCCTGTAAGTTACACTGGACCTTAATGTTTATCGCTGAAGTATACTTCTGTAAGAACTTTAATTACCTCAAGTTATCTTTCTTTCTTCTGGCATCAGCTTTACAATAGAACCCACATAAGGTACGATACATCAGCTTTACAATAGAACCCAAAATCAGCTTTACACTGGACCTCAAGTTGTTAATTGAAAATATTGTGCTCTTTTGGGATGCTGGATGGTATTGGAAGACTTTGAAATGGACCAGGTACAATACATTAATAGCCCCATGCATCTAAATAGGTTTTATCTAGAGATCTCTTCAGCCACAGTTTCATGGGCCCAGGATAATCACAGCAGTATTACACACTTGGTGAAGCTTGTTGGCATATGATTTTGTTCTCTCTCAATATATTTACTTCGCCTGACTGCAGTTGCATATTTGTTACATCCTTTAGTCTTGGAGATCCGTTTACAGTTCCAAATTTTGCTTATTTTGCTAAATGAGCAGTACCTTTATAGGCTTTAGAAATTCCAGGTGTGTAATGAATGATTTGTTTCATTAGTCTTTCTTTCTACTGGCGTCAGCTTATAACAAAATCCACACTGGGTACAATGATACGTCTTCATAGAAAATGATATTTTTTGGGGCTGTAGTATCTGGGCTTGAGATACGTTGCAGGTGTGCAATGAATAATACGTTTTCTAAAGAGGCCGTATCTAAAATTGTCGCGTTTAACTGTAATTATGTTGGTAGTTCAAGAAAGTCCATGCTGACATATGCTTGTCTCTGATCTTCTTCCTCTAATTGCTCTGTCATATTTTAAACAATTTGCAGTGATTCAAGCGACTCGGATGATGACTACTTGGATACTTGCATATGTTCAGTCATGTAAATACCTCGATGCTGAATCTCCGGTGCATCTTGCGCAGGTGGAGGGTACTAGTGTTTAGCAAGAGCTGTATCTTAATGTTATGCATTGGCCTAACAGTCTTGTATAGAAAAAGGTTCACTCCAACAGGCTCAAACTATCTCATATAGTGCAAGTCAGGGCTGACTCTTAAGGGCTGCAACCTAGGAAGGACCGGCGATGAAGTTGCGTCAGAATTTTGAGATATCGCCACACAGAAGATAGAAAGGATAAACAAAGGGACGCCAAAGAAAGAAAGGGTTTCTGTTTTTTGGATTGCGGCGTTCGCAGCAGCAGCCTTGCTCTTCCTGATGAGTAACATTATGTGTGATAAACAAAATGTTGTTAGAATCAGATGCCGGCATTTCTGCGTGGCTGGAATTGCGGCCGATTTTTTGTCAATAGTATCTGCCTCTTGGCATGTTAACTTGCTAGCTGATGTTCCCGTCTGTCTGATGCTGTCATCACACGCGTAAACATTATTCTTGCATGACTTGATGTGCAATGGATTCTTTAATTCCAAGGTGTCACATTCTTGTGCCCTGTTAGGCAGTTCACTGTCATTGAAAGGGGCCTCTTTATTTTCGGCAGAAGATGAACTTTCTCAGAGCTCAGTAAATTTACTGCCTTATTTCTTATCATTCATCTTTTGACACCTTTTTTAAAACATCATGTGTATTGCTTTTTTTTTATTAAATCATTACTTCCTGACATGTGCACTACTACGAGAAAGCTAAATTCTATGTACACAAAAGTTTTTTTTTTAGGATACAGAAAAGGTTTATTTTGTTCCTTAAAAATGTTTATTTAATAAGGCTAAAAAAGGGCAAAACGATTGGAGCAAAAAAATAAGGGGTAAATTTATGCAACAGGCCTGCATGCAATGCGATTCACGCCACACAGACCGCACGCAGAGGATTCGGACGGCCCGGCCCATTGTGGCGGCCTCGGATTCCTCGTCCAGCGTGTCACGCGCCCCAGGGTCCTCGGATCCCATCCGTTCCGTCCGCCCATCCAACGGTCACATGCCAGCTGGGTCAACACGACCGTTACCGCTCCGGCTTTTGCCCTTTTCCCCCAACGGCAGCTTCTCCTCCGCCCCAAATGCCGCGCCTCCTTCACTACTACTCCTAGCCGCTGGCCTCTCTTCTCCCCCACATCGCCGCCCAATTCTCTTCTCTTCTCTTCTCTTCTCGCCGCCGACGCGCGCCCGGCCATGGGCTGCTTCCTCGGCTGCTTCGGGGGCGACAAGTCCAAGAAGGAGCGCCGCCACCGCCGCCGCAAGCAGCGCTCCCCCTCGCACTCCCCCTCCAAGGCCCACCGCGACGCCGAGGCCGCCTCCGCCGCCGCCCCGCTCCTCGCCACCCTCCTCGAGCTCAGGTTCGTTCGTTGCCCCATCGATGACTGCTGCCGGTCTTGCTGGTTGATTGGCCGGACGTGCCGTTGTTGAATGTTGATCCGCTTCGTGGTTGATTTTGTGTGGTTAATTAGGGATTCGGCCGATGACTTGTGCCTGGCCGTCGTCGCCAAGAAGAAGGTGACGTTCGACCCCAACGTCACGGCCTACGAGGCGCCCCCGATCCCGGAGGGTGAGGAGGAGAAGGAGGAGGCGGAGGGCCGCGCCGCGGCCAAGGGCGAGGAGGAGGCGTGGACGCTGCTGGGGCCCGAGTGCGCCAAGTCGGAGGCGTTCCCGCTCAACCACAGGTACGGCAACTGCGCCGGCGCCGACGACGACAGCGACTACGAGGACTGCTACGACGACGACGACGACGATGAGTACGAGTACGAGGACGATGAGGACGAGGAGGAGGACGGCATCGACGAGTGCGCGGTGGACGACGACGAGGAGCACGGCGGGCTGCTGGCCATCGCGCGCGGCGAGGAGGAGGCGTGCGAGTCGCTCTTCCTGCTCCCAGCACCCAAGACCACCGCCAAGGACAGCACCGGCCAGACTGGAGCCGCAGCTGAGGCGCCCGCAGCCGAGGTGCTCAGCTCGGTGGACAACTTCAGCCAGTGGAAGGACGCCACCAAGCCTCACACAGCCGTGACGAAGGATTCAGAGAAAGAGAACTTGGCCTGGCTCTCCGACCCTGCGACGGTCCCTGCGATGAAGCAAGAGAAGCCGGCGGTGAGCTGGGACTACACCCCCAGGACGCCGAGCAAGCAGGAGGCGTCGGTGGACGCGAGCCTGTCGACGTGGCTGGGCTCCTCGGGGACGCCGGAGAGCAACTACTCGGTGCGGTGCTACTCGCCGGTCAGCCGGGAGGACCGGCCCATCCTCGGCGCCCTGACCGTGGAGGACATCAAGATCTCCTCGGCCAACTCGTCGCCGAGACGGTCGCGGTCCCCGAGCCCGAGCCCGGACGACATGCCGATCCTGGGCACCGTGGGGGCTTACTGGAATTGCAGCGACGGCAAGGGAGGCCATGACGGCTCGGTGACGAGAGGCGGGTTCATGAAGACCAGGAGCAGATTTGGGCAGGTGAGCTCTTAGCTTGAGCGAATTGAGCTTTGGTCGATGCATTTCCAGGCTCCAAATGTGCGGTGCTCATGATGTTGGCATGATGAAAATGGCGAATTGGGTTGCTCCTGAATTATGAAAATAGGCTAGAAAGAGCTGTGAATTAAGAGAGAAGATACTGTGTGAGTGGGTGATTGTTGTTCCATGGGAGGAAGAGCTTTCTATTCTTTTATGTGTTTGTAAACATGTCAGCAATTCTACATAGCAGTAGCACTATGGTATTCTTTTTGTGTGGCAATGTTAATATGATGTATTATTATTATAAGTCTTTGTAGGTTTAGCATTATTGTATTATTATTTCTCCCTTTGTCAATAATAATCAATATGATGTGCTACTTACTGCATTTGAGTTCAGTTTCACCTTTCTCAACTGTGCCTGCCTGCTTTGCTTGTGCTGAACTTTTGTTATCTTGGAGGCTTAAGAGGGTGTTTGTTTTTTTAGAGACTTATTGATTTAGGGACTTAAAAAAGTTTTTATAAGTTCCATCTAAACCAAACAGGAGGGACTTATAGTGGTCATTTGAGGCTTATTAAAAAATACTCTCAGGGAGGAACTTATTGGGACTTATCGATCGGCCCGCACCTAACCCGCATCGCCCCGCACCTACCTCGCCTCGCTCCTTCCCTGCGTCGCTCCAATCGCCGTCGCCGCCGGCACCCTCAACCGCCGCCGCCATGGCCGATGATGAGGAGGACCAGATCCCCTTCTTCTCTCAGTTCCCCTCGCATCAACAGGCAACCCAAGGTTCATCCATTGGAGGAAATCTCGGGAGGGGAATGGGTTTCTTGGATCTCAACAGCAACGTCGACGTCTTCTCGGAGTTGGTCTCATACCAGCAACTCCTCTTCGACCAGTCGGACGGTCATGACCTTCCTCCGGTTGGACCTGGTCGTGGGAGGCCCGTGCCCCAGGGCGGAGGAGGCCGCAACCGGTCTCTGAACATCGGAGGCCGAGCCGGCTCTCATCGGAGGCTGCAACCGTTCGTCTGTTATCTCGGTTGTTATGTACTCTCTCTTATTTTGGTTCTTATGAACAAGTATTAATTCGTTTTTATGAACAAGTGTTATTTCGGTTGTCACTATTTTGTAATCCGTTTGTATGAACAAGGGTTATGTGAACAAGTGTTTTATTATTAAGGGTAACATGGACTTATAAGTCCTTGTAAACAAACAGGCAGAGACTCGGGACTTATAAGTCTATGTAAACAAACAGGTAAAGACTCGGGACTTAAAAAATCCTATGACTTATGAAACAAACAGGGCCTAGACCCTGTTTGGAACCACCCAGATTATATAATCCAGTTTTTATAATCTATTCTGTCTCCAAACAGGACAACTTATGATGCAGATTATAAAAACTAGATGGATAGATTATTAAAAACTCATAATCTACTCTATACCAGCTAAAATCAGATTATGGATTGCTAATGATCCATTACCCTTGTAAAGTTGAAGATAATTACACTCCTACCACCGTCATCCTCCTTTTAAAAAAACCAGAGGACAGACATGTCATTATACAATGTAAAACCTGGATTACAGTTTATATAATCTGGTCTCCAAACACGTCCACCTAGATTATTTTTATAAACCAAATTATATAATCTATCATCATAATCCAGATTATCATAATCTATTATGATTCCAAACAGGGCCTAAGTCATGAAAATCTGAACATCTCTACTAATAAAAGCACGAAGAGGAAGATCCAACTCATCATCTCAGCCGTCTAATCACTTAATCAATGGTCTAAATAGGTCGTTAACGAAAGTAGACAGTTTTCGTTAGCGCTAAACAATCCCACGTCTCGCGAGAGGAATCAATCCTTGCGGTTTCAAAAAAAAAAAAGAATCAGGATCCTGGCTCGCACTCGACCGCCTCCTCCGCTCCCTCCTCCCCAGCTCGCACTCGGACTGTACGCCGCGCCTGCTCCCCCGCTCGCCGCGCCTCCTCCCCCCGCTCGCTGCGCCGCGCCTCCTCTCGCCACCGCGCCTCCTCCCGCCGCTCGCCGCGAACCCTCACCCCGCCACCGCGCCTCCTCCCGCCGCTCGCCGCGAACCCTCACCCCGCCACCGCGCCTCCTCCCGACGCTCGCCGCGAATCCTCCCCCCGCCACCGCGCCTCCTCCCGCCGCCCGCAACGAACCCTCCCCCAGCCACCGCGCCTCCTCCCGCCGCTCGCCGCGACCCCCCCCCCCCAGCGCGCGAATCCTGGGCTATTAATTATGCTTATATTATATATATGTTGCACCTGTAATCATTCATTTACGTTGTGCTCATTTCAGATTAAAGTACGCCTTCCGAATAATCGGACTGTCGCTGGGTGGATAGAGGATCCTAAGATATATGTTGATTTTTTCATTGTCAACGTCAAGAACGTGCCTGGAGTTGATGCCGCAAGTCTTGATTGTGACATACAGCCTGTGCCTCATACGAAGGTAGCAGCTGTATACCGCTGTTTCAGTTCTGGGTTTTTGACAGCCACAAGCGGGCTAAATCTTGCCTCTGCAACCAGTGAGATAATCGTAAGCACATGCCAGATCCACAAGGTGAGCTGCTTTTGTACAGTTTCAGGCATTATGAATTACATGCATTTTCTGTGTAACTTCATTGTCACTTCTGTGCTAGGCGGGGATTGGAGGCCCCCTTGTTGATTTTGATGGCAACTTTGTCGGGATGAACTCCTCTCGTACCAAAATGGAGAAGACCGCCTACGTGCGAAGGGAGGGAATTTTCCGATTCTTGTTGTTTCACAGGAAGGTGAGGTATGTACACTTTCAGTATTGATGAACTGCAATTCCCTCTTTGGTGTTTACTCATGCTTCTCTCTTACTGTATCCTATTCTACATATCCCTTCAATTTTTATTTGAGTTTGTATGCAAGGTATATCATTCTCAAAGCCAAACAGCAGGTTCCAAGGTTTACGAATTTATATCCCCAAAACTGTCCCATTAGCTATTTTTCTACTCATGTGTTTCTTTTCTTAAATTGTTTAGATCTGCACTGTACTAGATTAAGGTTGTTATTTCAATGCCGGCGCTAATACATATTTCTGCTAGACTTGAACATACATTTAACAAGATGACCCATGTGGAAATTATTTAAGATTTTCTTAAATTTCTCTGCTGTGAAATATCTTAACTATTTGGCTCCCTTGTTCTGTTCCTTGTTTAATACTTGCTCATTTTGTGTATGTGGTTGTGATATGTTGCCTTTGTGGATTTATCTCTTTGAGTATTCTGCGTTGTGCTGTAGTGTTAGAGTTAAGGAAGGGGCCGATGATGCTTCAAGGGCCAGAATGAACAGTGAGATGAAAGCAATTAGGCCAAGTGAGTCCATTTCTGCTTCCTTTTCCTGACTATTCATAGTAGAACGTTTTATTAACTGTATCACACATGATTCTGTTTCAATTAACTAGGTTTGAGTGCTAAGTCCGTAGGGACATTGAGTAAATCCAGAAAAGGTGCCTTGAGTAAGCAAGTAATTTCCAGATTAAGCATGAGCGTTGTGGCGCTGACCTCATTCGATGGCTGGTGATTACATTGTTAATAATTTCTCATATTAACTTGTTTTAAGATCAGCTATTCAGTTTGCACGTATGACCCTCTCCCTCTCCAGGTGATACCATGCATCGAAAGCTCATGTCCTGATGCCACGTGTTTCCTGACATCGATAAATTTGATTCCGTATACTTACCCTAGAAGGAAGATCGCCGAAAGTTTGACGGTAAGCTTTTCTGAATTATTAATTATGCAAAATTTATATGTTGCACCTGTAATGATTAATTCAGTACATCCATTTCCCTGTGCTCATTTCATATTAAAGTACGCCTTCCTCATGATCAGATTGTCACTGGGTGGATTTTTCAGTCCATTGTTTTCATCCCACATTATTCGACGCACGTGCATGTGTAGCATTTTTGTTTGCAAACGCTTCCAGCGATCAATTATTATTTTCCAACACACACATAATCCACTTATCCAAACTCCCCCTTGTCGATTAATTTAATTTACAAATTAGATTAGAGTCTGAAACTGGCTGCAAAATGGTAGCGCATGTCACCGCCTCTTGGGGAGCTGGAACGCGCGCTTCAGGAAGTTGCTGGCCACCTCGTCGTCGCGGTGGCAGAGCACGCGGAGGATCGTGTCCGGGTCCGTCCGGCACCACCGCCTCGTCGTCAGCGGCATCGGCAGAGCGGCCCGGGGCGACCCGCCACAACTCATCGTCGTCGCGATGCCTAGCTCCTCCACCAGCCGCTCCGCCGTGCGCCCCATGAGCGCGACCACGCCCTCGGCCGCCTCCGCCTCGCTCTCCACCACCTCCTCCGCCACCAGGCCCTCCCCGCGCGTGCAGAAGGCCCGCTTCAGGCTGCGCAGGTCCTCCTCCACCATGCCGTGGTCCTCCCTCGTGAAGCTCCGGTGGTTGCCGCCGGCGAGCAGCACCGTCAGGAAGGCCTGGAACGAGGCCTTCATCACCTCCCGCACCGCCACCGGCTGCGCGCGGTCCACCAGGACCGACACGAGCAGCGACAGGTTCTGCTTCAGCGTGCGGAGCGCCGGCCGGATGCGCGCGTCGCCCACGCCGCCGGCGTACAGCCCGTCGTAGAACGACTGGTGCGAGTCGAAGAAGATGAGCCGGTACGCGGCCACCTCGGCGACGTGGGCGACGGCCGACTGGGCCGCGGCGCGGGCGTGGTCGAAGTGGCTGCACGGCGCGGCGAGGATCCGGCTCGTGGCGGCCGACGGCGAGGTGCACGCCCCGCCGCCTGCGGAGAAGAAGGAGAGCGACTTGTCGAGCGCCTGGATGTGGCTGAGGATGTAGTGGAGCGTGTTGAGCCGGACGTAGAGGCGCTGCGTGCCGCGGCTGGTGGACGGCCGCGGGTTGTGCCCGCCGGCTGCGCTGACGTGGTACCCATTGCCGCTACCGCTCGTCTGGGGAACCCGGCACGGCGCCACCGCCGCCCTCTTCCACAGCCGCTTGATCGTCGAGTCCTGGTTGCACCTCGTCAGCGCCGGCAGCGGCGGGAGGTAGCTCTGCTTGTTGCCGCAGGAGGCGAGGAAAGAGACGTAGTCGTGGAAGACGGCGCCGAAGCCGTCGGCGAGGTCCTGCAGCATGCCGTCCCTCGCGCTCACCGGGATCGCGACGAACTCGTCCATGGTGGCCTTGGCCAGCTTCATCAGATCCACCGCCGACTGCGCGTACGGCTCATTCTTGGACCTCGCGATCCAGCTCTACACGACCATGCCATGCCGTGCCACGCCACGCCACGCGAGAGTTAGTTTGAGACACTTTGCAGGAATATAGCATTAACACGTGTGATCAATGGAAGCAAGCTCACCTCGGTGTCTTTGGCTCTGATGAGACATTCCTGGGCGACCCTAAGCCGCTCCTCGACCCACTTCCGGAGGAAGCCGACGATGACGGACTCGATGTCGTAGGGCACCAACTCCCGCATCACCGACCCGCCGTCGTCGTCCACGTCCTCCATCACCATACGCACCAGGGCCTTCTCGAGCCTGCCAGCCGCGTGCAGCACGCGCACCAGCTCGTCGGTCAGGCAGACGGCCTTCCCCAGGTACTGCTTCAGCACCACCCCGTAGCAGCCGTGCAGGGTCACCGCGGCCACCGCGGCCGGGAACGGGTGCCACCGTCTGAGCGTGACGCTGAAGCCCTCGCGCTCCCACTGCGCCAGCTCCTCCGTGTCCCTGGACAGCCGCGTCAGGATGTCGCTGCTGTCGTCGACGTCGCGCTGGCGGCCGGATACCTTGATGTCCTCCTGCCCGAGCCCGCTCTCGAGGACCTTGGTGAAGGCGCTTCTCATCGAGCAACGGATGTAGTAATCGACGCGATCGCCGCCGCGTTCGTGATCCGCGTGCACACTTTCGGCGATGATCTTGCCGGCGGCGAGCGCCAAAGATAGAGCGCAGTCCAGCGCGGCGGTGCCGGTGTCGCCATTCCCGTACCACTCGTGGTAGTCAAGCAGGCGCTTCTCAGTCCAGTCACGAATCGCGCCAAGAGCGGTGGAGAGCACCCGCGCGTACACAGGGTCACGGGGGTTCTCCTGCCTGGCGCCGGCGTCGGTGGCCACCTCCGTGAGCACCGCGAGGGTCGCCCCGGCGAGGTCCGGCTCGACCTGCCCGGTGGCCACGTACTGCTGGAAGATCACCCAGGCGAAACAAACGTTGTGCAGCATCCGGTCGATGCCGAGCGTCGACCACGTCCTCTTCATGAGCTCCAGGAGCTCGTCCACCTCGTCCAGCACGACGGTCTCGTCCCTGAGGTCGAAGATGCCCTGGAGGAGGGAGACGTAGAGGATCACGTTGAGAGGGTACCCGTCAGCCCAGTGGCAGACCTCGCCGGCGGGGGCGGAGCGCCAGGCCAGGGCGAGCACGGCGTCGCAGAGGGCGCGCATGGCGTCGGAAGCCTTGCCGGTGTCGATGGCGCGGGCCTCGGCTGCCTCCATGACCTCGCGGAACCGGAGGACAGAGGCGCTGTGGCGGTGGTCGAGCGGCACGGAGCTCTGCAGGATGAGGCCCGCCTCGAGGAGCTTGAGCTGGCGGCGCTGCCACTGGTGGTGCTCGGCGCTGTCGGCGAAGTCGGGCTGCTTGAGCTGCCGCAGCAGCTCCAGCGGCAGGATGATCGTCTCCGCTCTCCTTGCCACCTACATTCAAAATGATCATGGCATCAGATCGAAGTTCGAACACATGCATGCAGCTTGAGTGTGCGTCCATGGGGGTGCATGAACGGACCTGTCCGACGAGGGTGCGCATGAGCGTCTTGCGGAGGCGCGCGTCGCCGTTCTCCGTGACGCGCATCTGCTGCCGCATGATCTCGGCAGAGGTCATGGGCCGCCTGGCCCTGGGCGAGCCGGACGGCGCCCGAATGCCGCGGCCGGGGGATCCGGGCGCGGACGAGGACGAGAAGGCGTTCACGCCGCCGCTGCGCAGGGCGGTGGACGGCTGCGTGGCCCTGCGCGCTTTGAGCCCGAGCGCGCGCTTGACCCTGCTGTTGACGACGTTCATCCCGGTGCCGCCCCTGGGCCCCGCGCCGAAGGTGGGCGACGCGTCCCCGCCTCCGCCGCTGTCCCACGCCGCCGCGCCAAGGCCCTTGGCGCTGCCGCTGCCGCTGCCGGCGCGGCAGGACATGAAGAAGACCTCGTAGGCGGCCTCGCGGACGTCGGCGCGGGAGAGGCCATCGAGGAGGCCGAAGGGGCAGTCGAGGGCGTCGGCGGCGGGCACGTGGCCGGGACCGGGGCTGCCGTGGTGGAGGGCGTCGGCGTCCGGCGAGCGCGCGTAGGAGGCGGAGCGGCAGCGGTAGTGCTGCAGGAGGCGCGGCCCCATTGATGTGTGTCCCGGCCGAGCGCGTGGTGTCTCGGGCCGTGGGAGAGGCGGGGGCAACCCAGAAATGGTGGAGGGTGGAGGGCCACGGCCACGCGCGCGGGGAGGAGGCGCCCCCCGAAACCGCCGCTCCACGCACGCTTCCACGTCCGGTTATTCTCGGCTCGTTGCAGCCGTGCCGTTGTACTAGCAAGCTGGCCTCGTGCTGATGCTGCCGCTCGAGTCGCTACAGCGATTTTGCAGCCAGTCATCTTCTCTTGAATTTGGAGCTGCAAGAGCTTGAACTTCTAGGGGAGTCCGATGATCTTTTGGATGAGGCCTATATTAGAAAAGTTAAAGGTTTGACTAGGTGTCAATCGACTAAGGAACCAAGTCTCAGTTAAGTGATATAGTACATAAAATATTATTTTTTTCCTGTATATATGGATCACGATATAAGATCAAAAGCATATAGGACATAACGTAATCTAAGTCGATTGAGACTTAACGAAACTAAAAAGTTAATATCATGATTAAGCTCATCGAGTTATATGCCATCGAAGAGAAATATTGGCATAAAAAATCCCATGAACGTTGGCTGTTAGAAGGGGACAACAACACTGACTATTTTCACAAGGTGCCCAATGGTAGAGAAAGAAAGAATACCATACATTCATTAGAAGGGGACTTTTCAAAAATCCATTTTTGAGCCCATGCCTATTTGCATCCACGCTAAATAAAATAATATATCAAAACAAATACTACAACCATTTAAAAAAAATCATTTTTTGGGTGATAGATAATTTGATGCGTGAGGTCCATTTCAATTTTTAAATCATTTGGACATCTGAGCATACACGGCAAAAAAGACAAATTCGGGGTCTCTAAAAAAGTTTACTGTGTATGCATCCCTCACACATCAAATTATCTACCATCCAATCTTTGAAAGTTTTTTGATTTTTTAGTATTTATTTTGATTTTTCTTCTGACCGGATGCAGATGAACCTGGGCACCGAAATGCTGCATTCGGAACTCTTATCTTACCGAAGGTACTCAGAACATCCTTGTGCAAGCAACTAAATTTTATAGAGAGCTTTTTGGCCTTGCTCCTGGGAACTTGTCCAATATCGATCCCTTTATTTGGCAACACAATGAAAAACTCCCCCCTAGTGATAATGACAACCTTACTAGGCCTTTTACTTTAGAGGAAGTTAAAAATGCCTTGTTTTCCATGGCTCGTAACAGAGCTCCTGACCCGGATAGCATCCCCGCGGAATTTTACCAACATTGTTGGGAGGTGGTCGGATCTGACTTGTCCATATTGTTTTTTATTTTGAGTAAAAAAAAAGGGTTTTCGCTTCTGATTTCCATTACTAGAAACCACGTTCACACTACAAACTAGGAAAGTAAGAGTTGGTTCAGATTGTTCAAATGGTTTTATGAAGGAAAGTTGGATGTTCAACGGTTGAACTATGGTATCATTACCCTTCTTCCTAAAACCGTTGAGGGTAACAAAATTCATCAATTTAGGCAAATCTGTTTGTGGAGATGGCCTTATAAGTTACTCAAGACATTAGGGTGGTTCCTTGTGTCCCGTTGAAAGTGAAGGGAGGGTCGTGTGTAGGCTTGATCTCGGGCACGTCGTTCCTGTCTAACCAGGTGTAATAGCCGTCGGACCCGGCTGGCGCGCGTCCTCTTGAGCCGTAGATGGACCGAGGAGGCGCTCAGTTTGCCTCAATGTGACGTCGAACAACGTGAGGGTATAAGTAATCCACGGGGTCCTTGCCATGATGGCATGGAGCCGATCGGGTAGTGAAGTTCTTCCGCACCGGCCTGTCCCGACCTCTAGGCGGTCGGTCCGGCACGTCAGCGGCTAGTTCTTCGTCAAACTCTGACAACAGACGTCTACGTGGGTACGATTTTGGCGCACTGCAGCGTCGGTCTTTGAGATCTTGTTCGGCCGAGAGTACTTCGTCCCACTTTTCATTCAGTGCATCCGTATCCGATTGCAGCAGTTGCTGCTTGTGCTTCATGCTTCGAGCGGTGGTGACGAGGCGCCACCGAAAGCACTCTTGTTCGATGGAGTCTTCAGGGACGATATAGTCCTCGGTACCGAGGCTCCCGTCTTCCTTGGACCCCGACATGTAATTGTCGTCGGTCCCTTCAAAGAGGTCGCCGGGATCCCAGTCCTTGGGATTTTCTTTGGGACCGTCATTCAGTACTGGGGAGACTTGAGGGTCATCTCTAGTGTTATTGGCTCGCCAGCCATTGCCTCGCTGTCATCGACGATGTCATTGTTTCCGTTGGGTTTCCCATTGTTGCGCCTTCGGCGTCTGCGCCGACCTCTAGGAGGTGATTTTGGGGGCATCCACCATATAGACATCATAGGTGGATGTTTCAGACCACTTGCCTGTGTTTACCAGGGGTGGGGTGTGTTCCGTGGGGCCATCGGCATCTTCGTCCATGTCCGTGGCCTCATCATATTCTAGCACACCGGTTAAGTCGTCGACCGTGGTGACTAGGTATGTGGTGGCTGGGACATAAATTTCCCGATCGTCGGCTTTAAGTCCGATCTTGTCGTAAACCGAAGTCTTGCCATCCAAGATAGACATGTTGTGGATACGATCGAGCATCTCGTTCAGGTGAGATAGTTCTTCGGAGTTCATTGCGTGGCTATAAGTGGGGTGACTCAAAGCGCGCCCGGTGTATAGCTTGGCGTCTTTCCGACGTGGAGGGGATCAAAGGGTGATTCTAGATCCTGCGTCGGGGTTGGCACGAGATCCAACATAGCTTCACAGATAAGGGCCAGGCCTGGGTCCGGGTCGGGATTTGAGGGGAGATCACCAAGAGTCGCCACATCGGGGTTCTTCGGCGACACCAAGGTTTCTAGCCCAACGTCCTCGAAGAGATCAGTTGTGGAGTCGATCCTCCTGTGCGGGATAGCCCCTTCACCTGGCCGAGCGTCCAACCTCACAGGATGAGTTCTCTGGGGGAATGTGTGGTGTATTCCAGGACCCCAAAGGTCACGATCTGACCATGTGTGTATTTGTTGACGGATGCCAGATGGCTAGTCGAATCAGCGCAGAAGATCATGTTGTTGAACACAAAAAGTTGGTCGGGGACGTAAACGTTCCCATTGTGGTTGTCGTTGTTGATCTGCACATGATCCATCGATCATTTTGTCAATTTCACAGTAGAACTCTCATTGAAAGCACCAATGTCGATTTGAAAATCGGCAGACCTCGGGTTAGGGGGTCCCGAGCTGTGGATCTTGGACGGATGGTAACATGAACAGGGGGACAATGTTTACCTAGGTTCATGCCTTCTTAATGGAGGTAAAACTCTACGTCTTGCTCTTGTTTATACCAATGGAGAAGTATCAAGTACAGAGTTGATCTACCTCGAGATTGTCAGATGTGTTCTAAATCTAGAGCTAGGTGAATTGTGACATCCCCAGATTTGTGCTATAGTAATTCGTGTAATCAAGCTACAGTAACCTATGGGTTATGATAATCCATTTTGCTAATCTTCATTTGATCCAAATCGAAATTCAAATTCAAATGCAATCTAATGTAAAGATTTAAATTTGTCACACACAAAATCTAAAATGTTCATATTATGGCAAGTAATGCATAGTTAATTGTGTTGGATAAATCAACATTTTTAGAAGTGTCTAAATCCATTAAATTAAATAAAAACTAAAATATAAATTGCAATAAATAAAATAAAATAAAAATAAAAAAAGACCCCCCCGGTTGGGCCAGCCCCAACTGGGACAACCGGCCCACCTAGATCAGCCCCAACCGGCCCAATACCGAGGGGGTATATAAGCCCCCACCTAACCCTAAAATCCCCACCAACCCACCACTCTCTCCCTCCCACCCCGCAGCCACCACCGCCCCCCTTGCTCCCCTCCCCACGCCCCTCCCGATCCAGAGTTGATCGGGGCTGGGGGGGGGGGGTCGATCCCGCACCGGCCAGGTGCCCCGCCGGCCACCTCTGGCCCCTTCGTCGGCCCTCCTCACAACCGTCGACGCCCTCCAGCATCTCCGACGGCCCTCCTCTCTGCCCCGCTGTCACCCCACCTCTGACGCCCCCTTTCCCACCGGACTCCCTCGTCGGTCTGCACTGACCGTCCCCGGGTCGCGTCTTCCCCTGCAACGATGGTGAGCCACCCGGGGGCTCTACCTCTGTGCGCTCTCGAATGCCACCATAGTCGTTGCTCCACGCAAGCCCGATCCCGCCGCCGCGGATGCTTGATACGTCTCCGTCGTATCTACTTTTCCAAACTCTTTTGCCCTTATTTTGGACTCTAATTTGCATGATTTGAATGGAACTAACCCGGACTAACGCTGTTTTCAACAGAATTGCCATGGTGTTGTTTTTGTGCAGAAATAAAAGTTCTAGGAATGACCTGAAAATTTACGAAGAATTTTTCTGGAATTAATGAAAAATACCTGCGCAAAGATCCACCGGAGGGGGTGAGCCAGTGGGCCACAAGCCCAGGCGGCGCGGCCACCCCCCAAGCCGCACCAACCAGGCTTGTGGGGCCCACGAGGCTCCATCGCCTCCAATCTCAGCTCTATATATTCCGTTTTGCCCGGAAAAAATCAGAGAGAAGGATTCATCGCGTTTTACGATACGGAGGTGCCGCCACCTCCTGTTCTTCATCTGGAGGGCAAATCTCGAGTCCGTTCCGGGCTCTGGAGAGGGGAAATCGTCGCCATCGTCATCATCAACCTTCCTCCATCGAGAATTCCATGATGCTCTTCATCGTTCGTGAGTAATCTCATCGTAGGCTTGCTGGACGGTGATGAGTTGGATGAGATCTATCATGTAATCGAGTTAGTTTTGACGGGGATCGATCCCTAGTATCCACTATGTTCTGAGATTGATGTTGCTACTACTTTGCCATGCTTAAAAAATTCTTTTGTATAGATCACGATGCAAGATCAAAAGCATATAACATCGACTGAGACATAACGCAGTCTCAGTCTATTGAGACTTAGCGAAACTGAAAAGTTAATATCATGGTTAAGCTCATCCAGTCATATGCCATCGAAGAGAAATATTGGCATAAAAAATCCCATGAACGTTGGCTGTTAGAAGGGGACAACAACACTGACTATTTTCACAAGGTGGCCAATGGTAGAGAAAGAAAGAATACAATACATTCATTAGAAGGGGACATTTTAAAAATCCATTTTTGAGCCCAGGCTTATTTGCACCCACGCTGAATAAAAACTATATCAAAACAAATACTACAACCATTTTAAAACAAATCATTTTTTGGGTGATAGATAATTTGATGCGTGAGATCCGCTTTAATTTTTAAATTATTTTAGACATTTGAACATCTCTCGGCAAAAAGACAAATTAGGGTTTTTAAAAATGTTTACTCTTTATGCACCGTTTTGATTCATATTTTTTTGCCGAGAACTCCTCAAAAATTCAAATGATTTAAAAATTGGAACGGATCTCACACATCAAATTATGTACGTCCCAATTTTTAGAATTATTTTGATTTTTAGTATTTATTTTTATTTTTCTTCTAACCGGATGCAAATGAACTTGGACACCGAAATGCTACGCTCGGAACTCTTATCTTATTGAAGGTACTCAGAACATCCTTGCGCAAGCAACTAAATTTTATAGAGAGCGTTTTGGCCTTGCTCCTGGAAACTTGTGCAATATCGATCGCTCTATTTGGCCACACAATGAAAAAAAAAACCCTAGTGATAATGACGACGTTACTGCCTACTTTAGAGGGAGTTAAAAATGCCTTGTTTTCCATGGCTCGTAACAGAGCTCCTGACCCGGATAGCATCCCCGCGGAATTTTACCAACATTGTTGGGAGGTGGTCGGGTCTGACTTGTCCAGATTGTTTTTTCTTTTGAGTAAAAAAAGGGTTTTCCCTTCCGATTACCATTACTAGAAAACACGTTCAAACTACAAACTAGGAAAGTAAGAGCTGGTTCAGATTGTTTGAATGGTTTTATGAAGGAAAGTTGGATGTTCAACGGTTGAACTATGGTATCATTACCCTTCTTACTAAAACTGTTGAGGCTAACAAAATTCATCATGTTATGCCAATCTTTGTGGGGAGATGGCCTTATAAGTTACTCAATAAGGTCTTAGACATTAGGGTGGTTCCTTGGGGAGGTCCTATACGGCGCCTTCAGCGCCGGTTAGGCCAACCGGCGCCTGCAGGGCTCCTCCTCATGGGCCGGCCCATATAGAATATGTTGGTCTTTTAAAAATTGACAAAAAGTTCATAAAATTATAAAAAAGTTCAGATTTGAAAAAAATTTCAATGATTTTTGAAACATGTTTACGTATTTTCAAAAAATTCACAGAATTCAAAAAAAACATTGATTTTAAAAAAAAGTTCATCAATTTTTTTAGAAAGTTCAGTGATTTTGAAAAAAGTTCACGACATTTTAAATTATGTTCACCGGTTTTCAAAAAAGTTCATCTATTTAAATAACAAGTTCACCAATTTTTGAAAAAGTTCACTGATTTCCATAAAAGTTGAGCAATTTGGAAAAAAAGTTCACGGGCTAAAACTCAGGTAGGATTTTTAAATGGGCCGCCCCATGGTGGAGCGTTGCAGGTGCCAGTTAGCAAAACTTGCCTGTAACCGGCGCCTGTGGCGCTAAATAGGCTTTCCTGGTTCCTTGTGTCATGTCGAAAGTGAGGGGAGAGTCGTGTGTATGCTTGATCTGGAGCACGGCCATTCTTGTCTAACGAGGTGTAATAGCCGTCGGGCCCGGCTGGCGCGGGTCCTCTTGAGCCAAAGATGGACCGAGGAGGCGCTCGGTTTGCCTCAATGTGACGTCGAACATCGTGAGGGTATAAGTAATCCATGAGGTCCTTGCCATGATGGCATGGAGCCGGTCGGGTAGTGAGGTTCTTCCGCACCGGCCTGTCCTAGCCTCTAGGGGGTCGGTCCGGCACATCAGCGACTAGTTCTTCATCAAACTCTGGCAACAGACGCCTACGTGGGTATGATTTTGGCGCACGACAGCGTCGGTCTTTGAGATCTTGTTCGGTCGAGAGTACTTCGTCCCACTTTTCATTTAGCGCATCAGTATCCGCTTGCAGCAGCTGCTCTTGGGCTTCATGCTTCGAGCGGTGGTGACGAGGCTCGCCGAAAGCACTCTTGTTCGAAGGAGTCTTCGGGGATGATATAGTCCTCGGTACCGAGGCTCTCGTCTTCCTCGGTCTCCGACATGTAATTGTCGTCGGTCCCTTCAAAGAGGTCGTCGGGATCCAAGTCCTTGGGATTTTCTTTGGGACTGTCATTCAGTACTGGGAGATTTGAGGGTCATCTCTAGTGTTATTGGCTCGTCGGCCATTGTCTCGCTGTCATCGGCGACGGTGTTGTTGCCGTTGGGCTCCCCATTATTCCCCCTTCGGCCTGTGCGCCGACGTCTAGGAGGGGATTTTGGGGGCATCCACCATAGAGATATCATAGGTGGATGTTTCAGTTCACTTGCCTGTGTTTACGAGGGGCGAAGTGTGTTCTGTGAGGTCATCGGCATCTTCGTCCATGTCCATGGCCTCGTCATATTCTAGCACGTCGGTTAAGCCGTCGACCATGCTGACTAGGTGTGTGGTTGTTGGGACGTAAATTTCCGATCGTCGGCTTTAAGTCCAATCTTGTCGTAAACCGAAGTCTTGCCATCTGAGATAGACATGTTGTGGATATGATCGAGCATCTCATTCAGGTGAGATAGTTGTTCGGAGTTCATTGCCTGGCTATAAGTGGGGCTAACTCGAAGCATGCCCGGTGTATAGATTGGCGTGTTTCCGACGTGGGGGGGATCCAAGGGTGATTCTAGATCTTATGCCAGGGTTGGCATGAGATCCAACGTAGCTTCACAGATAAGGGCCGTTTGAGGGGAGATCACCCAGAGTCGCTACATCGGGGTTCTTCGGCAACACCAAGGTTTCTAGACCGACGTCCTCGAAAGAGATCGGTTGTGGAGTCGATGCTCGAGTACCGGATATCCTCTCCACCTGACTGGGCGTCCAACCTCACATGATGAGTTCCTGCGGGAATTTGTGGTGTATTCCAGGACCCCAACGGTCACGATCTAATCCGGGGTGTATTTGTTAACGGAGGCCAAGTGGCTAGTCGAATCGACGCGGAAGATCATGTTGTCGAACACAAAAAGTTGGCCAAGGACATAAACGTTCCCATTGCGGTTGTCGCAGTTGATCTGCACATGATCCATCGATCTGTTTGTCAATTTCACAGCAGAACTCTCATTGAAAGCACCAATGTCGATTTGAAAATCGGCAGACCTCAGGTTAGGGGGTCCCGACCTGTGGATCTTGGACGGATGGTAACATGAACAGGGGGACGATGTTTACCTAGGTTCATGCCTTCTTAATGGAGGTAAAACCCTACGTCATGCTCTTTTTATACCAGCGGAGAAGTATCAAGTACATAGTTGATCTACCTCGAGATTATCAGATGTTTTCTAAGTCTAGAGCTAGGTGAATCATATTGCATTGATGACCCCTATACGGGCTAAATCATATGTCTTATATACACGCCAGGTCGGGTATCTAGGGTTACAAGGTCGGTCTCTTGGCCTAGAGGCGTTAGGAGAAGTCTTGGAGTACGCATCAAGCCTTCGACACATGCAGTCTTGATAACGCCACATCGTACAACTTCTAGAGTCCATCTTGAGAAGAATGAGGCCTCATTGGTCCAAGCCGGGGAGCATGGCCCAACTAGGCTAGTACTCCCTAGTCCATGACACCGTCACTCATACTTGTGATCTGCATTGGGTTTTTCCGTGAAGAGGAGGGAATGATTCAACACAATTCCCATAGTGATAACCAAGGTTATCGAACCAATAGGAGAACCACACATTTTCCGGTTTGCGTGTTGACATGTTAGAAACGGTTTAGCCCGTAGTTATTTAAACGTAGCTCCGTTGGAGACGAGCCATATATGTAAATGGACCAGAATGACGTGTAGTTTCACGTGAACCAATTTATTTTGCCGTTTAACAAACATAAAATGTGATTAGGACAAATCTGGACAGATTTAGAATTTAACGAGTGGGGTCAGTTCGAGACGCTATATGTCGTGTCCAGCCTCATCTAAAATGCCTAGATAGATAGATTAATTGTGCTTCACCCCTTGTCATGTTTAACAACATTTAATATTACCGTGTAAATAAACGGAAGTGAATTAAATAATTAAACGTGGAGTTTCGTCAATATGCAACTCGTTGCATATTGAGCTCCACTTAATGTGTAGTGTTTGCTGATGTGAATTGCCATGCCATGCCTTGCATATTTTAAACCGTTCATGGATCATATTTGTTGTGCATCATGTCGTGCATGTGCCGTGGTGAATACCGTGTGTTGATTCTTGTTTCTGGTTTGCTTCATCTCGATGGAGTTCTACAAGCATGTGGGAATGTGAGGATCCGTTCTACCACGTCGGTTCGCCTGCTTCACAGATTTGTTCTTCTTCCAAGCGGGATCTCAGGTAAGATGAACATTTCCCCAAATATCATTACTATCATTGTCATGCTAGTTGTTTCGTTTCTACCGTTATGTCTCGCTACCTACCACCTATTAAATATCAGCCTCCCAACATTTCCTTGAAACCTTCAACCTTGTACAACCTAGCAAATCACTCATTGGCAATGTTACCTCTTGCTTAACCATTTGATAGCGTTGCTAGTTGCACGTGCAGTGCTTCCATGTGATAACATGGGTTCCTTGTTATATCACCTTATTATTGCTATTTAATTTAGGGATATTTAAATTAGTGCCCCTGGTTCCTTAGTTGTGCTCACTTTTCCTCACGCTCCAAACTTTTGCTCACTTTCCCCCTCTTCCTTAGCTGAAACTCTCACAAATGCTCATAGCGGCCGATTGTTGTCTTGACCGTCCATTGACCGTTAATTGCTGACGAGTGGGGCCGAGTCTTCGGCTGACTGTTGCTTGCTGACGGGTGGGACCGCAAGGAGACACGTATTGGGCAGGTTGTCTGAATCTGAAACATATCTATACATGCCGCACTGCACCACGCCGCCCCGCCTCCTCCGCCGGCGTCGTGCCGCGTCCATCGCAGTTGTTTCCTCCACCCTATGCCCCTATTCCATTCGTCGGCGACGTCGCGTCTCCGCCAGATATAGCCCACCTCCCCATCTAGGATTACATGGCGATGTTGAGTGAGGACGCTCGGAATGCAGTCGCCCGTGGAGAGGATTGGGTCGAATCCGCGGCAGATAATTCATGGATTAAACCTGGGTAAGCATTGTTTCCTCTCGACTTGACGTTCTAAGTCGTATTGTAGGCCGTATTTGACTTCTGTTTGCTTGAATCGTTCGAATTTGTGCTCGATTTTACCCGGCTAACTGAAGCCTTTATTTCCTTCAATAAAATAGGATTGATCCCGCGCTGGCTTTCCGGCTGGCGATTAGAATGGAAACTAGTGTGCTGCGTGGTACTAAACCGCATTTGATTTCATCATTTTTCTATCCCAAAGTGGTAGAAACCAGCATATCTTTCAAAGATTTGCAAGCTGAGCTCAGAAACACATATCCTTAGAGTGATGCCGATGCTGTTGAACTGAATTACTTCAGAAGTGACGAGCAAAGATTTCTCCCACTAACTTGCGACGATCATATGCCGTTGCTTTTTGCTGGGATTGCTGGCTGCCGATTCGGTAAACTCCAAATCGATGTGCTTCAACCACGCGCAGAATAGGTGAAGGGGAAGGGAGTTCAGACATCATCTGCCTGTGCTAATAGCCAGCACCCCGACACTCCTTGTAGGTCAACACCAAGTAAAGCAAGTGGTTCATGGAGCCAGAACATGCCTGCTGCCAATTGTGGTTCCGATTCAGCTGCTGCTTCTCGTGTACCTTCCGCAGTTGGTGTAGAAGAGTATGCATAACCTGACGAGGCAGTGCCTACAAATGATGATGAAGACGAGATGATGTTTCCTGAACTGGTCGATGTAGCCAGTCAGCAAGCAGTGGATGACGAATATATGGAGGAGCCCATCAGCCAAGCTAGGTTTGATGACACTGACGATGAAGAGAAGGTGGAGAACATGGACAGCTTAATCGAGGATGAATACGATGGTGATGACATGCCAACAATTGAGTGGAACAGGGAAAAACCCGAGCTTAGTGTAGGTACCATTTTCCAATCAATGGTGGACTGTCGGAATGCAGTGACAACATGGTGCATTATATCTGAAAACACCTATAAGATTAAAAGGAGTGAGCCAACAAGGTTCACAGTTTTTTGTCCATATCCTAGGTGTAGGTGGAAGTTGCATGCATCTCGTATGAGAAAGAGCAAATATATTCAGGTAATCCAAGTTCAGTTAGTAATTTAGTTTCAGATTGTTGAGTAAGGTTTCTTAACTATTTTTTACCCTTTTATTTTGTTTCAGATAAAGAAAAACCCACACAAGCACACCTGTCCACCTGGAGGGGGAGGGGGGAAGGCCAAAACCAAGCTAGCAAAAACTAGGTGGGTGGTAGATGCTATATTGGATTGGCTGAGAGAAGAACCTGGACTTGGTCCAACATCACTCCATGGGAAGCTTTTTGAGAAGTACAAGATAGCAATTCCTTACATGAGAATTTTCAATGCTAGGGAAAAGGCTCTTGACAGAATTAATGGTCAATGGAATGACAGTTTTCAGCTGCTTTACACTTTCAAAGCTGAAGTGGAGATGGCAAGTCCAGGGAGTGTTGTAGAGATTGACAAGCATACAGTTCAATTCAAAATAAAAGGGAAGTCATTTCAGAAGGAGTGCTTCAGAAGGGCTTTTGTTTGTTTCAAGGCTTGCTGGCAGGGGTTTCTAGATGGTTGGAGGCCCTATTTGGCTGTAGATGCTACACATTTGACTGGAAGATGGAGAGGACAATTAGTAGTAGCTTCTGTAGTTGATGGACACAACTGGCTATTCCCAGTTGCATTTGGTGTGGTGGAGGCAGAGTCTGAGGAAAGTTGGGTCTGGTTTCTGCAGCAGTTGCGCAACATTATAGGCACACCCCCAGGTTTGGCTATACACACAGATGCTTGCAAGGGTTTAGAGAGTGCAGTGGAAATTGTATTCCCTGGAGTGGAGCATAGGGAATGTATGCGACACCTAGCGCATAATTTCAGAAGGAAGTTCAAAGGTAAAGTTTATGATGAGAACTTATGGCCAGCATCATACACATGCAGCAAAAGGAAGCATGAACACCATTTGAGAGTGTTGTATGCTCAAAATCCTCTTGTGAAGGAGTACATGGATGCACATCATGGTAAGGTGTGGTCAAGAAGCAAATTCAACGAAATCTGCAAAGTAGATTATGTGACCAGTAACCTTGCAGAGTGCTTCAATTCAAAGTTCAAGTCAGTGAAAGGGCTCTTGTTGTGGCAAGCATTTGACAAGATGAGGCAAATGATCATGATAAAGATGGCTCTTCGCAAAAGAATTGCAGAAACACAATATGTTGGTCATCAAATGCTCCCATCACTGATTAAGGCATTGCACTTGAAGGCAAGAGGCCTGAAGATGAAATGTATTCGATCTGGTACATATGAGGGAGAGGTTACCTATACTGACACTAAAGATAGGGTATGGAGGTATCCTGTGAACCTAAGTACTAGAGAATGTACTTGTAGGCAATGGCAGATCCGTGGGAAGCCATGCATACATGCCCTACATCTGATGACCGTTATCGGGGGTGCAGATGGTGAAGTTGATCAATATTGCTCTCAGTATTTCTCTGTTGCCAAATTTATGGCTACTTATGCTGACAATGTGCCTGCACTATTGGGGAAAGATCAATGGAACATAGTAGATCCAGGGTTCAAACTCCACGCTCCTGTCATTACTAGACCACCAGGAAGACCAAGGAACCAGAGGATTAGAGCAGGTGAGGAGGGTCGTCTACCAAAGAAGCATGCTTGCAAAAAGTGTGGAGTTCTGGGGCATATTGCTAGGCTTTGTACCAATGCAGTGGATGCATCATTTGGAGAGGAGGAAAGATGGACATCAGCCAATGCTGAGGAGAATGCAACAGCAATGGAGATTGAAGATGAAGTGGAGAATGCAGCAGCAATGGAGATTGAAGATGCAGTGTAGAATGCAGCAGCAAATGAAGCAGAAGATTTTGAAACCATGGCCTTTGATGGTTTTGAAGCTATAAGAGAGGAAGAGGAGGGGGTAATTGTTCCAATTGTGCCTTTAAAGATTACTGAACCCATAGATGACCGTCAAATAGTCGTCAAGTGCTCGGCGAGTGGAACTACCCATCAGCACCTCCACGGGGAAAACACCAAGTAAAGCTCAAGATCAAAAGGAACAAGAGTCTGAAAGAAAAGAGCATCTCAACTTGGGAAACCAGGAGCAAGACTGTGAAGCCAGCTGCAAACACAAGGAGCAAGTCAAAAATTTGAATTAAGTTGTTGGAAAATGTTTGTGTTGTCAATTTGAGGGCGAGTCGATCGCTTAAAACTTGGTAGATTTGTATTAAGATGTTGGCATCTTAAAACTTGGTAGCTTTGAGCTACTGTAATAATGTTGGCATCAGTTGTAATAATGTTGGCATCAATTGTAATAATGTTGCTTCTACTTTGGTTCCTTATTTGAGTCAAAATTCAAATTTCCATCAAAATTTGAATTTAAATCAATATTTGAATTTGGGCCAAAATTTGGATTCGAGCCAAAGTTGAAGTTGAACATTGGAGGTTCATTGCTCTGTGCGGTGTATTTGATCGAGCATTTCAAGTCCAATATTCTTAGGTGAACAGTCCGAATGAGAAATGTGCTAGAAACGAGCTCGAAAGCTAGGGTAAACAGCCCTATTTGAAATCAAGTTTTTTTGACCTTCCCTAAATGAGACATATATATTTTTATTAACACTTGTTGCATATATATAGGGTAAAAACGAAGTCTCACTATTTATTGATTAATATTCATATTACTACATTTTTTTGAAAAAATATGCTTTTAATTCAAAACCGTCAAATAACACATTTTAGATATGAAAATGAAAAAGTAAGTTCAGATCCTTCTTATTCACTCCAAAATGAAGCTATGGAGAATATTTTTGATTTTTTTTGAATTATTTTTTTTCCAAACCCTAAACCCTCTCTCCCTATCTACGAACTCTCAAAATGTTCATAGGTAATAGTTCATTTTTGTGAAGGCTTTTTTCATGAAAATGACCTACACTAAGTTTATATTTTTTTTCTCATAATCTTGTCACATATGACGGCTATGTGCGCAAGAATTACAACATTTTGATTTTTTTTGAATTTTCTAAAAACATTTGAACTTGATTTCGACACGTCACTTCAAAAAATGACTTTTCAAAAAAACGCCCCTATACCGAGTTTATATTTTTTTTATGGTAACTAGGTCTCATAAACAGACGAACTACGTTTGTTTTATATTTTTGTGATTTTTTCTAATTTAGTTATGGCCATTTGAAATCTGGTCAAACCCTAATAACCCCGTTGACTCGCTCATAACCCCGCAGAAATGCTCCAAACCCTAGCGTCGAACGTTCGCCGTCGGATCATACCCTAGCGCCAAACACCACCCGTCAGATGTGGGCAGGCATGCGCGATCCGCGTGATGCATCCTGATTGGCTACTGCACTGTCCTTCTCGGGTTTTTACGATCTGCCCCACTTTACATATGAAATTGTATTTTTCGCACATGACCACCACATGTCAGTGTTAAGAGTTGGTTCAAATATTCAAACTGCAAAATACAATGTGGCAAATCGTCAATATAGCTTCCCCTTCTCCTCTTCTCCATGTGACAGACAAAGGCATCGAGCAGATCGAGCAATTCCTCTGTTTCTTTCCCCATCTTCTCGTTCTTCTTCCTCTCGACCAATTCCTATGTTTTTTCCTCTCGGGCGATATGTCGACCTCCTCGTCAGCCCCCCGTTCCACGTGGCCGGCGTATGGTCCAGTGCCGATGACTCGATGCACTGACTGCCCATGGATTGCGCCACTGAAGCGGTTGACTTCGAAGGAGGAGAAGAATGGGAACTTTGGGCGCGAGTTCATCAAATGCGAGAGCAAGCCGGAGGGGCAGGTAAGATCTGAGTTTTCCTTGCATCCTTTATCTCTGTCAGATTTGGATTTAGGTTACATGATTTCCTTTTTAGATCGTGAAGAAATGCCACCATTTCGAGTGGATGGATGATTACATCGAGAGGCTTCAAGGATTGGGCTTGCTGGATTCGAGGGGGGATGCAATCCGCGAGTTCAATCTGCCCCATGACAGTGCCGCTCCGGCAGCAGCAGCGCGTGCGGAATACCCGACGGTGGTAGATGTCGAACTGAAGACGGAATTGAAGAAGATGAACAAGAACTTCAAGCAGCTGATTGAGTTGAAGAAGCAATCCAATCTGATAGCTTTAGGAATACTTGCTCTAGGAATTTTTTACTTGATGGCCATCTCTCGTTAGAGATGTTTGTCTACTGTTGTTGCCACTGTTTAGCAATCCTCGTCTGTTTATCTCAAATGCAACTCTGTTTAGTGCAACTGTCGATCTCTGAATGTATGCAGTTTACTGTTAAGTTTCGACACTTTCAGTTTCGACAGAAGACAACTACCAGTTCAGTGATAGGATTATTTTGTTAGCTAATAACCTCGAGTATTGGGTCATACCCTAGCTCGTTAGATGACAGTAAGCAGTACTTGAGCAGCACGAGGGATATACATCAAGTTCATCTCTTCTCTCTCGCACTTGCCAAACTTTTGTCCTCGAGTTCGTCAGTTCTGCTAGAAAAAAAACCTAGTTTGCGGCCCCAAAGAGAATCAAGCTGCAATAGACCCACAAAGGATAAATGAGGCCCAGAAACAAGTGATTTTTATTTTTTTTGTTTAGGAACGATTGCTTTGTTCTTTTTTGTTTTTGATTGCTTTTTTCATTAATTTGATTGCCCAATCTCTTCTATCTCATTGATGAATTTTTTTGGCTTTCCTTTATGGGTCCCTTCATTTATCCTTTTGACTAAAGCCAAACATCTCAAAGTGTAGTTTTCTATATAGTGTAATTTATACTTCATGATTGGAAAAAGAGGTCCAACCATACTTCAAACATAGTGTAGTTTTCTACATATTAAAGTAGGGATTAATGTATATAAAACTACACTTTTGACTAAGTCCAAACATCTCAAAGTATTTGATACTTCAATATTTCTGAAAACCAAAGTATTCTTGGAATACCTAAAAAATACATAGCTCAGCAAACCAAAGCCGTGTACAAATGTACAATATGTTCTTATTTTTAGAAGGCATCTATAAACACATCATTTTTAGTTAGTTTGGTTAATTTTTCCCACGCCAATTAGCCGTGTCTAAACTTGGGACAAACAAAATACAAACATAACAAAGCATTAATATAACACACATAACTTAACTTAGATAGGGTTGCTAGGGCAACATAAGTTCTTGGGACATATAACACGACACCAATTTCTTACATAGATAATAATAATTAGGGTAGCTAGGTCGGGCAACACACACACCAAACTAATACTACATACTAGATAAGGTAGCTAGGGCAACACCGCCATGTCTTCACCGTCGTCTTCACCTTAACCGCTGGCTTCACCGTCTTCTTCGCCACCGGCTTCAGTACTCCTCCTCCTCAAGGCCGTTGTCGCCGAGGTGGTACGGGAGGCTGTGCATGCGGTCGCGAGCGGGGAAGATGCTCTCGAAGTCGGTGAAGATGTTATAGGTGGTGAATGCGATGAACTTGCACCCACACCAATACACCTTGCCGAGCAGGTGGTAGGCATCGAACCTGTTGGTGAAGTGGACGACGAGCCCTATCGGTGGAGCGTTGGCGTGGGGACGCTGCTCCACGAGGTTGAACATGGGCGGCGAGCCCGCCGGGAGGTGGTGGAAGCCCGCACGGAGGAACCCCCGTGCAAGCTCAGTGCTACCCCTCCAGTGTGAGAACGCCCACACGCGGAGCGATTCCTCGACGACGACGTTGGCGGGGTACCACCGTTCCGGCACGGTGGGAGGCTCTTGGAACGTTGGGCCGTAGAACTGCATCTTGAACGCTTCGCTTAGTGGAACCGCTTTGGCTTTTGGGGGAAGAAGAGAGGTGGGAGGCGCAGATGGATCTGTAGAAGAAGAGGCAATTGTGACAGCCCGATGCCGGCGTTCCAGAAGATTCCACCTTCTTTCCGTTTTCGTCGTGTGCCTATTTTTCTTTTGTCGCATCATCATCCCATCATGCGCATCATCAGCATTGCATCGGCATCCCGTTGCCGCCCGTTTTCAAAACTTGCATCCGTTAGTAGTTGCCGGTTCTCGTCGTTGTCCGTTCTGAGTCCGACCGCACACGCACGCGCCCGCGGCACCGTCGAAACCCTGTTTTAAAAGTGTGCGTAAACTTTCTCTGATCGGGTTGAGATTTGACGTGCGGTCTTATTTTAATATAGCTAGGCGGCCTGTCGAATTTCGTCGCGACCGGAGTCCGTGTTTTAGGAATTTTTTTTGCATGTATTTTAGAGCGGTCAATTGTATTTTTACATATAGGGATTTGCCGGTAAATTATTTTCCCGCGTATAGGTTATTTCTCTCGCATTTATGTGCGGCATTATTTTATGTTGCAAACCCCACATATTTTATATGCCTTCGGGGTAGAAAAATCCATGGATTTTTCTGTGCAATTAGTTTTAGCTTTTGAGCAAGTTAGTTCGCGAGATATTTTGATAAGTTGCCCTTTTGTTTAATTCGTGGAATTATTCCGCGCCTCGTTTAAATTAGTTGTCAACTTGGGAGTTCTTCTTAGATGTTTTGTTTAGCCCCTGGTATTTTTGGTTGCAATAGAAATGCATGTTTAGGTGTTGTTTGCTCGCTCTCAAGTTGCTAGAAATAGTGCTGATTTGGAGCAGCTGAAATATTTCTAAGTCTGGAATCTGTTATATTTTGTTGCTGTCTTGTCTTGCTGGCATCTTGTGATCTGTAGCTCTTTTGAGGTTGGTCCAATGGAGTTAGTTGAACCCCTTGTGTTTCTCTACCATGCTTTAAATTTTCATGCCATTCGGAGTCCTGTAGATATAGGTTTTGCTGCTGTCAATATTGCTTCAGATCGAAAACTGCACTTTCATGAGGTGTAATTTTCACTAAGTCTGAAATAGTGTGTGGGATGCCATTTCGTGACTTCTTTTCCTAGTGTTCCTTGCTGCCATGCTAGTTGTTGTTAGTTGTTTGTAGTAGTGCTTCTTGCCCTCTTCCGAGTCATGCCTTGCTTGAGTTAATCGGAGTAGTGTAGCCCGTAGTTGTGGGGTGTAGAAGATGCTATGTGGCTTTTTTTGGCAGGTTGTAGTGATTTCTCGTTTTGCTCGTAAATATGGATCCGTAGCTCCGTTGTGAACGTGTCCTACGTGAAACTTGCTTAGAATCTTGTTTAGTTTCATTTTCTCTTGCTGATTGTTTGTTTTGAAGTGCTCGTGACCGTCGTTGCACACATTTTGCATTCATGCCATCATATCTTGGGGTGCTTGTATCTTTTGAACCGTAGCTCCGTTGGAGATGTTCTTTATGTGTAGGTTGCTTGAAATGACGCGTAGAATCACGTGAACCAATTAGTTTTGCTGTTTAACAACCAATTAAATGCATTAGTTCAGATCTGGATAGAATTGTAAATTAACTTGTGAGGTCGTTTCGGAGGTGCTATATGACATTTCCGACCTCATTTAAAATGTCTAGATACGTAGTTTATTTGCGCTTCACCTCTTGCCATGTTTAACAACATTTAATATTGCCGTGTATTTAATCGGGATAGAACTAAATAAATTAACATGGAGTTTCGTCAATATGCAACTCGTTGCATATTGAACTTCACTTAATGTGTAGTGTTTGATTGTGTGAATTGTCATGCCGTGACTTGCATATATTCAGCTGCTCATGCATCATATGTGTTGCGCATCGTGTGGTGAATTCCGTGTGTTGATTTGTGTTTTCGGTTTGCTTCGTCTCGATAGAGTTCCGCAAGCGTGTCGGATTGAGAGGACCCGTTCGACTACATCGGTTCGTATGCTTCACGGAGTCATTCTTCCTCCAAGCGGGATCTCAGGCAAGATGACCATTTCCCCAGATACCATTATTATCATTGCCATGCTAGTTTTATCGCTTCTATCGATTATGTCTCGTTGCCTACCACCTGTTAAATATCAGCCTCTCAACAATGCCATGTTAACCATCAACTTGTTCAACCTAGCAAACCACTGATTGGCTATGTTACTGCTTGCGTAATCCCTGTTGATAGCGTTGCTAGTTGCAGGTGCAGTTGCTTCCATGTGATAACATGGGTTCCTTCTTATATCACCATATTAATGCTATTTAATTTAATGCACCTATATACTTGGTAAAAGGTGGAAGGTTCGCCCTTTCTAGCCTGGTGTTTTGTTCCACCTTTGCCCCCTTAGTTTCGGCTACCGGTGTTATGTTCCATAAACGAGCGCTCCTAACACGATCGGGGTTGTCATGGGGACCCCCTTGATAATTCGTTTTAGATTAAAGCTGGTCTGGCAAGGCCCAACATTGGTACTACATTTGCCTAATCACCTAATAAAATTGCATAGGGACCCGCCGGCACCCGCAGACTATTTTAATCAACCCCCGGGCCAGTGCTCCTCATGAGTGTTGGTCCAAAACAGAGCACTGTGCGAGGCCACCGCGAGGAAACTCGAGGTTTGGCACTCGTACGCGTAGCTTATCCGTCGTGTCCTGAGAACGAGATACGCGGCTCCTATCGGGATCGTCGACACGCGGGGCGGCCTTGCTGGATTAGTTTTACCTTTGACGAGATATCTTGTGCATCGGGATTCCGGTGATGCTTTGGGTAATCTCAGAGTTGAGGTTTTCCACTAGGGAATCCGACGAGATCGCGAGCTTCGTGATTGAGGATTTCTATGTGGTTTGTGGTAATTTGTGATGGACTAGTTGGAGCACCCCTGCAGGGTTAAATCTTTTCGGAAAGCCGTGCCCGCGGTTATGTGGCAACGTGGAAGCTTTGTTTAACACTGGTTCTAGATAACTTGAAGTTAACTTAATTAAAATGTGCCAACTGTGTATGTAACCATGACTGTCTCTTTCGTGAGTTCCTTCTCCGATCGAGGACACGGTGGGGTTATGTCTGACGTAGGTAGGTTTTCAGGATCATTCATTTGATCATCAGTAGTCACGTCCATTATGTGTAGATCTTCCCCCTCTTATTTCTTGTACTCGTAAGTTTAGCCACCAAAAATATGCTTAGCCGCTGGTGCAACCTCACCACTTAACCATGCCTTACCCATTAAGCTTTGCTAGTCTTGATACCTTTGGAAATGAGATTGCTGAGTCCCCTATGGCTCACAGATTACTACAACACCAGTTGCAGGTACAGGTAAAGGTTACTTGACGCGAGCGCGTTGATTGTACATTTGGAGTTGCTTCTTCTTCTTCTTCTTCTTCATCGATCTAGGATGGGTTCCAGGCAGGCAGCCTGGGATAGCAAGGATGGACGTCGTTCTTCTTTTGTCGTTTGTTTTCGTCCGTAGTTGGACCCTGCTCTTACTCTTGATGATTATGTAATGTACTGATGTGACTCTGATGTAGCTTGTGGCGAGTGTAAGCCAACTCTGTATTTATATCTCTTCTTTTGAGTACATGTACTTGTAACGATATCCATTCTTGCGACACGACGAGATGCGCTTCTATCCCTGCCGAGGCCTTCGTGCCAAATTGAGGATAGGGTCGCATCTTGGGCGTGACAAGTTGGTATCAGAGCAGTACCGACCTAGGAGCCCCTTGATTGATCGAACTTGGCCGAGTCGAGTCTAGTGTAAAGTTGTTTTGAGTCTAGTTATATATCGGAGGGTAGGATTTTTTTTCTCCTCTTCTATGCTCTGGTGAGGAATCTTGACGTAATAATTTAATTCTACTCCTCTTCTCACTCAATTTTTTTTAGGATCACGCGGATATTTTTGGAATCTATATGATGCCGATGTGACGGAGTTCTGTCTTGGTGCCTCCTATCTGCTTTAAGTTTCAGGGGAGTTGAGCTCCACGGGATTCTTGAGCACGTCGTTATCATTCAGATTTCTTAGTATCTCAGAACGAAGGATGTTTGTAATTGCTTCAATACTAGTAGTGGCGAGATAACCCCGATGTCCCGAGTACTGGTGCAGATTGTTCGGGAGTACTGCCATACTTTGTATCGTTGTGATCACGAGGGTGTGTTGTAGATGAAGGTCCGAGATTCTGGTTGTGTGTTGACGGATGTGATACAAGTGACGGGTTAGTATATGAGTTGTGTGTTACTACTCCTTGTATCCGTGTACCAGATTGCATGACCAGATATTTCGGGAATTCATAGGTGGGAATTCAAGTAGTTACTTATAGGACAATCTTCCAACAAATGCATGATGTTAGCTGGGATTCGACATCTAGTGGATTCGTTTGTTCACGGTCGACTTACAGCGGTACACGTTGTGTCTTAAAGAGTCCTTGTAGCTTGCTACGACTCGGGGACGCTTCGTATGTCGGGTGCACTGCCTTGCACTTGATGGCTACTGTAAAATCGAGCCCGTGCGTTCCTGTCCACGAAAATATCGGACGAAATCTTTCTCATGAGTTTGTTCTGGCTAATTGTAAGCCTCATCCTTTGTTTTGTTGAATATGGTAATTCGAGTTGCTTCGATGTCAAGTGGTGATTTCAGATCTTTTCTAAGAGGCTTCTCATAATTTTATGAGAGTGCTAATTCTTTTGCTCAAATCAATTGTCTTATCAATTCTTGTCAACCGGAGTCGTCATGTCAATTCTTTCCAACCGGTGTGCTTCTCTTCAAGTGAATTCAACCCTCTCCAATTTGCAAGATCTTTCTCTCATTTTATTCCAGAGTTCATCTCATCTAGCCCGAGTTGTCTTTGTTTTTCCCCACCCTCCCGCCCTTTTTCTCAGTGATTCAATTTTTATCCAGGAGTTTTCTTTTCATTGTGCTTCCATTGTCTGCTCTTTTCTCTCTTACCCGATGATTCATTGTGAAGATTCTCACGAGCTTCGTGTTCATATTTGTTCATTCTTGTCATCCTTACTGGTGAATTTAATTCAGTTCTCCGTGTTCATCATATTCCTTTCGTCCTTTTAATTCTTTCCTGTGTTGTAAATTCTTATCTAATATTCCGTTGTCATTTATCTCTATTCTTTCTGGAGCGTTGAAGATATCCCAGTAGTTTCTTGTTTTCAGATCTTTCATTATTTCGAGGTGCCAACCTCATCTAGTTCTCGTTATACCGGTGCAACATCTCTCCTTATAATCAGTTGTTTCAACGGTGGTTTCTTTGAGTGGGCCCATATCCCACAGGTTCTTTCCCAGGATCTTTTCCGGCGCTTTTAATCTTTTCTCAGAGTTCATTAAATCTTTTCAACTATGACGTAAGTATGATTTTCATCAGTCATATTCCTTCTTCAAGATCAATTTGAATTAATTCTCTTTTTTGGCTCAACCTTGCATCCTTCTTTATTCTGGAGTGTCTCATTAATTCTTGGTGGTGTTCTCCTCCTCATTCTCAGCTTGCTATCCGAAGGAGTGTTTCTCTCAATCTTGGTTCATTCTCTTGGAAATTCATCATTTCAGCTTGGTGTCGTCATCTTATTTGATCCAATCATGAGTGATCCATTCTTGCTATCCGGTGCTTCTATGAGTTGTTTTTATTTCTCGATCCTCCGAAGGCCATCATTTCAGAAGATTCTTCGTTCTCAGCTTTCAGATTTCATCCTCAATTCTTCTCCATTGTTGTCTCTTCGTCGTCTCTCGTTTATCTGGTGCCTTGTTCAAGTTTTTCTCTCAGGTGGCTTATGATCTCTTCATTCTCATGTATCTCCATTAATTCATGGTGTTTCCATTCAATTGTGAATTCTTACCGGTGCTTCCTTAATTTTGCCTCAAGTGGTGCTTATCTCTCTGCCTCTTCAAGATTCATTTCAAGAAGAATAAGTTGTATGTTTAATCTGTGGCTTGTCATCAATTTAACTTGATGAAGGATAAGCATAACATAATTCTTATTTTGTTCTTCCTTCTTCCAAGGGATTTCAGTTCTTCTTCCGGAGTGGCTCATGATATCAATTCCTTGTTCTCAAAGTGTTCTTATCTTTTCTTTCCGGAGTTCCAAGTTTTGTCAAGTATCTCTTTGTGAAGCTTCATCTAAATCTTGGCAAGGTCATAATATTATTCTTTTATACCTTCTTATCTTTGCATCATTCATTTGTATACGGTGGTCCTTCATGGTGGTTTTTCAAGGATGTGATTCATTCTGAAGTGTTGTTCAAGATTCCTGTTGGAGTACCTCAAGTATCCTTTCTCTTGCATTTATATGTGCAATTGTTCTTCATTTTTCCTTTGAGGTGGTATTATAGCATTCTTGTTAGTGTAGGAGTCTCGAAGAGATTTCCTTTCAAGAATGAGATAATTAAACCCACCAATTCTATGATCATGAGGTATTTTCAACCCATGATTTCTTCATTGAGCTATCTTGGTTTGGATTTCACCTAAAGCTGTTCCTATGGATTGTTGCTATCATGGTGCTTGTCATTAATCCAAGTTCTCAATGTATCCTCTTGGTGTAAGCAATTGTTCATATCTTGTTTCTCCAAATTTTCCTTGTTTCTTTTGGTGGTTGGTTGTCACCTTATAAATGTGAGATGATTTCCTTAAGCCCACTACTATCTTGTTCTTTCGTTGTTGTGCTTGTCAAGTTCTTTTGTGATGATAGTTGTCATTCTCTCTTTATTCTCTTCTTCCGTATGAGCTAGTTCATATTCTATTGTTCCGGAGGCATTGTGATGTTGCTCTTTTGGGTCATCTTGTTGTTCTATCAAGATCATGGTGTTCCCTTGCTCTATTTACTTGTTTGTTGTGAATATTGTCTAATTCTTACTTCTTATCGAATTTTTTGTCCCATTTTCCTACCGAAGTGCTGCCAAAATTTTCCGTGAATTCTTGCTTCTTTCTCATATCATTCCTCATCTCTTTGAAACCTTCAAGGATCGTTGGTTTCACTCGTTTGTCAAGAAGGAACTAAGTTTTACCTTTTGCTTTTCTCATCCTCTCCCCCTTTCATTCTTGGATCTCGGGGCGAGATCCTCTTGTAGTGTAGGAGAGTTGTGACAGCCCGATGCCGGCGTTCGAAAAGATTCCCCCTTCTTTCCGTTTTCGTCGTGTGTCTATTTTTCTTTTGTCGCATCATCATCGCATCATGCGCATCATGAGCATTGCATCGGCATCCCGTTGCCGCCCGTTTTCAAAACTTGCATCCGTTAGTAGTTGACGGTTCTTGTCGTTGTCCGTTTTGAGTCCGACCGCACACGCACGCGCCCGCGGCACCGTCGAAACCCTGTTTTAAAAGTGTGCGTAAACTTTCTCTGATCGGGTTGAGATTTGACGTGCGGTCTTATTTTAGTATAGCTAGGCGGCCTGTCGAATTTCGTCGCGACCGGAGTCCGTCTGGTACCTGAACGGTCCACCGTAGCGGCACCGTATTCGGTCTACCGTCGAAGTGTCCGTCGGAGTTTTAAAAAAATTCGTTGCCAGCGCTGAGGCCCAGCTCCTCCCCTCCACCAGCCGGCCCAAGAGCCCTCCCCAAGGTGAGCCTCTATTCCCTCGCCCTGGGCGCATCTTTGCTATTCTGTGCCCCCTGCTAGGCCCGTTATTAATTTAGGGATTTTTTTTCGGAATTATATAAATTCCAGATTATAGACGATTTTAGTATGCCCGTAGATTTTATTTCGTAAGTCGGATCGAGGCGTATTTTATATGATTTCGGCATAGAATTTCGCGTAGAATAAGATTATCCAACTTGCATAATTGTTTGACATCGTTTAGCGTGCCGTATGCCTAGAAACACGTGCTGTCCTATTATGTTTTCGACCCGTATAATTTATCGTGCGTGTTCGCATAGCCCGTATACCGTAGATTAAATGTCCACGTTTTAGGAATCTTTTTTGCATGTATTTTAGAGTGGTCAATTGTATTTTTACGTATAGGGATTTGCCGGTAAATTATTTTCCCGCGTATAGGTTATTTCTCTCGCATTTATGTGCGGCATTATTTTGTGTTGCAAACCCCATATATTTTATATGCTTTCGGGGTAGAAAAATCCATGGATTTTTCTGTGCAATTAGTTTTACCTTTTGAGCAAGTTAGTTCGCGAGATATTTTGATAAGTTGCCCTTTTATTTAATTCGTGGAATTATTCCGTGCCTCGTTTGAATTAGTTGTCAACTTGGGAGTTCTTCTTAGATGTTTTGTTTAGCCCCTGGTATTTTTGGTTGCAATAGAAATGCATGTTTAGGTGTTGTTTGCTTGCTCTCAAGTTGCTAGAAATAGTGCTGATTTGGAGCAGCTGAAATATTTCTAAGTCTGGAATCTGTTATATTTTGTTGCTGTCTTGTCTTGCTTGCATCTTGTGATCTGTAGCTCTTTTAAGGTTAGTCCAATGGAGTTAGTTATACCCCTTGTGTTTCTCTAGCATGCTGTAAATTTTCATGCCATTCGGAGTCCTGTAGATATAGGTTTTGCTGCTGTCAATATTGCTTCAGATCGAAAACTGCACTTTCATGAGGTGTAATTTTCACTAAGTCTGAAATAGTGTGTGGGATGCCATTTTGTGACTTCTTTTCCTAGTGTTCCTTGCTGCCATGCTAGTTTTTGTTAGTTCTTTGTAGTAGTGCTTCTTGCCCTCTTCCGAGTCATGCCTTGCTTGATTTAATCGGAGTAGTGTAGCCCGTAGTTGTGGGGTGTAGAAGATGCTACGTGGCTGTTTTTGGCAGGTTGTAGCGATTTCTTGTTTTGCTCGTAAATGTGGATCCGTAGCTCCGTTGTGATCGTGTCCTACGTGAAACTTGCTTAGAATCTCGTTTAGTTTCATTTTCTCTTGCTGGTTGTTTGTTTTGAAGTGCTCGTGACCGTCGTTGCACACATTTTGCATTCATGTCATCATATCTTGCGGTGCTTTTATCTTTTGAACCGTAGCTCCGTTGGAGTTGTTCTTTATGTGTAGGTTGCTTGAAATGACGCGTAGAATCACGTGAACCAATTTGTTTTGCTGTTTAACAACCAATTAAATGCATTAGTTCAGATCTGGACAGAATTGTAAATTAACTTGTGAGGTCATTTCGGAGGTGCTATATGACATTTCCGACCTCATTTAAAATGTCTAGATAGGTAGTTTATTTGAGCTTCACCTCTTGCCATGTTTAACCACATTTAATATTGCCGTGTATTTAATCGGGATAGAACTAAATAAATTAACGTGGAGTTTCGTCAATATGCAACTCGTTGCATATTGAACTTCACTTAATGTGTAGTGTTTGATTGTGTGAATTGTCATGCCGTGACTTGCATATATTCAGCTGCTCATGCATCATATGTGTTGTGCATCGTATGGTGAATTCCGTGTGTTGATTTGTGTTTTCGGTTTGCTTCGTCTCGATAGAGTTCCGCAAGCGTGTCGACTTGAGAGGACCCGTTCGACTACATCGGTTCGTATGCTTCACGGAGTCATTCTTCCTCCAAGCGGGATCTCAGGCAAGATGACCATTTCCCCAGATACCATTACTATCATTGCCATGCTAGTTTTATCGCTTCTATCAATTATGTCTCGTTGCCTACCACGTGTTAAATATCAGCCTCTCAACAATGCCATGTTAACCATCAACCAGTACAACCTAGCAAACCACTGATTGGCTATGTTACTGCTTGCGTAATCCCTGTTGATAGCGTTGCTAGTTGCAGGTGCAGTTGCTTCCATGTGATAACATGGGTTCCTTCTTATATCACCATATTAATGCTATTTAATTTAATGCACCTATATACTTGGTAAAAGGTGGAAGGATCGGCCTTTCTAGCCTGGTGTTTTGTTCCACCTTTGCCCCCTTAGTTTCGGCTACCGGTGTTATGTTCCATAAACGAGCGCTCCTAACACGATCGGGGTTGTTATGGGGACCCTCTTGATAATTCGTTTTAGATTAAAGCTGGTCTGGGAAGGCCCAACATTGGTACTACATTTGCCTAATCACCTAATAAAATTGCATAGGGACCCGCCGGCACCCGCGGACTATTTTAATCAACCCCCGGGGCAGTGCTCCTCATGAGTGTTGGTCCAAAACAGAGCACTGTGCGGGGCCACCGCGAGGAAACTCGAGGTTTGGCACTCGTACGCGTAGCTTATCCGTCGTGTCCTGAGAACGAGATACGCGGCTCCTATCGGGATCGTCGACACGCGGGGCGGCCTTGCTGGATTAGTTTTACCTTTGACGAGATATCTTGTGCATCGGGATTCCGGTGATGCTTTGGGTAATCTCAGAGTTGAGGTTTTCCACTAGGGAATCCGACGAGATCGCGAGCTTCGTGATTGAGGATTTCTATGTGGTTTGTGGTAATTTGTGATGGACTAGTTGGAGCACCCCTGCAGGGTTAAATCTTTTCGGAAAGCCGTGCCCGCGGTTATGTGGCAACGTGGAAGCTTTGTTTAACACTGGTTCTACATAACTTGAAGTTAACTTAATTAAAATGTGCCAACTGTGTATGTAACCGTGACTGTCTCTTTCTTGAGTTCCTTCTCCGATCGAGGACACGGTGGGGTTATGTCTGACGTAGGTAGGTGTTCAGGATCATTCATTTGATCATCAGTAGTCACGTCCATTATGCGTAGATCTTCCCCCTCTTATTTCTTGTACTCGTAAGTTTAGCCACCAAAAATATGCTTAGCCGCTGCTGCAACCTCACCACTTAACCATGCCTTACCCATTAAGCTTTGCTAGTCTTGATACCTTTGGAAATGAGATTGCTAAGTCCCCTGTGGCTCACAGATTACTACAACACCAGTTGCATCGTTGATTGTACATTTGGAGTTGCTTCTTCTTCTTCTTCTTCATCGATTTAGGATGGGTTCCAGGCCGGCAGCCTGGGATAGCAAGGATGGACGTCGTTCTTCTTTTGTCGTTTGTTTTCGTCCGTAGTCGGACCCTGCTCTTACTCTTGATGATTATGTAATGTACTGATGTAACTCTGATGTAGCTTGTGGCGAGTGTAAGCCAACTCTGTATTTATATCTCTTCTTTTCAGTACATGTACTTGTAACGATATCCATTCTTGCGACACGACGAGATGCGCTTCTACCCCTGCCGAGGCCTTCGTGCCAAATTGAGGATAGGGTCGCATCTTGGGCGTGACAGCAATGAAGGGCAGTTTAAATAGCCAGGGGAGACGAAGTGGGTACACGCGCAAACGGCGTAGATCGTGACTCAGTGCTGCTGTGTGAACCGATGCGGTCATCAATGTGTGAACGTGAATCGAAGCGAGCATGCTCTGCGTTGGCGGCTCTGCGTTGGTGGCTGCCTCCCCCTGCTGCGTTGGCGGCTGCGTGCCTCCCCCTTCTGCGTGCTCTGCGTTGGCGGCTGCCCCTTCTGCATGCCCCTTCTGCCACCGGCACAACTGAATCGAGCGGCAGCCGTGCGGCGTGAACTGATGCCTCGACATATGGACGCGAGCGTGCGTGCAGCCTGCCCCTTCTGCCACCGGCATGTATGCCTGCGACGCGTGAACCGACGTTGCGGAGCGACTGAATCCACTGGCAACCGTGCGGCACGGATCGATGCGTGCGTGTCGGCGAGCATGCATGCGTTTAGGTCTAGGTCACTAGATGCGTGCATGGCGGTGTTCGCATGCATAGCATGCTACATCGATGCCAAAGACGGGCATGCATAGCAGGCTGCATCCATCGATAGTAGGCTTTTTTAATTTATTACCAACAAACTAACGGGCCCGTCCTATCAACACAAACACGGCCCAACCAGCAAAGCCACAGCCACAGTCAACAGAGTTCAACATGGCCCCACAAGTCAGTTAACGGCCAAGACGGCAAACGCCTGTGATCAACATTTGTGAGAGTTTCAGCTAAGGGAGAGGGGAAAGTGAGCAAAAGTTTGAAGCGTGGGGAAAACTGAGCACAACTAAGGAATTGGGGGCACAGATGGAATAATCCCTTTAATTTAATGCACCTATATACTTGGTAAAAGGTGGAAGGCTCAACCTTTCCAGCCTGGTGTTTTGTTCCACCTTTGTCGCCTTAGTTTCGGCTACCGGTGTTATGTTCCATAAATGAGAGCTACTAACATGCTTGGGGTTGTTATGGGGACCCCCTAGATTCTCGTTTTGGGATAAAGTTCGGCTGGCAAGGCCCAACATTGGTACTATATTTGCCCAACATAATAATTCTGTTAATACTAAAAAACATAGGGCGTCATGAACCCGAGGAGTAATTCAACATAATATAGGGGGGCCAGTGCTGATGGTGTTGGTCCCAAACAGAGCAGCTTATTAACGCTACCCGGTGCAACTCGGCGTTTGGCGTGGTAACCATACCTCATCAGTCGTGTCCTGAGAACGAGATACGCGGCTCCTCTCAGGATTGTCGACACGCCGGACGGCCTTGCTAGACTTGTTTTACCTTTCTCGAGCGTCTTGTGTGAGAGATTCCGAGGATACTTTGGGTTATCCCGAGGTTGAGGTTTTTCAATAGGAACCCGAGGAGATCACGTGTTTCCTTGATCAAGGTCATTCCGTCGCAGCGTGTGATAGTTTGTGATGGACTAGTTAGAGCACCCCTGCAGGGTTAAGTCTTTCGAAAAGCCGTGCCCGCGGTTATGTGGCAATGTGGAAACTTTGTTTAACATCCGGTTATAGATAACTTGAAGTAAGCTTAATAAAAAAATTGCCAACTGAGTGCGTAATCGTGATTGTCTCTTTCATGAGATCCTTCTCCGATCGAGGACACGGTGGGGTTATGTATGACGTAAGTAGGTGTTCAGGATCATTCAATTGATCATCAGTAGATCACGTCCTCTATGTGTAGATCATCCCCCTCTTTAGAGCATCTCCAACAGCAGCGCAAAACAAGCGCCGCGCCCAAAAATATGCCTTTTTAGCACGCGCGCGACGCGGCGGCATGCTCCAGCGGGCGCGCAAAAACCGCGCACGCGCTAAAACAAGTTGGGCGCATTGTCCATCGCCTTATCCCCGCTGGTAATTTGGGGCGCTCACTTCCGCGTGCGGCAGACTCGAGCGCGCGCGCGAACTCTCTCCTTTCTTCCTCCTTCGCACCGCACACGCCGGCGCCAGCGCCCCTGCCACCATGGACGCGCACACCGACACCCCGCTCACCCCGCTGTACAGCCGCGACCCCCCCCCCCCCCCCCCGCCGCCGAAAACCCTAGCGCGGCGAGCGCTGGCGCAGCCGCCGCCGGCGCCGGAGCTCCGCCGACCGTCGGCCTCACGCGCAGCCTTTTCTTGCCGCCGCGGATGACCACGCCGACGGGTGGCATCGCGCCGGCGCCGTCCCGTGCCACCGCCGCACCGTCGAAGCTCCCCAATGCGGCGGGGTCGAAGAAAGGAAAAAATCCGTGAAGAAGAAGGCGGCGAACGGCTCCGGCAGCTCGAAGGCGAAGAAGAAGCTTGAAGGAAGATGATTGATGTGTTTTTTATTATGTCTTGAACTTTGTTGGATGAACTTGGTTTGCATTTTGGACTTGGTTGGATGAACTTGTGGGCATGACTTTTATTCATCAACTTGCTTGTGTTAAATTTCACATGTTCATTGCATTTTGATGAATGTTTCAAACTTATTTTGTGTCCAAATGCTATATATTTGCGCGCTGCTAGAGCGGCGCGCGCGCTGCATTTTAGCGCGCTGCTGGAGCGGCGCGCGCGCGCTGCATTTTAGCGCGGCTGCTGGAGCCAGCGCTGCGCGACGCGCCAAACCAGGCGATGGGCGCGCGGCAAACATGTTTTTTGGGCGCGGCGTGAAGCGCGGCTGTTGGAGATGCTCTTATTCTTGTACTCGTAAGTTAGCCACCAAATAAATGCTTAGTCGCTTGTTGCAACCTCATCACTTAATCATACCTCACCCATTAAGCTTTGCTAGTCTTGATACCTTTGGAAATGAGATTGTTGAGTCCCTATGGCTCACAGATTACTACAACACCAGTTGGAAGTACATGTAAAGAGTTACTTGAACGCGAGCGCGTTGATTGTTCATTTGGAGTTTCTTCTTCTTCTTCTTCTTCATCGATTTAGGATGGGTTCCAGGCCGGCAGCTGATACGTCCATTTTGCATCACGTTTTCATGTTGATATTTATCGCTTATTTGGCTGTTATTTCACTTCACGGTACTATTCTTATGCCTTTTCTCTCTTATTTTGCAAGGTTCACATGAAGAGGGAGAATACCGGCAACTGGAATTCTGGCATGAAAGTGGAGCAAAGTTGAGATATCTATTCTGCGCAACTCCAAACGCCGTGAAAATCAACGGAGATTTTTTTCCCAATATATAAAAAATACTGGGCCGAAGAAGTGCCGGAGGGGCACCAGGGGGTGCCCACAAGCCTGCACGGCGCGACCACCCCCCAGGCGGCTCCATGGGGGCTTGTGGGCAGCCCACTGGCCCACTGGCCCCCCTCTTTTCCTATATGGAGGGTTTCGTCCAGGAAAAAATCATAAGGGAGCCTTTTCGTGGTTTCGCCGCTGCCACAAGGCGGAAATTGAGCAGAACCAATCTAGAGCTCCGGCGGGACGATCCTGTCGGTGAAACTTCCCTCCCGGAGGGGGAAATCGTCGCCATCGTCATCACCAACACTCCTCTCATCGGAGGGGACTCGTCACCATCAACATCTTCATCAACACCATCTCATCTCCAAACCCTAGTTCATCTCTTGTAACCAATCTCCGTCTCGCGACTTCGATTGGTACTTGTAAGGTTGCTAGTAGTGTTGATTACTCTTTGTAGTTGATGCTAGTTGGATTACTTGGTAGAAGAGTTTATGTTCAGATCCTTGATGCTACTCATTACACCTCTGATCATGATTATGATTATGCTTTGTGAGTGGTTACTTTTGTTCGTGAGGACATGGGATAAGTCATGCTAATAATAGTCATGTGAATTTGGTATTTGTTCGGTATTTTGATATGTTGTATGTTGTTTTTCCTCTAGTGGTCTTATGTGAACGTCGACTACATAACACTTCACCATTATTTGGGCTCAGAGGAAGGCATTGGGAAGTAGTAAGTAGATGATGGGTTGCTAGAGTGACAGAAGCTTAAACCCTAGTTTATGCGTTGCTTCGTAAGGGGCTGATTTGGATCCACTAGTTTAATGCTATGGTTAGACTTTGTCTTAATTCTTCTTTCGTAGTTGCGGATGCTTGAGAGAGGGGTTAATCATAAGTGGGATGCTTGTCCAAGTAAGGGCAGTACCCAAGCGCCGGTCGACCCACATATCAAACTATCAAAGTAACGAACGCGGATCATATGAACATGATGAAACTAGCATGACAGAAATTCCCGTGTGTCCTTGGGAGCGTTTTTCATCTTATAAGACTTTGTCCAGGCTTGTCCCTTGCTACAAAAGGGATTGGGCCACTTTGCTGCATCGTTGCTACTTTTGTTACTTGTTGCTTGCTACGAATCATCTCACCAGACAATCACTTGTTACCGACAATTTCAGTGCTTGCAGATTTTTCCTTGTTGAAAACCACTTGTCACATGCTTCTGCTCCTCGTTGGGTTCGACACTCTTACTTATCGAAAGGACTACGATTGATCCCCTATACTTGTGGGTCATCAACAACCTCGGATAACAAGGATGGACGTCATTCTTTTATCGTTTGTTTTCGTCCGTAGACGAACCGTGCTCTTATTCATGGTGATTGTATGTATTGTACTGAGGTGACTCTGATGTAGCTTGTGGCAAGTGTAAGCCAACTCCTTATACTCATCTTTTCAGTACATGTACTTGTAACGATATCCATTCTTGCGAAACGACGAGATGCTTTTCTATCCCTGTTGAGGCCCTCACGCTAAAATAAGGATAGGACCGCATCTTGGCCGTTACACACGGCATAAACCAACTTCTGCACTAAGCCGAAGTAGCTACTCGGCACAGACTCGGTGGGCCACAATTGGATACAAAGATGCTTCATGGCCGGCTCTGCCATCCTATGTAGCTCCATGAGCTATTTCATTTGATAGCTGAGACTGGGGTTGGGCTCGGGAGTCTGAAACTGAGCCCAGAAAAGCCTCCGCTCAACATCCCCGTCATGGGCCGAGTAATGCTTGGTTGCTTCCGCCACAATCTTCGGGAGGTCCGCCAAGGCGCGTGAGGAACGCCACATCCGTGTAACAAATGCATACCTGTTTCCAACAAAGGCACATTGCAATAAGTATGCTTACCATTTCCCATCTCCTTGGCCTGGCGCACCTCTTCTTAAAATAACCTCCAATCCACCCGCTCTGATTTGAGCTTGGCGAACAACTTGGAGAGCTCGGTCATCTGCTCCTAAGACTTCTGCTCCAAAGCTCACACTTAGAGTTGGCTTCGTGCAACTCCTGTTGAACCTATGCCACTGTGACCTCATGCTTGCTGCTTTCAACGTTGATGGAGCTTAGCTCAGCAGCTACTTTTTCGACCGCCACCTTGTGAGCCGCGCCTCCTTATTGGCCTGCTCCAGTTCGGTTCTAATTTTTCAAACTCTCTGTCTTGGGCCGCTGACCAATTCCATATCACGGGGTCAGATATGAAAAAAATCAGGATAGTCCTTATTTACTTAAGGCAAGCAATAATTTTCACAACACAACTTGAATCTTACCCTGTTTCTCATCAAGCCGCACATCCCACGACTGAGCTCGTCGTCGGAAACCTTCAGTTTCCGATTCAGCTCGGCTATCTCTAGAGGGTTGGCATCAGAAGAAGAGGAGGAATCCTGCACGACATCATTATGAATTTTAACGACTCTGAGTTATCGGCATGCAATAGCCGGTCAAGGCGCCCTCCATCAAGGCCAGCCACCCAACTATATTCCGTATTGCTAGGGGCGGCGTAGGAGCCGGCATCGAAGACATCGGAGCATCACGGCTACCGGATGCTTTCTCCGACAAAGCTCGGAGGGAATTTGGTTCCCTACTCCACTTGCGGATAAGGAACCAACCCCATGGGTCCCATTGACCGAGGTATGGACCTCGGCCAAAATCTCCTAGTCTTCGATGGTCGATGTATCAACACCAGCCGGGACCTCTCGGTCCTCGGATGCTGGTGTATCAAGTTCGGCTCAAACCTCCCGATCCTCCACGTTCGATGTATCCGCCTCGGTCATCGCCACCTCGGTTGTGGTCGGTGGGGCCTGATGGGACATTACCTCGGCTGGATCATCCGAGGCCCGGGGAGGGGTATTGTGGGACGTGTTCCCACTCTCTGCCAGCTCGACGGGCAGCGAACCCTCCTCCGACACTTGACCTGTCGGAAGGTCTCAGATAGGGTTGTGACAGGAAACATGTCATTTCTCATTATTCATAAAAATCCGGTATAACTCTGTTAATTTAAGAAGTGCATTCCGTACCTTTGGGCCGGGGATTGACCCTAGGGGTTCAGCGAGGGATCGCCACGAAGGCTCCGATCTCGTGACCGGAGTCCGGGCCAGCGCCGAAAAGGGCGACCTTGCTCTTGCAAGGTCTCTTCGGAGCCCGAGGAGGTGGCCCCTCCTCGTCCCCCTCTGGTGCCTCCCTCTTCCTCGCTTGAAGAGAATCCTTCTCTTCCTCATCATCTGCATCCTCCCCCTCATGGATGGAGGAGGCATGGGTGTCCTCGGACTTGGTATCGGGCGGACCCCTCGAACAGAAACCCCCGCGGGTCTCCTTCTTCTTATTTTTTGGCACCATGTACGATGCCTCCACCAGTATCAGATTCAGCAGAGGAGTCAGGGGTTCCTCGGGCTAGGGAGCTGGGTCGTCTATTTTCTCGGCCAATTTTAACCAATCCTCCAAGGAAGGAGGGATAGTAAGGCCTTCAATAAAACGAGGACTTCAAGTAAGTATAATAGCTCGGAAATACCTCCAAGGGGGAGTATCGGCGTCGAAGTCGGTGTCTTCGTCCTCAGACGGCCACTCTTGGTGCGGTTTGAGCAGTATCCACCACAAGTTTTCATGGGTGGTGAGGTAGAACTCCTGTATCGCCCAGGGGTCGCCGTGCTTGTATGACCACATCGGGTTATCCCAGCGCTAGCAGGGAAGGATGTGGCTATGGAGCATGACCTGGACTACATCGGTTAGGTGGATGTTTGACGCCATCATTTGCTTGATGCGTTTTTGCAGCAGCTTCACACCCAAAGCCGAGCCCCAGTACAAACCCTTCTTGACCCATGAGATTAGCCCCACCGGGGGTTCGAATCTGAACTCATCGGGCATCGCCCAGTTTGCTTCCCGTGGCTCCGTGATGTAGAACCACTCCTTCTACCATCCCTTGATGGTGTCGTTCAGTGTGCCCTTCGGCCATGGCACTCGACGCATCTTGCTTATCACATCCCCGCCACGGTCAGCGTGCTGGTTGCTGATCGACTTCGGCTTTACATTGAAGACTTTGAGCCAAAGGCCGAAGTGCGAATGAACCCGCAGGACGACATCGCAGACGGTGATGAAGGTGGAGACGTGCATATTGGAATTCGGGGGAAGAACATGGAAGTCTAACCCATAATAAAACATCAAACCCTGATGAAGGGATGAAGCGAGAAGCCCAGTCCCTAGAGGAAGTGGGGGAAGATCACCACCAGCTCATGGGCCTTGGTGTAGGTACCACCTCGCCTTTTTCCGGTGCTTGCGGGCGATGTCGGGCACAATATATCCACAACGCTTCAGCTCCTGGATATCCCCTTCGGAGACACAGGAGATCTCCTGCTGCCATGAGAGCCCGAGCTGGCCATTGCTGAGCTTGGAACAAAGGTTGGCTGGAAAGGGTGGGAGATGGAATGGATCTGAGCGCTCGAGCTTGGAAGGAGAGGGAGTGGAGTTTGGAATACTTGTGGTAGGCTTTGGATCTTTTTCCCCTTTTAAGGGAGGCAATGAAGCCAAGAGTTTCCGTTTACTGCGCCACTAGCTCCGCCACTTCCCAAAATGACTGCACCGTTCAACGTGCGTAGGTTGGCCCGGGTCATTAATTCAAATCCCCTTAAATGGGGGACACGATCTCTTTTGTTGGTAGAACGTGGCCCGGGGAAAGTGGCCTCGAGCCGCGATTCAAGTTTTTCTCATTATTTGTTATCACGACTTTTCGTAAGAAGAATTGTCAGATAAGGACTATTCACCTCTGGGCCTTTAAAGCCTTTAGATTTAATGACGCCCGTTTTGTGAACGCGACGTCATTGGAGCGACTAAATTGATACCGACCGAATATAGGAGGAACTTGTTGTGCAAGCCGGTTATTCTATGTGTACGGTGCTGAAGACCATACACATCGGCGTTGAAGGCCAGTTCGGGGGCTACTAGGGGAGTTCTGGATTAAGGGGTCCTCGGGCCGCCGGGTTATCTCTTATGGGCCGACCACATGTGCCGCGTCATTAAAGACTGGAATATCCGACAACTTCGTAATCAAGACGGAAAGCTCCGAAGACTAGGCGTGCACTCTAAGTCGGGAGGACTAGTTCGGCCCGTCTACCCCAACTAAGGTCGGTAACATGTAACCCTAGGAGCCCTGGTGTTTATATAAACCAGAGGTTTTTATGCGTAGAGGCATGTTATCTCATCTAGGGTTTAGCTCATACGACCTCGAGGTAGATCAACTCTATAACCATCATTCTCCATCAATATAAACAAGCAGGACGTAGAGTTTTATCTCCTCAAACCGAGAAAATACCAACTAATTTGACCGACATGCAAAAGATATTACCAAATCAAACTATGGTTATGGAAGGAGGCCGATATTGACCCCAAATAATGAACTAATAAAACCTTCCTCAATATTAAAGGCGTTTTTTTGTTTGGTAGTTGGTATCCATCCAGCGGTTTTCGAAGCTCGATGGACCTCTAGACAAAACTGGGATGTATTTCGGAATGTATTTTGTATAAACCGGGAAAAGACCAACTAATATGACCGACGGGAAAAATAAATTGCCAAATCAAGCCTTGGTCATGGAGTAGGCCGAAGTTGACCCCAAATAACCAACGAATAATCCAGCCCACACGCGTTCTTGTGAGAAGTAAATCGTTCTCAATATTAAAGGGAGCTCCTGCTTAGCGCTTTAAGTGCCCGTTAGCGCTGCTGGCGCTCGCAACACCGCTTAGCGGGCCGGCCCAACAATCTGTAGAAAAATCAAGCGTGATGAAAAAAAATCAGATTGATTTGGGTAGAGTGGGATCTAACTACAGCGGCAATGTCAACCACACCACATGCAAACCAATAAGCAACACTCACCTTTTCCTGCTCACACTGAGGAAACAAGTCTACTTAACCATTCCTTCATTACAACATTAGCATATAATAGTATTATATAACCACTATAATAAATTGAATAGAGAAAACATAAATTTGAAAATGATTTCACAAAACAATAAATAAAAAAATGATAAACGATCGTACCAATTAGAAAAAGTTCATGAATCCGAAAAAAACTACATGAAATTGGAAAAAGCATAAAACTGTAAATAGTTCGTGATTTTTTAAAAAGTTCATCAATTTGAAAAATAGTTTGATTTGAAAAATGTTCATCAATTGTGAAGTAAAAACTAACAATTTTGAAAAAATTTCACGGGGTTATGAAAAATGTTCATTGGTTTTGAATTAAGAAACCATGAAATCAAAAATAGTACGCCGGGTTTTCAAAAAAAGTACACAGATTTGAAAAAAGTTCACCAATTGTGATAAAAAATAGTTCATCAAATTTCGCAAAAAAGTGCATTGATTTGAAGAAAAGTTCATCGAATTAAAAAGCATTCATCTTTATTTTTTAAAAAGTTCATACATTTTTAAAAAGTTCATACATTTTTAAAAAGTTCACTAATTTTAGAAAAAAACACCAAATTTTAAAATATTACATAAATTTTAATAAACAGTTCAGAGAAGTTGAAAAAAGTTCAGCAATTTTGAAAACAGGTTCATCGAATGTAAAAACAAAATCATCGATTTTTAAAAAATACTTCATTAAATTTTTAAAAGTTTTCCTAAAACTGAAAAAAAAGGTTCAAGAATTTGAAAAATAATCCGTACATTTATAAGAAAATTAAAGCACATGACACGAAAAACCGAATAAACCGTCTAAACCAGTAGCGAAACGAAAAATCCTGGACAAAGAGATTAAAATGGTGAAAAAAGAACTTTATCACTTGTATTGCAATAGACTAGTGGTTAGTGCGGTCGCCTCGAAGCGTGAGGGCATGTGTTCGATCCCGAGAGTAGCACGTTCTTTTAAGCTTTAACAAAAAAACGAAGCCAAACTAAGCCGGCTCAAGTGTGGAGCAGGGGTGCGCTTTGCAGGCGCCCGGTAGCAAAAATGGTCTGCAACGGGCGCTTACAACGCCAAATAGGGAAAGCCAATTCTTTTGGTAGTTGGTATCCATCAAACGGTTTTTCAAGCTCCATGAACCTTTAGACAAAACCGAAATGTATTTTGGGATGTAGCACATTTTTTTAAGCTTTAACAGAAAAATGAAGCCAAACTGGGCCGACCCAAGTGCGAGGCGGGGGTGCTGCGAAGCGGTGGTGCGCTTTGCACACACCCGTTAGCAAAGATGGTCCGAAAGGACTCCTGCAACGCCAAATAGCACGTTTGGCTTCTTTTTTTTAAGCTTTAGAAAACGAAGCCAAACTGGGCCAGCCCAAGTGCGGAACGGGGATGTGCTTTGCACGCTAGTTAGCAGAAATGGTCTGCAACGGGCGTGTGCAACGTCAAATAGGGAATCCCAATTAAAGGCGTTTTTCGGTAGTTGGTATCCATTCGACGGTTTTCCAAGTTTCATGAACCTCTAGACAAAACCCGGATGTATTTCGGGACATTGCACATTTTTTGAAGTTTTAACACAAAAAGGAAGCCAAACTAGACCGGCCTAAGTGCGGAGCACGGATGCTGCGGAGTGGTGGTGCGCTTTGCAGGTGTCCCTCGGTAAAAATGGTCTATAACGGATGCCTACAGCGTCAAATAAGAAATGACAATATTAAAGATCTTTCTTTTGTTCGGTAGTTGGTAACCATCCGGCGGTTTTCCAAGCTCGATGGACCTCTAAACAAAACCGGGATGTATTTCTGGACGTAGCATATTTTCTTTAAGCTTTAACAATAAAAAAGCCAAACTGAACCGGTCAAGTGTGGAGCAAAAATGGTCTCTAACGAGCGCCTGCAGCGTCAAATAGGGAATGCTAATATTAAATACATTTTTTGTTCAATACTAGTTGCTATCCATCCGGCAGTTTTCCAAGCTCCATGGACCTCTAGACAAAACGGGATGTATTTCGTATAAACCGGAAGAAGACAAACTAATCTGACCTAAAGAAATTGCCAAATCGAGCCTTGGTCATGGAAGTAGGCCGAATTTGATCCCAAATAACCAAACGAATAATCCAGCCCACGCGCATACTTGTGGGAAGGATGAAACGTAACTAGGATGTGTTTGGTTGTAGTAATGCACTCGGATCCGACCCGTTCCCGGGCCTCATTCTCGCATTCGGTTGGGATATGCACCAGAACCAACTCGTTCCCACGGACCGAATATTCAACCCATATGCGAAAAACGGTCGGACGACGCAGAACCAGCGCCTGGCTCACCCGTCTCACACCCACGGCCCGAGAGCCTCGCTCTCCGTCTCTCCCCCTCCATCGGATCTGAGCGCGCCGGCCGATTCCTCTGTTCCTCGCCAGCCAGTTCGTTCCTTCCGTCGCTGCGTACTGACTGCTCCGTTTCCTCTTTCGATTTGCAGCAGATGCGGGGAAACTGCCTCGATCTCTTCCAGTTCATGCTCTTCATCGCCAGCGGCAACACCGGCTGCTTCGTCGGGTGCGAGGAGCCGCTCAATTAGTGGTTGCACAATCCCTACTTCAAGCGCATGCATCTGCTCTACTTTGCTAGGTTATCATCAGGAATAAACTACATGTTGGAAACATAATCCAGCCCCACCTTCAGCTCGAGGATAACTCTTGGGAGCGAGTCCTACGGCGCCTCACGCCCACGCTCCCACGCACGTCGGCTCCCCTCTCGCATGCATGCACGGCGTGGGCGCTACGGTTCTGTTGTAACTCCCTCCTCTCTCTCGATGTACCTCATGTGTATATAAGCACACCCATGTACATCAGATGAACATAGACAGAGTTTATCCATCTTACCTGGTATCAGACGTCCACCGATCCCTCCCTCGCTTCCACCATGAGTTTCCGACGTCCACTCCGTCGCACTCGTTCTCTCGGGGACGCCGACGCTCCCTTCGTCCTTCCCTGCGTCGCCCCAAGCCAGCACTGGCTCCGCCAGCGCCCGTCGCCCGGCCTGCTTCCCCCGTCGCCGCCGCGCCAGCTTCCCCCAACGCCCGCGCTCTGTGCCACCCTCCTCCCGCCGCTGCGGCCGCGGTGCGCCCCCTGCGCGTCCTCCAACCCGAACCTCGGGCCCTCGCCCCCGCTCCTCCTCAGGTTCCCCTCGCCCCACCCCCGTCTATGCACCACGTCAACATCGCCTCCTACATCCCCTTCAAACTCTCCCTCGACTCCGGCAACTACTCGAAGTGGAGGCAACTCCTCTGGTTCGTTCTGTGCAAGTACCGGCTGGAGGATCACGTCCTCGAGGACGTCGAACCTCTGCGCGAGAACGCAGTCTGGCGCAACGACGACATAACCATCGTCCTGTGGATCTACGCGACAATCTCCGACGACCTCTACGACACCATCCAGACACCGGAGAGCACCGCGTTCCTCCTCTGGCAGCAGCTGGAGATCTTTTTCCGGGACAACGCCGCTGGCCGCGCCGTTCACATCGACGCCGACTTCCGCGCCACCGTCCAGGGCGACATGACTGTCGCTCAGTACTGCCGCCGTCTACAACAACTCGCTGCCGCCATGTCCGACGTGGGCGAACCAGTCTCCGACCGCTCCCTCGGTCGCGGCTGCTCCTGGAGGAGATCGCTGTCATCGAACGTGAGCAAGCCACCGGCGCTACGGCCCTCTCCGTCGGCCATGCGGGGTCCTCCTCTGGGGGCGGGCCCTCCTTCGGTGGTGGCGACCGTACGCCTCCACCTGCTCCCGCCGACAAGGGCAAAACGCTTGTCTCCAACAACTCCTCCGGTGATCGTCAACGCGGCGGTCGCGGTCACCCCGGTGCCTCCTCCAGCGGTGGCGGGGGACGTGTCGGGCCGCCGCAACAGCAGCCCTGGATGGGCTACTTCGCCCCGTTCGGCGCTCCGCTCCCGACGGCGCAGCAGTGGCGTGCCACCTGGGCGCCGCCCAACGCCGCGAGCGTTCTCGGTCCTCGACCCCCCGCTCCTCACCAGGCATACCCCGTCGTCGGCTCTTCCTCGTCCGCGACCTAGTGGGACCAGCAGGCTATGATGGCCCATGCCTTCGCCAACATGTCGCAGCCACCTCCCTCCGGGTCCGACTGGTACATGGACACCGGAGCAACCTCCCACGTCGCCGGCTCGTCAGGTAACCTCGACCGGTCCTCCGTCTCCGCGCGTTTTCCTTCGAGCATTACCGTCGGCGATGGCTCTACCCTTCATGTTGTTGCTACCGGATCAGCCACCCTCCCTCCCTTCCATCTCAATGACATCTTAGTCTCTCCTCATATTATCCAAAACCTCATTTCTGTTCGACGCTTTACTCGTGACAACTGGTGTATTGTCTCATTTGACCCCTTTGGTTTCTCTGTGAAGGACATAGCAACGGGGAGACTCATCATGAGGTCCAGCAGCTCCGGCGATCTGTACCCGTTCCTTCCGACCCAAGACGGCGCGCTCGCACTCTCCGTTTCCAGCTCCGGCAATTTGTGGCATTTGCGGCTCGGTCATCCCAGCCGTGCCTCTCTTTCTATTTTAGCAAACAATTTCCTTGATTCATGTAATAATCTGCCTCGTTCTGAGATCTGTGGATCTTGTAAGATCGGCAAGCAACCACGTTTACCGTTCCCTAAATCCCTCTCGCATACTACCGCACCTTTTCAGATTATTCATTGTGATTTATGGACATCCCCTGTTTGCGGTTTTTCTGGTTATCAATATTACCTCATAGTGCTCGATGATTACACACATTACTCGTGGGTTTTTCCCCTCCGCCACAAATCTGACACCGCGGCCACCCTTCAACGTTTTTTCGCTTATGTCTACACCCAATATAACCTCACCATTAAATGTATCCAATGTGACAACGGCGGGGAGTTTCTCTCCCACGACCTTCGCTCCTACCTCTCCTCTCTCGACGTCTCCTTCCGCCTCTCCTGCCCACACACATCCCCGCAAAATGGCAAGGCTGAGCGTCTCCTTCGCACAACCAACGATGTCCTCCGCACGCTCCTGGTTCACGCTCACATGCCGCCCGAATATTGGGTCGAGGCTCTTCAGACGGCCAACCACCTCATCAATCGCCGCCCCTCCTCCGCCGTCAACCAGCTCACCCCATTCTTCCTTCTCCACGGCTTTCATCCAGCCTACGACCACTTACGCGTTTTTGGTTGTCTTTGCTTCCCCAACCTCACCCACTTAGCCCCTCACAAACTTGCACCACGCTCCAACCCCTGCGTTCTCCTTGGCTATCCCCTCGAGCACAAAGGCTATCGGTGCCTTGACGTACGCACCCGTCGTGTCTACGTTTCTCGCCACGTCACTTTTGACGAACACACCTTCCCCTTTGCAGCCACATCCCCTCCAGATCTCCCCGGCCCCACTCCACCTTCCCCGGTTCCCCATCTGGCTCACCCCCAGATCCTGCCTGCCTCGTCCTGGGCAGCACCTGCGGCCCCGGGATCCGCGCAGCCGACCGCGCCAGCTCCGCTGCGCCAACCGGCACCAGTTGCCCCACCGCTACCTACGCCTCCCAACCAACCGCAACCACCGCTTCGCGCGTCCCCCGCACCAGCCGCTCGACCCACCTCTCCTACCTTTTCGCATGCACCCCCACCTCCCTCCAACTTCGCATGCAACTCCCCCATCTCGCCGGCTACCCCCGGTCCTCCTTCCGTCTCACATGCAGCTCCCCCGCTCGCAGAAGCCCCTGCCATTGCCTCCACTGCCCCCGCCGCTACCGCTGGCCCGTCGTCGGCACCGCGCCCTCTACCACCCCATGCCATTCTCGTCCGCCCGCCTGCCAATCTGCACCCCATGCACGCGCGCACCAAGTCCGGTTTCTTCCTACCCAAGCAGCACGCCAACCTCACCATCTCGCCGCCCGTCAGCCCCATACCCTCCTCCTACCGCGTAGCTCTTCAGGATCCGAACTGGGCCGCTGCCATGCTCGAAGAGTATAATGCGTTGTTACGGAATGACACTTGGTCGCTGGTTTCTCGTCCTGCAGGTGCGAACGTGGTGAGCGGGAAGTGGATCTTCCGGCATAAGTTCAACTCCGACGGGACTCTCGCACGGTACAAGGCGTAGTGGGTGCTTCGCGGGTTCACACAGCAGGCTGGGGTTGACTACGGCGAGACCTTCAGTCCCGTCGTCAAAACCGCCACGATTCGCGTCGTCCTCAGTCTTGCCGCCGGCAGCTCGTGGCCCATCCACCAGCTCGACGTCAAGAATGCCTTCCTCCATGGGCATCTCGCTGAGACGGTCTACAGCACTCAACCAGCCGGCTTCCTCGATGCTGCGCGGCCGCGCGACGTCTGCCGCCTCAACCGCTCCTTGTACGGCCTCAAGCAGGCTCCCCGCGCATGGTTCGCTCGCTTCACGTCCTACCTTCTCTCCCTAGGCTTCACCGCCTCCAAGGAGGACTCCTCGCTGTTCTCCCTCCACCGCGGCACAGACACAGCATTCCTGCTCCTCTATGTCGATGACATAATCCTCACCGCCAGCAACACCACCTTCCTACAACGCATCATCTCCTCTCTCCATCGTGAGTTCTCCATGACCGACATGGGATCCCTCCACCACTTCCTGGGCATTAATGTCCATCACACCACCGACGGTCTCCACCTCTCGCAGGAGCAATATGCCCTGGAGATCCTCGAGCGCGCCGGCATGCTCAATTGCAAGCCGGTCTCCACCCCAGTCGACACCACCTCCAAGCTCTCCGCCACCACCGGCCCTGCCTTCCACGACCCACCACTCTACCGCAGCCTCGCCGGGGCGCTCCAGTATCTCACTCTTACGCGCCCCGATCTGTCCTATGATGTTCAACAATGTTGTTTGTTCATGCATGATCCCCGGGAGGCTCACTACCAGATGGTCAAGCGGGTCCTCCGCTACGTTCGAGGGACTACCCACCTCGGTCTGCACTTCTTCCGCTCCGCCAGCAGCGACCTGACGGCCTACACGGATGCCAACTGGGCGGGCTGCCCCGATACCTGCAAGTCCACATCCGGCTTCGCTGTCTTCCTCGACAACAACCTTGTCAGCTGGTCTTCGAAACAGTAGAGCACTGTCTCCCGCTCTAGCGCGGAGGCTGAATATCGGGGCATCGCCAACACCGTCGCCGAAGCTTGCTGGTTGCGGCAGCTTCTCACGGAGCTCCGCCGGCCTCCGCCTCGCGCCACCGTGGTCTACTGCGACAACATCAGCGCCATGTACATGTCCAGCAACCCCGTCCAGCATCAGCGCACGAAGCACGTGGAGATCGACCTTCACTTTGTTCGGGAGCGTGTCTCTCTCGGCGAAGTACGCGTCCTCCATGTCCCTACGTCCTCTCAGTTCGCGGACATCTTCACGAAGGGGTTGCCTACTCGTGTCTTCGTCGATTTTCGTTCCAGCCTAAACGTCGGCGAACACCACGTTTCGGCTGCGGGGGGTGTTGGAAACATAATCCAGCCCCACCGTCAGCTCGAGGATAACTCTTGGGAGCGAGTCCTACGGCGCCTCACGCCCACGCTCCCACGCACGTCGACTCCCCTCTCGCATGCATGCACGGCGTGAGCGCTACGGTTCTGTTGTAACTCCCTCCTCTCTCTCGTTGTACCTCATGTGTATATAAGCACACCCATGTACATCAGATGAACATAGACAGAGTTTATCCATCTTACTCTACACTCTGATCAAACAGGTCTCTTTGGATGAAGGAAAGCATGTGCTGCATTGCTAGTGTCTGCACATCTGATCAAATAGTCTCTTTGGATGAAGGAAAGCATATGTTCTAGTTTCACCACTCTTTCATTTGTAATTTTGATAGTATGCATCACTTATATGTGTTATAAGCTTGTCAATATATATTGTTTTGTTGTCTTTCTTGAAGATACAAACGAAATGCTATCGAAATTTTGAATTGTATGTCATTTCATTTTTCATTCCATGCTTTCAACCAAACACCAAAACGGAATCAACCCGTTCTACTCTTTTACTTCTACCGAACACACAGGAATGGAGCGGAAATAGAATCATTCCATTCCATGACATTTGGTTCCCCAACCAAACACACCCTTATATGCCAAGGTAGCTAGCAAATGGTTTCCTATTCCATCTCAATATCTCATCCTCCTAAGTTATGTATACTTTCAACCCGATGCATATGCGTCTCGTCGCCAGCATGTTTTTAACTAGACATGTATTTGTTCCCACATGGTTGTCGACTGAGCTTTGCGTGATGAATGATGAACCAACATACAAAGGAGTCCTCAAAATGATGAATTACACAAGAACCAACATCCTACGACAAATGTTAGAAATATAATTAGTACAAAACAGTCAATTAGCGATCGTAATTGCCAAACAAATAACTGAAGAATCCAAGTACTGATCAAGGATTTCACTCAGCATTACAATGAAGTGACAATGCCTTGGGTAAAGACCAAAGCTGCTTCGCTAATCTCGAATTCACAAGGCCACATCAGTTCTAGTACGTAACAAGCAGTTCGACACACAACCAACAAATAGTCTCACCACACACGCCAAGCACCCCTTGAAGATCCACCCTCTACAAAATCATCGTACACGTTGTCTGGGAACAAACCAAACGGCACAGGGTACCAACTTGGTATATAATAACGATGCCTTGGTTCAGGCCAACCGTCATTCACGCTACAAAATAAAAATAAAAAGAAAAAAGAAAATTAGTGTCAATACCATATAACTGAATCAGATTAATCAATGAGACGGGTCTCTGTCTCAGCACCACCAAACGGTTCAAGCTTTCAGCTCTACGCCTTGTTTGGGAACAACTTTTATCTTTAATAAAAATATCAGAGGAATGGAACCTTAGGAAAATTTTCAAATTGTTCGAATGAGCCCTGAAATTTTAGATAGATGTTCTTCCTTCATTTTCTTGGAGCATTCAAAGCAACATTACACTCCCTTGGTCCCTACTCCACTCTAAGGTGCATCAGTAAGGCCTTCGGGTCTCTATTGTTGGCCTCTAGCTAACAAGCCATAGATTGGAGCCCCAATGAGGAAAAGTGATAAGCATCATGTCAACTGTGCGGGCCTATTTTCACATATATATATCCAAACAAGATATGCCTACATCGATGTTGTTGGGATGGTAAGGACGTGGAAATTGCAAACACTGCGGACATTGTTGGAACACAAAAACCATGTACACTACATGTAAATCTCAGGCATCGAAAAGAGCTTACGCAAACCTCAATATTACACCATGACAAAAGGTATTGAACATACCGTTCTTCACTGAAACGTCTCACAAGTTCCTGAATTTTTTCCCTCGGTAGGTACGGAGTTTCTTCATCATGGAAGAAATTCATGCCAATCAAATTCCCTCGAGCATCAATAAGAGGCCCTCCAATTCCAGCCTAGGACAAAGAAAAACATAAGTGACACCAGATAAAGGGGGTGCAAAAAAATATGATATGTGTAATTAATTACAGATTAAATTCAATACATTCAATGATGAGTTGATCATACTTCTAATACAAATAATTATTTTGCCACATGCGAAACATAGAAGGAAGATCAAAATATACATATACCTTGGTGATTTTACAAGTGGAAATCCTAAGCTCTTCACAAGCAAGTTTGCCTTTTCTGTCAATTAACACCCCTCTTGAGGCCATTAGTTTCCGATGTTCAATGAGACGCCCTACAGCTAAAACCTCGATATTGGGGGTGAATGAAATATGCCTCATCAATCCCACTGTGGTAGAGCAGCAGGAACCGATGATCTCTACAACCGCAACATTATAGCATAGATCATAATGTCTCAATGTCCCCGTGACTTGTTCTGTATTATTAAGGTACACTTCAATCTGCAATGATAAGGTTATAAACCGGGGTCATAAACGGACAAACAAAAGGCACAAACAATGATATGCACTACCAGTGCCAACCTGCAAGTTATCATCAATCCTGTTTCCATCGCCAGAAATTTGAACCAAACTTGCTGAAGTAAGAATTCTCACGGGATTACAGTCTATAATTAGGCCTGTGCAAGCAAAACATTTCGCCTTTCCTGCACACATCATAATTTGGTCTTTAATAATCCGTGAAATAAGAGAAATAAAAGTGAGAATATCGCAACACAATCACCATTGAATGAAGCAAGTGAGACAACACATCCAGCCATAGTGTTTGCAACATCTTTACTGAGTGTGCTCCAGATATTGTCCTTGAATTCCTCTTGAAAAGAGTTAATCTCATGCATACCATCTGTTTAAAGAAACATAACATGTCAGTTGGCACTCCTCAAATAAAGTGGTTGCAGCACTAAAGGGGTACTGAAAAAATTAACAGCAGCTGGTAAGGGGCAAGTATCACATATTAAAGGTTCACTATAATGTTGCATGAGATATGTACAACAAGGTGAGTCAATTAGCAAATGTATCTTATCACTAAGATGCATGGCGCGCCTGGCACAGTGGTAGAGTCCTCCCACTTGTGGCCTGGAGGTCCTGGGTTAGAACCAGCTTTCCTTGCAGAATTACTGTACAAGGGGTAAGACCTTCTAGAAAGAGCCCTGCTACATGGACGATATGTTGCAGCCGACTTCCGACGCAAAATTACAGCCATGTTATCTCATTCGTTCAGTGGGCTACAGCCATTGATCATGGGTATCGTATGATTTTCGTCCGGCAACCATCGTGTGTGCAGTAATTCCGTTCTACAAATTAGATTCTCCAATCCCCACTTTGTGTGGGAGCTTTCAGCACTGGATACGCCTCTTCAAAAAATATATCTTATCACTAAGATGTTGAAGTACTACAAAAAGAAAGAAACTAACCTTTAGGCATGCCAGCAGCATTTTGTGTCTTGGTTGTGCTTGCTTCTTTTATACCAACAAGCACTTGATTACTTCCAACCCTGCACTTGGTACAAAAACACATCATGACGAATCCGGAAGCTGCTATACTCAGATAAATAACTGAGCCAATCGAGGGAAGTTGGTAACCACAACATCATGGCAAAGTGATGAATGTATCTGGTCAAGTCAAAATCCAAACGAAAAAACACGAAAATCTTGCCATCGGGGGCAAGGGGACCAAATCAATAATATGCCTTGCCTCCAAACCCTAGCTCAGCTAGGCTAGTTTGCCCATCCTAACAAGGCAAGGCTCAGCAAGACAACCGAGCAAGTCCTAACTCACCTAAATTTCACGAAACTTTTAGGGTTATGAAAATAGAGTTCGGGTATAGGGGTTACCTTCCTCCGGCCGGTTGACCACCGGTGGAGCGGGCCAGGGCGGCGCGCCCGTTTATAGCTTTTGCGTTTTTATTGTTTTCCTTTTCTTCATTTTATTTCTGTATTTATTCATTTTATAAGTCAGTGAATGATAGTAAAAAAACTTATAAATCATGAATTCGAGAAATGTTCACGAAAAATAAAAGTTTTGAATTTTTTTTTCAAAAACTCCCACGTGTTTTAAACATATTCACAAAATTAATAAACTGTTAGCATAATTAGCAAATGTTCGCGAGAAATTGATAGAGAATTTTCAAATTTTACAGAAATTTTCTATTTAGAAATTTCTAGAGATTTTATCACATATTATTAAATTTTTGCAATAAGGATCACGATTTTCCAAATGTATTTGAATTCTAAAACATCATATCCAATATGTAAAATGTTCGTGAAGTTAAAAAAAACAAACAAAATATTCATGATTTTAAAAACAATATATTTGTTTAAAAATAAATCATGAATTTCTAAAATAGTCTCAATTTCTAAAATGTTTTGTACAGGTTCATGAGTTTCAAAAATATTATTGAATTAAAATATATTCCTGGATTTTAAAAAGGTAAAGAAATCATGAACTTAGTGAATGCTTTAAAAAATAAAAATACCCATGGGTTTAATGAATTTTTGCTAAATAAAAAAGTGTTCATGAATTTTAAAATGTTTCCAGATGTCAAAACGGCTCACAAGATATGCAAATATTTGATTATTTTTTTAAAGTTCACATATTTGGAAAGGTGTTCGTGAAATTGAAATGTGAATTTTTAAATTATCCTTCATTGAGAAAATGGCTCCCAGATTTCACAAAAAAAATCATGAACTCAAAAGGAAAAAAAGGTAGAAGTTGATAATAAAGAATAAAAATGAAAAATGAAAAGAAAAGCATACTCCCTTCGTCCTAAAATTCTTGTCTTAGGTTTGTCTAAAAATGAATGTATTTAAATACTAAAATATGACTAGATACATTCATATATAGAAATTTCTAAGACAAGAATTTTGGGATGGAGGGAGTAGAAAAATGAAAGTTTTGTTCTTACAAGCATGTTAACACACAACAACAAGCATTTTAATCTGCATTTATTAGGCAATTTCGAGTAAATTTAATATATCCCATCACCCACTTTTCTACAACTCTTTTACTACAATGAGTGATAGATCTTATTGGGAAACGCTTGCCTTCAGCCAACCGATCTTGTGTGACCGTCCGTCGCATCCGTGTTCGTCGGATATATTCTTGATTAGATGTCGAGAGTAACCCACTCTGTGTCCACATTTTTGCAACTAGTCCTATATTTCAGAAAGGGGGTTTGCAACTAGCCTTCTGTTGCAAATCATGCAGAGGCTAGATCCCGGAGTGCACAAACTAGGAAGGGAGACGATAGCCAAGCTGAGCGCCATCGCTTGTAGGTCATCGCCACCGAGCGCATCCATGTCGGATCTTCAACTTGAACATTCCCCTGATGGGATTCTAGTGCACCAGTCGGCCTACGTCTAGAAGGTGTTGGAAAGATTTGAATTTGACAAGGCATACCCTTCTAAGACCCTGATGGTCGGGAGGTCTTTACAGCCAGACAAGGACCCGTTCAGGCCTAGGAAAGAGGGGGATGAAACTCTGGGATCAGAGGTTCCTTACCTGAGTGCAATTGGGGCACTCATATACCTCGCAAATTGTACACAGCCAGACATTGCTTTCGCCGTCAATTTGCTTGTTAGGTACAATTCTGATCCTATCAAGAGACATTGGAAAGGTGTCAAGGACGTCTTCCGCTACATGCAAGGGACCAAAGATATTGACCTATTTTATAGAAGGAATCAAGACCTATCCCTTATAGGCTATGTCGATGCTGGGTATCTGTCGGACCCACATGATTGCAAGCCACAGACTGGATATGTTTTCCTTTGTGGTGAGGCTGCGTTCTCGTGGAGATACCAACCAAGCAAACACTTGTGTCAACCTCCACGAGCCACTCGGAAATAATGGCACTGTTCGAAGCGTCAAAGGAATGTGTATCGCTTCGACGGATGATCAGCCACATTCAGCAGACATGTGGGCTGAACACCGTACAAACCCCTATCATTATCTATGAGGATAATGTTGCTTGTGTTGCGCAAGTTCAGATGGGTTATGTGAAGAGTAACCTCACAAAACATATTAGTTCCAAGTTCTTCTATGCACATGAACTGCAATAGATGAACGAGGTGAGAATCTTGCATACTAAGTCGTGTGACAATCTTGCTAATATGTTTACTAAATCGTTACCGGCATCATCTTTGGAGAGGTGTGTGCGTGGAATCGGTATGATGAGACTTAGAGTGATGCAAGGTTCGGGGGGAGAAATTTCACAAATTTGTCGCTAAAATTTCGATCCCAATGATATCGTACTGTGTACTCTTTTCCCCTTGAGTGAGTTTTTCTGATGTTTCTCACCTAAGGTTTTTAAGGAGTCAATTCGTGCAATACAACAACGTATACTATGTGCTCTTTCTTTACATTTTTCCATTGATTTTTTTGGAGTTTTGAGACATGAATATACGGATAATCATCCAAAGAGGAGTGATGGGAAACTGGGCCGGCCCGGAAGGTCTCGCACGGTGAGGCGTGCGAGGCACGCAACCAGCCCCTCTCGTTCGCTAAACTCACGTTAGATGTGTACTTATCTCTTCACTGCATACCCTTATATAAGCAGAGGAGAGGCAATCATTGTAACAGTGTTAATCATTAATAAAGATTGATTCCTCCCTACGTCTTGTGTGTTCTACTTTCTGTGATTGTCTACATCGCCCGCTCCCGCTCCACAACATTGGACCGGACTCGCCGACACAAATTGCGGAACAAGCACTAGCCGTATCAGAACTGTCCAGCAGAATGGCCATTTCGTATCAAATGTCAAAATGAAAAATGAAAAATGAAAATGAAAAATGAAAAATGAAAAATGAAAAAAATCAATGCACCAGCCGGGAATCGAACCCGGGTCTGTACCGTGGCAGGGTACTATTCTACCACTAGACCACTGGTGCCAGGATGACAAGGCGGTAGTTACAGACATATTTGTTAGCAAACGTAATTTACTGTAAGCTGGAAGGCAGCGAGCGATGTCGGCAGTTGCGAACAGCCAATACAGTACCCTACAGCTCTTTCATCTTGGCCGTTGGCCACATTTTGTTTCTCTCCCTCTTCCTCCACGAAAGCACGTACAGCAGCAGCGACGGACGCAACTTCCTTACTCGGCTAGCAACTACTCCACTAGCAGGAAGTGGCGGATCACACCACTGTAGAGCGCATAGGAATCCTAACAGGGGGAAGCAAGATAGGAGGCCGGCGCACCTGAAGCAGTACGTACGCACGTGTAGCTTTCGGCCCGGTCCGGCCCGGCCGTGTGAACACAGCAGCTACCATCGATCGATCCAACACGTCGCTGCAGCGCAGCGGGCGCTGACGCCGATCGATCTCGCAACCCCGGACAGCTACGCCTCGACGAATCGAGCATGCCGATCCACGGAGCTGACGGGCATATGCCTTGGAGTTTTCGGTACTTGGTGCTCGATGGTGCCGAAAGCAAGGGGCCACATCTACTGCTCCTGGCTATAAAATAGACGCGGGATGGACTTCTTAATTAATCTGCTTTCGGGATGGACATGACGTCTTTTAAATCGTGACGAAGGGAGTACTACGGTATGACTTTGAAGGATCTCGTTATGCTATGTAGTAGGTGCGGCCAGCGATTTGGGTGATTGATTATCTGGATGATGTTGTCGCGGTTTCATCTGCTCTGTAATCATAAGGCTTTATTTGATACAAGCGGATTGGGAAGGTTTGGGGAGCAGGGGATTTAGTGAATCCCTTTCTTTCATCCAATTCTTTCAAATCCTCGGGGCTTTGCTTCTACCAGTCCTTCGAAGAGGGTCGTGAAACACATGGATAGGAAGGGATTGAAGGGGAACGAAGAGGATTCGGCTAAGCAAACCCCTCTTACCGAATGGGCGTCCTAGGTTTTGTGTAATTTTCTGAGCCTTTTGGTTATTTTCTTGTCGAAACCTCCTGAATTCCCACGTGCCAAATGAGGCCTAAGCGGGAAATGATTAGTCTGGTGTGAGGTGAGTTCATGGAAGAAGAATCCCGTGGATCATACCAACAGTATAATATAGACGACCGCCGCGACGAGTAAGTAACGCACGTATGTTCAGCCGTTCGCCCGTAGAACTATGCATGGCAAGCAGTGCAGTGACTGAGTGAAAAGTAAGTGCTCTCACCACCGCCACTAGCCGCTAGCCCGTAGAACTATTGGGAGTTGTACTACTGTATATGGCCTGCCACGTAACGGTGCTGACGCCGAGTGAAAAGCAAGCCCTCTGCGCCCGGGAGTAGGTCGCCGTCCGCTGGGGAACCGCCGGGATGAAAATGGCTGGCTCCTCGACCGCCCTAGTCCAACGTGGTGCTAGGTTCGGATTATACAACTCTCAATATTGATTGAATGCGTTAGAATTCGGGCGCGGAGGACATATACTCCGACTGAATGCTGATAGGAATTTAGAATCTTAGTGTATATTGATATGAAATATCAATTATATGGGCAGGGAAGACCCCCCTCAAAAAAAAAAATTGCAGCATGTATGCGTACGCATATCAATAGCCAATGCACACACATGTGCATGTTTCCAGCCAAGTATGCCCGCATACACATATCAGTAGGCAGTGTACGGGCACATGCATATCCAAAGATTGTAATATTCCTGAAGATTAAAGTCCAAGACAAAATCATGACGAAGAAGAAAATCAAAAAAGAAGACAATGCCACCTCCATTGGCAGCCAAGACACGGTGTGCAAACCTCTCCAACATGCACTCAATACCCTAGAAAGAAGGGCTATAATGTCTACAAAGCCTATAAAGCCTAGAAGGCCTAAAAACTAGGTGCATGATGGACAAGGAGAAAGAAGGAGGAAATAATAGAGGACCTTCTCCCGGAAGCCATCCAAGAGGTGCTCTCTTGCCTATAAAAGGAGGAGCCTTGCTGCGAAGAGAGACACCAGACGGAGAAGAACCAGCCACAGATAGAGCACAGAGTTGCAACCCAGCTAGCAAGCTCTTTGCTCAAGTAGTAGTAGTAGTAGTACTTCCTTATCGTGTAATAAAGAGCTATAATATTTAGAGCATTTGTAAGCTCGCGAAGGTAGTTAGAAGGTAATTTCTTTATCCTTGTGTAAACCCTTCGGGGGTTCCCGAAAGGGAAAACCATATGTAAATTATGTTGTGGAAATGATGTAGTTTCGTGTTTTCACTTGGTATTTTATTTTTGAATTTATGGAACGAGTTCTTATGCTAGGGATCCTATAGGAGAAAACTCTGCCGGTAGTTCTCTGTGTAGCCTTTTATGGCATTTGAATGAGAACCTTATGGCCGTAGAGAAGTGTTCCCTTCGGGTGGAACTGCCTGGGAAGACGATAGGAATTTACTCCATAAATTTGCAATTAAAACATCAAGTGAACAAACTTAGCTACATCTGAAACAACATAATGATAAATATGGTGAGTACTGAGTAGGATATTACACCACTGCGTACACCTCAGTCGTCTTGTTGGCCTCGACAGCCCCTCAAAGATCCTGCAATATAAGCGAAATAATTTAAAAACACTTCGTACTAAAATAATATAAAATAAATAAATAACTTTGTATTTACTTTAATGACTCGTATACGTAATCACGTATATCAACATTAAAACCTGAATTTGTAACTTAATATAGTTTAGATTAATTTTAAATATTTTAATTATTCCGAATATTTTAAATATTCCGTATATTTGGTATCAGGTCCAGCGTTTTAAACATTGATAGGTTAAAGTATTTAAATTTAGAAGTTAGCGCAGGTAAGGTAATAAATACTAAAGAGAATATTAATATAAGGTGCAGAATAAATTCTTCTGAAGAGCATACCTGGCATACATCTCATAGCCAGCTAAATACAATTGTCGATTTGATATATAACTTTTACATATCTTGGGGGAAAAGACAAGATAATTTAGACCAAAAATTTGAGAGTTTATCCAAAGAATACCAAAAGCTTGCGGATAAATATTCTGGTCTGAACAATAAAATTGATCTCGCCTTACATAAGCTAGAAGAAGCAAAGGCCAGGCAGAACGTACTTTGCAAGAATAACGATTATATTAAAGAAGAAGTGTTGTCAATTGGCCGTTACCTAAGTAAAGGCAAAGACTCACTCCCTCGCACAGAAGCAAGACAAGATATACTCGATATAAAGAAGTTGCTACAAGAAGTTAAAACTTTGATTGTCTCATAATTATATGACTGAATATAGCCAAGCATTAAACGAAGTAGCCAAATACTTGTCACCTCCTGTAGGATTTTCTGATCACGACTCACCAAAAGAAGACTCTAAAATTATAATAAGACAAAATAATACAATTCTTCAGCTATTAATCCAAGTTTTAGACAAGCTAAAAAGTGTCCATAACAACAAAGAAATTGTGCTATCGTCATCTGGAATCGTAACATCATCAAGAAATATTAATTCAGAAAAATGGACATATCTAAAGGCTTCCTTAGAAGAGATAAAACCCTCCAATTAGTAAGGCAAGACTCAAGACCACTCGCAATGAAGCATAGATTATCATGTAAAGCCGATGATATTGATAGTATTGAAGAAGTTATAGATATTCAGAGAGACCTCGAAAGATATCAAAAGGATACCCTAAGAAAAATAAAACCGCAACAGGTATATCACATGGGTATGTTTGAGAGTAAGAGCGGGTTATACCGAATATCTAGAGAAGTAGAACTAAGTGTGTTAACACACCCAGTTGATTTAAGAATAGTAAGCAAAAATATTGAAAATGAACTAAAATATTGTGGTTACAAATATATTCATCAAGGTATGTATATTATAGGAGTTAAAGGTATGACAAGGAAGAAATTAGGAGCAAAGGTGCTTATAACTCTATTAGACCGAAGGTGGGAATCAGTAGATAAAGCAGCATTAGGATTTTTAGAAGGAGACATGAATGAAAATAGGTTAATAACCTATATAGCTCCAGACCTAATGATACCTGTAAAAGAATTTATTGAAAAAATGAGTTTTGGTTTCCAAACTAAGGGATATGAAGATTTTAAAGGAACAAATTTGTTAGTAAGCATAGAATTTATAGGAAGGCTTACTAACAGAAGTAACTCTAGATATAGAGTTAATGTGAGTGATGTAATTGATAGTATGCAATCAAAGGGTATTAAATTTATGAATCCACTTAAAATTGGTTCTGAAGAAAGAGCGGGAGAAGAGTGGAAGATTGGTGAATTAATAGAGAAAAAAGAATTAAAGCAACCTGAAAACTATATAAGTTATCAAAATTGTGAAGGAAGTAGTAGCATTAGATTTATGAACTATAAATCGGCATCAATAGAAGACGCAGAATCCTTTATGTCAGAAACAGAATCTATTGACGATAAGAATAAAGGTGTGACCGAATGCATGGAAAAAGCTAATTTAGATAATGAAATAATTCACTGGGAAAATAAGCTAAAGCATATAGATTGGGAATATAAAAATTCTATGACAAAAGATTGGCCTAAGAAAAGAGAAAGAGAATTGTTTATAATTAGAGAAATTGCAAGGTTAAAAAAACTAAAAAATGAGAAAAAGTTGGTAACTAGTGGTTCAATTATGCCAAATACATCATCAATTGAAAGGGGAGAACATGCTGGTAGTAATAATGATGCTATCACTAATAGAGATAAGAATATTGCTCAGGAAGAAGAAGTTGTTAGTGAAGAAGAGCAATGGGATATAAATAATAAGTTATTACTAGAAAGTTATGAAGAGGAAGAGGAATTAGTAAAACATATGTGGTTAGAAGATGAAAATTATAATGATTCGGAGCAGAATAGTGATTTTTATAACTCACTAGATGATGTGGGACTACAAAATTTAGACAATGCAATGGAAGCTATGGAAGTAGAAAGTAGTAATAAAAGAAGAAAGGGATATGGCGAGTCTTCGGTAAAAAGAGAAGGAGAGAGAGAGAGACCTACCAGATCAGCTGGACAATGGCCTCCAGAAAAGGATGATTATCAACCTACATATATCCCTGGACAATATAGATATATGGGTGCTAAAAGAAGAGATTTTGAAAAGCCAGTGCAATTTCAAAATTATAAGAATGATGGTGCTATTTTAAACCTAGCAGCTCATGACCCTATAGATTGGCCGAATATAATCAGCATATGGAAAGGTTTAATAGTTCAAAAATATATACAAAACCAGTATAATATAGGAACTAAGGTAGAGGATATGTTAACATATCTTGAAACATTTTTAGGAGAATCTGTAAAAGTTCTATGGGAACAATGGGTAGAGACATATCCTAATCAGTATGAAGAATTAAAAAGGGCCGGAAGTAACCCTAATAACTTTGCAAATGTTATTTCAAATATGATCATCGCAGAAGACCCGGAATTAGGATATACCTCACTACAAAACGAAAGGTTGAGAGAAATAGAAAAACTAACATTAACTAGCTGGAAAGGAATAAAAGAATTCTCTCAACATTATTTATATAATGCTACCACTGCGAAGCAAGGGTTTAATGTAGGTGTTGTAGAAAGATATTTTAATAAGTTGCCAGACCCTCTAGGATCCATAATATTTGAAGAATATAAAAAAGAAACAGGTGGAAACGTGGTAAATATATCTCAAGCCATAACATTTGTTTTTAAACAATTAAGAAAGGTATGTACAGGCATACAAGCCCAAAGGTCTATGAAGAAGTCAGATTACAATTTCTGCAATAACATTGTCCAAATACCGCTTACATATGGAGAAGAAAGGCATCGGAAAAACAAATATTATAAACCACAAAGGAGAGATAATAGAAATTTTAGAACAAAGAAAAGATATTTCTTGAGAAGGTCCGATAATAGAGCCCCATTCTTGCATAAAAGAAATGTAAGAAGATATAATCCTAAGAAATCATATGATAAAACATGTAGGTGTTTCATATGTAACTCTCCCGATCACTTAAGTAGAACTTGCCCTAATAAAGACCAGAAAAGGTACTCTAGCAAATATGAGGAGCAAGAGAGAGTATTAATAGTAGATAGTGTTAATGAGAATATTTTGGTATGTGATGATGAAATAAAAGACGACGAGTCAATATATTCAATCATAGAGACAGATGAAGTAGAAAATGAGACTCCAGAATATGAATCAAGCGATGATGAAATAGACCTAATTGATGAATTAGCCGGTTTAAAGATCGAAATGATGAATCAAGTAGATTGTGAACATGACTGGATTAAAGGAAAAGGGGATTATAACATAAAATGTGCTTTCTGTATATATTATCCTAGCCAAGATAATAGATTCACATGTAGTTTATGCTTAAAGCAAGCATGTACCTCCTGTCTAAAAGTCAGTAATCAAAAATGGAGACAGGAAATAGAATGGGAGCGAGAAGAAAGAATATTATCCAGCAGAGTTAGAAACTTAGAAAATAGAATAAATAAGCTAGAAGCAGAATTAGAAAAGCTAAAGGATGAATTAGAAGATAATAAAGAGCAAGATAATAAGGTTGCAAAAATCACAGAGATGAAAGAACAAATGATAACAATAAGGGATAAAAAAGGAGATAAATTAATACAATTAAAAGATGCAATAACTAGTTTTGGAAACAAATATATTGTTCGATTACCATTCAAAGAAGTGTTAGGGATAAGAATCCCAGTTAGAATAGTTCTAAAGCCAAACATTTCTTATAAAGTGTTAGCGCTACTAGATACGGGTTGCACAAAGAACATCATACATGATAAATATTTCATGAGATGTCCAGAAATAGTTGAAACTATAGATAATAATAAAGCTGAAGTATCTACCGATATGTCAGGAATAAAGAAAATCCACAACCAGTTAGCATATAATATTGAAGCATACATAAATGGCACGAAATATATAATAGATGAAATTACAATAAGAGATTTATCAGTAATAAATGATGACATGATAATAGGGTTAAGGTTTTTACAACAGTCTTTACAAACTACAATTATACATGAAGAAGGGGTTACATTTATCCCTTATCAGGATAATCTCCCATACATATCTGAAGTAAGAAAGCAAAGAAAAGCTTTGCAAAATGTAGAGATATCTAATTTGGATGGAGAATATAGTACAAGTCCAGAGGTAGCCCTTGAATTCTGTAAAGATGAAGAACTTAGTGAGGCCATAGAAGAATATCATATAGAAAATACAAGTACAGAATGCATAGCATTACAATCATTTTCACCAAATTGGTATAGAGACATAAAATCCAAAAAAGATATAGATAAGATAGTGCAAAGATTAGAAAACATACAAATTATAGGGGAAATACCGATGAAACATTGGGAAAGGAACTCTATAGTTTGCAAAATAAATATTATAAATCAAGACTATATCATTAAGTCAGGGCCAATAGAAGCTACTCCTAAAGATATTGAAGAGTTCAAAATGCATATTGAAGAATTATTAAAATTAAAAGCAATTAGAGAAAGTAGAAGTCCTCATAGGTCTGCTGCTTTTATAGTGAGAAATCATGCTGAAGAGGTGAGAGGTAAATCCAGAATGGTAATTAACTTTAAAAGGCTTAATGATAATACGGTAGATGATGCATACAACATACCTAATAAACAGGAATGGATCAATAGAATACAAGGAAGCAAATTTTTCTCTAAATTTGACTTAAAAGCAGGGTTTTGGCAAGTGAAAATGGCCGAAGAATCCATTCCATGGACTGTCTTTACTTGTCCGCAAGGCCATTATGAATGGCTAGTAATGCCATTGGGTCTAAAGAATGCACCTGCACTATTTCAAAGGAAAATGCAAAATATATTTAATGAGAACCAAGCCTTTATATTAGTATACGTAGATGATTTGTTAGTATTCTCAAAAACATATAAAGAGCATATAGCCCATCTCGAAGTGTTCTTTCGCAAGGTAGAACAAAATGGGCTCATATTATCAAAAAAGAAGATGGAAATTTGTAAAGAAAGAATAAATTTCCTTGGTAATGAAATAGGAGAAGGACAAATATATTTGCAAGAACATATTGCAAAGAAAATTTTAGAGTTTCCTGATAATATGAGTGATAAAAAAGTTCTACAACAATTCTTAGGAATTGTAAACTATGCAAGAAATTACATAGATAACCTAGCAAAGCTAGCCGGACCTTTATATGCTAAATTAAGAAAGAATGGTCAGAGATATTTTAATTCTGAAGATATAAAATTAGTAAAGGCCATCAAAGAAAAAGTCAAGAATTTAAAGCCCCTAGAATTGCCTCTAGAAGATAATTATTTTATTATTGAAACAGATGCATCTAAAGTAGGATGGGGTGCTATATTAAAACAAAAACCTAATAAATATTCCCCGAAAGCAGATGAAAAAATATGTAGATATGCTTCAGGAAGTTATAAGTTAAAAACGGTAAATAATATTGATAAAGAAATCCTTGCAGTTGTAAATGCAATAAATGCTTTTAGGTTATATCTAGGATTCAAAGAATTTACAGTGCGAACTGATTGTGAAGCCATATGTCGATATTATAATAAAATTAATAGTAAGAAAAGTTCAACCAGAAGATGGGTCTTATTTGAAGACACCATAGTTGGGAATGGTTATAAAGTTATTTTTGAGCATATTAAGGGAAAAGATAATACTTTACCTGACATATTTTCTCGTGCATCAAATTTGCAGAAATGAAGAAAGGATTATTCCCCACCAGGGACGAATGCTTCTTCTTTGGAGAGGAGAACAGGCTGAAGATATTTCAGCCAAATACCTTCAATTTCAAGCCAAAGGCCCATATCAAGCTTGATGAAGTTCAGAGGTGCATACTGGACAATTTCTGGTTCCAATATACCAATAAGAGAGATGAAAAAGGATATATGCTATCAATTCTAAATAGCTTGGCAGAATATTTTAACCAAATGAATATGAAGGCGGCAAAACTAGAAAGGGCTGAAATACAAAAAGGAGAAATATTATATGTTTTATTTGACGGAAATAAACCCGGAATATATTTGACATGGGAAGACATCATGATAGAGAAACTAGATGCAAAACGAATGGGACAAGACTTAACATTCAAAAAATATGAAGGTATTGATGAGGCCTTGTTTTGGGCAAGAAAAATGATAGGGGAAAACTATTATATTGACCCCAAGGCTAAAGATTATATCCAGAAGATCCTGCAATATATTCTTTGATATATATAAAAATAAATTTTTAAATTATTTCGCTTATATTGCAGGATCTTTGAGGGGCTGTCGAGGCCAACAAGACGACTGAGGTGTACGCAGTGGTGTAATATCCTACTCAGTACTCACCATATTTATCATTATGTTGTTTCAGATGTAGCTAAGTTTGTTCACTTGATGTTTTAATTGCAAATTTATGGAGTAAATTCCTATCGTCTTCCCAGGCAGTTCCACCCGAAGGGAACACTTCTCTACGGCCATAAGGTTCTCATTCAAATGCCATAAAAGGCTACACAGAGAACTACCGGCAGAGTTTTCTCCTATAGGATCCCTAGCATAAGAACTCGTTCCATAAATTCAAAAATAAAATACCAAGTGAAAACACGAAACTACATCATTTCCACAACATAATTTACATATGGTTTTCCCTTTCGGGAACCCCCGAAGGGTTTACACAAGGATAAAGAAATTACCTTCTAACTACCTTCGCGAGCTTACAAATGCTCTAAATATTGTAGCTCTTTATTACACGATAAGGAAGTACTACTACTACTACTACTTGAGCAAAGAGCTTGCTAGCTGGGTTGCAACTCTGTGCTCTATCTGTGGCTGGTTCTTCTCCGTCTGGTGTCTCTCTTCGCAGCAAGGCTCCTCCTTTTATAGGCAAGAGAGCACCTCTTGGATGGCTTCCGGGAGAAGGCTCCTCTATTATTTCCTCCTTCTTTCTCCTTGTCCATCATGCACCTAGTTTTTAGGCCTTCTAGGCTTTATAGGCTTTGTAGACATTATAGCCCTTCTTTCTAGGGTATTGAGTGCATGTTGGAGAGGTTTGCACACCGTGTCTTGGCTGCCAATGGAGGTGGCATTGTCTTCTTTTTTGATTTTCTTCTTCGTCATGATTTTGTCTTGGACTTTAATCTTCAGGAATATTACAATCTTTGGATATGCATGTGCCCGTACACTGCCTACTGATATGTGTATGCGGGCATACTTGGCTGGAAACATGCACATGTGTGTGCATATATAGGTATACTTGTTGGGGAACGTCGCATGGGAAACAAAAAATTTCCTACGCGCACGAAGACCTATCATGGTGATGTCCATCTACGAGAGGGGATGAGTGATCTACGTACCCTTGTAGATTGTACAACAGAAGCGTTAAAGAACGCGGTTGATGTAGTGGAACGTCCTCACGTCCCTCGATCCGCCCCGCGAACAATCCCGCGATCAGTCCCACGATCTAGTACCGAACGGACGGCACCTCCGCGTTCAGCACACGTACAGCTCGACGATGATCTCGGCCTTCTTGGTCCAGCAAGAGAGACGGAGAGGTAGAAGATTTCTCCGGCAGCGCGACGGCGCTCCGGAGGTTGGTGATGACCTTGTCTCAGCAGGGCTCCGCCCGAGCTCCGCAGAAACGCGATCTAGAGGAAAAACCGTGGAGGTATGTGGTCGGGCAGCCGTGAGAAAGTCGTCTCAAATCAGCCCTAATTGCTCCATATATATAGGAGGAGGGAGGGGGGCCTTGCCTTGGGGTCCAAGGACCCCCAAGGAGTCGGCCGAGCCAAGGGGGGGAGGACTCCCCCCCCCCAAACCGAGTTGGACTTGGTTTGGTGGGAGGAGTCCCCCTCCCTTCCCACCTCCTTCCTTTTTTTCTTCTCTTTCCTCTTGATTTTTCTTCTCTTGGCGCATTGGGCACTTGTGGTCTGTCCCACCAGCCCACTAAGGGCTGGTGTGGCTCCCCAAATGCCTATGGGCTTCCCCAGGGTGGGTTGCCCCCCCGGTGAACTCCCGGAACCCATTCGTCATTCCCGGTACATTCCCGGTAACTCCGAAAACCTTCCGGTAATCAAATGAGGTCATCCTATATATCAATCTTCGTTTCCGGACCATTCCGGAAACCCTCGTGACGTCCGTGATCTCATCCGGGACTCCGAACAACATTCGGTAACCAACCATATAACTCAAATACGCATAAAACAACGTCGAACCTTAAGTGTGCAGACCCTGCTGGTTCGAGAACTATGTAGACATGACCCGAGAGACTCCTCGGTCAATATCCAATAGCGGGACCTGGATGCCCATATTGGATCCTACATATTCAACGAAGATCTTATCGTTTGAACCTCAGTGCCAAGGATTCGTATAATCCCGTATGTCATTCCCTTTGTCCTTCGGTATGTTACTTGCCCGAGATTTGATCGTCAGTATCCGCATACCTATTTCAATCTCGTTTTACCGGCAAGTCTCTTTACTCGTTCCGTAATACAAGATCCCGCAACTTACACTAAGTTACATTGCTTGCAAGGCTTGTGTGTGATGTTGTATTACCGAGTGGGCCCCGAGATACCTCTCCGTCACACGGAGTGACAAATCCCAGTCTTGATCCATACTAACTCAACTAACACCTTCGGAGATACCTGTAGAGCGTCTTTATAGTCACCCAGTTATGTTGCGACGTTTGATACACACAAAGCATTCCTCCGGTGTCAGTGAGTTATATGATCTCATGGTCATAGGAATAAATACTTGACACGCAGAAAACAGTAGCAACAAAATGACACGATCAACATGCTACGTCTATTAGTTTGGGTCTAGTCCATCACGTGATTCTCCCAATGACGTGATCCAGTTATCAAGCAACAACACCTTGTTCATAATCAGAAGACACTGACTATCATTGATCAACTGGCTAGCCAACTAGAGGCATGCCAGGGACGGTGTTTTGTCTATGTATCCACACATGTAAATGAGTCTTCATTCAATACAATTATAGCATGGATAATAAACTATTATCTTGATACAGGAATTATAATAATAACTATACATTTATTAATGCCTCTAGGGCATAATTCCAACAATACTAGCAAAAGGGCTCGTGTGTTGGGGAACGTCGCATGGGAAACAAAAATTTTCCTACGCGCACGAAGACCTATCATGGTGATGTCCATCTACGAGAGGGGATGTGTGATCTACGTACCCTTATAGACCATACAGCAGAAGCGTTAGTGAACGCGGTTGATATAGTGGAACGTCCTCACGTCCCACGATCCGCCCCGCGAACCGTCCCGCGATCAGTCCCACGTTCTAGTGCCGAACGGACGGCACCTCCGCGTTCAGCACACGTATAGCTCGACGATGATCTCGGCCTTCTTGATCCATAAAGAGAGACGGAGAGGTAGATGAGTTCTCCGGCAGCGTGACGGCGCTCCGGAGGTTGGTGGTGATCTAATCTCAGCAGGGCTCCGCCCGAGCTCCGCAGAAACGCGATCTAGAGGTAAAACCGTGGAGGTATGTGGTCGGGCTGCCGTGGCAAAAGTTGTCTCAAATCAGCCGTAAAACACCACTATATATAGGAGGGAGGGAGGGGAGGAGGCAGCCTCAAAATCTAAAGGTTTGGCCGAAATTTGAGGTGGAGGAGTCCTACTCCAATCCTACTTGGAGTAGGATTCCAGCTTCCCACTTGTAAACTCTTTCCACCTTGTGTTTTTCCCTTCTCAAACCTTATGGGCCTTACTGGGAACTTATTCCAGCCCACTAGGGGCTGGTTTATCTCTTCCCATAGCCCATGAGACCCCTTGGGGCGTGACACCCCTCTCGATGGTCCCCGTCACCCCTCCCGGCACTCCCGGTACACTACCGATGAGCCCGAAACTTTTCCGGTAATGCTCGAAAACTTTCCGGTAACCAAATGAGGTCATCCTATATATCAATCTTCGTCTCCGGACCATTCCGGAAACCCTCGTGACGTCCGTGATCTCATCTGGGACTCCGAACAACATTCGGTAACCAACCATATAACTCAAATACGCATATAACAACGTCGAACCTTAAGTGTGCAGACCCTGCGGGTTCGAGAACTATGTAGACATGACCCGAGTGACTCCTCGGTCAATATCCAATAGCGGGACCTGGATGCCCATATTGGATCCCACATATTCTACGAAGATCTTATCGTTTGAACCTCGGTGCCAAGGATTCATATAATCCCGTATGTCATTCCCTTTGTCCTTCGGTATGTTACTTGCCCGAGATTCGATCGTCAGTATCCGCATACCTATTTCAATCTCGTTTACCGGCAAGTCTCTTTACTCGTTCCGTAATACAAGATCCCGCAACTTACACTAAGTCACATTGCTTGCAAGGCTTGTGTGTGATGTTGTATTACCGAGTGGGCCCCGAGATACCTCTCCGTCACACGGAGTGACAAATCCCAGTCTTGATCCTTACTAACTCAACGGACACCTTCGGAGATACCTGTAGAGCATCTTTATAGCCACCCAGTTACGTTGTGACGTTTGATACACACAAAGTATTCCCCCGGTATCAGTGAGTTATATGATCTCATGGTCATAGGAATAAATACTTGACATGCAGAAAACAGTAGCAACAAAATGACACGATCAACATGCTACGTATATTAGTTTGGGTCTTAGTCCATCACATGATTCTCCTAATGATGTGATCCCGTTATCAAGTGACAACACTTGCCCATGGTCAGGAAACCTTGACCATCTTTGATCAACGAGCTAGTCAACTAGAGGCTTACTAGGGACAGTGTTTTGTCTATGTATCCACACATGCACTGTGTTTCCAATCAATACAATTATAGCATGGATAATAAACATTTATCATGAACAAAGAAATATAATAATAACTAATTTATTATTGCCTCTAGGGCATATTTCCAACAGTCTCCCACTTGCACTAGAGTCAATAATCTAGTTCACATCACCATGTGATTCCAACGAATCCAACACCCATATAGTTATGGGGTCTGATCACGTCTTGCTCATGAGAGAGGTTTTAGTCAACGGTTCTGAAATTTTCAGATCCGTGTGTTCTTTACAAATCTTTATGTCATCTTATAGATGCTGCTACTATGTGCTATTCGGAAATACTCCAAATATCTACTCTACTATACGAATTCGTTTCACTACTCATAGTTATTCGGATTAGTGTCAAAGCTTACATCGACGTAACCCTTTACGACGAACTCTTTAACCACCTCCATAATCGAGAAAAATTCCTTAGTCCATCAGTTACTAAGGATAAATTTTGACCGCTGCTAGTGATTCAATCATGGATCACTCTCTGTACCTCTCAACAGACTTGCTACAAGGCACACATCAGGTGCGGTACTCAGCATGGCATACTTTAGAGTCTACGACTAAGGCATAGAAGACGACCTTCGTCTATTCTCTTTATTCCGCCGTGGTCGGGTTTTGAGTCTTACTCAAATTCACACCTTACAACGCAACCAAGAACTCCTTCTTTGCTGATCTATTTTGAACTCCTTCAAAACTTGTCAAGGCATGCATCTTGTTGAAACTTCCATTAAGCGCTTTCGATCTACCTCCATAGATCTTTGATGCTCAACGTTCAAGTAGCTCAATCCAGGCATTCCTTTGAAAACTCCTTTCAAACAACCTTGTATGCTTTATAGAAATTCTACATTACTTCTGATCCACAATATGTCAACCACATATACTTATCAGAAATTCTATAGTGCTCCCACTCACTTCTTTGGAAATACAAGTTTCTCATAAACCTTGTACAAACCCAAAATCCTTGATCATCTCATCAAAGTGTATATTCCAACTCCGAGATGCTTGCACCAGTCCATTTAAGGATCGCTGGAGCTTGCATACTTGCTAGTATCTTTAGGATCGACAAAACCTCATGGTTATATCTCACACAATGTTTGCTCAAGGAAACCGTCGAGGAAACAATGTTTTGACATCCTACATGCAATATTTCATAAATAATGCAGCAACTACTAACATAATTCTAACAGACTTTTAGCATCGCTACGAGTGAGAAAGTCTCATCATAGTCAACTGTTTGATCTTGTCGGAAACATCTTTGCGACAAGTCGAGCTTTTCTTAATAGTGACTTATCAATATCATCGTCTGTCTTCCTTTTAAAGATCCATCTTTACTCAATAATCCTATGACCATCAAGTAGTTCTTCCAAAGTCTACACTTTGTTTTTATACATGGATCCTCTCTCGGATTTCATGGCTTCTAGCCATTTGTCGGAATCTGGACCCACCATTGCTTTCTCCATAACTCGTAGGTTCACTGTTGCTCAACAACATGACCTCCAAGACAGGGTTACCGTACCACTCTGTAGTAGTACGCGACCTTGTCAACCTACGAGCCTTGTAGTAACTTGATCCGATGCTCGATGATCACCATCATCAGCTTTCACTTCAATTGGTGTAGGCGCCACAGGAACAACTTCCTGCGCCCTGCTACATACTGGTCGAAGTGATGGTTCAATAACCTCATCAAGTTCTACCACCCTCCCACTCAATTCTTTCGAGAGAAACCTTTCCTCGAGAAAGGATCCGTTTCTAGAAACAAACACTTTGCTTTTGGATCTGAGATAGGAGATGTACCCAATTGTTTTGGATATCCTATGAAGATGCATTTATCCGCTTTGGGTTCGAGCTTATCAGACTGAAACTTTTTCACATAAGCGTCGAAACCCCAAACTTTCAAGAAACGACGGTTTAGATTTCTCTAAACCTCAGTCTGTACTGTGTCATCTCAACGGAAATACGTGGTGCCCTATTTAAAGTGAATGCGGGTGTCTCTAATGCTTAACCCATAAACGATAGTGGTAATTCCATAAGAGACATCATAGCATGCACCATACCAAATAGTGTGTGGCTATGACGTTCAGACACATCATCACACTATGATGTTCTAGGTGGCATGAACCGCGAAACAATTTCCACATTGTCTTAACTGCGTACCAAAACTCGTAACTCAGATATTCATTTCTATGATCATATCGTAGACAGTTTATCCTCTTGTTATGATGAACTTCACTCCGAAACAGAATTGAACTTTTCAATATTCCAGACTTGTGATTCATTAAGCAAATACTCTAGTATCTACTCAAATCGACATTGAAGTAAGAACACAATGATATCCACTGCGTGCCTCAGCACCCATTGAACTGCATACATCCAAATGTATCACTTCCAACAAGTTACTATCTTATTTCATCTCAATGAAAACAAGGCCTTGCTCATGTGGTATGATTTGCATGTCACTAGTGATTCAAAATCAAGTGAGAATAAAGATCCATCAGCATGGAGCCTCTTCATGCAATTTATACCAACATGACTCAAGCGGCAGTGCCACAAGTAAGTGGTACTATCATCATTACCTCATATCTTTTGGCACCAATATCATGAACATGTGTAACACTACGATCGAGATTCAATAAACCATTGAAGGTGATTATTCAAGAAAATAGAGTAACCATTATTCTCTTTAAATGAATAATCGTATTGCAATAAACACGATCCAATCATGTTCATGCTTAACGCAAGCACCAAATAACAATTATTTAGGTTTAACACCAATCCCGATGGTAGAGGGAGCGTGCGACGTTTGATCATATCAACCTTGGAAACACTTCCAACACGTATCGTCACCTCGCCTTTAGCCAGTCTCCGTTTAAGCCGTAGCTTTCATTTCGTGTTACTAATCACTTAGCAACCGAACCGGTATCCAATACCCTCATGCTACTAGGAGTACTAGTAAAGTACACATCAACATCATGTATATCAAATATACTTCTTTCGACTTTTGCCAGCCTTCTTATCTACCAAGTATCTAGAGTTGCTCCGCCTCAGTGACTGTTCCCCTCATTACAGAAGCACTTAGTCTCGGGTTTGGGTTTAATCTTGGGTCTCTTCATTAGTGCAGCAACTGTTTTGCCATTTCACGAAGTATCCCTTCTAGCCCTTGCCTTTCTTGAAACTTAGTGGTTTTACAAACCATCAACTATTGATGCTCCTTCTTGATTTCTACTTTCGCAGTGTCAAACATCGCGAATCGCTCAAGGATCATTGTATCTATCCTTGATATGTTATAGTTCATCACGAAGCTCTCACAGCTTGGTGGCAGTGACTTTGGAGAACCATCACTATCTCATCTGGAAGATTAACTCCCACTTGATTCAAGTGATTGTCGTACTCAGACAATCTGAGCACACGCTCAACGATTGAGCTTTTCTCCTTTACTTTGTGGACAAAGAATCTTGTCGGAGGTCTTGCACCTCTTAACAAGGGCACAAGCATGAAATTACAATTTCATCTCTTTAGAACATCACTTATGTTCCGCGACGTTTCAAAACGTCTTTGGCGCCTTGCTTCTAAGCCATTAAGTATTTTGCACTGAACTATCGTGTAGTCATCAGAAACGTGTATGTCGGATGTTCACAGCATCCACAGACGACGCTCGAGGTGCAGCACACCGAGTGATGCATTAAGGACATAAGCCTTCTGCGCAGCAACGAGGACAATCCTCGGTTTTAGAGACTCAGTCTACAAAGTTTGCTACTATCAACTTTCAACTAAATTTTCTCTAGGAACATATAAAACAGTAGAGCTATAGCGCAAGCTACGTCGTAATTCGCAAAGACCATTAGACTATGTTCATGACAATTTAGTTCAATTAATCATATTACTTAAGAACTCCCACTCAAAAAGTACATCTCTCTAGTCAGTTGAGTGGTACATGATCCAAATCCACTATCTCAAGTCCGATCATCACGTGAGTCGAGAATAGTTTCAGTGGTAAGCATCTCTATGCTAATCATATCAACTATACGATTCATGCTCGACCTTTCGGTCTCATGTGTTCCGAGGCCATGTCTGCACATGCTAGGCTCGTCAAGCTTAACCCGAGTGTTCTGCGTGTGCAATTGTTTTGCATCCGTTGTATGTGAACGTTGAGTCTATCACACCCGATCATCACGTGGTGTCTCGAAATGAAGAACTATTGCAACGGTGCACAGTCGGGGAGAACACAATTTCTTCTTGAAATTTTAGTGAGAGATCACCTCATAATGCTACCGTCGTTCTAAGCAAGATAAGGTGCAAAAAGGATTAACATCACATGCAATTCATAAGTGACATGATATGGCCATCATCATGCGCTTCTTGATCTCCATCACCAAAGCACCGGCACGATCTTCTTGTCACCGGCGTCACACCATGATCTCCATCATCATGATCTCCATCAACGTGTCGCCATCGGGGTTGTCGTGCTACTCATGCTATTACTACTAAAGCTACGTCCTAGCAATATAGTAAACGCATCTGCAAGCACAAACGTTAGTTTAAAGACAACCCTATGGCTCCTGCCGGTTGCCGTACCATCGACGTGCAAGTCGATCTTAACTATTACAACATGATCATCTCATACATCCAATATATCACATCACGTCGTTGGCCATATCACATCACAAGCATACCCTGCAAAAACAAGTTAGACGTCCTCTAATTTTGTTGTTGCATGTTTTACGTGGTGACCATGGGTATCTAGTAGGATCGCATCTTACTTACGTAAACACCCCAACGGAGATATATGAATTGCTATTTAACCTCATCCAAGGACCTCCTCGGTCAATTCCGATTCAACTAAAGTTGGAAAAACTGACACCCGCCAGTCATCTTTGAGCAACGGAGTTACTCGTAGCGATGAAACCAGTCTCTCGTAAGCGTACGAGTAATGTCGGTCCGAGCCGCTTCGATCCAACAATACCGCGGAATCAAGAAAAGACTAAGGAGGGCAGCAAAACGCACATCTACGCATGAACCTGGCTCTGATACCACTGTTGGGGAACGTCGCATGCGAAACAAAAATTTTCCTACGCGCACGAAGACCTATCATGGTGATGTCCATCTACGAGAGGGGATGTGTGATCTACGTACCCTTATAGACCGTACAGCAGAAGCGTTAGTGAACGCGGTTGATGTAGTGGAACGTCCTCACGTCCCGCGATCCGCCCCGCGAACCGTCCCGCGATCAGTCTCGCGATCTAGTGCCGAACGGACGGCACATCCGCGTTCAGCACACGTATAGCTCGACGATGATCTCGGCCTTCTTGATCCAGCAAGAGAAACGGATAGGTAGATGAGTTCTCCGGCAGCGTGACGGCGCTCCGGAGGTTGGTGGTGATCTAATCTCAGCAGGGCTCCGCCCGAGCTCCGCAGAAACGCGATCTAGAGGTAAAACCGTGGAGGTATGTGGTCGGGCTGCCGTGGCAAAAGTTGTCTCAAATCAGCCCTAAAACTCCACTATATATAGGAGGGAGGGAGGGGAGGAGGCAGCCTCAAAATCTAAAGGTTTGGCCGAAATTTGAGGTGGAGGAGTCCTACTCCAATCCTACTTGGAGTAGGATTCCAGCTTCCCACTTGTAAACTCTTTCCACCTTGTGTTTTTCCCTTCTCAAACCTTATGGGCCTTACTGGAAACTTATTCCAGCCCACTAGGGGCTGGTTTATCTCTTCCCATAGCCCATGAGACCCCTTGGGGCGTGACACCCCTCTCGATGGTCCCCGTCACCCCTCCCGGCACTCCCGGTACACTACCGATGAGCCTGAAACTTTTTCGGTAATGCTCGAAAACTTTCCGGTAACCAAATGAGGTCATCCTATATATCAATCTTCGTCTCCGGACCATTCCGGAAACCCTCGTGACGTCCGTGATCTCATCTGGGACTCCGAACAACATTCGGTAACCAACCATATAACTCAAATACGCATATAACAACGTCGAACCTTAAGTGTGCAGACCCTGCGGGTTCGAGAACTATGTAGACATGACCCGAGTGACTCCTCGGTCAATATCCAATAGCGGGACCTGGATGCCCATATTGGATCCCACATATTCTACGAAGATCTTATCGTTTGAACCTCGGTGCCAAGGATTCATATAATCCCGTATGTCATTCCCTTTGTCCTTCAGTATGTTACTTGCCCGAGATTCGATCGTCAGTATCCGCATACCTATTTCAATCTCGTTTACCGGCAAGTCTCTTTACTCGTTCCGTAATACAAGATCCCGCAACTTACACTAAGTCACATTGCTTGCAAGGCTTGTGTGTGATGTTGTATTACCGAGTGGGCCCCGAGATACCTCTCCGTCACACGGAGTGACAAATCCCAGTCTTGATCCGTACTAACTCAACGGACACCTTCGGAGATACCTGTAGAGCATCTTTATAGCCACCCAGTTACGTTGTGACGTTTGATACACACAAAGTATTCCCCCGGTGTCAGTGAGTTATATGATCTCATGGTCATAGGAATAAATACTTGACATGCAGAAAACAGTAGCAACAAAATGACACGATCAACATGCTACGTATATTAGTTTGGGTCTTAGTCCATCACATGATTCTTCTAATGATGTGATCCCGTTATCAAGTGACAACACTTGCCCATGGTCAGGAAACCTTGACCATCTTTGATCAACGAGCTAGTCAACTAGAGGCTTACTAGGGACAGTGTTTTGTCTATGTATCCACACATGCATTGTGTTTCCAATCAATACAATTATAGCATGGATAATAAACGTTTATCATGAACAAAGAAATATAATAATAACTAATTTATTATTGCCTCTAGGGCATATTTTCAACACCTAGTTCACGTGCTCTGCATCCCTGTGGCCAGCCGAGGTTGTGGCTGAGCGTTCAACGATCCGACTAGCCAGGACTCTACCTGGGCATTTTTTCGGTCGGACCGGGTTTTGGGCGAAACGACAAGAAACCCGATGCTAAAAATCCAGGCCTGGCCAGACCATCGGGCCTGAATTTTGGGCCCAAGGCCGGCCTGAAACAAAAAAAGCCCGACTTGGCCCGACCGGCCCGGCCCAACTCCGGCTTACCTTTATTTTTTGATAGGGCCCTGCCTGACGTGGCCATCAGGCTCAACTTTCTGGCCAAAGCCCAGCTCGATGTGACAAATAGGCCCAGTCCGGCCCGGGATTTTCGGGCCGGCCAGGCCGGGCTGTCCATGCCTAGGTATAGCCAGGACTATGAGGGAGGAGAGCAAGCTGCAGCTAACAAAAGAGACTAGTAGTACTAGCTGACAAAGTGATGACAACGCCGTGGTGCCGGTGCCCCGTACAAGTTGTCGACCGATCGAGGCCACATCAAGCCCGACTCATCGGTGGTGGGGGACGACGCTAGAGAGTAGCAGCGCTGGTACTACCAAGTCTATAAATGGAGGTCCCGTCACCAGCGATGGGTTAGCAGCCTAGCGCAGGCAGCTCTACTTGAAGGTCGGGGGAGATCGACATATACCTGCCTGCACCTGCAGCCGGCCACGAAGAGTGCAAATAGAGACTAGCTAGCTAGCTAGAGAGTGAGCTAGCGTTCAGGTAGCCATGGCGGTGGCGAAGCAGAGCTTGGCTTTGGAGGACGGCACCGGCGCCGGCGCCGGCGGGCAGGAGTACACGCAGGACGGGTCGGTGGACCTCCGGGGCAACCCCGTGCTCCGCTCCAAGAGGGGCGGCTGGACCGCCTGCACCTTCATCGTAGGTACGTACATGTATCATGTATATATGCCAAGCCAATCAATGCACACATGCATGATTGCTGCTGTACTGTAGTGTTCATTCTCAGGTCTCAGCCGGTCCATCTCATAGCTAGCTAGGGCTGATGCGAATTGCTTGCAGTGTACGAGCTGTTCGAGCGCATGGCCTACTACGGCATCGCGGCGAACCTCTTCATCTACCTGACGGAGAAGATGCACCAGGGCACGGTGGAGGCGTCCAACAACGTCACCAACTGGTCTGGCACCGTCTTCCTCACGCCCCTGCTCGGCGCCTACGTCGCCGACGCCTACCTCGGCCGGTACTGGACCTTCGTCGTCGGCTCCGCCATCTACCTCATGGTAATTAACGAGCAATGCTACATCTACGTAAATGTTTACGTAAGTTTACGGGATAGTCTGACTTGACAATCATTGGTTGGATTAAGAGGAGAATGAGGCCCACCCACCCCTAAAAATCAGGGGGGCATATTTAAATTAGTTGAAAGGTTTAGTAAACATAAGTACTGTAAGATTTAGTAGGTCTAGCATTTTCGGTAATTAACTCTCCTTCTATAAATTAATCAGGCAGCTGATCACTTAAATTACATATATGTAGCATATGCGCCGTCGGAAGACGTCGCTGCATGCAGCCATGTCATGGATGATCTGGCAGCGATTACGGCGGAGTCTTTGAGAGAGTACGATCGGGATTTGTGTCGTATATACGTTTGGTCCGTCCGTGCCGTGCCACAGAAAATTAGAGGCTGGCGAGTAGCGAGTAGCTAGCTCCTTACTCCCTAGCCACGAGACACACACACACAAAATTACATATGGTACTCCAAAGAGGTGAGGACTCCAAGCATGACACGACCACACACAGCTAGGAGCTTGCTGCCAAGCTCGGATTGGCGTGGATGGATGCTAGCTTGAGCTTGGATTCAGTGGTAGTACGTACGTATGGGCAGATGAACGAGTCGTACGTACTCCACCACTATGGCTGATCCCTTCCCGTTGCCGGGATGGCCGGCGATGGTCGGATACGGACGAGATGGATATCCGTCTGAGATGTCTACCTATTATCTTTTCTTGGCTTGGCCCTTCCTTGACGTACTGGTCCAGATCGTGACCGGCGCACCAGCCCGAGAGATCGATCCATCGATGTTGACGTGCATGTGGTCGTATTTCTTGACTCCACACTCTATAGAGTATTCCCTCCGTTTCTAAATATAAGTCTTTATAGAGATTCCACTAATAGACTACATACGGATGTATATAGACATACTTTAAAGTGTAAAATCACTTATTTTGTTTTGTATGTAGACTTCTAATGAAATCTTTTAAAAGACTTATATTTAAAACGAAGGGAGTACTATGTATGTGGACTACACGATCGACCAGAGGTAGCCGTTTTAGAGCACCTACTACGGTCGAAACTTACAATTCCGGCCCATTAAACGATGGCGAACAGAACCGTTCAATTACCAGACGTGTCTGTTTTGAATTCTTATTTTTTTATTTATGCAACCACATCTTTCTTCTCATATGTCTCGTTTGCACGTAATTAATGAAGAAAAAGAAAGAGAAAAAAATGAATAAAAAAAGAAAAAAGATGATCCAGAATGAGGTCGCGTCCTACATGACGGACTGACCGGATATGCACGGGGCATCCGTAATATTTAAGATAAATATGATACATGTAGATCAGTTTAGATGTTTGAGGCAGATATACTGAATTGATTTTTTTTATGACTGATCAGTAACCCAACGGGTTGATGGGAGGTTTGAGGTCCGTAATCTTGACTCGACGAGTGGACCTACTACGTATCTAGTGCGACCCTATCGTCTAGCCAGCACCAGGAGTGCACGCATGCATATCTATCTGCTTATTGAAGTCACTGCACGTGCTCGGTAGGTTTTGACTGGCCACAAGACCTTTATCCTCACGAATTCAGTGACATGCTCCCCGCAAAAAAAAAAAACAATTAAATGCGTTCATAGTTTGACCCATACGTGCACGTGGCATGATGTACCACTTCATGCGAAATTTATGTACGTACGTTCGGCCACATTTATTGGAATAGGAGACCATTAAAGTGTCCCGGTGAGTGGTGCCTGACGCGGACCGTTCGCTCCATATCACTGTCCTCCTACATATAACCATCTAACAACTGGTTTGTTTGCGGCTTAAAAACATTTCAAACGTTGAATTGCCATGGAGAGCGATATCTGCTACTACTATTACACGGAGTAATCAGTGGAGTAGTGGTGCAATAATTGTGGGCGAATTTTCCTTTTATTCCATGTGAGTAGATACTAACCAAGTGAATACCAGTGCATGTCTTTGTATGACCAGCCTAAGCCAATTTCCATGCGCTGGTGAAAAGTCAGTGCACAAGACTTGTTGCGCGACTAAATTGTCACGTCTTGCATGTCCTTTTAGTAGCATATCAGTCATTACTAGTACAATCATTGACAACTTGCGCACCTATAGATGGCGGCATGTGCCAAAATGGATTTCCATCACAGAGGACAAGAAACTTGCTTTGTACTACTCGTAACACCCAACTAAAAAATATATGTAACACCCAACTAAAAAATATATGGGTAACAAGTCCAATGGTATATACTTACTCCGTTCCTAAACATAAGTCTTTTAAGAGATTTCATTATGGACTACATACGGATTAAAATAAATGAAAATATATTATAAAGTATGTCTATATAGATTCATATGTGGTTCATAGTATAATCTTTGAACACATTTATATTTAAAAACGGAGGGAGTAATTTTTACCTGAATGTTCATTAGGTGCTAACTAGCGGTTAATTACGACTTTAAATTAGACCAACATCATTGGCGATTGTTAGCAGCCAACCTATGAAACTCTGAGAAAAAGAAGTGCCGTATATGTACTGTAAGCTACTCCATCTTAAATGGCGGCATATGTGCGGAAATGGCTATCCATCAGAGGACAAGAAACTTGCTTTGTACTCAACAATAGGTAACACGTCCAATGGTATACCAGACCTTAATAATGTTCATCAGATGCTAACCCCTATGTCCCAATCGCTCAAACAGATGTATCAGCAGCCCACCTATCAACACCAAAAACAAAAGTGTTGGAACTCCCTCCGTCCCTTTTTTATCTGCATATAAATTTTTTCTAAAGTCAAACTTCACAAAATTTGACCAACTATATAAGAAAAACTAACAACATTCACAATAAGAAATCAATTATTACATTAGATGCACCATGAAATTATTTTTCATACTTTTGTATAGTAGCTGTTGATATTTTTTAAGATAGATTTGGTCAAACTTTACCTATTTTGACCCAAATAAATTTTATACGTAGAGTAAATCAAACGAAGGAAGTATATATATAATCGGTGCATCATCCGTATGAGTAAAATAAATTCAGTAAAATGTCAAGTTTAAGACTTAAATCTTGATGTTTTGTTTCATCACAAGAAACCTAACCATCTGAGATACAAATTATGTATACTTTGTCCTAATCAATCATCTTATTATTGACCATATGCTACAATAAAAAAACTAATTTATTAAGTTGCATAGAAACTATGTCATGAAAAACTAATCCATGATCTTCACATGTTTTTGTGGTTATAGGGTTTGTCTAGGACACATCTAAATGTGACAGTTATTATACACTTAAATGGCTGAATCAATCATAAAAAGGAAAAAAAAAAAGAAAATACATCGATGAATCTTTACGTAAGATCAATGATATAGACAGTGACTTAGATGTGTAATACTTATGTTATAGATGTGTTTTAGCAAAACTGTGTGGTTATTTACATTTCAAATACTTGTACAATGATTTATTGTGGTTATTTATACTTGTCTACATATAAAAATCTGAAGTGTAGTTTACTACTACTACTTTAGAAACGAGGTAAGAGCTTCTTCAATGCTTCGTGCCGCGCGCAAAAAACCTGTTTGTCGCGCGCGCTTTGGCTGGTTTAGCGCGACCGCCGGCACTGGCTTCAACGGCCGCGCTATAATGCAGCGCGCGCAGCACGCACAAACCATATATACATTTCAAAAAAGAAAAGCAAAAATGATCAAACAAATAAAATAAATCAACAATAAATAGTCATTACAACTCAAACAAATAGTTTATCGTTCAGTACAACAAATAATGCACCAAATTCATGAAGTTTGAGCAATACATACCTTGTAGGCGTTTTGTCGAACACCTTACGGGCGCGGCGCGGCGCGGCAGCGAGCCCTCGGGCGCTGTTCCTCGGACGACGGAGGCGCGCGAGGGCCGGCGGGACTAGGAGGGGGTGGGGCGGAAGCGCGGCGGCGCGGGATAGGTCGGGAAAGTGCCTGAACGGTCGCTGGGGCGCGCGGGCGGCGGCGGTGGTGTGGCCGGATGGAGGGTGGAAGTGGGAGAGCGAGCGCGCGGGAGTGGGCGCAGCAAATAAGCGGCGCGCGATTGCGTTTCGGCCAGCGCGCTGAACTGCATATGCCGCGTGCGCCGTTTTTGCGCGCCCGCTGGAGCCACCCGTCGCGTTGCGCGCGTGCTAAAACGGTCAAATTTGCGGCGCGGCTCTAGTTTAGCGCGGTTGTTGGAGATGCTTTAATGAACTGACGTGGTTGTCACTGATGCAGGGAATGCTGCTGTTGACATTGTCCGTGTCGGTGGGAGCGCTGAAGCCGCCGGAGTGCGTCGGCAAAGTCTGCCCGCCGGCGTCGGCGCTGCAGGTGGGCATCTACTTCGGCGGGCTGTACATCATCGCCCTGGGCAACGGCGGCACCAAGCCCAACATCTCCACCATCGGCGCCGACCAGTTCGACGACTTCGACCCTCGCGAGAAGTCCCACAAGCTCTCCTTCTTCAACTGGTGGATGTTCACCATCTTCGTGGGCATCCTCTTCTCCTCCACCGTCCTCGTCTACCTCCAGGACAACGTCAGCTGGTCCATCGGCTACGGCATCCCCACGCTCGGCCTCGTCGCCTCCATCGTCATCTTCCTCGCCGGCACGCCCGTGTACCGCCACAAGCTGCCGCAGGGCAGCGCCTTCACGCGCATGGGCAAGGTCGTCGGCGCCGCGGTCCGCAAGTGGCGCCTTCCCGTGCCGGCCGACGCCAAGGAGCTGCACGAGCTGGAGCTCGAGGCGTACACCAAGAAACATAAATTCCGGATGGACTCCACCAACTCCATGAAGTTCCTCAACAAGGCCGCCGTGAAGGAAGCCGATGGCTCGTCCTCCGCGGCGAAGTGGAGCCTGTGCACGGTGACGGAGGTGGAGGAGACGAAGCAGATAGTGAAGCTGATCCCTCTACTGGTGACCATGTTCGTGCCGTGCACGCTCATCGCACAGACCAACACCCTTTTCGTGAAGCAGGGCACCACCATGAACCGGCACATGGGCCCGGGAAGCTTCGAGATCCCGCCGGCCAGCCTCGGGGCGTTCGTCACGCTCACCATGCTCGTCGTCATCGTGGTGTACGACCGGCTCTTCGTCAAGGCCGTGCGGAGGCACACCAAGAACCCGAGGGGGATCAGCCTCCTGACGCGGATGGGCATCGGGATGCTGGTCCAGGTGCTGACCATGGGGACGGCGTCGCTGATCGAGAGCCGGCGGCTGAGCTACGCACGGAGCCACGGGACGGACGGGACCGGCGGCGAGCTCCGGCTGAGCATCTTCGTCCTCCTGCCGCAGTTCGTGCTGATGGGCCTGGCGGACGCGTTCCTGGTGGTGGGCAAGATCGAGTTCTTCTACGACCAGGCGCCGGAGAGCATGAAGAGCCTGGGCACGGCGCTGTCCCTGACGGCGTACGGCGTGGGCAACGTCCTCAGCAGCTTCATCCTGTCGCTGGTGACGCGGGTGACGCGCGAGCGGGGGAGCCCCTGGGTGACCAACGACCTCAACGCCTCGCACCTCGACTACTACTACGCCTTCCTCACGCTGCTCGCCGCCGCCAACTGCCTCGTCTTCGCCGTGCTCGCCCGCCGGTACAAGTACAGGGCCGAGTCCACGGACACCATCGACGTCGACATGGACGTGCAGGCGCAGCGCGACGCCGCCAAGAAAATTCACTCTGAGCCAATGGCTTAGTCTTTAAACTCTGTGTAAAACACGTACTGCAGACAGAAATTATAACTATTGGTTTTGCTAAAACACAGCTAAATGTAACATAAATATTGCATATCTAAATACTATACATATCATTGATCTTACGTGAAGATTTGTGTAGGTGTTTTTTTTATGATTTATTTAGTCATTTAGATGTGCAATAACTTGCTACGGCCCTTTGATACACTATATGAGTATACGACCTTTTGGTATAAGGTACTGCAAGATTGCAGCTAGAGTTACGACTTTTTGGTACAGTATATGGTATATAACGGTATGTAGTCCGTTCCGACAACTGAACGGAATAGGGCGATCGGCTCGACTCGGACATACACACACAGATCGATCTTATGTCCATATATACCCCTCACCGAATCTCCAATCCCAATAATCTCGAACAAACGATTCCACCATCAATCTCTGTGGTCGACGGAAGAAGCGTCCGGTGAAGGCAACCCCGGCCCTGGCTTGCCACGGCCACCGAAGTTCGAGGGCTTGTTTACCGATGTGGAGTGGGAGTCGCTGCACGAGGCGACACAATGTTTGATCACCGCAGTCCTGCATTAAGACGAGGATGAGAACCACATCCACCCTCCCCGCTTGTCTCGTAAGGAGCGTCCCTGGCCCTGGCCCCGGCCTCGGCCTGTCACGGCCGCCCAAGTTCGACGGCTTGTTGTTAACCGATGTGGGTTGGGAGTTGCTGGACGAGGCGATGCAACATTTGATCATCACGGTCATGCATTAAGACGAGGATGAGAACCACATCCACCCTCCCCGACTGTCTCGTAAGGAGCGTCCCTGGCCCTGGCCTCGGCCTGTCACGGCCACCGAAGTTCGACGGCCTGTTCATTGACGTGTGGTGGGAGTTGCTGGACGAGGCGACGCAACGTTTGATCATCACCGTCCTGCATTAAGACGAGGATGAGAGCCACATCCACCCTCCCCGACTGTCTCATAAGGAGCGTCGCGCAAGGCCATCAAGAACTCGAGTGGCGACAACGTCCATGGCTCCAATCCAAATAAATGTGGAATTGAAGATAGTGTGAATATTAATATGTTGAAGAATGAAAAACGTTTTAAATCAACCGATTAATTTTGTGTCTCGCGTAAACCGTCTCCAAAGAACGCCACGCGTCCCGCTAGATCGACCCACTACCCAGCCTTATCCCATCATCTCATGAGATCCACTGATTTTCCCACCACCCCCTTTCGTTCTGTTGTGCGCCTCTCTCTCCTACAACTCTCTTCGCCATGGTCATGGATAGCTCTAAGCACCGCTGCCCCTGCTGCCTCATAAGCTCTAAGTATTGTTGCCTCGCAAGCTTCAATCGTCCTCTTCCGTATCATCTGCCATCTCCAGGGCCTCCCCCTCGAGGTCCTAGTCGGCTCCCTGCCCGTCGAGGTGGATGAGGACATCATGGGGGTGGAGCGCGTCCTCAGGGAGCACCGCCAGGTCGCACGGTGCTGCACTCAAGCTGAAAAATGGAGCATCCAGGGGCGGATCTGCATGCAGCTACCATGTTGCACTGGCAACAGGGTCAAGTTGTTTTGCACTGGTACTTTAGCACTTGGATCAAACATGTGCATGGATGCATCAGGTTAAATTAGCAAAGGTGCAACAGGGTAAATAAAAATGCAGCTCCGCCCCTGAGCATCATTGTGGCCGTTTTGGTGATGTGATGGAGTTACGCCGGCCCGCCGTTGGTGCTGCGCTGGCGCTTCGCCGGAGTTAAAGTGGAGCAATGCGGGGCCGCAGGAAAGGATAGTCGGGGCTGCAATTAAGCTTCATCGAAACTGCAATGGAGTTTTGTTGGCCGCTGTTGCGCGTTGGAGCTTCGCCGAGGCTACAATGAAACTTCGCTGGACGCTGTCGATGCTGCGTTGGAGCTATGGGTGCCCCACACTATTGCAATGGAGCTATGTGGGATGCCAACCGTGCTGGATTGAAGCTGTCACTCGACGTGCTACTGCATTTGCGTGGCTGCATCTAACGGCCACTGACACACTGATCTGACGGCTGACTAGGGGTATGATTTTCAACCGACTGATTTATACCAGTCTCCTTAAAGAATACATAGAGATTTTCCTTAGATTTGTGTGGCTCTTAGCTAAAGGAGATTATTAATGTTTCGTTACTAATGTGTTAATATTTTGGAAACCATATTATAGTTTAAAATCTATGCCGACGGCTACGTGATAGCTCTTAATTGGTGATATGTGTCCACGACGAGGAGCAGCCACGTGGATGTGCTATGCCAACTTTCATCGGCATAGTTTTGATCTTATTATAGGCATAGCGTGCCAGGTGACTACCCCTGGTCGTGAGCACGTGTCCATGTGGTTGTGTCATCTTTTCTTTGCCAACGAGGTATCTGTTCCGACGGCCTCCCTTACCCTGATCATAGTGAAGAGTATCGTATAATAATATGTGATATTGTTGTATGATATTATAATTCACAATGCATATTATCATAAACTAGTATTATAAATGATCTTATTTATTGACATACATGACACATATTACTTCATCTGTCATGGTTTAGAAGGTGTGCATGAAAATTCTCTAGAACCCTAGGTGATTATTGATTGGCTGTGAAATGAGTTAAAAAAATAACATTCACACTACGCATGCATATAAAAGTAGTACAACAAAGTACTAATTAGAAGCTAGGAGTAAATGCAGTGCGTCTTAAACCTTGTCTATTATGAAAATGCACGTAAACTTAACTGTGTCTTCTAAACCGTGACGGGGGTAGTAGTAGCATAGTATTTAACATGTTACGGTGTTTATCGTATGTTACTTTAATCTTCTTTCTTTTTCTTTAATTATCTATCACATCAGCATGTTTGTTAGTTTCAAGTACATGATACTTCCTCCGTTCCTAAATATAATTGTTTTTAAAGATTTCACTAGGGGACAACATACGAATATGTATATACATATTTTACATTGTAGGTTCATTCATTTTGCTTCATATGTCTCTTAGTGAAATCTCTTAAAAAGAACTTATATTTAAAAATGGAAGGAGTACTATTTAAGTTATTTTTTACTATGGCCAGCCTTAAGCCGATGTCATATGTGTCTATGCTGACAGTCTGACAGGTCAATGCGGATGGAATAACTGCTGATGCCATATGCCGGCAGTATTCGGGCTTATGCCGACGGTTGCGGGCCATCGACATTTTTAACTTCCGGTGGTGCAAGTACCCGAGCGATGACGACGGCCATCGCTCCAAGTCCAACTCACCAGTATCTTCCTCGGATCTCACGGTCACAGATAAACTTCTGTGGCTCTGGGCTCTGGCAACATCACATGCTCAACACATCAGAGTGTTAGCTGTGAAACCAAAATCTCAATCACCATCGCATCCGCGTTTTTTTATCCGACTTCAACTTGTCTAATTTCTTGTCCAGATCAACTAGGACCGACGTGATATACTTCATGCGAGGATACCAGGGACATCTAAGAGCAACTTTAGCACACCCCGCATTCCGCCGGTCCGCAAAACGCGTTTGCAGTTCGCGCAAAATAGTTTTTGCGGTCTGGTCTGGGCTAGCACAGATGCAGATCCTCCAAACGGATTCGTAAAAAAGTATTTTCGCGGAATATACTTTTTTTGGGTCGGCTTTGCAGGGTCTGCTTTTTGCGTCGCTGCATCCCGCATATCATCAGCCCGCAAATATCAAATACAACTTAATTCAACAATAAAAAATAAACTGAATTATTCGAATCAAACATAATACAATAATCATCCGCATTACAAATAATTATTCAAATAACAGTAGCAAACTTAAATAGTGCAATACAAAACTTGTCATGAATACAAATACAAATGAATACAAAAATAAGTCACTGTTCAGCCCTTTGCCAATGGTGCTCAATGAGATCTTTCTGAAGTTGAAAGTGGGTGTCTGCATTTTCAATCTCCTTGTGTGTCTGAAGAAAAGCTCTAATGCAGTTAGGGTATCTAGCTGGTTTGAAACGGCTACCCACATTGTCGTTAAAGAATTCTAAGTTCAATCCTCTCTCATCTTCAAGAATCATATTGTGCAGGATAACACAGCATGTCATGATGTTCTTCAAGGTTTTCTTATCCAAAAACGAGCAGGACCACGGACAATGGTAAACCTAGATTGCAAAATACCGAATGCTCTTTCAATGTCTTTACGGGTTGCCTCTTGCATCCTTGGAAATTCACATTGTTTTTTTGGGTTCTTTGATGCTCTTATCAAATGTACACCAAGGAGGGTATATACCATCTGCAAGATAGTACCCCTTTGTATATTCATGCCCAATAATAGTGTAGTTGCAATCACGAGCATCACCGCTAGCAAGCCTAGCAAACAAATGAGACTGTTGCAACACATTGATATCATTGAGAGTGCCCGGCATACAAAAAAGCAATGCCAAATCCATAAATCCTCGGATGCTACGGCCTCTAGCACAATTGTTGCATCACGAGACTTGCCACAATACATTCCTTGCCAAACCTTGGGGAAATTTTTTAAATTCCAATGCATACAATCAATGCTACCTAGCATGACAGGCCAACCTCTCCTCTCATTAGATGCCATCAATTTCTTTGTGTCATCTTCATTGGATGCCCGAAGATACTCAGGACCGAAGACACGGATGATCACTTTCGCAAATCTACGCACAAACTCAATTGTGCTATCTTCACCAATGCGAAGATACTCATCGGCATAGTCAGCCGGAACGCCATATGCAATCACCCGCATAGCTGCGGAGATTTTTTTATATGCACTAAATCCCTTTAAGCCCGCGACATTCCTTCTTTGAGTAAAATATCGGCAATTTGCCTCACAAGCTTGAACAAGTTTCACAAAGAGGGATCGGCGCATTCAGTACCTTCTCCGGAAGAGGTGCGAAGGATATGTAGGATTCTCCGCGAAAGTCTTGGATCAACATCTTGTTCCCAAGATGGCGATTCCGAAGAATGCACAAATGCCCGACAGTCGATCCTCGCCTCCTCTTCCGGTGCTCGTCTTCATGCTCCTTCACGGCAAGCGCCATGACTAATGTTTGTTGCGGAAATTTGGCAAGCATGGTCTCAACATCCGAGTCGTCTGAATCGGACGAATCAGAAAGTAAGAACTTCTCGCACGGGGTCAACTCCATCTTCTCGCACAGCTCGCAAAAATCACAAAAAAGGGACTAACCGGTGACGGGTGATCCCGGGCGGCGACGAGGGGGTGCGCTCGACGGTGGTCGATCCCCGGCGGCGGCGGCGGCGGGGGGCGACTCTTCTCGCCGGATCCGGAGAGGCCGTGCAGCGGCTCGCCTACAGATATGGCCGGAATCGCCGGCGGCGGGCGGCGGCGGAAGGAGGGGGAAAAGAGCGTGGGCTGAAATGTCCCTACCGCCAACTACTTCTCTGTGATGCAGGGCACCACAACCGCGAGGGGAAAACCTGCGTTTTACCGGGTTGGGGTCGGGAATTTGCCGCGCCCCCCAAAAATTTTTACGGGCCGGGACGGGATGTGGTATCTGGTCAGGCAGACTTTCCGGCCCGTACTCGCATTTTGACGATTGTTTTACGGGTCAGGGACGGATACGGGGTCTGTTAGAGTTGCTCTAACGCCATTATTCTCATCCCATGATGCACGGATCGTTAATGCATCGGTAGACTTCACAGGAGTAAAGGCCTTTTTTTTTTAGAAGGAGGACTATGGCTTGATTGCTGTCAGGGATTCCTTGGATATCTTGAAATGCATTTTTCATCGTGGTACGGAGAACGCCCAGGCTGTCGACGAGGTAATTAACAATCCCATGCTTTTCTTGGCATCCTATAATAATATGTTTGTTTGACAGAAAAAATGATGGTCAAGCATGCGTTGCCTTTGTTTCTAGATAGAATTGCTTCTACGCGACAATAGAACTCGAAAACTCATAGTTTCACTGCACATTCAATGCCAAAATAGATGAAATAAAAACATAATCAAAGGTTTGACATGAATTCCTCAAATTTTCATCATTTATTGAGGACCCCATAATTTAGATCGTGAATAAAAAGAATCACATCCTAAATAGCTACAACCCGCTACCTAATTTTCCTAACCATGCAACCATGACACATAAGCAAGTATGCATGTAAGACATAAATAACATCTTTTACATTACTCTACGCATGCAATGGTGCCACATCATCAATTCATGCATATTAATCTTAAGTACTCCCTCCGGTCCTTTTTAGTCTGCATATTAGCTTTGTCCGAAGTCAAAGTATCTCTACTTTGATCAAATTTATAGAAACATATATCAACATTCACAATGTCAAATTAATATTGTTAGATTCATTAGAAAATGTAGTTTCATGAAATGTGTATTTGGTACTGTAGATGTTGATATTTTTTAATATATATTTGATCAAACTTTATAAAGTTTGACTTGATACAATTCAAATATGCAGAGTAAAAAAGACTGGAGGGAGTAATTTTTCGCATTAGAGTTCATCCTTCATATTTTGTTAGAAATTACATTGTAACTATAATTTTCTCTCCTTTTTATACGTTTTGTATTTTATTGCTTTTAAGCTTACATTCGTTTTTCATTAGTTTTTTTTACAATAACTATTTTTTTATTTTTTAGCAATGTTTCTGCAGCAATGCTCGAGGCATCTTCTAGTTCTTCTAATTCGGCTATTCATTAATAAAGTGCTCACACTGTAAAGAAAGGGAGTAAGTTCTATATTGTGCAATTCCTTCCGATCCATATTACTTGTCACAACCTTAGTACAATATTGTACTTAGAACGTGTACATTAACATTATTAGAAAAAGCATTATACACTATTAGGAAAAGGGCTATAGATGATATAGATACTAATGGCGCATCACACAAGCAGTGCGCCACTACTATATAGTAGTGGCGCACCATGTGAGGTGTGCCATTAGTGTGATGGACACTAATGGCGCACCACACACTCGGTGCGCCACTACTATATTATTTTTATTTTTATTTTTTTGCAACACTACTAATGGCGCACGAGCATCTGTTAGTAATGCGCCACTACTATAAATTTTTTTTTGTTTTTTTACAAACTACTAATGGCGCACCACAGCTAGTGCGCCATTAGTAACCAGTGTTACTAATGGCGCATCTCTTGGTGATGCGCCACTACTATTTTTTTTGCGGAACTACTAATGGCGCACCAGAGGAGGTGCGCCATTAGTAACCAGGGTTACTAATGGCACATATGTAGGTGGTGCGCCATTAGTAGTTTTGAAAAAAAAAAAATCTCTCTGCCCCTCCTCTCGCTTCCCCTTTCCTCCATCTCCCACCCCTCGCTCCCTCCCCGCAACCTCCTCGCGCAGCCGCAGCTAGGGTTCCTCGCGCCGCGCCGCCGGCCAGCAGAAGCACGAGATGCCGCCACCCGCCATGGCGATGCCGCAGGCACCCTCCGTAGGTACGTGAGCTTCTGGATCTGACCAGCGCGCCCGTAATCCTCCTCCCACTCCTCCTCGTTGGTCCTGACGCTTAGCGGTACTGGTTTTCCGAGCAGGGGATCCGCTCTACGACGAGCTCTCGCACGCCTGCGCCGGCCCGCTCGTCACTGCCTCGCGCGTCGGGGACCTCGTCTTCTACTTCCCGCAGGGGCACATCGAGCAGGTCGGTCAAGCCCGCCTCCCTTCCTCCTCGCTTAATTCCACCCCCGCCTCGCGATTTGGCGCGGGGAGGTCCTTTTGCTTCGGTTCGCGCGCTGAATTTCCTTGCTCTCGCGTTGTTTCTTTGGTTTTCTAGGTGGAGGCCTCCATGAACCAGGTCGCCGGCAACCAGATGCGCCTCTACGATCTGCCGCCCAAGCTGCTCTGTCGGGTCATCAACATCGAGCTCAAGGTGCCCGCTTACCCCCCACCCACTCCCCTTGCTCAATTTCCCTCCCGCTTTCGTACAATTTCCTCGGCCTTTTGTGTGCTCCGAAATTCAAGTCGGTCAGCTATTTTTTTATGGGGGGATTTTGGCAGGCGGAGGCGGACATCGACAAGGTATACGCGCAGGTCATACTCATGCTGGAGCTGGAGGTAAGCTCTAGCGTGAATTTCACCGGGTTCATTGATGTGTTTCTCGGTTGGTGGACTCCTGCGATTGTAGTTCATTGATGTGTTTCATCAAGACCAAATTGATTATCCGCTCGATCTAGGCCTAGAAACTTGTGGTGGCCAGGAATTCATTCTAATTGGGACTGTATTATACTATTTTTTTTTTCTGTTTCTGGTGTGTGCTAATAGTAGCAGCATTTGGATTGCGAATTGCTTCTTCTTATGTTACAAAATACAAACTTTCAGCTCATTTTTTTTCCTTCAATTTAAAGTGAGTAATTTTCGGGAAGTTGGTTCCGAGCTCGTGCTTCCCAGAATCCCATGCTAATAGAATCAATCAATAGGTTCTTGGCTTTATGTCTAATATTCATAGCTTCTGAATCAGTAGCTTCCACTGCTAAGGTGATTAGATAGCTCTTATATGAACTTGTGTTTCTCAGTTAGAGTATAAAGCTGGATAATAGAAATAAAAACTTGACATTAGCGAAACAAGTTATTTGTGTTGTTCAGGTGGTCTACACCTGTAGTATTTAAAGCAAGTTGTTGTGGCGTATATAATGTTCACACAATGTTTTTATGCAGATTTAAATATTCAGTCGCCCCCATCCATTTATCCACCAAAGAGATACTGTGACGTTACAGGTTTTGGGGTAAGTTTTACCCCAGTATGAACCCCTTGTGTTGATTTACATATCCCAATTGTTTTCTAAATGATAAGATTTGAATATTGAAGGCATTTAGATCAGTACTTCTTTCTTAGTCAAATGGCAAAACTGAATCTGGTTTCGTGTCAGTGACTAATATTAGTACTAGTTGAAAAGTATTTCCACTTGTTGTCACCCGTTTCCCATTGCTATCCCTGGTTCCAACTACAGGAGCTTCTATGTGGGAGGGCCGGTGATTCTGCTAGCGCTTTGATGCGGGCGACAGGGTGCTGTTTATTTTGTGCTGCTTGCCTCTTTTCTGTGGTGGAAATCGGCGTGCTTAGGCGAGATGTGGAGTGCTCTTTCTAGGGTTTCTGCTCAAGTTTGCTGATTCTGGCTGCCGTTGACACTTGACAGGGGCTTGGGCCATGCTCCACGAGCATCAAGACGGACGAGAAGGAGATCAAGGAGTTGGCCAAGAGGATCAATGACCTTTGTGGTGAGTAAGGACTTGGTAATCTGTTTGTTGGTTTGACTCTAGAATTTGTTCCTGGGCTAGATAGAGACCAGTTGTCTGCACTTTGTTTTGTTGTTTCACACTTTCACTAGGCTTCAATCATATGATAAATATAGCGTACTTTAAGACGTGTTGTCATGCTGATATATCAGAAAATAAATTTAATGATGAGCCCCTTTGGGCACAAGTCATGCAGAAATTATGCTGAGATGCCACCCTGTTTTCCGCATTAATATGTTGTTGCTTGTCCTGTATTAGCTAGATGGTCATTAAGTTGGTACAAAGAAATCTTCAAGTCTTGAGGCAAATCATGCAAGGGTCGATATCCTTTGATCCATCTCAAATGGTGATAACATCTGGTGCGACGGCTGCAATGGAAATACTGAGCTTTTGTATTGCTGATCTAGGAAATGCATTTCTTGTTCCGTCACCATACTACCCTGGGTATGTCGATCTCCTTGCTCGCATGCGTGTTTTATAATCATTGTTTGGTGTTCAGAGCGAAGTCCTTATCTTGATACCTCGTAAATTTTGTAACAAACATTGTTGGTGTTGTTTTGTTAGAAGCCAATATGTATCAAAATTTGTAATTCTGAATCATCTGTTTTCTTTCCCTAACGCTTTTGATTCATGCTTCTTTTGCCAGGGGAAGTTCAAAAGGACCGCGCGCTGGAGCTCCTAAACGTGCGCCCCTTCTACTTCGTTTACTTATGTGGCGTGAAGACATAAATCAAACCTTTGGAGCCATAGTTGTCTTTTTTGTCATCTAAAATAATAATGGTAACATATTAATACAAACAAAATAATATTCTAGCTCAAAAAATTGTATGTGAACAATGAATGGATGCTATGGAACTATATTTGTTATGGAGCTATGTATGTATGGATGCTATGGAACTATATGTATATATGGATGCTATGGAATTTTGGATGTATGGATGCTATGGAGTTTTGATATATGGATCATGAAATTTGTTATGCAACTTTGCATATATGTTATGTGTTGTGGATCAGTAAAACTATTGGGCACATATTATGTATTATATATTTGATATATATGTTATGTGCTGTTGAATTTGTGGTTTTGAAACAAAACATATATATGCTAGAATACCAGATACTAATGGAGCACCATGGGCTACACTAATGACACACCTGGGAGGCATACTAATGGCGCACCTGGGAAGCATATTAATGGCGCACCTGGGAGGCATACTAATGGCGCATCTGGGAGGCATACTAATGGCGCACCTGAGAGGCATACTAATGACGCACCTGGCAGGCATACTAATGGCGCACCTGAGAGGCATACTAATGGCGCACCTGTGAGGCATACTAATGACGCACCATGAGCTATACTAATGGCGCACTGTGGTGCGCCATTAGTAAAAAAATCTAATGACGTGATGCTAGTGGCGCACCTATAGTGCGCCATTAGTAGCGAAAATAGGTGCACCATTAGCAAGCCTTTTCCTAGTACTGATAGATGAACTCAAATAAGTGACAGACGTGGCGACCAGGCACCCACCACTTTTAATTAGAAAAAGTAACAGTGACAGATACCACACAACGACCGTCAGAGCTATAGACAAAGTGGCGGGCATAATCTCAGACCCGCCACACGTACCCACCCCCATCTGTGACACGTGTGAACTATACGTAAACATATATAGCGGGGCATGACCCCTTCTTTTAACTTTCAAAGAATATGTCCGTGAGGTAGGATTCAAACTTCCAACCTATTGGTTTAGTTCCACCAAGTATAACCAACTGGGACATCTTACTTGTTGTGCCTAGTTATTTTTTTTGTCCTTCTTTTTGGGTATCCTCTCAGTCTAGAATTGTTTGCTTTTCTTTGATTTTTTCTAGGTTTTATTCTTTTTTACTTTTCTTCATTTCCTCTTCTTTTTCTCTTTTCTTTTTCATTTGCTTAGATTCGTGAACGTTTTCTAAAATTTGTGAAAAAGTTTTGAATGTGTGTAATTTTTCCAAATGAATAAATGTTATTCAATTTCATAAACATTTACCAAATTCGTGATATTTTTGGTCAAATTCATGAACTTCTTCAAATCGATGACTAGTTCTTCCCATTCAGCTATTCATTAATAAAGTGCTCACACTGTAAAGAGAGGGAGTAAGTTCTATATTGTGCAACTCCTTCGGGTCCATATTACTTGTCACAATCTTAGTACAATATTGTACTTAGAACGTGTACATTAACATTATTGGAGAAAACCATTATAGATGAACTCAAATAAGTGACGGACGTGGCGACCATGCATCCATCACTTTTAATTAGAAAAAGTAGCATTGACGGATACCATACAACGACCGTCAGAGCTATAGACAAAGTGGCGGGCATAATCTCAGACCCGCCACACGTACCCACCCCCATATGTGGCACGTGTGAACTATACGTAAACATACATAGCGGGGCATGACCCCTTCTTTTAACTTTCAAAGAATATGTCCGTCGGGGTAGGATTCAAACTTCCAACCTCTTGGTTTAGTTCCACCAAGTATAACCAACTGGGACATCTTACTTGTTGTGCCTAGTTACTTCTTTTGTCCTTCTTTTTGGGTATCCTCTCAGTCTAGAATTGTTTGCTTTTCTTTGGTATTTTCTAGGTTTTATTCTTTTTTACTTTTCTTTATTTCCTCTTCTTTTTCTCTTTTCTTTTTCATTTGCTTAGATTTGTGAATGTTTTCTAAAATTTGTGAAAACGTTTTGAATCTGTGATTTTTTTCAAATGAATAAATGTTTTTCAATTTCATAAACATTTACCAAATTCGTGATATTTTTGGTCAAACTCGTGAACTTCTTCAAATCGATGATTTTTTTCAATTTCACGATTTGTTTTCTAATTGTGAACTTTATGGTGCGAAACTGAAAAAAGTTCATCTTTTTGAAAAAAAAAGTTCGTGAATTTGACAAAAAATTCATCAAGTTGAAAATAGTTCATCACATATACAAATTAAAGACTATTTTCACAGGAGTGTGCCTGACTGGGCCAGTCCATTGTCGCGCGCGGAAACAGGAATAAATGAAATTAACAGTTTTAAGTACTTATTTAAATTATTATTTAATTATATTTTCTTAAAACTTAGCATGGATGTCTATCATGGACATGACCACTTACCGGAAGAAGTTGAAGTCATTTCATGAATATCCCAAAAACACCATGTTTAGAAGCCTTCGTTTTAAAACAGGTATTTTTGGCATCCGTCAAATGACCTCAAATTTTTTTCATGAACTTATCTGACCAATTAAAAGCATCATGCCAAGTTGTTTTGATTTTCGACAACTTTTGCACTTTCTAGAGTTTTCTTGATGGAAACAATGTCGATAAATGATCGAACGTGTCAAAAAGAGAAAAAGGTTGAGGGCGCCATGTACGACTGGTATGTACACAGGCCGCATATCAGGGCTATGGTTTTTTTTAAAAAGAAGAAGATCATTATACCATTTATTATGAAGCGGTATGAAAAGGGAGATGTATCGAAGCGAAAGTTGTATGTTTTACTCTAGAAATTTGAACAAAGCCTATAAAATTTGAATTTTCATAAAATTTATATGCACTACATTGCGGCAAGGAGCAGATCGAGAAGGCGCCACGCACCAATCAAGGCACCACGTCTGTCCCGCAGCTATTATGTAGGAGGAGTAGATGATGGCCCTTGCTTTTGGCACCATCGACCATCAAGTACCGAAAACTCCACGACATGAGCCACCATGCCCGTCAGCTCCATGGATCGGCATGCTCGACTCGTCGAGACGTAGCTGTCCGGGGTTGCGAGATCGGCCTCAGCGGCCGCTACAGGTCACGAAAGACGCTGCAGCGACGTGTTCCATCCACCGGCAGTGTTAGTGTTCAGACGTCGAAAGCTACCTGTTATGCCGTCTCTCCGCTCTACAGTAGTGTGATCCGCCACTTCCGGCTGCTGCCCAGCTCTGTTGCTGGCTGGCTGGCTAGGCAAGGAACGAAGTTGCGTGCCGTGCGTCCGTCGCTGCTGCTGTACATGCGTTCCTGCAGGAAGATGGGGACAGACAGCGGCCGTACGTACGTGCGCACGTCCGTTCCGTCGCCGCGAGTGGGGTGGAATGGATGGATATCTCAACCTCAGTACTGTGAAGCGTGAACGACATACGCATGTGTGTTTGTGTTTCCTTGGTGACTGTACGTGTGAGGGAGATCGCTGAGCGAACGGCGAAGATGCAAGAGCTGCAGCGCTGTCTATTTGGTGCTTGCAACTGCCGACCTGCAGTCGGTACTCTCGCTGCCTCTAGCTTACACTCGGTAACAAACTGGTTAAGTTGGTTCGGCTAATTTTGTTACCATGTCTGCACCAGTGGTCTAGTGGTAGAATAGTACCCTGCCACGGTACAGACCCGGGTTCGATTCCCGGCTGGTGCATTTTTTTTTATTTTTTGCCGCATTCGCGTTTCATCCGAAATGACCATTCTGCTGGTCTGCTCAGCTGTTTTTTTTGGGGGTTGCTGGTCAGGTTCTTTGGGCCGGTATTCAGCCGGTTTGCGTGGTTCTTTACTTCTGTTTCCTTATTTAAAGAAAAAAAAAATACCGACCCGGGATCGATTCGTGGCTGGTGCAAAGTTTTCTTTTTTCCTCCCTAACCTTTTGCATCTCGTACAGGAGGTGCTTGGGGTCCTAAATGGAGGAGAAATCCGGGTAGGATGGAATGTTACAGCCGTGGTTCTCATTCCTAAGGTGAACAACCCACAACGAATCAAAGATCTCAGGCCAATAAGTTTGTGCAATGTCCTCTACAAGCTTATTTCCAAAGTTCTTGCCAATCGGTTGAAACTAGTGCTCCCGGAGATCATCTCACACAACCAGAATGCATTTATCCCAGGTAGATTAATCACGGACAATGCTCTCATCGCGTATGAGGTCTCACATCACATAATGAACAAGAGGAAGGGGAAGGATAGATATGCTGTGGTTAAAGCGGATATGAGCAAGGGGTATGATAGAATGGAGTGGGGCTTTCTTGAAGCCATGATGCTGAAGCTTGGTTTCCACAGACCATGGGTGGATCTGATCATGAAGTGTGTCTTCACGGTGCGCTACCAAATCAAAATTAACGAAACACTAACAGAGCAACTCAGTCCAACGAGGGACCTTCAGCAAGGCGATCCTCTCTCGCCGTACCTATTTGTTATATGTGCGAAAGGGCTATCAACTCTCTTGCAGGAGGCGGAGGAAAATGGAACCATCCATGGTGTTCAAATCTGCTCAGGCGCACCTCGGGTGTCACACTTGCTCTTTGCAGATGACTCGATGCTACTGCTTAAGGCCCGACAGGAGGAAGCTTCAGCTCTACACGAGGTATTCGCCTTATATGAAAACTGCTCCGGTCAATGTATAAACTTGGAGAAATCGGCAATCATGTTGAGCCCCATTATGCTGGAGGAGGACAGAACTGCTGTCAATGATGCTCTCACGATCCACAGTGAGGATTGGAATGAAAGATATCTCGGCCTACCTGTCCATGTGGGTAGATCCAGGAGGAAACCATTTTCCTACATCAAGGGTAGCATTTGTGGTAGAGTGTATGGATGGAAGGAGAAGCTCCTTGCAAAGGAAAGCAAGGAGGGGTTGGTGAAGGGCGTAGCACAAGCCATTCCAACATATACCATGTCCTGTTTTGATCTCACTAAATCTCTGTGCTCCGACCTTGACAGTCTCTTGGAAAATTCTGATGGAACCAACAGGACAAGAGGTGAAGGAGGCGGCTCAGGCTCCGGCGCAGGCCATCTTCAACGAGGAAGAAGATCAGTAGTAATACGTAGGATATATTCTACCCCCTCCGTCCTAATTTTTTTTTGTTTTAGATTTGTCTAGATATGAATGTATCTACTCACGTTTTAGTATTTAGATACATTCATTTCTAAACAAATCTAAGACAAGAATATTGAGACGGAGGGAGTACATGCTTTTGTATGGATATGAGGAATAAAATATGAAAAAGCTGGATGCGAAGAAAAAAAAAATTAAAGACGTAACTGGTCAATGTCACGCGTCCGGGCGTTCGAGGGGTCAAATTTTCAAGGCGTGGCTGTAGATGCTCTAGTCTAAGGGACTACTCCACAATCTAGCAAGCAGATTCCCTTAACGGTCAGTAGAAACCCGGGTTTGTTTCTTGGCTGGTGCACATTTGTTTTTACATTCTTCGCCGGGTACGAACCGGCCATTCTGCTGGGCGGGTGGTTTGGACCGTCATTCTTGTTAGGATTTAAACTAATTCTGTAATTAAGGATAATCATCTCTAGTGAAAATTGTCGTCGGTTGCTTATGGCAACCGTTCGACACGCCCGCGCCCCCACGATCGGACGCATCCATTCGTGGCGACGGTTCCCATGTATATAATCCTTGGATCATCAATGAAAGAATCAGTTCGATCAATATGTATCATAACACGTTATCAGCACGAGTCTCTGCCCAGAGCACGCATAGGCAGATTACGCCGGCGACAATTGCCGGGAAAGGATTGAGACAGGAAGAAAGGGAAAGGTGAGAGATGCCTCGTGGTCTTCTGTCCTTGTTCCTGCGCCTTGTTCGTGACGACGGTCGAGGTCGTCAGAGCCGCCGTCGCCGCCATGGTGTGGGCGGGCTACACCGCCACAACCGCTAGACCCGTGATCTTCGTCTGTTCCGAGGCCGCCGGGCTGGTTTCCGTCTCTATGGACGGCGTCGTCATGGACCAAGGCTTGGACATGGCGCCCAAGGCCTTGGTGCTCACTTTGGTGCCGGGCCTTCTCGTGCTTCGCCTGAACCGGCCATGCCGGCGGCGGCACCGCTCCCGACCTGGATTCTTGCCGGACCGGCCGCTCCAAACCTGTACGCGGACGAGGTAATGGAGCCCACGGACGACGCAATGGACGTCGCCGTTGAGCCGGAACTTGCAGCGCCTCCACCACCACATCCATGCCTAGTGCACGGATGGGGGCCATGCCCGACTCCGTCGTCGTCTCCTCCATTGGACTACGAGGTCCAGGAGGAGGTCGAGCCCGCGCCACCGGCGCTGCCCGCGGAGCCCGCACAGTCGGACTCGCCGCGCCTTCCATCACCGACTCGGGCGCACGAGACAGTGGCCGTTGGGGCTTCTGCAACAAGCTTCAGGCTGCGGATGCACCTGCCCTCGACGGTTGGTGCACGCGCCATGAACGCGGACACTGGCGCCTCTTCGTCGAGCGCGAGCTTCAGGATGCGCCTCCCTGCACCGACTGCTGCACATGGGGACATCTTCGACAACGGAGCCGGCAACTCCTCCGGCCCATCAGCGCCCCGCCGCTGGCACATAGTGTCGCGGGCCGTGCTGCAGCACGCCGGCTGTCGGCCGGGACGATGGAGCCCGGTGAATCTTGGACTTGCCAATGGCCACTCCAACGGCGTTGCGCCAGGGGCGCACCTTCCTGGAGGAACTTCTTCAGAGGAGGAGGATGCTGCGTCGGGGCCTGCTGCGCCGGGGCCTTCGACCTCGCGTCGGTGAAGATGCGACTGGTGATGAAGGTTGGTGGTGGTGGTGCTAATGGCTGCCTGCAGTGTGTAAGGTGCTAATGGAGAACAACGATGGGAACGATGGTTGGTGGATGTGAGGAGGAAGATGGGAACAATGCCCATTAATTATTATCCATCCACCACCCACCGGTACACACATGCATGTCCACCACGTGCAAGAGCCATCGTCCTAGCGTACAGGCTTGCCAGACATGAGCCATCCCACTAGGCCTTGGCTAGTTGGGCATGCAATAATTAAAAAAAAGTGGCTTGGCCACGGTAGTAGGCTGTTCTATTTTGACCTATTGCCATTTGTTTCGGTTTTTTTTCTGATTAGCTTTTAGCTTTTTCAGTTTTTGTACATATGTGTTTGTTAGTATTTTCTAACATAGTATTATGTAATATCTGCTTATTTTATGTCAACATGTGTATAGATGCAATTTTTAATTGCTACATGTTGATTATGCTTGAAAATTATATGACTACTTTGAGTTTTTGCACATATCTTATGGATTGCATCTAATGCAATGTATGCTTTATTCACGACTGTGAGGTCTACACCACATGGTGATTACCTTCAAAGTGTTTTAAATAACACAAGGTTGTACAAAATACTATGAGATTAAGGTGTGCACTACTTGATAGTGCTTACCCCAAAGCGAAAATGAAAGCACACATATTATGGCATGAAAATCGCCATACGAGTGTCTACGCCACTTCATGGTGATTACCTCTGTGTGTTCTATAAAACAAAGTTCTACGCCATCTCATGGTGATTATCTTTCACTAGTAGAAAACGGGCCTTTGGCCTGGACCATTTAGTCCCGGCCTGCCTCTGGGCCGGGACTAAAGGCCCGGCCACGTCGCCCCAATTCTCAATGCCTCCCTCGAGGCTTTAGTCCCGGCCCATAAGGAGCCTTTAGTCCCGGTTCGTGTCCCAAACCGGGACTAAAGGGCTACGCGGCGGGCAGTGGTGGTGGCAACCGTTCGTATCCCCCTTTAGTCCCGGTTGGTGGCTCAACCCGGGACTAAAGGCCTAACACGTGGCCTGCCGTGGTTGTGGTGACGGTTGGTATACCTCTTTAGTCCCGGTTGGTGGTTGAACCCGGGACTAAAAGCCTAACACGTGGCCTGCCGTAGTGGTGGCAACCGTTTGGTATACCTCTTTAGTCCCGGTTGGTGGCTCAACCCGGGATTAAAGGCCCAAACGGTTTGCATCCCGCGTCATTTCGGGCGATGAAAAGCACGAACCGAAGCATACAGTCGCCATTTCTCTGTTCTTCTTCTCTCTCGCGTCGCCCTCTCTGTTCTTCTCCTCTCTTCTTCCCTTCTCTTCTTCCACCATGCCAACTAGCTTTCATGAGGTGGTCGCGCATGGCACGACGAAGCTCCGTGTCGTGTACACGAACCTGAGCAGGGAGGTGCCGTTTTTCCTTCAACAGTTGAAGGAACGATGGTTGGACCACGCAGCGGATCATGAGAAGTTCTTCGGGCTTGATCTGGAGTACACGGCCGATCAACGCGGTGTTGCCGTCATCCAAATATGCTTCGCAAGCCATGTCTTGATCTTCCAATGGGCGAGGTAAGTTTTGAGGCTTTCTTTGATCCAAGATAATGACATTGTATAAGTTTATTTGTTTGTTTCAATCATAGTTGGTTCCCTTCAAATAGTTGTAGTGAAACAATTTTGATTAGTTGAAGGGGAGCACAATCTAATTGGAATAGTGTTTCATAATCTGAAAAATCGTATTAGAATTAACTAGTGTTTAATATGTTCCATTGGAATCATAGTTGGTTCCCTTCAAATAGTTGTAGTGAAACAATTTTGATTACTTGAAGGGGAGCACAATCTAATTGGAATAGTTTTCCATAATCTGAAAAATCGTATTAGAATCAACTAGTGTTTAATATGTTCCATTGGAATCATAGTTGGTTCCCTTCAAATAGTTGTAGTGAAACAATTTTGATTAGTTGAAGGGGAACACAATCTGATTGGAATAGTGTTCCATAATCTGAAAAATCGTATTAGAATGAACTAGTGTTTAATATGTTCCATTGGAATCATAGTTGGTTCGCTTCAAATAGTTGTAGTGAAACAATTTTGATTAGTTGAAGGGGAACACAATCTGTTTGGAATAGTGTTCCATAATCTGAAAAATCGTATTAGAATGAACTAGTGTTTAATATGTTCCATTGGAATCATAGTTGGTTCGCTTCAAATAGTTGTAGTGATCTCTCTAGGTTCCATTGCATATGTTCTATTTGAATCCTAAAGATAAGTTTCTCTTTAGTTGTAGTGAAACATGTTTCCTTATTGCAGCAGTATGTAACATTTGTTCCATTTTAATTTGTTTCTGTTGTAGTAGTGACAAGCATTGTCCAGGACTCATGGAGTTCCTTCGCAGCGGCGTCACTTTTGCTTCCGTTGACATAAGGAACGACAAGCTGAAGATGAGGCACAACTTCGGTATTGAGATACCAGCTGGTTGCCTCGTTGATCTCCAAACGATATTCAGGCTTCGACATGACAGGACTTCGATGGCTCATATGGCAGTTGCCTTGATCGACGAGTCATATGGTGATATGAAGACCAGTTTCCCAAAGTATCAGCACAAACTTTGGGAGAAGGGCCCACTTGATGATATCAACATTGAGTATGCAGCAAAAGATGCATACGTTTCATACGAGTTGTATCGCAAGATCCGAGTCGTCAACTATGGCCAGCGTCACCTCGAGGAACGTGGACATTCTGATTTAGATGATTTAGACGAGTAGTGTTCTGAACGTCGAACACTTGTATATATATCTATGGTAGCTATTATTATGTACTGTTTGGGCTAGTATCATGTACTTCTTGGACCAATTTATATATGTCTAGTTTCTGTTTGTGCCATTATAGTTTCCAAATTTGAATGGTTTAGCCCTTTCTAACTTCGTTTGCTACTTTTGAATGGTTTAGCCCTTTCTAACTTCATGGTATCATGCACTTCGACCACATATATATACAAAAAGTCTTCAGTTCAAATAAGTTCAAAAAATGAAATCCCTTTTGTAACAGATCTGTTTTTGATTAAAACAATCATTTAAAAATGAAAGACCATTAGTCCCACGTGGCATGCAGCGGAACCACGTGGCGTACAGCGGAACCACGTGGCGTGCCGCGGAACCACTTTTGTTGTGGGGGTCGCTTCTCCTTCTTCTCCTTGTGCTAGATATTGGTTATGCACTAGGGGAAGTAGGAGTAGCGACCATCATCGACGGTTGAAAAATCAGGTGAGCTAGTGTCCACCATATATGAGAGAAGAAGAAATCCCTTTGTGATGTGCCTTTGAATGGTACATTTTGAACACACAAAAAGTATGGAGTTCAAATAAGTTAAAAAAATGAAATCCCTTTGTAAGAGATGAGTTCTCGTTCGAAACCCTGCTACTTCGAGAGAGATTGTCAGTTTTGTACACGAACTGCATCCAGTTTTTGTCGTAGCCCTCTCAACCTTTTAACACGTGCTATGTGGGTGAAATGATGATAGCATGCCAACTTTCAACATTTTCAGAGTTCATTTGTAGTGCTTTTCAATTTCAGGGTCAACTAGCTCAAAAAAAATAAGTAAATGCACGAAATATACCAAATGAAGTCAGAAATTGTTGAAATTTTGTGATGTGCCTTTGAATGGTGCATTTTGAACACACAAAAAGTATGGAGTTCGAATAAGTTAAAAAAATGAAATCCCTTTGTAAGAGATGAGTTCTCGTTCGAAACTCTGTTACTTCGAGAGAGATTGTCAGTTTTGTACACGAACTGCATCCAGTTTTTGTCGTAGCCCTCTCAACTTTTTAACACATGCTATGTGGGTGAAATGATGATAGCATGCCAACTTTCAACATTTTCAGAGTTCATTTGTAGTGCTTTCCAATTTCAGGGTCAACTAGCACAAAAAAAATAAGTAAATGCACGAAATATATCAAATGAAGTCAGAAATTGTTGATCCCTTTGTGATGTGCCTTTGAATGGTGCATTTTGAACACACAAAAAGTATGGAGTTCAAATAAGTTAAAAAAAATGAAATCCCTTTGTAAGAGATGAGTTCTCGTTCGAAACCCTGCTACTTCGAGAGAGATTGTCAGTTTTGTACATGAACTGCATCCAGTTTTTGTCGTAGCCCTCTCAACTTTTTAACACATGCTATGTGGGTGAAATTATGATATCATGCCAACTTTCAACATTTTCAGAGTTCATTTGTAGTGCTTTTCAATTTCAGGGTCAACTAGCTCAAAAAAAATAAGTAAATGCACGAAATATATCAAATGAAGTCAGAAATTGTTGATCCCTTTGTGATGTGCCTTTGAATGGTGCATTTTGAACACACAAAAAGTATGGAGTTCAAATAAGTTAAAAAAATGAAATCCTTTTGTAAGAGATGAGTTCTCGTTCGAAACCCTGCTACTTCGAGAGAGATTGTTAGTTTTGTACACGAACTGCATCCAGTTTTTGTCGTAGCCCTCTCAACTTTTTAACACATGCTATGTGGGTGAAATGATGATATCATGCCAACTTTCAACATTTTCAGAGTTCATTTGTAGTGCTTTTCAATTTCAGGGTCAACTAGCTCAAAAAAAATAAGTAAATGCACGAAATATATCAAATGAAGTAAGAAATTGTTGATCCCTTTGTGATGTGCCTTTTAATGGTGCATTTTGAACACACAAAAAGTATGGAGTTCAAATAAGTTAAAAAAAATGAAATCCCTTTGTAAGAGATGAGTTCTCGTTCGAAACCCTGCTACTTCGAGAGAGAATGTCAGTTTTGTACACGAACTGCATCCAGTTTTTGTCGTAGCCCTCTCAACTTTTTAACACATGCTATGTGGGTGAAATGATGATAGCATGCCAACTTTCAACATTTTCAGAGTTCATTTGTAGTGCTTTTCAATTTCAGGGTCAACTAGCTCAAAAAAAATAAGTAAATGCACGAAATATACCAAATGAAGTCAGAAATTTTTGAAATTTTGTGATGTGCCTTTGAATGGTGCATTTTGAACACAAAAAAGTATGGAGCTCGAATAAGTTAAAAAAAATGAAATCACTTTGTAAGAGATGAGTTCTCGTTCGAAACCCTGCTACTTCGAGAGAGATTGTCAGTTTTGTACACGAACTGCATCCAGTTTTGAAAATAACAAAGTAGATAATAGTTTGGATAGTCAAAATTATTAATTATGAAAATAAAGAATAGTTTGCATTATTTATTCAATTTGAAACACTTTTTACTATCATAGTTTTGTCAAATTCTCAAATATGCAAAAATATTTTTTAATAAACATAGTTTTTAAATAAAAATAAAAAAATAGATAATAGTTTGGATAGTCAAAATTATTAATTATGAAAATAAAAAATAGTTTTGCATTATTTATTCAATTTGAAACACTTTTCATTATCATAGTTTTGTCAAATTCTCAAATATGCAAAAATATTTTTTAATAAACATAGTTTTTAATTGAAAATAACAAAATAAGTTAATAGTTTGGATAGTCAAAATTATTAATTTTGAAAATAGAAAATAGTTTTGAATTATTTATTCAATTTCAAACACTTTTCATTATCATAGTTTTGTCAAATTCTCAAATATGCAAAAAGAATTTTTAATAAACATAGTTTTTAATTGAAAATAACAAAATAAGTTAATAGTTTGGATAGTCAAAATAATTAATTTTGAAAATAGAAAATAGTTTTGAATTATTTATTCAATGTCAAACACTTTTCATTATCATAGTTTTGTCAAATTCTCAAATATGCAAAAAGAATTTTTAATAAACATAGTTTTTAATTGAAAATAACAAAATAAGTTAATAGTTTGGATAGTCAAAATAATTAATTTTGAAAACAGAAAAAAATTGAAACTGTATGAGAAATCATGGACAAAATTCGACCTGAATTCACTTTGAATTCAGATTGAATTTGATCCACAATTTCGAATATAGTTTCAATTTGTACTAAGTTTAGGCCTGTAAGCCTGCTTTAGAGAGGAGCTCGATGGACAAGCTACGACGGGGCTTATAAACAAGTGTTAGTCCCCCTCGCTGGGCGAGGTGGGACTAAACTTATCGTGCAGCCGAGGAGGGGCTTTAGTCCCGGGTGGAGCCACGACCCGGGACTAAAGACACCCTTTAGTCCCGGCTGGAGCCAAGCACCGGGACTAAAGACCCCTGCTTCCCGCCTCTTGGTCTGCCCGAAAAGAGGCCTTTAGTCCCGGGGCGTGGCTCCACCCGGGACTAAAGGGGGTCTTTAGTCCCAGCTCGAGCCACGCACCGGGACTATAGATCCACCTATATAAGCGGGACTTCGAAAATTTCCAACCCAAATCGTCCATTTCTCTTCTTCTTCCTCTCGTTCTCCTGCCCGGCGCGGCACAGCGACGAACTAACCGACGCCGTCAGGCTGCCCGCCGTCCTGCTCGCCGCCGCCTGCCGTCCTCCTCGCCGTGGGCCGTCCTCCTCGCCGTCGCGCCGTCCTCCTAGCCGTCGCGCCGTGCTCCTCGCCGTCCTCCTCGCCAACACTCCGGCCAGTAAGCCCCCCGCCCCCTCCTCCCCAACACTCTGGCCAGTATAGAAGAAAAAGAAGAAAAAGGAGAAGAGAAGAAGAAAAAGGAGAAGAAAGGAAGAAAAAGGAGAAGAAAAGAAGAAAAATGAGAAGAAAAGAAGAAAAAGAAAAGATTTTTTTGTCATTTAATTCCTATTGTTATTAGGTTTGTGCTGGATTATTAGGGTTAGTAATATTTAGAATTAGGTTAGGGTTACAAGAAGAAGAAATATGAAAAAAATAAGAAAATAAGATTAGGAAAAATGAAAATAAGAAGAGGAGGAGAAGAAAAGAAGAAAAAGTGTATATTGTATAGTGTATATGCTTAAGTGTATAGTGTATATAGTGTATAGTGTATAAGGAGAGGAGGAATTTTGCTATAGTGTATATAGTGTATAGTGTATAAGAAAAGAAGAAAAGAAGAGGAGGAGAAGAGAAGAAAAGAAGAGGAGGAGAAGAGAAGGAGAAGAAAAATGAAAATAAGTGTTAATAGTTTAATTTTGCTATTGTATATGCTTAAGTGTTAATAGTTTATTTTTAGCAAGAAAATTAATAGAAGTAGTTTATTTTTTAGTTCATTTTACGATGCCTATCCCGCATCCTCGTCGTCGACTCGGCGGAGGACACCTGCTTGATCAGAGGGGCCCTGTCCGGGACTGGGCTCCGCCCGGCTGGTATTGGGAGGTGCTACCTTCCGGGGGGCGTAGGTTGGTGAGGAGCCATCCCGTCGTTGACCCGATCCTTGTTTGGTGGCGGTCGCGTGGGCCAGTGAGGGTGCCGAGGCTTCCGGACACCGCGGAGGTGGTACGTCACCGTGTCAGCGAGGAGGATGAGCACGTCCGTCGCTACATGGTTGCGTTGGAGGGCAGGTTCGAGCATACCTCACAGGTTCTTCGGGGATCTCACTGGAGCTATGATCCTGTGATGGTTCCTTCTCTTTGGGTGTCCACCGCCCGCGCCGATACCCGTCGGGCGCTATGGTTCTAGATGTATTAGTGATGCTATATGTATGATAGTATTCAAGGAGTATTAATGATAACATTCGACGATGTACGGACAAAAGTGATGATGTATTAGCTTATAATTGAATGCATGCTAATTTGAATACTACTTTCTTTTACGATTTGGTTTTGCTTATTGAATGCTCAAATTGGAAAAGTACTCCTACTTTGAATACTATGCAGAAATCTAGGAGTCTCAAATTGGAAAAGTACTCCTACTTTGAATACTATGCAGAAATCTAGGAGTCTCAAATTGGAAAAGTACTCCTACTTTGGTTTTTGGTACAAAGGTTAAAGAATCCGTTTTTTGCAGAACTATGGATCCACATATCAGGAACCTCGAAGAGGAAGAACTTCTGGAAGATATAATCAAAGACGGCCCCGACGTTGAACCAGCTGAATCTCCGTCGTCATATCTCAACCAGGACGTTGGAATGGAGGTCGAGCGACACGAAGATGAAGCCGATGGGGCAGGAGATAGGTCCAATGACGGAGAAGGTGATAGCTCCACTGATGGAGAAGCCGGTGAAGAGGAGAAGTCCGACGAGGTATACATATGAAGTTCGACAATCACTTGTAATATGTGAAAAATATTAGAGATAGCTCTATATTGTATACATATACATTCATTTGACGAATGTTTCTCCCTCTTAGGCCTCCACATCGAGCAAAACTACGAAACGAGGCCCGACTAGAAAGTTGGATGCACGGACGCATTACACATTTGAGGTGATATTTCCTACGGGCGAACCCAAGCTTCCTAAGAATGCTGCTGACACATTCAAGAAGCAATGCGGAGTTCTCGTTGGGGATCACGTCCCGATCAGCGTTCGGGAGTGGAACAAGCGCAAAGGGGCAGCCGATAGTGACTATGTCGCTGAAAGGTACAAAGATAATCTTTGGAATGATCTCATGTCACATTTCAACCTGCCAGAATGTGAGAATGAAGACGCCGCAGACAAACTGAGGGCCAAAGTCAAGCAGTGGACTCTGAAGAAGATGGCCAAACTGTTCCGTAGCTGGAAGAAGAAGCTATGGAAAAACTATCTGAAGACACAGAAAGTGCCAGTATTCGAGGGGTATCTAGCCAAGCAGGCGAATCACTGGAAGGCATTTCAAGAGTACAAGGAGTCAGAAGATGCCCAGGCATTATCAGAAAAGAACAAGATAAATGCCGACAAGAAGAAATATCACCACAAGGTGGGGCCAGGGGGCTATGAGACTGCCATCCCAAAGTGGGATAAGAAAGAGCAAGATCTGATAGATAAAGGCGTCGTACCTGAACCACTCCGTGATGAGTGGGAATTGAGAGCAAGAAATTGGTTCCTTGCGCATGGTGGGTCGTACGACGAAACAACAGGGGACCTCATCTGCAATGACAATCTTAGGATACCCAGGGAGAATTGGAAAAGGATAGTGAAATAAATTAAGGAGGGACAAAGAAAGTTCACTACAGATAGAGATAAATATTTGCTCACACTGGTCCTCGGCAATGACGAACATGGAGGACGAATGCGAGGCTTCGGTCCTTCTTACCCGTGGTGGCTTGGGTTTGCCAGAGACCAAGACACTTACAGAAGCCAAGAGAGAGCAAAGAAGCGGCAGCAGGATGAGGAGAATGACAAGTTCAACCAGTTGCTTGCCAGGATTAACGAGCAACAGAAGCAGATTGATGAGCTTAGAGGAGTACCGCGCCAGGAAGATCCTGCAGTTGATATTACCAGCGCCCCATCTAAGCGGAAAAGCAGCGTGGTTGAATGTGAGGCCCCGCCCGACGATGAACGAAGAATGATAGAGGGCGATCCCGGCTACCCCGTGGATGGAATCAAGGAGTCAACATCATGCGAATTCCATCAGAAATTCAAGAACATATCCATGAAGGTGGTCGTCGGACAAGCTTTACCTTCTGGCCCTGATGCACGCTGGCATGGCCGTGAGATTCCAGCTGGCTTTGCTAAAGTCGGGGTGGATGAAATCATGACGGGGTTTAATGATATGGAGCTCGACATAGCTCGACCCGAAGATGAGAGGACACTCGGAGAAGTACTGGGTGGAGTCATCCTATGGGACAAGAACTACATCAAGCTTCCAGGCTCGGCCCCAAGGACAACACCGCCTCCGAGTCGTCGCAAGTCACCTACACCTCCATTACCTCCAAGCCCTCCACATGATGTCGGCCAGCAGAACACGAGTCCATCTCGATCACCGCCGCCGGACTTGGGTCGTCCGTCTCCGCCGCCGCCCGCATATGATACTAAGCGGAAGCGTGCCAGCAAGAATGCTTCGTCGATGATTTCTAAGGGACGGAGCTCCCCAAAGCGCAAACTATCGCCCCTCCCAAAGGTACCTCATGCTAATCTTCCTATCAGACCTTATGATCGCACCCCCAAGGAAAACGCCAGGATAGCAAAGGAACAACATGATGCACAGATGAAAAGGAAGGAACCCGAGCCCCGCCCGAAATACACCAAGAAGAACATAGCATGGGCAAAAGACTTCATAACCACTCCATCACAGTATGACTTACACTATAAGCCTGATGACTATACACGCACATTGCAGAAGGAAGTGAAAAAGAGCAGGTCACATGCAAGTGCAAGTGGGAGCAAATCAAGTTCAACTACAAGCAAGAAAAAATCAGACGTTCCTCAGCTTGGACAACAGGCCAAACAGTCGATCCCACCCCTCAAGGTGTTAACCGAGAATGTTCCCCCTCCGGTGCAGGGGCAAGCTTTTGAAAAAGCAAAGGAGTTGGCGGATGAATGTGGTACTTGGTTGAAAATTTGCTCGCTTCCCAAGACGACAGGATACCCAAGGCTGTGGTAGCCCCTAAGCCACAGTTTGTCATGGGAGAGCCTTTGGTTAGCAAAGATGATCTCCCAACAAATATGCGTTACTTGCATAAATGGTACTTAAGTGAATCAAAGAATGGGAGAATGATGATCGTGCTGAGTGTCCCACAGGAGTACTACGGCCGCTCCGAAGAAATCCATATCGACTTTGATGAACTCTTCCAGATGTACAATGGCGACGCCCTCGACAAATCGCTTATGAGTTGCTATTGTGTGTAAGTTTTTTAATTCGTTGTCTACATATAACTTGTTTAGTTATTTCAATTCATTGTCTATATATAACTTGTACTCTATTATGCAGAATGAAGATTCTGGAGTGTAAAAGTAAGAGCATCCTAAATATTGGGTTTATTGATCCAGATAAAATACATATAGCGACGCTAACTAATTATCCCAAGGAGACGGAGGAAAACCTTCTAAGGTTTCTAAGAGATCAAAATTTCTGTGACCACATACTGTTTCCATACAACTTCAGGTGAGGGTCTTTACTCTGTTGTGTCCATTCACTTATAAGTGTAATTGATAAGTTACTCACACACACACACACACACACACACACACACACACATGTCCAGCTTCCATTGGATTCTGTTGGACATTCAAATTGATAAGGGAAGAGTTGATGCCTTCGACCCATTATCGAGACCCTTGGAACAGTTCCAAAGCATGCAAGACATGCTCCAATGGTAATTTTAATCATTCTTGCGCTCTATCGGTCTCTTTCGATGATTTTCTGATATATCAATTAATGGAAAACTTAGCAAATCATTATCCTTGTCGGGCAGGGTTTGGAATCGGTTCAAGTGCGTGACTCCCGGTAACTTTCCTGAGAAGCTGACCTTTAGAGCGGCTCAGGTAAGTAGTAGTATGATATACTTCTATTAGTTTTCAATACATTTATGATGCTAGATTATTATTTTGATTATATATATTCTATTCTCGTAAAGTGCGACCAGCAGCCACGGGGAACGCATCTATGCGGATACTATGTTTGCGAGACCATTCGCATGTTTACCTCTGAGTTCAAGGATCACGGATTCGACGTAAGCAATGAACATTCACACCTCTATTTTTACCCGTCATTCTTTGTTATCATGATTGATATTCATATTCATCTCCTCTTCTTATATAGCACACGACCATGAGGACGAAGGTCCTACCAGAGCAACGCGCGATTGCTGTTGCAGAGGAGCTTGCGGGATTTCTAAGGACGGAAGCTATAGAAGACAAAGGACGATTTAGTGTAGCTAAGGGCCATTACTGATGTTCGTCTATGTAATCAAATAGACGGGCTCTAGTCCCGATAATTCAGATCTCCATATAATTGTATATATATGATCGCTTCTAAGATAAGTTAATCCTATATATATATATGCATAATTATTTCTATTCTAAATTATATAAAAACTAATTCCCGAACACCAAACGAGGCATCACGTTAATCTCCTGAACACCTAAACCCTAAAACCCTAAAATCCAAAAATAATTTCATTCAAAAAAAAAACCCAAAAGTCAGCAAAATCTGAAAATCTTTAGTCCCGGACCGTGTAACGAACCGGGACTAAAGGGCCTGCCCCTGGGGTGCTACGAGGCGCCCACGTGGAGCACCTTTAGTCCTGGCGTGTAAGAGGGCCGGGACGAAAAGGTTATGCCTTTAGTCCCGCCCCTTTAGTCCCGGTTAATGAACCGGGACTAAAGCCCCTTACGGGCCGGGGCTAAAGGTCCCGTCCCCACTAGTGTTTTGTAGACAGTCATATTTTGGGTCTTTTAGGATTTTTCTAGACCTTTATATTTAATCAAGCATTTTATTTTACACACAATTAATTTACATGAGTGTAAATTAATGCGCATGATATTTTCATGCAGGATATGGTTGACATATCCAAGAAGGAATTTGCTGAGCTTGCCATTGATGGCAGAAATTATCTAACCTGGGCCGTGGATGTCAAGATTAACTTGGCGGCCAGGAATCTGATCAGCACTATAACCACACCTACTCAAGGTACTCCTGCTATCGCAGATACGACAAAGTATGCTTCTTTGCACTTCATTCGACACCACCTTGATCCTGCTGTGAAAGAAGAGTACATCATGGAGGAAAATCCTCTATCATTGTGGAACTCCTTAAAGGAGCGTTATGATCAACAAAGGTCGGTGATGTTGCCTGAAGCGCAAAGAGAATGGGCACTTATCCATTTCCAGGATTTTAAGTCCGTTGCAGCGTACAATTCTGCTGTGCATCAAATCAACTCTAAGTTGAGATTCTGCAATAGTGCAGTTTCGGATGCGGATCTCATTGAAAAGACACTCTCTACTTTCCATCCTAATATGAGGATTCTTGCTGAACAACATCGTCAGCAGAAATACAAGAAGCATTATGAGTTGATATATGCACTCCTTTAGGCAGAAAAGCACAGTGAAATTCTCGATAAGAATAATATGCCCCGTCCAACGGGAACACTGCTGCTGCGTGAAGCACATTTTAATTCTCAGAATACTCAGAAGTCCCGTGGTCCCAAAAGGAACCATAGGAAGTTTAAAGGAAAGTGGAGACGCAATGAGAATCAGAATAGCAATGGAGTACAAAAGAGTAAGAATCATTTTAAGAAAAATGATAAGTGTAGCAACTCTCAAGCTTGCTACAGATGTGGATGTACTACTCATCATGCAAGGAAGTGTACAACTTCTAAGCATCTGGTGACGTTGTATCAGCAATCGATTGGCAAGGGCAAGAAGGCTCAAGGGAACCAGTACGAAGCTCACTTCACTGGTCCAATTATTGAAAGTTCTCAAGACGTTCATCTGAACGCAGTTCATGACAACATGGAGAACCAAGATCAGGCTCAGCAAAAGGAAGGACCGCCACTTAATGTTGATGACATGTTGGTGGATTTCACTTCTACTAATGACATATATGGAGATATGCTTTGATCTTCCAATAATGTCATAAGTGTTGTGATAATGTCCTTAGTTATATTGTGTGTTGTAAAATAATTATGTTCTCAGACATATGGTATTGTAATAATTATGTCCTTAAACATAATGTATTATAATTTGTAAGCAGACATACATAGTATGTAATGTATGCGTTAATTCTATATTAGATTGGATAAATAATGAATTTTATTCTTTTACTCTATAGAAAACTTCGAGAAACAATCCAATGGAGGAGGAAATTTGTTTAGTGGACAGTGGTGCCTCTAACACAATTCTACGGGAGGTTAAATACTTCCAAAGTCTCAAAACGAGTAAGGGAAGTGTTATGACAATTGGTGGTCATGACACGGTAATTGTTGGTTCTCGTCAAGCCACATTTACCCTCCTGAATGGTACAAAACTTGAAATCCAGGAGGCTTTATTGTATCCGGATTCAACTCATACCCTGTTGAGTTTTAAGGATATCCGTATGAATGGCTAACACATTGAAACTCATGAAGACAATGCGGTTGAAAGCCTACTCATAACTCAGCAGAAGGTATCCGACAAGGAAACCCTTGAGAGACTGCTGCTCTATCTTCTGGACTGTATTACACATACATCAAGCGAGAGCAACATTTGGCATACAAAATAATTTTTCAGAATCTTGACAAGTTCAAGATATGTCATGATCGCCTGGGTCATCTTGGTGTGGGGATGATGATAAAAATTATTGACGGTTCAATTGGACACAACATAACGGTTGCTAATTTCCCCAAATCCTCAGATTTCGTATGCACTGCATGTGCAACTGGGAAATTAATCACAAGACCTTCATATCTGAAGATCAAGAATGAACCACTTAATTTTCTTGAACGCATTCAAGGAGATATATGTGGTCCAATTCAACCGTTATCGGGACCATTTAGATATTTTATGGTGCTCATTGATGCATCGACAAGATGGTCTAATGTGTGTCTATTATCAACAAGGAACCATGCTTTTGCAAAGCTGATTACTCAAATCATTAAACTGAGGGAAATCATCCTGAACACAGGATAAAATCCATCAGAATGGATAATGCTGCTGAATTTAGTTCACAAGCATTCAATGATTACTGCCTAGCCTTGGGCATAACTGTGGAGCATTCTGTACCATATGTACACACACAAAATGGTCTTGCAGAATCACTCATCAAGAGGATCAAGTTTATAGCAAGACCACTCCTACAGAATTGTAATCTTCCAACTTCTTGTTGGGGACATGCGGTATTGCATGCCGCAGAGTTGATACAAATTCGACCAACTGCATATCATACAACCTCCCCACTGCAGTTAGTACGTGGAAATCAACCAAATATTTCACATCTTCGAAGATTCGGTTGCACTGTGTACGTACCGATATCACCACCTCAGCGTACATCGATGGGTCCACATAGAAAAATGGGGATCTATGTGGGGTACAATTCTCTGTCGATTATAAAGTACCTGGAGCCTCTAACAGGGGACCTATTTACAGCCGGGTACGCTGATTGTATCTTCGATGAGGACAATTTTCCGGCATTAGGGGGAGAAAAGAACCACAAAGAATGCCGGAAAATAGATTGTAATGTTAAAGGCATTCAGTCCTTAGATCCACGTACGAATGAATCTGAACAAGAAGTTCAGAAGATTATTAATTTGCAAAATATTGCAAATAATCTGCCAGATGCATTTACTGATTATAAAGGTGTCACTAAATCCCATGTTCCTGCTATGAATGTTCCAGAGAGAGTTGAGATATCTCATAAGACCACTGAACCGCCCAAGAGGGGGAGAAAACTGGATAAAAAGGACACGGCTTCTCAGAAGCATCCGCGGGAAGTGAGGATCCCTTCAATTGTAAATGTAGGTCAACCACGAGTTGATATTCAACCTAGTGTTGAAAGACACCTAAAGGATGTTATGCATCCAGAACCCAGCACAATTGTGCACACAAATATTGGTGCTCGGACATCGGTACACCTTGACTGGATTGTTGTGGGAAATCACAATGAGTCAGAAGGTATTGATGAGATTTCCATCAACTATGTTGAATCAGGAGAATCATTCAACAAAAAGACTACAATTGTCGACATATTTTTTGCCTCAAAGATTGCAGATGACCTGGCATTGGATCGTGAACCTAAGTCCATGGCAAAGTGTATGAAACGCTCAGACTGGTCCAATTGGAAGGTCGCAATAGAGGACGAGTTGAGCTCGCTTGCTAAGAGAGGGGTATTTACTGCAGTAATACCTACTCCTCCTAATGTTTTCCCCGTGTGGGCAAAATGGGTTTTTGTTCGTAAAAGGAACGAAAACAATGAGGTGGTGAGATATAAAGCGAGGCTTGTAGCACAAGGGTTTACACAGAGACCCGACATCGATTATGATGAAACATATTCTCCTGTGATGAGTGGAATCACGTACCGCTACTTGATATCACTGGCAGTGCAAATGAATTTGTATATCCAATTGATGGATGTTGTGACTGCATATTTATATGGGTCACTTAAGACGGATATCTATATGAAAGTTCCCGAGGGTCTGAAGATTCCGGATCCAAAAGCTAACCGCAACATGTATTGCATAAAGCTACTGAAGTCGTTATACGGCTTGAAACAGTCGGGTAGAATGTGGTATAACCGACTAACTGAGTTCCTTCTGGAAAAGGGTTACTCAAACAACAATGATTGTCCATGTGTGTTCATCAAGAAATCCACTGATGGATTCTGTATAATTTCCGTGTATGTTAATGACTTGAACATCATTGGGACTACACGTGAAATACATGAGGCAAGTAATCATCTCAAGGCGGAATTTGAGATGAAAGATTTGGGTAAAACCAAATTTTGTCTTGGTTTGCAATTTGAACATTTTTCTTCAGGAATACTTGTTCATCAGTCTGCATACATCCAAAAGATACTGGAAAATTTCAATATGGATAAAGCATACCCATCAAAAACAGCTATGGTCGTCAGGTCACTTGAGAGAGACAAGGACCCATTTAGGCCTAAGTGTGATGATGAAGAGATATTGGGACCAGAGTTTCCATATGTCAGTGCCATTGGTGCACTAATGTATCTAGCAAACTGCACTAGACCTGATATAGCATTTGCAGTTAATTTACTGGCTAGATAGAGTGCATCACCAACAAAAAGGCATTGGGTTGGTGTGAAGAATATTTTCAGATATCTTCAAGGCACCAAAGATCTTGGTTTATTCTATCAGAAAAATCAAGAGAGAACCATGGTGGGGTATTGCGATGCTGGATACTTGTCAGATCCCCATGATGCCAGATCGCAGACTGGTTTTGTCTTCTTACATGGAGGTACGACCTTCTCTTGGAAGTCAACAAAGCAAACCTTAGTGGCAACGTCCACCAATCATTCTGAGATAATTGCTTTGTTCGAAGCATCACGTGAATGTGTATGGCTTCGCAGAATGATGAACTTTGTCCAAAGTTCAAGTGGGATTGGTTCGGTAAAATCACCCACTATTATCTACGAAGATAATGCTGCTTGCATTGCACAAATGCAAACGGGTTATATTAAGAGCAATATTACAAAGCATATTTCTCCTAAATTATTTTATCCCCGTGATCTGCAAGAGAAGGGGGAGATACGTATTTTGCAAACGAAGTCATGCGCTAATCTCGCTGATCTATTTACTAAGTCTTTACCAAGTTCTTTATTCCATAAGTATGTAAATGGAATTGGTATGAGATGACTTCGAGACTTGCAAAATTCAGGGGGGGAAGTCTACTAGGATATAACCTGTTAAGATCATAAGATCTTTAATATTGCACTCTTTTCCTTTGTGAGTTTTTCCAAATGGTTTATCACATAAGGTTTTTAATGAGGCAATATCAATGCAAGCATGGACGATATATGTCGTTTTCTCCTTATTTTCCCACTGGGTTTTAGAAGGAGTTTTTCATGGCATATTATATATTTTGTTTTTAATTTTTTCCCACAGGATTTTGGAGAAGAATATTTCAAGGATGATCAGTCTCAAAGAGAAGCGAGGATTAGGGGGAGTGTTAGGATTTAAACTAATTCTGTAATTAGGGATAATCCTCTCTTGTGAAAATTACCGTCGGTTGCTTATGGCAACCGTTCGACATGCCCGCGCCCCCACGATCGGACGCGTCCATTCGTGGCGACGGTTCCCCATGTAGATAATCCTTGGATCATCAATGAAAGAATGAGTTCGATCAATCTGTATTATAACAATTCTGCTGTTTTACATGGCCATCTTCTTTATTTCTTTTTGGATGGAGGGGGTGGCAAAATACTTCTCTATTAGTATTTTTTGTCTAAAAGAAATACTTCTCTACTAGTACTTCCTTTGATTTTTTTACTTCTCATATTAGTTTTTTGTCTTACATCAATTTTTTTAATGAGTGAGCAAATTTACATAAAAATATCAACATCTATGATAAATATATATTACATGTTGAATCTAATGATAGTTATTTATTCCAAATGGTAAGTTTTCCTATAAATATCCTCAAACTTTAAAAGCTTAACTTAATACAATACTAATATGTGAAAAATAACCCAGGCAAAAAATATGTGAACTAAAAATAAAAGGAGGGAGCATTGCGTAGCAGAAGCTTCTTTTTTTTAAGCAGACACAAGCTTAATCGGATTGGCTAAATGAGCAGGTGATGTCGGCCATCAATCTGCTACTCTCTCCGTTCCTAAATATAATACCTTTTAGAGATTGTATTATAAACTACATACGGATGTACATAGACATATTTTAAAGTATAGATTCACTAATTTTGCTTCGTATGTAGTCTCCTAGTAAAATCCCTAAAAGGTCTTATATTTAGGAACGGAGGGAGTATTTTGCATGGGCCAACTCCATTTCTCTTCCGTACGGCTACCTTTCGATTTTGTTTGCCTCTCGAGTTGTGTTTTCTAAGGTCGTCATGTGCACAGCATCAACATCTATGATAAAAAGTATCAACATCTATGATATCAAATAAATAGAATATAAAAAATGTATTACAATGATATTGCAGTATCATGAATGGTGATATTTTTCCTCTAAATGTGGTTAAACATTAAAAGGCTTAGCTTAATACAAAGCCTATATGCAAAAATAAAAATGAAATGAAGGGACCATTAGATACCACAAGCTTAGTCGGGCTAGGTAATTTGGTTGTTATTGAAGCTAGATACTAGTGATCATACACTCACGGTTTCCTTTCTTACGATTGTAGTAATTCATTAAAAAACTTCTACCCTATAAATTTCTTCAGAAAAATAGATGAGTAAAATAGTAATGAAGCAGAACAACGTCGGAGTCCATTTCAGCCCGTACCAAAAAGTAAAATGACATCCACTTTGCGTGGCCCATACTATAGAACTTACAGCCAAAATTAAAGGATAATGGTTAATTATGATTTTTGCAAATGATGTTAGGAAAAAGTCTAATTTAAATCTTGAACTTGTATTGGTCGGGCAGAAACCCTCAAATCGAAATCCCGATCGATTGTACTCTGAACTATGTAATTCCGGTCTAAATCGTACCCTCACATCGTATCAACTCGGATTCATCTGATGGGCCGACCTGTTTTAATTTTTTTGTTAAAAAAATCCAAATGGCCCACACCCTATTCCCACCTGGACCGGCCTATTGAAGGCATTATTGTTAGGCCGATAGGCTGTTCCTAGCGCATCTAGTAATTCTGTTAGGTAGTTTAAGTTCTGTTGAGATCAATCTCTACCTTACTCCTTGTACTTCAAGTTATTGTATGCGCTCAAGGGATAAGCCCCTTCCTATCAATAAATACTCGCGGGTAGAACGCTTCCACCATAATTTCTACATGGTAATCACAGCTACCTCTTCCCCTACGTCCTAGAGAGAAAAACCAATCTCCACAAGAGCTCCGATGGCGTCCTAATCATCAACCCAAGCTATCTCAGGCGGTCTTGGACCCCAAGTCGCGGAGAAGCTCACCATGGAGAACTATCACCTCTGGAGGGCACAGATCCTCCACCACTTCCTTGGCGCTGTCCTCTATGGCTACCTTGATGGTTCCATCAGTGCGCCGGAGAAACTCCTCGTTGTCAAGGACAAAGATGGGAAGGATCAGTCAATTCTAAAACCATCCTACGAGGCTTGGGTGAGACAGGACCAGCAGGTCCTTGGGCACATCTTGAACAATCTGTCAAGAGATGTGCTCATCTCGGTGGTTTCCATCCGCACAGCGCACGCGCTCTGGACCTCCCTCGGTAATATGTTCGCTTCACAATCCCGTTCACGTATCAATAACATCTGCATCTCCCTAGCCAATGCTCAGAAAAGGACCCAATCTGCCCCGACATACTTCAGACGGATGAGGGCACTAGAAGATGAACTCGCTGCTACGGGAAAACCACTTTATGAAGACGAACGCCTCTCCTTCATCACGCGGGACTGGACCTTGACTACAATTCTGCACTCTCGGCTCTAGACGCCCGCACGGAGCCGGTCACCGTCGACTTCCTCTACGTGCATGTCTGCAACTTCGATCAGTGCGTGGAGCTGTTCATGGGAGGTGCAGGCGGTGGAGGATTCAAGTCATGTGCTAACACTGCTGCTCGCCGTGGAGGGTCGCCCCGATCTCGTGGCAAGCCTCGAGACCAGAAGCAATCTGGTGGCGGCTACAGGAAGAAACAAGGCGGTGGCGGTGGCAGCAGCGATGACGGCGTGCATCCCTTCTACTACAACAACAAGGGTGCCCGCCCAGGCGGCGGTCCAGGCGGTCTAGAAGGCCCCGGTGGCCCGCCGAACGGCAACAACTCCAGAAGCAGCGATCCCATTCAGTGCCAGATCTGTGGTAAACTTGTCCATAGTGCCAAGGACTGCTAGTACAGGTTTGACGATGATGCTCTGGAAGAAAAAGTGGTTGCTGCTGCCCAGTATGGGGTGGACACGAACTGGTACGTCAATCGCGAGGCGACCGACCACCTCACCGGAGAGCTAGAGAAGCTGACCGTCCGCAAGAAATATCGCGGCCAAGATCAGATACATGGCACCAATGGGTCAGGTATGAGAATAGATCATATTGGTCAGTCAGTATTGCATACCTCTAGCCGTCCTACTTATCTCAAAAAAAAATCTTCATTCACCTCATGCTAGAATAAATCTCCTCTTAGTTCATCGCATTCCTTTGGACAATCATGTGTTTCTTGAGTTTCGCCCCTTTTTCTTCTTGATTAAGGACCAGACAATGAGGAGAATTCTCTACATAGGTAGATGCGTTGGTTGCCTCTATCCATTGATCTCTCGGTTTAAGAGTTCCAATAAACAAGGTCTTGGTGTCACCACATTATCTTCAGCAAGGTGGCACGATCGCTTAGGCCATCCTTCTTTCGCTATTGTTCAACGTGTGCTTAGGAAAAATAAGCTCCCGTTTGTTGGTGAGCCTAGTAATGAAACCGTTTGTGATTCATGTGAGAAAGACAAAAGTCATCAATTACCTTACCCTGTGTCAACTAGTGTTTCTTACAAACCATTAGAACTCATTTTTTCTGACGTATGGGGAAAACACCTCTCTGTGTTGGTAGACACACATACTATGTAAGCTTAATTGATGATTATAGCAAGTATACATCGATCTACCTTATCAAACATAAATCTGATGTCTTTCAAGTTTTCCAAAACTTCCAAGCACTTGTTGAACGAAAGTTTAATAGAAAAATTATCTCAACCCAATCAGACTAGGGTGGTGAGTATGAAAAACTTAACCCATTTTTTCAGAAATTGGGAATTTCTCACCATATCTCATGCCCTCATGCCCACCAACAAAATGGCTCTGCCGAACGCAAACACAAACATATAGTTGATGTTGGCCTTTCACTTCTTCCGAATGCATCCATGCCATTAAAATTCTAGGATGAAGCTTTTATTACTGCTACTTATCTCATCAATATTATGCCTAGTCGAGTTATTAACTTTGAAACACCCACTGAAAGACTCTTGCATATCAAACCAAACTATGCCTCTCTCACAGTCTTTGGTTGTGCCTGCTGGTCCAACCTACGACCCTACAATTCTAGAAAACTCTCCTTTAGTTTCAAACAGTGTGTGTTCATTGGATACAGTCCTCAACACAGAGGTGTGAAATGCCTAGATGTTTCCATGGGAGGGTCTACATCTCCAGAGATGTTATTTTCGATAAGAGAATTTTTCCCTTCAAAAATCAACATCCCAACACCGGAGCACTCCTCCGCAAAGAAATTCTTCTTCTTCCTAGTCATCTGACCGACTTGGCTATAGAAAAAATTAATACTACTGATCATATGTCTAATTCTCTTGACCCTGCTTCTCAGCCTCCTAATGATGCAGATTGTGCAGGAAATTTTTTGCTGAAGAAATCGGCTCAAAAAATGCTCAAAACAGGGTGCATCAACCCTTACTTCATGTTGCAAAACATGACAACAACACGAGACACGAGGCTGATTCGTCCTAGTGTGCAGCCTCGGGATCGGCAGGCGTGCGATCCCATGCAGATTCGCCGCCGCCTCCACCTGGCTCCGCCTCGGGACGCGACGCCCTTCCTGAACTGAGTGGGGCTGAGGAGGCCCAATCCTCGCCAGCCACGCACGCGCGGCACCCGCAGCGCTCGTCCACCCGCGCCTCGGATGGGGGCCCATCCTCACATGGTGACGCCGGTGTGGGCCTTGGCACAAGGCCCACAACGGTTGGTGATGCTGCGCCAGATGCTGGCGCGCTCTTTGGCGTCAGTGTTGATTCGCCCTCGGGCTCCAGCGACGCGTCGGTTGTCTCGCCCGCCACTTCTGACGCGATAGCTTCCTCCGGATTGCCGGCGCACAGGCCTGAGCAGACGGGCGCGAGATCTTCTACGACAAGGCGTGCTATGTCCACGCGTGCCGGTACACGGCTGCAGACAGGAAAAATTAAACCAGTAAATTACAAAAATATTTTGAAGTTTGGCCTAACTTGTACCACAGGAGAGCCTCGGTGTGTTAAAAAAGCTTTGGCAGATCCAAATTGGAAGAGAGCCAAGAAAGAAGAATATATGGCATTAAAAAGAAATGAGACATGGCACTTGGTTCCACAAGGTCAAGGTAAAAATTTAATTGACTGTAAGTGGGTATACAAAATTAAGTGAAAATAAGATCGCAGTATTGATAGGTATAAAGCTAGACTCGTAGCTAAAGGTTTCAAACAAAGATATGGCATTGATTATGAGGACACCTTTAGTCCAGTTGTTAAAACTGCTACCATCAGATTGGTCTTGTCTATTGTTGCGTCTAGGAAATGGAGCTTAAGACAGTTGGACTTACCGAATGTGTTTTTACATGGTGTTCTGGAAGAGGAGGTATATATAAGACAACCACGTGGGTTTGAGAGCAAGAATGCACCGTTTCATGTGTGCAAACTTGATAAGTCTCTTTATGGCCTTACACAGACCCCTAGAGCATGGTACTCTCCTTTGAGCATGAATTTACAAAGCATTGGTTTTGTTCCTTCTGTCTGATACTTCATTGTTTATTTTTCATAAGTCGAATGTAACAATGTACATGCTCATATATGTTGATGATATTATTGTCACAAGTTCATCACATGAAGCAGTGATAGCACTCGTGGAGGATCTGGGCTCAGAGTTTGCCATAAAGGATCTTGGAGACTTGAGTTTCTTTCTGGGCTTTGAAGTCAAGAAACACAAGGATGGTATAGTTCTATCTCAAGAAAAATATGCAACTGATTTGTTGAAGTGAGTTGGTATACAGGGTTGCAAGCCTTCACCAACTCCTTTGTCTAGCTCAGAGAAGGTGTCTTTATATGAAGGTGGGCCTCTTAGTGAAGAGGATGGTACTCAGTATAGAAGCATGATTGGTGCTCTTCAATATTTGACTCTTACTAGACCAGATATATCATTTGCTGTGAACAAAGTGTGTCAGTTTTTGCATGCTCCGACCACCCTGCATTGGACTCCTACTAAACGTATCCTGAGATATGTGAAACATACAGTTGGTCTTGGGCTAACATTCACCAGGTCACAGTCCAACCTTATCAGTGCATTCACTGATGCTGACTGGACAGGCAGTGTTGATGATAGGAGGTCTACAGGTGGGTTTGCCATATTTTTTGGTCCTAATCTTGTCTCATGGTGTGCCAAGAAGCAAGCAACAATTTTCACGTCTAGTACAGAGGCCGAGTACAAAGCACTAGCCAATGCTACTGCAGAAATTATATGGCTTCAGTACATGTTAAAGGAACTAAGAGTACCACAAGTGCAAGCCCTTACTTGTGGTGTGATAACCTTGGTGCCACCTATGTTTCTGCCAATCCAGTTTTCATGCGAGAGCCAAACATATTGAGATAGACTTTCATTTTGTTAGTGAGCGAGTTGCCAACAAGCAATTTGATGTTCGCTTTGTGCATTTAGGTGATCAGATTGCAGATGGCTTCACCAAGGCGCTATCGACAGGAAGCTTTGAGAAATTCAAGCATTATCTCAACTTGGCCAAGTCGTGATTAAGGGGGTGTGTTGAAGATATTATTGTTAGGACGATAGGTTGTTCCTAGCGCATCTAGTAATTATGTTAGGTATTTTAAATTCTATTAAGATCAATCTCTAGCTTACTCCTTGTACTCCAAGTTATTGTATGGGCTCAAGGGATAAGCTCCTTCCTATCAATAAATACCCGTGACCCTCTCACGAGAGGGTATAATGATTTCACCATAATTTCTATACGGCCCACATAACTACATCATACTACCCGTTTTAAGGGGTAGTGTTAAACTAATCCAATGGTTAATATGGATGGGATCAAAGTTTGCCTCGAGGACAGTCCTTGTGTTATTATAAGGCTGCCCATAATGGGAGTATCAGGTAGTATTATACATGCCAACTAGCCAATTTCGATGAGGTGGCATAGAATTAAATGAAAAAATAGGATTGAGTATCATATCATGATACCGTATCATATTAAATGTTGTGCTACTATGTGTCTTGCATGACAATAAATGAACTACCCTATAATAGTAACATATGATACTATGCATTACGTGTTGGGGAACGTCGCATGGGAAACAAAAAATTTCATACGCGCACGAAGACCTATCATGGTGATGTCCATCTATGAGGGGGATTTCAGATCTACGTACCCTTGTAGATCGCACAGCAGAAACGTTAATAAACGCGGTTGATGTAGTGGAACGTCCACACATCCCTTGATCCGCCCCACAAACCGTCCCACGAACCGTCCCGCGATCCGTCCCACGATCCGCTCCGATCTAGTGCCGAACCGACGGCACCTCCGCGTTCAGCACACGTACAACTCGACGATGATCTCGGCCTTCTTGATCCAGCAAGAGAGACGGAGAGGTAGATGAGTTCTCCGGCAGCGTGACGGTGCTCCGGAGGTTGGTGGTGAACTAATCTCAGCAGGGCTCCGCCTGAGGTCCGCACAAACGCGATCTAGAGGAAAAACCGTGGAGGTATGTGGTCGGGCTGCCGTGGAAAAGTTGTCTCAAATCAGCCCTAAAACCTCCGTATATATAGGTGGGAGGGGAGGGGCCTTGCCTTGGGGCTCAAGGAGCCCCAAGGGGGTCGGCCGAACCAAGGGGGGAAGTCCTCCCCTTCCAATCCTAGTCCAACTAGGATTGGAAGGTGGAGTCCTTCTCCACTTTCCCACTTCCCCTTTTTTTTCTCTTTGATTTTTCTTTCTCCTGCGCATAGGGCTTCTTGGGCTGTCCCACCAGCCCACTAAGGGCTCGTGTGACACCCCTAAGGCCTATGGGCTTCCCCCGGGTGGGCTGGCCCCTCCCGGTGAACATCCGGAACCCATTCATTACTCCCGGTACCATTCAAGGTAATGCCGAAAACTTTCCGGTAATCAAATGAGGTCATCCTATATATCAATCTTCGTCTACGGAACATTCCGGAAACCCTCGTGAAGTCCGTGATCTCATACGGGACTCCGAACAACATTCGGTAACCAACCATATAACTCAAATACACATAAAACAACGTCGAACCTTAAGTGTGCAGACCATGCGGGTTCGAGAACTATGCAGACATGACCCGAGGGACCCCTCGGTCAATATCCAATAGCGGGACCTGGATGCCCATATTGGATCCTACATATTCTACGAAGATCTCATCGTTTGAACCTCAGTGCCAAGGATTGATATAATCTCGTATGTCATTCCCTTTGTCCTTCGGTATGTTACTTGCCCGAGATTCGATCGTCAATATCCGCATACCTATTTCAATCTCATTTACCGGCAAGTCTCTTTACTCGTTCCGTAACACAAGATCCCGTGACTTACACTAAGTCACATTGCTTGCAAGGCTTGTGTGTGATGTTGTATTACCGAGTGGGCCCCGAGATACCTTTCCGTCACACGGAGTGACAAATCCCAGTCTTGATCCATACTAACTCAACGGACACCTTCAGAGATACATGTAGATCATATTTATAGTCACCTAGTTACATTGTGATGTTTGATACACACAAAGCATTCCTCCGGTGTCAGTGAGTTATATGATCTCATGGTTATAGGAATAAATACTTGACACGCAGAAAACAGTAGCAACAAAATGACATGATTAACATGCTACGTCTATTAGTTTGGGTATAGTCCATCACATGATTCTCCTAATGATGTGATCCCATTATCAAGTGACAACACTTGCCTATTGTCAGGAAACCTTGACCATCTTTGATCAACGAGCTAGTCAACTAGAGGCTTACTAGGGACAGTGTTTTGTCTATGTATCCACACAAGTATTGTGTTTCCAATCAATACAATTATAGCATGGATAATAAACGATTATCATGAACAAAGAAATATAATAATAACTAATTTATTATTGCCCCTAGGGCATATTTCCAACAGTCTCCCACTTGCACTAGAGTCAATAATCTAGTTCACATCACCATGTGATTTCAACGAATCCAACACCCATATAGTTCTGGGGTCTGATCACGTCTTGCTCATGAGAGAGGTTTTAGTCAACGGTTCTGAAACTTTCAGATCCGTGTGTTCTTTACAAATCTTTATGTCATCTTATAAATGTTGCTACTACGTGCTATTCGGAAATACTCCAAATATCTATTCTACTATACGAATCCGTTTCACTACTCATAGTTATTCGGATTAGTGTCAAAGCTTTCATCAATGTAACCCTTTAGGACGAACTCTTCAACCACCTCCATAATCGAGAAAAATTCCTTAGTCCACTAGTTACTAAGGATAACTTTGACCGTTGTTCAGTGATTCAATCCTGGATCACTCTCTGTACCCCTTAACAGACTTTGTGGCAAGGCACACATCAGGTGCGGTACACAGCTTGGCATACTTTAGAGTCTATGGCTAAGGCATAGGGAACGACCTTCTTCCTTTCTCTTTCTTCTGCCATGGTCTGGCTTTCGAGTCTTACTCATATTCACACCTTACAACACAGCCAAGAACTCCTTCTTTGCTGATCTATTTTGAACTCCTTCAAAAACTTGTCAAGGCATGCATTTCATTTGAAAGTTCTGCTTAGCATTTTGATATATCTCCATAGATCTTGATGCTCAATGTTCAAGTAGCTCTATCCAGGTCTTTCCTTTGAAAAACCCCTTTCAAACAACCTTTATGCTTCACAGAAATTCTACATTACTTCCGATCAACAATATGTGAACCACATATACTTTATCAGAAATACTATAGTGCTCCCACTCACTTCTTTGGAAATACAAGTTTCTCATAAACCTTGCACAAACCCAAAAGCTTTGATCATCTCATCAAAGCGTATATTCCAACTCCGAGTTGCTTGCACCAGTACATAAAAGGATCGCTGGAGCTTGCATACTTGTTAGTATCCTTAGGATCGACAAAACCTTCTGGTTGTATCACATACAACCTTTCCTCAAGGAAAATGTCGAGGAAACAATGTTTTGACATCCTATGTGCAATATTTCATAAATAATGCAGAAACTACTAACATAATTCCAACATACTTTTAGCATCGCTACGAGTGATAAAGTCTCATCATAGTCAACTCTTTGATCTTCTCGAAAACATCTTTGCGACAAGTCGAGCCTTTTTTAATAGTGACTTATCACCATCATCCCTGTCTTCCTTTTAAACATCCATCTTTACTTAATAGTCTCACTACCATCAAGTAGCTCTTCCAAAGTCCACGCTTTGTTTTATACATGGATCCTCTCTCGGATTTCATGGCCTCCAGCCATTTGTCGGAATCCGGGCCCACCATTGCTTCTCCATAACTCGTAGGTTCATTGTTGTTCAACAACATGACATCCAAGACAGGGTTACCGTACCACTCTGTAGTAGTACGTGACCTTTGTCGACCTACGAGGTTTGTAGTAACTTGATCCGATGCTTAATGATCACCATCATCAGCTTCCACTTCAATTAGTGTAGGTGCCCCACAAACAACTTCCTGCGCCCTGCTACACAGTGGTTGAAGTGATGGTTCAATAACCTCATCAAGTTCTACCACCCTCCCACTCAATTCTTTCGAGAGAAACCTTTCCTCGAGAAAGGATCCGTTTCTAGAAACAAACACTTTGCTTCCGGATCTGAGATGGGAGATGTATCCAACTATTTTGGATATCCTATGATGATGCATTTATCCGCTTTGGGTTCGAGCTTATCAGACTGAAACTTTTTCACATAAGCATCGCAACCCCCAAACTTTCAAGAAACGACAACTTAGGATTCTCCAAACCATAGTCTATACCGTGTCATCTCAACGGAAATACACGGTGCCCTATTTAAAGTGAATGCGGTTGTCTCTAATGCATAACCCATAAACGATAGTGGTAATTCGATAAGAGACATCATAGTATGCACCATATCAAATAGGGTGTGGCTATGACGTTCAGACACATCATCACACTATGGTGTTCCAGGTGGCATGAATTGCGAAACAATTTTCACATTGTCTTAACTGTGTACCAAAACTCGCAACTCAGATATTCATCTCTATGATCATATCGTAGACAGTTTATCCTCTTGTCATGACGATCTTCACTCTAAAATAGCTTTGAACTTTTCAATATTTCAGACTTGTGATTCATCAAGTTAATACTCCTGTATCTACTCAAATCGTCAGTGAAGTAAGAACATAACGATATCCACTGCGTGCCTTAGCACTCATTGGACTGCACACATAAAAAATGCATTACTTCCAACAGGTTACTATCTTGTTTCATCTCAATGAAAACAACGCCTTGCTCATGTGGTATGATTTCCATGTCACAAGTGATTCAAAATCAAGTGAGTATAAAGATCCATCAGTATAGAGCCTCTTCATGCAATTTATACCAACATGACTCAAGCGGCAGTGCCACAAGTAAGTGGTACTATCATCATTACCTTGTATCTTTTGGCACCAATATCATGAACATGTGTAACACTACGATCGAGATTCAATAAACCATTGAAGGTGATTATTCAAGAAAACAGAGTAACCATTATTCTCTTTAAATGAATAATCGTATTGCAATAAACACGATCCAATCATGTTCATGCTTAACGCAAGCACCAAATAATAATTATTTAGGTTTAACACCAATCCCGATGGTAGAGGGAGCGTGCGATGTTTGATCATATCAACCTTGGAAATACTTCCAACACGTATCGTCACCTCGCCTTTAGCTAGTCTCCGTTTATTCCGTAGCTTTCATTTCGTGTTACTAATCACTTAGCAACAGAACCGGTATCCAATACCCTCGCACTACTAGGAGTACTAGTAAAGTACACATCAACATCATGTATATCAAATATACTTCTTTCGACTTTGCCAACCTTCTTATCTACCAATCATCTAGGGTAGCTCCGCCTCAGTGACCGTTCCCCTCATAACAGAAGCACTTAGTCTCGGGTTTGGGTTTAATCTTGGGTCTCTTCATTAGTGCAGAAACTGTTTTGCTGTTTCACGAAGTATCCCTTCTAGCCCATGCCTTTCTTGAAACTTAGTGGTTTTACTAACCATCAACTATTGATGCCCCTTCTTGATTTCTACTTTCGCAGTGTCAAACATCGCGAATCGCTCAAGGACCATTGTATCCATCCTTGATATGTTATGGTTCATCACGAAGCTCTAGTAGCTTAGTGGCAGTGACTTTGGAGAACCATCACTATCTCATCTGGAAGATTAACTCCCACTTGATTCAAGCGATTGTTGTACTCAGACAATCTGAGAACATGCTCAACGATTTTGAGCTTTTCTCCTTTACTTTGTAGGCAAAGAATCTTGTCGGAGGTCTTATATCTCTTCAACAAGGGCACGAGCATGAAATCTCAATTTCATCTCCTTGAACATCTCTTATGTTCTGCGACGTTTTCAAAATGTCTTCGGCGCCTTGCTTCTAAGCCATTAAGTATTGCGCACTGAACTATCACGTAGTCATCAAAAACGTGTATGTCAGATGTTCGCAACACCTACAGACAACGCTCGAGGTGCAGCACACCGAGTGGTGCATTAAGGACATAAGCCTTCTGCACAACAATGAGGACAATCCTTAGTTTTACGGACTAAGTCCGCAAAGTTGCTACTATGAACTTTCAACTAAATTTTCTCTAGGAACATAAAAAACAGTTGAGCTATAGCGCAAGCTACATCGTAATTCGCAAAGACCATTAGACTATGTTCATGACAATTAGTTCAATTAATCATATTACCTAAGAACTCCCACTCAAAAAGTACATCTCTCTAGTCATTTGAGTGGTACATGATCCAAATCCACTATCTCAAGTCCGATCATCACGTGAGTCGAGAATAGTTTCAGTGGTAAGCATCTCTATGCTAATCATATCAACTATACGATTCATGCTCGACCTTTCGGTCTCATGTGTTCCGAGGCCATGTCTGCACATGCTAGGCTCGTCAAGTTTAACCCGAGTGTTCCGCGTGTGTTACTGTTTTGCACCCGTTGTATGTGAACGTTGAGTCTATTACACCCGATCATCACGTGGTGTCTCGAAACGACGAACTGTCCTAACGGTGCACAGTCGGGGAGAACACAATTTGAGCTTGAAATTTTAGTGAGAGATCACCTCATAACGCTACCGTCGTTCTAAGCATAATAAGGTGCATAAAGGATTAACATCACATACAATTCATAAGTGACATGATATGGCCATCATCATGTGCTTCTTGATCTCCATCACCAAAGCACCGACACGATCTTCTTGTCACCGGCGTCACACCATGATCTCCATCATCATGATCTCCATCAACGTGTCGCCATCGGGGTTGTCGTGCTACTCATGCTATTACTACTAAAGCTACATCCTAGCAATATAGTAAACGCATCTGCAAGCACAAACGTTAGTTTAAAGACAACACTATGGCTCCTGCCGGTTGCCGTACCATCGACGTGCAAGTCGATATTAACTATTACAACATGATCATCTCATACATCCAATATATCACATCACGTCGTTGGCCATATCACATCACAAGCATACCCTGCAAAAACAAGTTAGACGTCCTCTAATTGTTGTTGCATGTTTTACGTGGTGACCATGGGTATCTAGTAGGATCGCATCTTACTTACGCAAACACCACAACGGAGATATATGAATTGTTATTTAACCTCATCCAAGGACCTCCTCGGTCAAATTCGATTCAACTAAAGTTGGAGAAACCGACACTCGCCAGTCATCTTTGAGCAACGGAGTTGCTCGTAGCGATGAAACAAGCCTCTCGCAAGCGTACGAGTAATGTCGGTCCGAGCCGCTTCGATCCAACAATATCGCGGAGTCAAGAAAAGACTAAAGAGGGCAGCAAATCGCACATCACCGCCCACAAAAACTTTTGTGTTCTACTCGAGATGACATCTACGCATGAACCTGGCTCATGATGCCACTGTTGGGGAACGTCGCATAGGAAACAAAAAATTTCCTACGCGCACGAAGACCTATCATGGTGATGTCCATCTACGAGGGGGATTTCAGATCTACGTACCCTTGTAGATCGCACAGCAGAAGCACTAATAAACGCGGTTGATGTAGTGGAACGTCCTCACGTCCCTCGATCCGCCCCGCAAACCGTCCCACGAACCGTCCCGCGATCCGTCCCACGATCCGCTCCGATCTAGTGCCGAACGGACGGCACCTCCGCGTTCAACACACATACAGCTCGACGATGATCTCGGCCTTCTTGATCCAGCAAAAGAGACGTAGAGGTGGATGAGTTCTCCGGCAGCGTGACGGCACTCCGAAGGTTGGTGGTTATCTAATCTCAGCAGGGCTCCGCCCGAGCTCCGCACAAACACGATCTAGAGGAAAAACCGTGGAGGTATGTGGTTGGGCTGCCGTGGAAAAGTTGTCTCAAATCAGCCCTAAAACCTACGTATATATAGGTGGGAGGAGAGGGGCCTTGCCCCCAAGGGGGTCGGCCGAACCAAGGGGGGAAGTCCTCCCCTTCCAATTCTAGTCCAACTAGGATTGGAAGGTGGAGTCCTTCTCCACTTTCCCACTTCCCCTTTTTTTTCTCTTTGATTTTTCTTTCTCCTGCGCATAGGGATTCTTGGGCTGTCCCATCAGCCCACTAAGGGCTGGTTTGACACCCCTAAGGCCTATGGGCTTCCCCCGGGTGGGCTGGCCCCTCCCGGTGAACATCCAGAACCCATTCGTCACTCCCGGTACCATTCCCGGTAATGCCGAAAACTTTCCGGTAATCAAATGAGGTCATCCTATATATCAATCTTCGTCTCCGGACCATTCTGGAAACCCTCGTGACGTCCGTGATCTCATCCGGGACTCCGAAAAACATTCGGTAACCAACCATATAACTCAAATACGCATAAAACAACGTCGAACCTTAAGTGTGCAGACCCTGCGGGTTCGAGAACTATGCAGACATGACCCGAGGGACTCCTCGGTCAATATCCAATAGCGGGACCTGGATGCCCATATTGGATCCTACATATTCTACGAAGATCTCATCGTTTGAACCTGAGTGCCAAGGATTCATATAATCCCGTATGTCATTCCCTTTGTCCTTCGGTATGTTACTTGCCCGAGATTCGATCGTCAGTATCCGCATACCTATTTCAATCTCGTTTACCGGCAAGTCTGTTTACTCGTTCCGTAACACAAGATCCCGTGACTTACACTAAGTCACATTGCTTGCAAGGCTTGTGTGTGATGTTGTATTACCGAGTGGGCCCCGAGATACCTTTCCGTCACACGGAGCGACAAATCTTAGTCTTGATCCATACTAACTCAACGGACACCTTCGGAGATACATGTAGAGCATCTTTATAGTCACCCAGTTACGTTGTGATGTTTGATACACACAAAGCATTCCTCCAGAGTCAGTGAGTTATATGATCTCATGGTCATAGAAATAAATACTTGACACGCAGAAAACAGTAGCAACAAAATGACACGATCAACATGCTACGTCTATTAGTTTGGGTCTAATCCATCACATGATTCTCCTAATGATGTGATCCCGTTATCAAGTGACAACACTTGCCTATGGTCAGGAAACCTTGACCATCTTTGATCAACGAGCTAGTCAACTAGAGGCTTACTAGGGACAGTGTTTTGTCTATGTATCCACACAAGTATTGTGTTTCCAATCATTACAATTATAGCATGAATAATAAGCGATTATCATGAACAAAGAAATATAATAATAACTAATTTATTATTGCCTCTAGGGCATATTTCCAACATTACGGATGTAGTGTCATAGACTAGTATCATATGCATGATACTAGCATATGATACTATCCATTGCAACCAGCCTAATAATCCGAAGTAATTTGTATTTCAGTTGTCATGATAGGAACTTACGACGCATCTAGAGCCGGCCCTGAGGGGGGGGGCAGAGGTGGCGGCCGCCCCGGGCCCCCAAGATGCAGGGGTCCTCGCCCAGGGATACGTACACAAAGAAAAAAAGGTACATACTTACGCTGAGGTTAGCGCGCACACACGCAGCTTTAGGCCATGTCCATGATGGGCTGGATATCCATACGACACATGCAGGCAACGACTAGCCCACACGGACGCAGCCGCTTGTTTCTCGTCCACTGTAGCTGGTAGACCTAGCCCTCAAAAAATAAAAACTCATAGACCTAGCCTTCAACGGCGCGTGTTCAGTTTCCTAGCTTTCGTTTTGAGACGGCCAAATCAGATCGCAAGTTCACATCTTCAGGAGGATCGCTATCCTATCATGACCATGGGCTCTGATCGCAAGTTATCTTCTCATCGGCGAACTCCGCTCTCCAGCCTTCACTTCAGATGCCATCGGGCGTCATCCGGCGTACTCGTACTTGTGCACACTAGTGGGGACAGGGCCTATAGCCCCGGCCCGTAAGGGGCTTTAGTCCCGGTTCACCAACCGGGACTAAAGGGGCGGGACTAAATGCCTAACCTTTAGTCCCGGCCCTGTTCCAAGCCGGTGCTCCACGTGGGCGCCTCGGAGTGCCCTCACGGGCAGGCCCTTTAGTCCCGGGTCTTAACACGGACCGGGACTAAAGAGTTTCTGCAGATTTTGTTTATTTTTGGGTTTTAGGGTTTTAAGGTTTAGGTGTTCGAGAGATTAACGTGATGCCTTGTTTGGTGTTCGGGAATTAGTTTTCATATAATTCTAAATAGAAATAATTATGCATATATATATAAGATTAACTTATCTTACAAGCGAGCATATATATACAATTATATGGAGATCTGAATTATCGGGACTAGAGCCTGTCTATTCGATTACATGGACCAACATCAGTAATGGCCCCTAGCTACACTAAATCGTCCTTTGTCATCTATAGCTTTCGTCCTCAGAAAGGTCGCAAGCTCCTCTGCAACAACAATCGCGTGTTGCTCTGGTAGGGACTTCTCCCTCATGGCCGTGTACTATATAAGAAGAGGAGATGAATATGAATATCAATCATGATAACAAAGAATGATGGGTAAAAATATAGGTGTGAATGTTCATTGCTTACGTCGTATCTGTGATCCTTGTGCTCAGAGGTAAACGTGCGAATGGTCTCGCAAACATAGTATCCGCATAGATGCGTCCCCCGTGGCTGCTAGTCGCACTTTACGAGAATAGAATATATATAATCAAAATAATAATCTAGCATCATAAATGTATTGAAAATAGAAGTATATCATACTACTACTTACCTGACCCGCTCTAAAGGTCAGCTTCTCAGGCTCGATACCGGGAGTCACGCACTTGAACCGCTTTCAAACCCTGCCCGACAAGGAAAATGATTTGCTAAGTTTTTCATTAATTGATATATCAGAAAATCATCGAAAGAGACCGATAGAGCGCAAGAATGATTGAAATTACCCTTGGAGCATGTCCTGCAGGCTTTGGAACTGTTCCAAGGGTCTCGAGAATGGGTCGAAGGCATCAACTCTTCCCTTATCAATTTGAATGTCCAACAGAATCCAATGGAAGCTGCACATGTATATATATATATATATATATATATATATATATATATATATATGTGTGTGTGTGTGTGTGTGTGTGTGTGTGTGTGTGTGTGTGTGTGTGTGTGTGTGTGAGTGAGTAACTTATGACTAACACTTATAAGTGAATGGACACAACAGAGTAAAGACCTTCACCTGAAGTTGTATGGAAACAGTATGTGGTCACAGAAATTTTGATCTGTTAGAAACCTTAGAAGGTTTTCCTCCGTCTCCTTGGGTTTATCAGTTAGCGTCGCTATATGTATTTTATCTGGGTCAATAAACCCAATATTTAGGATGTTCCTATTTTTACAATCTAGAATCTTCATTCTGCATAATAGAGTACAAGTTATATGTAGACAATGAATTGAAATAACTAAACAAGTTATATGTAGACAACGAATTGAAAAACTTACATACAATAGCAACTCATAAGCTATTTGTCGAGGGCGTCGGCATTGTACATGTGGAAGAGTTCATCAAAGTCGATATGGATTTCTTCGGGACGGCCGTAGTACTCCCGTGGGACACTCACCACGATCATCGTTCTCCCATTCTTTGATTCACTTAAGTACCATGTATGCAAGTAACGCATATTTGTTGGGAGATCATGTTTGCTGACCAAAGGCGCTCCCATGACAAACTGTGGCTTAGGGGCTACCACAGCCTTGGGTAACCTGTCGTCTTGGGAAGCGAGAACGTCTTCAACCGGGATACCCCATTCATCCGCCCACTTCTTTGCTAATTCCAAATCTTGCCCCTGCACCAGAGGGGGGACATTCTCGGGTAACACCCTGAGGGGTGGGATCGACTGTTTGGCCTGTTGTCCAAGCTGAGGAACGTCTGATCTTTTTTTCTTGTAGTTGAACTTGATTTGCTCCCACTTGCACTTGCACGTGATCTGCTCTTTTTCACTTCCTTCTGCAATGTGCGTGTATAGTCATCAGGCTTATGGTGTAAGTCATACTGTGATGGAAGGTTCGTGAAGTATTTTGCAAATGCTATTGGCTTCTCGGTGTATTCTGGGCGGGGCTCGGGTTCCTTCTTTTTCATCTGCGCATCATGCTGTTCCTTTGCTATCCTAGCGTTTTCCTCGGCGGTACGATCATAAGGTCTAATAGGAATATTAGCATGAGGTACCTTTGGGAGGGGCGACAGTTTGCGCTTTGGGGAGCTCAGTCGCTTAGAAATCATCGGCGGAGCGTTCTTGCTGGCACGCTTCCGCTTAGTATCCGGAGCGGGCGGCGGCGGAGACGGACGACCCAAGTCCGGCGGCGGTGATCGAGATGGACTCGTGTTGTGCTGGCCGTCGTCATGTGGAGGGCTTGGAGGTGATGGAGGTGTAGGTGACCTGTGACGACTCAGAGGCGATGTTGTCCTTGGGGCCGAGCCTGGAAGCTTGATGTAGTTCTTGTCCCATAGGATGACTCCACCCAATACTTCTCCGAGTGTCCTCTCATCTTCGGGTCCAGCTATGTCGAGCTCCATATCATGAAACCCCGCCATGATTTCATCCACCCGGACTTTAGCAAAGCCAGCTGGAATCTCACGGCCATGCCAGCGTGCATCAGGGCCAGAAGGTAAAGCTTGTCCGACGGCCACCTTCATGGATATGTTCTTGAATTTCTGATGGAGTTCACATGATGTTGACTCCTTGATTCCATCCACGGGGTAGCCGGGACCGCCCTCTATCATTCTTCGTGCATCGTCGGGCGGGGCCTCAGATTCAGCCACGCTGCTTTTCCGCTTAGATGGGGTGTCGGTAATATCGAGTGTAGGATCTTCCTGGCGCGCTACTCCTCTAAGCTCATCAATCTGCTTCTGTTGCTCGTTAATCCTGGCAAGCAACTGGTTGAACTTGTCATTCTCCTCATCCTGCTGTCGCTTCTTTGCTCACGCTCGGCTTCTGTAAGTGTCTTGGTCTCTGGCAAACCCAAGCCACCACGGGTAAGAAGGACCGAAGCCTCGCGTTCGTCCTCCATGTTCGTCATTGCCGAGGACCAGTGTAAGCAAATCTTTCTCTCTATCTGCAGTGAACTGTCTTTTTCCCTCCTTAATTTCTTTCACTATCTTTTTCCAATTCTCCCTGGGTATCCTAATACCGTCACTGCAGATGAGGTCCCCTGTTTCTTCGTCGTACGAACCACCATGCGCAAGGAACCAATTTCTTGCTCTCAATTCCCACTCATCATGGAGTGGTTCAGGTATGATGCCTTTAGCTAGCAGATCTTGCTCTTTCTTATCCCACTTTGGGATGGCAGTCTCATAGCCCCCTGGCCCCAGCTTGTGGTGATATTTCTTCTTGTCGGCATTGTTCTTGTTCTTTTCTGATAATGCCTGGATATCTTCTGACTCCTTGTACTCTTGAAATGCCTTCCAGTGATTCGCCTGCTTGGCTAGATACCCCTCGAATACTGGCACTTTCTTTGTCTTCAGATAGTTTTTCCATAGCTTCTTCTTCCAGCTACGGAACAGTTCGGCCATCTTATTTAGAGTCCACTGCTTGACTTTGGCCCTCAGTTTTTTTGCGGCGTCTTCATTCTCACATTCTGGCAGGTTGAAATGTGACATGAGATCATTCCAAAGATTATCTTTGTACCTTTCGGCGACATAGTCACTATCGGCTGCCCCTTTGCGCTTGTTCCACTCCCGAACGCTGATCGGGATGTGATCCCTAACGAGAACTCCGCATTGCTTCTTGAATGTGTCAGCAGCATTCTTAGGAAGCTTGGGTTCGCCCATAGGCAATATCACCTCAAAGGTGTAATGCGTCCGTGCATCCAACTTTCTAGTCGGGCCTCGTTTCGTAGCTTTGCTCGATGTGGAGGCCTAAGAGGGAGAAACATTCGTCAAATGAATGTATATGTATACAATATAGAGCTATCTCCAATATTTTTCACATATTACAAGTGATTGTCGAACTTCATATGTATACCTCGCCGGACTTTATTATTTCTCCACCGGCTTTTCCATCAGTGGAGCTATCACCTTCTCCGTCATTGGACCTATCTCCTGCCCCATCGGCTTCATCTTCGTGTCGGTCAACCTCCATTCCATATCCGGAGGGGTTTAGATATGACGACGGAGATTCAGCTGGTTCAACGTCGGGGCCGTCTTTGATTATATCTTCGAGAAGTTCTTCCTCTTCGAGGTTCCTGATATGTGGATCCATAGTTCTGCAAAAACGGACATTTGATTAACTAATAAACTAGCAAACTATATAAGAGGGGTTGGAAACTTCGAAGTGTCATTTTATATAGGAGGACCTTTAGTCCCGGGTCTTGGCTAGAATCTAAACTCTAAAATATGTCTAACGGATTCTCTTAACCTTTAAGGATTTAACAGAATGGCGACATTCTAGATGTGTAGAAAATGATCCTATTTTTCCTGATCTCATCTACCCTTCTATATGTCACATTGTCTAGTGTCAAAGGACTTTGTTGAACATTGTACCAAAAAAGAATTATTCTATCAGGAACTCCGTTCCAAAACAACTTTAGTCCCGGGTCGTGGCTCCACCCGGGACTCCTAGATTTCTGCATAGTATTCAAAGTAGGAGTACTTTTCCAATTTGAGCATTCAATAAGCAAAACCAAATCGTAAAATAAAGTAGTATTCAAATTAGCATGCATTCAATTATAAGCAAAACTACTCATCTCTTTTGTCCGTACATCGTTGAATATTATCACTAATACTCCTCGAATACTATCATACATATAGCATCACTGATACAGCTAGAACCGTAGCGCCCGACGGGTATCTTTGCGGGCGGTGGACACCCAAAGAGAAGGAACCATCACAGGATCATATCTCCAGTGAGATCCCTGAAGAACCTGCCAAGTATGCTCGAACCTGCCCTCCAACGCAACCATGTAGCGACGGACGTGCTCATCCTCCTCGCTGACACGGTGACGTACCACCTCCGCGGTGTCCGGAAGCCTCGACACCGTCACTGGCCCACGCGACCGCCACCAAGCAAGGATCGGGTCAACAACGGGCTGGCTCCTCACCAACCTACGCCCCTCGGAAGGTAGCACCTCCCAATACCAGCCGGGCGGAGCCCAGTCCCGGACATGGCCCCTCTGATCAAGCAGGTGTCCTCCGCCGAGTCGACGATGAGGATGCGGGATAGGCATCGTAAAATGAACTAAAAAAATAAACTAGTTCTATCAATTTTCTTGCTAAAAATAAACTAATTGTATATATAGTAAAATAAACTATTAACACTTAAGCATATACAATAGCAAAATTAAGCAATAATCTAAGAAACACTAATTAAGCATCTATATACGTAGAAATGTCGTCTTCTTCTTCTTCTTCTTCTTCTTCTTCTTCTTCTTTTCTTCTCCTTTTTCTTCTTTTCTTCTCCTTTTTCTTCTTTTCTTCTACCGGCCGGAGTGTTGGGGAGGAGGGGGCGGGGGGCTTACCGGCCGGAGTGGGAGGGGAGGGCGTCGACGACGGCGAGGAGGACGGCGGCGGCGAGGAGGACGACAGGCGGCGGCGAGGAGGACGGCGGGCAGCCTGGCGGCGTCGCGCGAGTTCGTGCCGCGCCGGGCAGGAGAGAGTCCGTGGAAGAAGAGAAATGGCGATTTGGGTTGGAAATTTCCAACTCCCGCTTATATAGTAGGATCTTTGGTCCTGGTTCGGGGCTCGAACCGGGACTAAAGACACCCTTTAGTCCCGGGTGGAGCCACGACCCGGGACTAAAGGCCCTTTTTCGGCAGACCAAAAGGCGGGAAGAAGGGGCCTTTAGTCCCGGGTCAGGGCTCGAGCCGGGACTAAAGACACCCTTTAGTCCCGGGTGGAGCCATGACCCGGGACTAAAGGCCCGTGCTCGGCACGCGGCAGGCGAGGGGCTTTAGTCCCGGGTCGTGGCTCCACCCGGGACTAAAGCCCCTCCGCTGGCTCCACTATAAGTTTAGTCCCACCTCGCCCAGCGAGGGGGACTAACACTAGTTTATAAGCCCCGTCGCAGCATCTCCATCGAGCTCCTCTCTAAAGCAGGCTTACGGGCCTAAACTGACTGTAAATTTAAAAATTGAAACTATATTTGAATTTATGGAGAAAATTAAACCTGAATTCAAAGTGAGGTCACTTTGAATTTAGGTTTAATTTTCTCTATAAATTCTCATATAGTTTCAATTTTTTCTAGTTTCAAAATTAACTATTTTGTTATTTTCAATTAAAAACTATGTTTGAAATTTGACAAAACTATTTTCTATTTTCAAAATTAATTATTTTGACTATCCAAACTATTAACTATTTTGTTATTTTCAATTAAAAACTATGTTTATTAAAATTCTTTTTGCATATTTGAGAATTTGACAAAACTATGATAATGAAAAGTGTTTGAAATTGAATAAATAATTCAAAACTATTTTCTATTTTCAAAATTAATTATTTTGACTATCCAAACTATTAACTATTTTGTTATTTTCAATTAAAAACTATGTTTATTAAAATTCTTTTTGCATATTTGAGAATTTGACAAAACTATGATAATGAAAAGTGTTTGAAATTGAATAAATAATTCAAAACTATTTTCTATTTTCAAAATTAATTATTTTGACTATCCAAACTATTAACTATTTTGTTATTTTCAATTGAAAAGCACTACAAATGAACTCTGAAAATGTTAAAAGTTGACATGCTATCATCATTTCACCCACATAGCATGTGTTAAAAAGTTGAGAGGGCTACGACAAAAACTGGATGCCCTTCGTGTACAAAACGGACAATCTCTCTCGAAGTATCAGGGTTTCGAACGAGAACTCATCTCTTACAAAGGGATTTCATTTTTTTGAACTTATTTGAACTCCATACTTTTTGTGTGTTCAAAATGCACCATTCAAAGGCACATCACAAAATTTCAAAATTTCTGACTTCATTTGGTATTCTTCGTGCATTTACTTATTTTTTTTGAGCTAGTTGACCGTGAAATTGAAAAGCACTACAAATGAGCTCTGAAAATGTTGAAAGTTGGCATGCTATTTCACCCACATAGTATGTGTTAAAAAGTTGAGAGGGCTACGACAAAAACTGGATGCACTTCGTGTACAAAACGGACAATCTCTCTCGAAGTATCAGGGTTTCGAACGAGAACTCATCTCTTACAAAGGGATTTCATTTTTTTGAACTTATTTGAACTCCATACTTTTGTGTGTGTTCAAAATGCACCATTCAAAGGCACATCACAAAATTTCAACAATTTCTGACTTCATTTGGTATATTTCGTGCATTTACTTATTTTTTTTGAGCTAGTTGACCCTGAAATTGAAAAGCACTACAAATGAAGTGTGAAAATGTTGAAAGTTGGCATGCTATCATCATTTCACCCACATAGCATGTGTTAAAAAGTTGAGAGGGCTACGACAAAAACTGGATGCACTTCGTGTACAAAACGGACAATCTCTCTCGAAGTATCAGGGTTTCGAACGAGAACTCATCTCTTACAAAGGGATTTTATTTTTTTGAACTTATTTGAACTCCATAGTTTTTGTGTGTTCAAAATGCACCATTCAAAGGCACATCACAAAATTTCAACAATTTCTGACTTCATTTGATATATTTCGTGCATTTACTTATTTTTTTTGAGCTAGTTGACCCTGAAATTGAAAAGCACTACAAATGAACTTTGAAAATGTTGAAAGTTTGCATTCTATCATCATTTCACCCACATAGCATGTGTTAAAAAGTTGAGAGGGCTACGACATTATTACATTGTTGCACCAATATTCCTATCTATTATTTCTGTTTTCTTCTGGGTCGTAGCCATGGAGAATCTTCATCATTCAGTAGGACGCTTGGGTCAGTTTTCACTTTGAAGGGTGGAATTTCATGAAACTTATTATAATCTACTGACATGTCTGTCTTGTCATCTACTCCCACGATGTTTCTTTTCCCTGAAAGAACTATGTGGCGTTTTGGCTCATCGGACGATATCTTCTTTTGCTGATTTCTTTTTCTCGTTTTTGTAGACATGTCCTTCACATAGAAAACCTGAGCGACATCATTGGCTAGGACAAATGGTTCGTCCATGTACGCAAGATTGTTGAGATCCACTGTTGTCATGCCGTACTTTTGGTCTACAACTACCCCGCCTCCTGTCAGCTTCACCATTTGCACCGAAACAAAGGGATCTTAAAAGTAGGTCCATAGTCAAGTTCCCATATCTCCTCTATGTACCCGTAATATGTTTCCAAACAGTGCCCATTCTCGTCTGTTGCATCAAAGCGGACACCACTATTTTGGTTGGTGCTCTTTTTATCTTGGGCAACCGTGTAAAATGTATTCCCATTTATCTCATACCCTTGCAAAGTACATATAGTCGAAGATGGTGGCCTGGCCAAACAGTACAGCTGATCTCCAACGGTGTCGTCATTCATGAGATGTGTGTGCAACCAACTGCCGAAAGTCTTCTCGTGTTCCCCTTTAATCCAAGAGTCAGCCTTCCCCGGGTTTTCGAAGCGTAGAATATTCTTGTGTCTCACGATATACGGAGCCACCACGGTGGAATTGTGTAGAACTGTGTAGTGTGCTTGAGAGACAGAATGCCCGTCCATACATACTTTTGCTTTCCTTCCTAGTGTGCCTTTTCCTGTCAGCCTACCCAGCCTACCCTCATACCGAGATTCAGGAACACCAATCGACTTAAGGTTAGGAAGAAAGTCCACACAAAACTCAATGACCTCCTCTGTTCCACAGCCCTTGGAGATGCTTCCTTCTGGCCTAGCACGGTTACGAACATATTTATTTAAGACTCCCATGAACCTCTCGAAGGGGAACATATTGTGTAGAAACACAGGACCGAGAATTCTAATCTCTTCGACTAGGTGAACTAGGAGGTGTGTCATTATATTGAAGAAGGATGGCGGGAACAACAACTCAAAGCTGACCATACATTGGACCACATCAATCTGTAACCCTGATAGACTTTCTCGATTGATTACCTTCTGAGAAATTGCATTGAGGAATGCACATACCTTCACAATTGCCAGGCGAACATTTTCCGGTAGAATTCCCCTCAATGCAACTGGAAGCAATTGTGTCATAAGCACGTGGCAGTCATGCGACTTTAGGTTTTGGAATTTTTTGTCTTTCATATTTACGATTCCCTTTATATTCGACGAGAAGCCAGTCGGGACCTTGATACTGAAAAGGACTTCAAAGAAGATTTCCTTCTCTTCCTTAGTAAGAGCGTAGCTGGCACGCCCTTGAAACTATCCTGGATGCATGCCATCTCTTCCTTTATGACGTTCCTGGTCCTCCCGTGCTTCCGGTGTATCTTTTGACTTCCCATACAAGCCCAGGAAGCCTAGAATATTCACGCAGAGATTCTTCGTCAGGTGCATCACGTCGATTGCTCAGCGGACCTCATGGACTTCCCAGTAGGGTAGCTCCCAAAATATAGATTTCTTCTTCCACATGGGTACGCGCTTATCAGGGCCGTTAGGAACATGTTCGCTGCCAGGAACCTTTCCAAAGATTACTTTTAAATCTTTGACCATATCAAATACTTCAGCACCAGTACGGATGACAGGCTTCCCCCGGGGTTCTGCCTTGCCATTGAAATGCTTGCCTTTTTTCTTTAAGGGATGCTTGGGCGAAAGAAAACAACGATTGTACGGGTACACATTCTTCCTACATTTATCCAGATATATACTTTCTGTCTCATCCAAACAGTGCGTGCATGCATTGTATCCCTTGTTTGACTGTCCTGAAATGTTACTAAGAGCAGGCCAATCATTGATGGTTACGAAAAGCAACGCTCGAAGGTCAAATTCCTCTTGTTTGTGCTCGTCCCACACACATACACCTGGTTCGGCCCACAGCTGTAAAAGTTCATCAATTAATGGCCTTAGGTACACATCTATATCGTTGCCGGGTTGCTTTGGACCTTGGATAAGCACTGGCATCATAATGAACTTCCGCTTCATGCACAACCAAGGAGGAAGGTTGTAGATACATAGAGTAACGGGCCAGGTGCTGTGACTGCAACTCTGCTTCCCAAAAGGATTCATGCCATCTGTACTCAGACCTAACCATAAGTTCCTTGCGTCAGCTGCAAATCTCGGGAACTCTCTCTCGATTTTTCTCCACTGCCGACCATCAGCGGTGTGCGTCAACTTATCGTCTTTCATACGATCTTCCATGTGCCATCGCAACAACTTCGCATGATCTTTATTTCTGAACAAACGTTTCAACAGTGGTATTATAGGAGCATACCACATCACCTTGGCAGGAACCCTCTTCCTGGGTGGCTCTCCCTCAATATCAACAGGGTCATCTTTTCTGATCTTATACCGCAATGCAGTGCATACCGGGCATTTATCCATATTCTCGTACTTCTCACCGCGGTAGAGGATGCAGTCATTAGGGCATGCATGTATCTTCTGCACGTCTAATCCTAGAGGGCAGACAAGCTTCTTTGCTTCGTACGTGCTGGTGGGGAATTCGTTCTTTCTTGGAAGCATCTTCTTCATCAGTACCAGCAACTTTTTGAATGACGAGTCAGTCACACCGGTCTCTGCCTTCCACTTCAGCAATTCCAGTGTGCTACCCAGCTTCTTCTGGCCATCTTCACAAGTTGGGTACAACAATTTGTTGTGGTCCTGTAACATCTGCTCGAACTGCAATCTCTCCTTTTCTGTGTCGCAACCTCGCCGTGCATCAGAAATGACCCGGCCAAGATCATCAGCGGGCTCATCTGGTTCCCGTTCTTCATCCTGATCTTCTTCTTCATTGTCTTCCATTGCGGTATCAGCATACTCAGGGAACATAGATCGGTAGTTGTCATCATCGTTCTCTTCTTCTTCATCGTCGTCTTCCATCATAACCCCTCTTTCTTCGTGCTTGGTCCAAACATTATAGCCCGACATAAAACCGGACCGAAGCAGGTGGCTCCGAACGACTCTTGAGGAAGTGTAATCCTTCTCATTCCGACATTCAACACATGGACAAAACATATAGCCACCACCATGCTTGTTCGCATCGGTTGCATCTTGAAAAGAATGCACGCCTTCTCTGTAAGCGGTTGTGCGTCGATCATCGTACATCCATGGATGGCTCATCTGCGTTATATGACAGTATATCAAATACAATCACGATCCTAAAAATTAGTACCGCACGGTCTAAACGAGGAAATATAGTTGCTAACCTTTTAGAATAAGTAGAAATAAAAGAGGAAGAGGTTTAAGCGTGGCTCGGGCATCTCATATCGTAGTTGTGTTCGGTGAACTGAAGCGGCATCGCTCTAACACACATTTCAACAAACACCTCTAGTGCATAAAAAAATGGAGAGCTAGCATACACCCACACTCTTCCATCCAAGAAAAATGCAAGGAAGAGGGGAGAGGGGGGCTGTGCTATATATAGGCATAGGACTTTAGTCCCGGTTTGAGACACAAACCGGGACTAAAGGTGGCGCACATGCGGGCTGCACACCGCGTAGCCCTTTAGTCCCGGTTTGAGACACAAACCGGGACTAAAGGCTCCTTGCGGTCCGGGACCAAAGCCTCGTGGGCGGCATTACGATTTGGGGCAACGTGGCCGGGCCTTTAGTCCCGGCCCATAGGGAGGCCGGGACTAAAGGGTCCAGGCCAAAGGCCCGTTTTCCACTAGTGGCACATACGTACATCATGTTATGAGTCCACATCGGATCATCGATGAGCCGCCATGCGAGGTATAGATATTATTATTCTCTATTAGTAACTAATTATTAAGTTATTTACCTTTGCATATACGACGCAAAGCTTTTGCATCAACTATTTCATATGCATATTAGTTTAGGATGCATTAAATGTTGAAATATATATACATATACTACTAAAGTGTACGTGTACATAAACTTGGATAAAAATAACCCTATTTTTGATATATAATTTCAACTAAAAACATGTTAGGTTTCACGTAAAGTATATTTCTCTTATTTGTTTGGATGATGTGGGGATGGGTTGTGGCTGGTTTGGAGGGAATACGTATTTTGTACAAATGCGGAAGAGAGTAGCAAGAGTCTTTTTGCAATACCACAACCTACCTCGCAATTGTTAGATCTAGACCACATAGTCAAAAATGACAGACACACCGTAATAATAAACAAAAACTTTTATGCAAGTAGAGATATTGATTATATTTGCCATGATGATATATTATGAGGCCCCGAGTTCTAGTTTTGTCCCGGCCCCCCAAAAACTCAGGACCGGTCCTGGATGCATCTTGTCTAGAAGAACATTTTCGCCGCCGGATGCAACAAGCGTTGTTGCCGTGGACTCATGTTACGCTGCATACTGCCATAAGGCGGGGCACTTTTGCACAGCCAGGTAAGAGAAGGTCGATCGAAAGGGTCCCGCCGCCTCCGTCCAGTCCGTATTCATCTCTACTCGGCGTCTCCAGATCACCGTCTCAGCTCCTCGCGTCCACGTCTGCAAACACGCCGCAGCTTTGGGCTTAGTCGGCGGCCCCCGCTAACTAGTTCCTAAACTACAGAACTGTTTTCCGTCTTAAATCTGACGGGCGCCGTTTGGTCCGATCGCAGTTCAGAATGACATAACAGGTCATAACTTCAGCATCATCTATGGACAATTTTTAAAAATCCAGAACAAATTTTGAAACTCGATCATTCTTTGGGAACATGAACATATTTTGAACGCAAGAACATTTTTAGCAATTTCTGAACTGTTTTTGAAATACAGACATTTTTAAAATTTAAAAATATATAAAATTGGACGCGCAAACATTTTTCAGAAAGATGAAGGTTTTTTAAAATTGCGACATCATGTTGAAAAACTTGAACATATCAAAAAATACTGGTCATTTTTTGAAATAGACAAACAGTTTTTTGAAAACATGGTCATTTTTTGGAAACAAGGACAAATACATATCAAAAAATAAAAAATATAAAAATATAAATAGGAACAAAAAACGAAACAAAAAATTTAACCAAAAATAAATTAAAAAATTAAACAACAAACGAAAAACCTGAAGCAAAATAATGCCCAACACGCGCTCCAGTGAACTGGGCCGGCCCAATCACGGTCATCCTTTGCCATGTCGACAATCCCCGTTTGAAAAATGACCGTATTTTCAAAAAACTGTTTGTAGTAGGATTATAGAGTTTAGGATGAAATCGATCGGAATTTTGATTTGGGGTCATTTCGTCCGATCTTTACAAGTTTAAGGTTTAAAATAGACTTTTCTAATGATGTTACTATCTTGGCACCAGTGGTCTAGTAGTAGAATTGTATTCTGTCACTGTACAGGCAAATTTTGCTAACCGGCGCCTGCAGAGCTCCATCATGGGCCGGCCCATTTTAAAATCCTACCTGAGTTTTAGCCCGTGAACTTTTTTCCAAATTGATCAATTTTGTGAAAATCGGTGAACTTTTTCAAAATTTGATGTTTTTTTAAATTGATGAACTTTTCTTAAAATCGTTGAACATAATTTCAAATTTCGTGATTTTTTTTCAAATTTACTGAACTGTTTGTAAAAATTGATGAACTTTTTTGATAATCGATGAACTTTTTTTTGAAAATCAATGATTATTTTTGGAATTCTGTTAACTTTGTAAAAATACGTAAGCATATTTCAAAAATCATTGAACTTTTTTTTGGATCTTAACTTTTTTAAAGTTTTGTTAACTTTTTTGTCAATTTTTGAAGGACCAACACATTTTATATGGACCGGCCCATGAAGAGGAGCCCTGCAGGCGCCGTTCGGCTAACCGGTGCTGAAGGCGCCGTATAAGAGCTCACATGACGAAACACTTCTCTATTAGTGCTTCGTCTAAAAGGACCTAGTTTACCAGTACTCTGTTCCCAGGCGCTTCATATTTTTTGAGGGAGGGGAATAGAGAAATAGTTCTCATATTCTTATTTTTTGTAGGTCAGACTAACAAAATTTTGATCAAATTTAGATTAAAAGTATCAACATCTATGTTATCAATTAAATACAAAGTAAAAACATATTTCATGATGGATCTAATACTGTTTATTTATTTCGATGGGTGCTGTATTTTCCTGGTCATTCTGCTTTGCAGGTGTTTTGGGCCGACCTGGGTTCGACTACATTTTGCTGATCGTTCTGCTGGGCAGGTGCTTTGGGTCATGATTATGCTATTTTGCACGGGCCATCTTTTTTTTAGGAAGGAGGGGAATGAAAAAACACTTCCTATTAGTACTTCGCCTAAAAAGACCTTGTTTACCAATACTTCGTCCCGGGACCCTTCATTTTTTTGGGGGGAAGGGAATAGAGAAATAGTTCTCAAATTTAGATAAAAAGTATCAGCATGTACGATATCAATTAAATACAAAATAAAAACATATTATTTCATAATGGATCTAATATTACTTATTTATTTCGAAGGGCGCTATTTTTCCTGCTCATTCCGCTGGGCAGGTGCTTTCGGCCGACCCAGGTTTGACTGCATTTTTGTTGATTGTTCAGCTGGGCAGGTGCTTTGGGCCGTGATTATGCTTTTTTGCACGGGCCATGTTCATTTTTTTGGAGGGAGGGGAATGACGAAACACTTCTCTGTTAGTTCTTTGCCTCAAAAGACCTTGTTTACCACTACTTTGTTCCGAGATCCTTCATTCTTTTGGAGGGACGGGAATAGAAAAATAGTTCTCATCCTATTATTTTTCGTAGGTCAGACTGACAAAATTTTGATCAAATTTAGATAAAAAGTATCAACATCTATGATATCAATTAAATACAAAAATAAAAACATATTTCATGATGGATCTAATATTATTTATTTATTTCGAAGGGTGTTATTTTTCTAGTCCCTCCGTCCCAAAATAAATTTCACAAATTAAAAACTAAATTAGTATAATTTTTTTATTGTGGGACAGAGGAAATATAAATGTGGTCAAACTTTAAAACTTGACTTAATACAAAGCGAAGATGTGAAATAAAAATAAACATAAAGAGCATTGCATAACACAAACTTAGTGGGTCTGGCTAAATCATCTAATCCCCCGTCATTCTCCTGTCCTGCATGTGCCATTTTCATTTTTCTTTGAAGGGAGGGGAATGGAGTAATGCTTCTTTATCAGCATTCCGTCTATAATACTTGTTTATTAGTACTTCCTTTCGCAGGGGAAGAGCCAATGGGGGGCGAGCGGGGGCCAGACCCCCCCTATGGGCCGGCCACCCCCATGGATCCGTAAGGGGGACTAGTACTAATCTTATATGTGATCTTTGCTTAGAAAGCCGACATTAGCAGATTCAAAAAAAAAAAGTTATCCGTCATTAGCATAGTCACAGGCCTTTGTTTTATGCATTGAACGTTGCAGGTTGGCCCAAGAGCCCAAAGTCGTATAGTCCAAATGACATGTGTTGTCCAGGGTGTCTGCTGTTTGTGAACGCATCAGGCAATATATCGATAACCATCCACAACACACGTACTGACGCAATCGATCTGTTGTCGCCGCCGCCCACGACCATGATAGGGTTTGGTCAAGCGTTATCGCTGATCCATTCATGGTGGTTAGGGAAGATGCTATGATCTAGCAACTATCCTTTGATCTAATCATGTTTGTGTTTCAATTAATTGGTTGGTGTGGCCCATCATTGCAGTTCGAGGGCATAGGCGTACATAATCAATCAGAACTCTGAAGCTCGGGCGCCCTGACATTTGTAGCGTTGGTGATCAGGGATGCTTGTTGCGTGCCTGGTGACTAGCTACCACCAGTCGATTTGCTTTGACCTAGCAGTGGAGGGGATAAGATGGGGTGGATTTAATGCTCTAGGTATGTTTTTGGAAAATCTTGATCGTTTTCTCCTAATGCAACACTAACTAATTGATCATGTGTGTTTAAGGATGTGTACGCATTGGTAGCTACCAGCTCCACATCAGGTACAATGTAAGTGTTGACCCAACTAATTTAGATACACTGAATACTACCATTTAGTTACATGAAGATTTTTCTAGTTCTTACATCTTAAACTTATATACGATAATGTTTTATTTCATTTCATAATTTCGGAGTATTTCGGTTACACCTTCTCTCTATATATGTGGCACTTATATGAAATTGTTCACCATTACTAGCTATAGCTAAGGGATGCTCCTGCTGCATTTTTTGTATACTAGGTATAAAACTTTTAGTAGTCAAAAGGCACAATTTTTTTTTGGCTTCACCATCGTCTCGCCCCCCTATGCCTAAATCCTGGCTCCGTCCGTGTCCTTTCGATTTTACCTCTTCTCATATTTGCCTTCTCTTATGCTAGACTTTGTAAAGTTTGATCACGCTTAGATGAAAAGTAGCAACATCAATGATATCAAATAAATACAATATAAAAACACATTTCATGATGGATCTAATGGTATTTATTAGTTTTGAATGGTGATATTTTCTATAAATGTGGTCAAACATTAAAAGCTTAACTTAATACAAAGCTAATATGCGAAATAATAGTCGGAATGGCTAAGTTGGTTGTTATGCAAGCGAGATAGTAGTAATTTAGTTCGGCTGGCTAAATGAGCAGGTGCTTTGGGTCATCGTTCTGCACTTCTGCTATTTGCCATGGTCCATCTTCATTTCTCTTTGAAGCGAAGGGAATGGAGGAATACTTCTTTGTTAGTACATCGTCTAAAAAAGTAATTCTTCTTTATTAGCACTTCCTTTCAATTTTTCTTCTTCTCATTTTTTTTGTAAAGTCTGATCAAATTTAAATTAAAATTAGCAACATCTATGATATCAAATAAATATAACATAAAAAATATTTTACAATGATATTGAATTATTATGAATGGTGATACTTTTTCCCTATAAACGTGGTTAAACTTTGAAAGGCTTAAGAAATTTGCGAGGGAAAAGGCTTAGTTGAATACAAAGCTAATATGTGAAGTAAAAAAGAAAAGTAGGGAGCATTGCATAACACAAGGTTAGTCAGGCTGGCTAATTTGGTTGTTATGGAATCAAGATGGTAGTGATCATACACTTATGTTTTCTTCTCTGAAGATTTTAGTAACTCATTTACAAATTTTGTACACTGCAAATTCCCTGGAAAATAGATTGTCCATTGTAAAAACGGCTCTCGCTCTCGCGTTGCTCCTTAGAAGTGTCCCAGTCGGATTTTAAAACCATCTCCTCCATTTCCTGTTCCTCTCTCTCACTCACCATCGTCCACTTACGCCTCTTGGTAAACCTCGCTAGTTCGTTTCCCAACGGGTGCATGTTCAATATTTGCATTTCATTTGAGATGACCATTCTTTTGGTAGGGTCGTCGTCATCCACGTGGTAGCGGAGCAGAAGAACGCGGGGAGTCCATTTCAGCTCGTAACAAAAATAAAAATGGCTTGCACTTTGCATGGGCCATGTTCATTTTCTCTGAAGTGCTTAAGATTGGATATAATAGATCCGGTCCTTTTCACAAAAAAAGTTATGATCAGATAGAAGTTTATACCTCAGTGTGAGATGCATGCTTACCGACAATGGGCAACAATGGAATGCCATTTGGTTTGGACGTAAACTTTGAAAGAACATTACTGTGAGTTGTGTGCACGATGAAGCAACTAGTTGATTGAGGTTGGAATGTGAGGTTCAGAAGACGACTGATTGGTGAGTAACATGGTAAAATTGTTGAACTGGGGGATCTACTTGGGACGGTTGTTTTGAATTAGAATGAAGACATGCCTAAGTCGAAGTGGATTAAGAGTGGTAATTTCCAGTCAAATCCTTATATGACCATCCGTCTAACTTGGGGCATGACAGATATTCTTGGCATTTATGGAAAGGTAAAATTCTTGCTTAAATTAGAACCTTGGTGTGGCTCATTTGGCACAATGCCAGTGTCAGCAAGGACAATACGGTAAAGAGGAACCAAACCGTTTTTCTTGGACCGTCATCATTCACATAGCAACAGTAGACACATGTCACATTTGGTGATAAGTTTAAATACTAGTTCATAAAAAATCTGTGGAGTAGTTAGCTCTTGTAGAAAGATATCTCAGACACAAGACATATAATACATCGAATAAAAGTGAGGTTGGTGGTAAAGTTTGTGATACTGGAGGGGAAATATTATATTGATAGGGATATCATTTATTGCAAAGTCTATTGAGAATGTTGTGATTTCTACTGCGGCTTTGCCTTTCCGCGCTTATATGAGGTTGGTGGTACTCGAAGCCATCATGATTCAAAAAAATTGCACCTCATTTTTCCTATATTTTTTCGGGACCAAGAAAACTCTTGCATACACAAACATAAAAAATATTTTCTCACCTAGCTCACCACCACATATATTTGTCTCCTTGCCTCCGTACCACACCAATAGATGGGGCTCTTGCTTGCCGCCAGGAAGTTTCAGCTCAAGGGCTTCTTGTCCACAAAGATTGACAACCGTATTGCTAGTAGGCGCAACCTCGTCATGTTTGACGGCAATTCCAACAATCGGATCGAATCGCCGTGTCCTTAGATCGTGATGTAGGAAACCGTACTTAGAGAGCATTGCTTTTAAGGCGGTAAGGCGTGGCAATGCGCTTGGGGGCGCCTCACTTCCTAAGAGATAAGGCATAAGGCAAGGCGGATGCCTTAGAGAGTTCTAAGTAGGAGAATAGAGTGGAATTTGGTTGGTAGGCAACTAGGCATACTGCCATAGACACCTTGTTGTTGCTTCTGGTTGTAGAGAGCATATAGCATCCATCCTCTTTGCACTTTCTCTTCTCCCCAACAATAATCTGCATCAACATGAACCAATATATTAAAAATACATAATATCACTTAATGGCCAGAAAGCTAGATTCCACAAATAATTCACAAAACTATAAGTGAGGCAGTGAGCAGAAGTGGAAAACAACTAAATGAGATAACAAGTAGGAGTACAATCAACATTCTGCGGCGAAATATTACACAAGAAGTTCAAATGAGAAATGACACTAGTCGACATAAAAAAGGTCCACATAACAAACAACACCAACATAGCAAAAGGGGCATAAGGTTTTCCAACTCTCTCAACTCTCAAATCTCAACTCACAAGAAATAGCAACCATCATCAAACTCATCCATGGTTTCATTGGTGTTGTCTCAACAATCTTGGTCAGCATTGGTTGGATCTTGATCATCATTGCTCACATCATCATCATCATCCTCAATGTGGTATGAATCCTCCTCCTCATCTGCATTGGGCATACTTGAGTGTTGATATTTCTCAAGTCCTCCTCTTCCTCATCTTCTTCAGGAATTGTAGGTCGTGTTGTTGTAGGCCTGTTACGTCCATAGTGTTGCATACGAACATTTGACTGTCCCCCTATGAACTATAGTTGTTGTCCTAGGCAGATTGTGGACTCTAAGGTTTGAAGATGCACCAATATCTACATCAACTTCCTCCCATGTAATGTCTCCAGGACAGCCTCAAGCACCTCGAGGTTGTGGTAGTTATGGGTCAAACCACTCATTGTCCCAATCAAAATCCTCAATAACCAAAGGGTCATAGCTATTGCCGCCCACCTTCTCACGCCTCTTTTGAAACATATGCATATTCTTCCCGTTATACGAAATAAAGACAAGATCATTCAACCTTTAACATTGTAACATGTTCCTTTTCTTTGTATGGATCTACAGAGTGCAAACAACAAATAACATTAGTAAATAAGTTGCTGAAATTACTATTGAACAAACACACGTAGTGATAGTGGTTTACTAGTTGACTTACAAATTCAAATGTGCTCCAATTCCTCTCCGAACTAGATGATGATGTTGGGGAACATTGCATGGGAAACAAAAAAAATCCTACGCACACGCAATACCTATCCATGGTGATGATCATCTACGAGAGGGGAGAGTGAATCTACATACCCTTGTAGATCGCTAAACGGAAGCATATATAACGAGGTTGATGTAGTAGAACATATTCGCGATCCAAATCGCAACCCGTCCCGCGATCTCATCATGATCCGTCCCACGATCCCATCACGATCCATCCCGATCTAGTGCCGAACGGACGACACTTCCGCGTTCAACACACGTACAACTCGATGACGATCTCCGCCTTCTTGATCCAAGGTTAGGGGCGGAGAGGTAGATGAGTTCTCTAGCACGGTGGCGTGGTGGTGGTGGTGGTGAACTAATCCAGCAGGGCTTCGCCTAAGCACTGCCGAATTAGACTAGAGGAGAAGCAGATCTAGAGAGAGAGAGAGGTAGCTGTGGCTGATTTCTGTGTCTCAAAACCCTCAAAACCTCTAGTAGAAGGGGAGAGGAGGCAGCCTTGGCCCTGATACGTCCATTTTGCATCATGCTTTCATGTTGATATTTATCACTTTATGGGCTGTTATTACACTTCACGGTACAATACTTATGCCTTTTCTCTCTTATTTTGCAAGGTTTACATGAAGAGGGAGAATGCCGGCACCTGGAATTCTGGCCTAAAAAGGAGCAAGTTTGAGATACCTATTCTGCGCAACTCCAAAAGCCGTGAAAATCAACGTGGATTTATTTTGGAATTTATAAAAAATACTGGGCCGAAGAAGTACCACAGGGAAGCCAGCAGGAGGCCACAAGCCTGCTAGGCGGGACCTACCCCCCTGGCCGCACCTAGTGGCTCCATGTTGGCGCTCTGGCCCCCCTCTTTTTCTATAAGGAGGGTTTCGTTCCAGAAAAAATCAAGAGGAGGCTTTCGGGAGGAATCGCCGCCGCCACGAGGCGGAACTTGAGCAGAACCAATCTAGAGCTCCGGCAGGGTCGTCCTACGAGGGAAACTTCCCTCCCGGAGGGGGAAATCGTCGCCATCGTCATCACCAACACTCCTCAAATCGGAGGGGACTCATCGCCATAAACATCTTCATCAGCACCATCTCATCTCCAAACCCTAGTTCATCTCTTGTAAGCAATCTCCGTCTCGCGACTCCGATTGGTACCTGTAAGGTTGCTAGTAGTGTTAATTACTCTTTGTAGTTGATGCTAGTTGGATTACTTGGTGGAAGATTATATGTTGAGATCCTTGATGCTATTAAATACCTCTCTGGTCATGAATATTATTATGCTTTGTGAGTAGTTACTTTTGTTCCTGAGGACATGGGATAAGTCATGCTATAAGTAGTCATGTGAATTTGGTATTCGTTCGATATTTTGATGCATTGTATGTTGTTTCTCCTCTAGTGGTGTTATGTGAACATCGACTACATAACACTTCACCATTGTTTGGGCCTAGAGGAAGGCATTGGGAAGTAGTTAGTAGATGATGGGTTGCTAGAGTGACAGAAGCTTAAACCCTAGTTTATGCATTCTTCATAAGGGGCTGATTTGGATCCACTAGTTTAATGCTATGGTTAGACCTTGTCTTAATTCTTCTTTTGTGGTTGCGGATGCTTGCGAGAGGGTTTAATCATAAGTGGGAGGTTTGTCCAAGTAAGGGCAGCACCCAAGCACCGGTCCACCCACATATCAAACTGTCGCCATCGTCATCACCAACACTCCTCTCGTCGGAGGGGAGTCATCTCCATCAACATCTTCATCAGCACCATCTCCTATCCAAACCCTAGTCTATCTCTTGTAACCAATCTCCATCGCGCGACGCCGATTGGTACCCGTAAGGTTGCTAGTAGTGTTGATTACTCTTTGTAGTTGATGCTAGTTGGTTTACTTGGTGGAAGATTATATGTTCATATCCATTATGATATTCATTACTTCTCTGGTCATGACTATATCCATGCTTTGTGAGTAGTTACTTTTGTTCTGAGGACATGGGATAAGTCTTGCTATTAATAGTCATGTGAATTTGGTATTCGTTTGGTATTTTGATATGCTGTATGTTGTCTTTTCCTCTAGTGGTGTTTTGTGAATGTCGACTACATAACACTTCACCAAATTTGGGCATAGAGGAAGTCATTGGGGAGTAGTAAGTAGATGATGGGTTGCTAGAGTGACAGAAGCATAAACCCCAGTCTATGCGTTGCTTCGTAAGGGGCTGATTTGAATCCACTAGTTTAATGCTATGGTTAGACGTTGTCTTAATTCTTCTTTTGTAGTTGCGGATGCTTGCGAGAGGGATTAATCATAAGTGGGATGCTTGTCCAAGTAAGGGCAGTACCCAAGCGCCGGTCCACCCACATATCAAACTATCAAAGTAACGAACGCGAACCATGTGAACATGATGACAATTAGCTTGACAGATTTCCCATGTGTCCTCGAGAGCGCTTTACTTCCTATAAGACTTTGTTCAGGCTTGTCCCTTGCTACAAAAGGGATTGGGCCACTTTGCTGCACCGTCGCTATTACTTGTTACTTGTTACTTTTCACCTGCTACGTTTCACCTCACCACACCATCACTTGTTACCGCTAATTTCAGTGCTTGCAGTTATTACCTTGCTGAAAACCGTTTATCAGAGCCTTCTGCTCCTCGTTGGGTTCGACACTCTTACTTATCGAAAGGACTACGATTGATCCCCTATACTTGTGGGTCATCAAGACTCTTTTTTGGCGCCGTTGCTGGGGAGTGAAGCGCCTTTGGTAAGTGGAATTTGTTAAGGAAACATTTATATACTATGCTGAAATTTATTGTCACCTGTCACTATGGAAATTGTTCCTTTGAGGAATTTGTTCGGGGTATCTTCACCACGAACGGAAGCACGAGGAATTTCTCCTCAACCCAAGGTACCTACTGAAAATATCTTTTATGAAATTTCTTCGGGTATGCTTGAGAAACTATTGGCTAATCCTTTTACAGGAGATGGATCATCACATCCAGACTTGCATCTAATCTATGTAGATGAAGTTTGTGGTTTATTTAAGCTTGCAGGTTTGCCCGAGGATGAGGTAAAGAAGAAAGTCTTTCGTTTATATTTGAACGATAAGGTGTTGACATGGTATAGGCTATGTGATGATACTAGATCATGGGACTACAATCGGTTGAAATTGGAATTTCATCAAAAGTTTTATCCTATGCATTTAGTACATTGTGATCGGAATTATATTTATAACTTTTGGCCTCGTGACAGGGAAAGCATAGCTCAAGCTTGGGGGAGGCTTAAATCAATGCTATATTCATGCCCCACATGAGCTCTCGAGAGAAATTATCACTCAAAACTTTTATGCTCGGCTTTCTCATGAAGATCGTACCATGCTTGAACTTCTTGTACCGGTTCTTTTATGAAGAAGGATATTGACCACAAGTGGAATTTATTGGAAAGAATCAGACGTAACTCTGAAGATTGGGAGCTTGAAGAAGGTAAGGAGTCAGGTATGAATTTCCAGTTTGATTGCGTTAAATCTTTTGTTGAAACAAACACTTCTAGAGATTTTAGCGCTAAGTATGGACTTGACTCTGAGATAGTAGCTTCTCTATGTGAATCTTTTGCTGCTCATATTGATCTTCCCAAAGAGAAGTGGTTTAAGTATCATCCTCCTGTAGAAGTCAACATAGTTAAATCCAATCTAGTTGAAGAGAAAGGCATTGCCTATAATGATCCTATTGTTCCTTGTGCCTACAGTGAGAAACCACCTTACCCTGCTAGGAAAAAGGATTATTCTAAAGCTTTAACTGTGTTACGTAGGGATTACATTAGACCACTTGCACCCCCTGAGAAAATTAGAGTTGAACCTAGTATTGTTATAATCAAAGATCTCTTAGCCGAAGACATAGACGGGCATGTTATCAAATTCTGTGAGGACTCCGCTAGAATTGCTAAACCTCACGCGGAAGACAAATACAGACCTGTAGTTGGCCTGCCCGTTGTTTCTGTCAAGATAGGAGATCACTGTTATCATGGTTTATGTGATATGGGTGCTAGTGTTAGTGCAATACCCCGGTCCCTATATGATGAAATCAAAGATGAGATTGCACCTGCTGAGTTAGAACCCATTAATGTCACTATTACGCTAGCTAATAGAGACACTATCTGCCCTGTGGGAATTGTGAGAGATGTAGAAGTCTTGTGTGGTAAAACGAAGTATCCTACTGATTTCCTCGTCCTTGCTACTGCATTAGATAGCTTTTGTCCCGTCATATTTGATAGACCCTTTCTCAACACTATCAATGCTCACATTGATTGCGTTAAACAGACTGTCACTGTTAGTTTCGAGGGTGTGTCTCATGAATTTAACTTCTCCAAGTTTGGAAGACAACCCATGAAAAAGAGTCGTTTGGTAGGGATGAAATCATTGCTCTTGCCTCTATTGCCATGCCTCCTACAGATCCTTTAGAGCAATATCTTCTTGAGCATGAAAATGATATGCATATGGATGAAAGAGATGAGATAGATAAAATTGTTTTACAACAATATCCTATTCTGAAGAATAATATGCCTGTTGAACTGCTTGGGGATCCTCCCCCACTAAAGGGTGATCCTGTGTTCGAGCTTAAACAGTTACCAAATACTCTTAAGTATGCCTATCTTGATGAGAAGGAGATATATCATGTTATTATTAGTGCTCATCTCTCGAATCACGAAGAGAAGAAGTTATTAAAAACTTTAAGGAAGCACCGTGCTGCTATTGGATATACTCTTGATGATCTTAAGGGTATTAGTCCCACTCTATGTCAGCACAAGATTAAAACTGATCCTGATTCTAAGCCAGTTGCTGATCATCAGCGGAGATTAAATCCTAGGATGAAAGAGGTCGTGAGAAAAGAAATATTAAAGCTTCTGGAACCAGGAATCATTTATCCTGTTGCTCATAGTGATTGGGTAAGTCTAGTACATTGCGTACCTAAGAAGGGAGGTATCTCTAACATCCCAAATTTCGGAATGTTAATATAATTAGTCGAATGATCGTTTGTTTGTTTGAGTGATTGAAACTTGAGTGAAATTTGAAACTTTTTAAAACTTTTGAATGAGAGGGAATAAAATGACTTTCCCATTTTCTTTTGAATTCCAATTTCATCCGATACAAATCACTGAGAGAAGATAACATGACTTCTTCAAAATAAAGGACACGAAAAAAGTGGTTTGTGAAAATAATTCCTTTTGCAATCTATTTCTTATTTTGGTCCTATTTTAAAGTTTAAATGAATTCAAATCCCCTTGCCCAAATTCAAATCTTGAGAGGAGCAATATGACACTCCAAACCAGGGGCCATTTGAAATTATATTTGAACTTATGAAACTCACAAGACTATTTTGAAAATGTTTTATATTATGTTTCAAAAACAATTTTTTAAGTGGTTTTCAAATTTATTTTTCTCCAAAAATAAAATACATGGAAAATAGGGTAAAATGATTCCCTTCAATATAAAAATGGAGAGGAATTAATTTGAATCCATTTTTGTATTTTCAAAATGTTTTCTTTGCATTTTTCTTAAACCAGCAACAATGTTTGAATTTTATGATTTTGTGAGAATTTTATTTGGTCTCGAAAATATGTTCATCTCGTAGGAAATCTTTTTCTGCAAATTTTGATATATAATATGTCTATATAAAAGTATTACAGATTTTTTTTTATTTAGTTTCCTTTCCGGTTTTTGTATAAAAGGTAACAAATCACTTTATTTGGAAAGTTATCTGGGCCCATTAGGAAATCCGAATCTGGCCCGTTATTTCCTTTCTTCTACCTCTAGGGCTTTCCTTTCCCTGGCCATGGCAGTCAACTCACAGGAAGGTTCCTCCCCGGGATTCGCGAGATCCTTTCCCTCCCAGCACCTCCCACCACCCCTATAAGAACCCCCTCGACCTCCTCTTTCCATTTCCCTAAAAAAATCTCTGTTTCCCTGCCCGTAGCCACCGCGCCACCATCTCCATTTTCCCTACCACACCAAGCTCGGCAGGAGCTTAACCCCAGCGCCCCCCCTCCAGGAGCTCCCTGCCTCGCCCCAGTGCCTTCCCCTACCCCCATGCGCGCCCCACCCCTCCTCCGCCGATTCCTCACCCCGCCGGAGACCTCCCCACCTCGCTGGAGCAGCTACCTCGCCGGAGTTCTTCCTCTCTGTCACCCATGGTGAGATTCACGAAATCCCGTATTGCAGTTTTTTCAGAAAATTGCAATCTTATAAAATTCATATCTATTAGTCTATAACTCTGAATTAGGTGATTCTTTTTGCGTTGGATCACAAATTTTATGTAGTTTCTGTAGATATATAATTTGTCTATGTTTGGATTAATAAAATTTAAATTAGATCAGATTTGATTTAAAGCTTGTTTTGCTTATACCGGGAGTTTAAAAATAGCTTTTAAATTAATTCTTTTTGCTACTGTTTCCTATTGATCATATATTTCAGTAGTTTAAGTTTAAATTTTTTTTAAATATTTTTACTTAGGGTTTTAAGCAAAACAGATTCTGTTTTAGCCTTTTTGTTTTCTTGCTATTTCTTTTGTATTAATTGTTCTTAATTTTTTTTTGTAATTGTGACAAGTTATATTTTTTTTTGATATTTACTAGTAACTTTTCAACAACAACAAAATTTTATTTTATTTATTCTTATTTGTTTGCATGGAATCATTTCTAGTTCTATACTAACTTGCGAATTGATTGCATTGCTAGTTTGATTTCCTATTTTGAAAATACTTATAAAATAATATTGTTTTGTAAATTTTACTTCTGTTATCTTAGTTATTTTATATTTTGTTTTCTGTTATTTTTTCTATTTTAGTGTTTTATTTTCACTTAGAACAAAAACTATATAGTGTTTGATGTAGTAGAAGGCTTCCTAGCTTCTTTGAAGTTTCCTTTGGATTTTATCCGCTCTCTCTTATTGATTTTTGATTGCATCAACTTTTATTGCTGTTTGTTAATTGATTGCTAGAATGATTGCTAGTGTGAGTGCTTATGTGAATACTATATTTGATTATATAGATTTCATCGGAGAGTGACGAATAGTTCTATCACGTATTTCTCGAGAACGAAAATTCTTCTTCGTCAACATCACCAGGCAAGTCATTTGATCATGTATCACCTATGTTTTATGCATCGTAGTTCTACCATCCTATGCCCAATTGCATGCTGAGTAGGTACTTGGAAATTATGGTTACATATTGTAGTATCATGTGGTAGGCACCCAACAACCCCGTTACTTGGCCCGGGACGACAAATTTCATATTGCTATGCTTGAGTAGACGGGATTCTGGTTGAGAGTTTATCACGAGTGATGCGAGAATAATTTAATAACCAAGACCGGTTAAGTCAAGACTTTTCAAGACCTCGTGATGCAATGCAACTCTGGGTGAAGGACGGTTGATCGGCTCCCTGGAGAAACCAGTGGATGACCCGGGATGCTGGAGACGGCCATGACATCTTGCGGAAAGCTTCACCCAGGCTCAAAGAGACGGACGAATATTTTCAAGACCCAAGGCTTACCTGCACAGCCACAAGTCATTATGGGCTCTGGCTTGGTTGGACAACGCGGCGACTCTGGACAGGCGGTGCTAGCAGATGTAGAAGAACGGTAGGAATGGATGGGCACCGACAGGGATTCAGAGGGACCCGTTGAAAGACCATGTTTTGATCATCCGGTCTTCAAACACCCTGAAGTGCGAGGACATACACGGAGGCGATCAAATCTTGTGGGGAACATGTGCAAAACTCTGCAGAGTACTCAAACCTAATCGATTAGCCGTGTCCACGGTCATGGACAACTTGAGCCAAAGGAACTGAAGTTATCTCGATTTCTCAACACCATTACATATGTTTGATGAGGGTAATTATTGACAACTCGGGTACGAGAATTGGTTGGCGGAACCATCTTATTAACAACCAACAGTGTAGTAATATTTTGCTTTTAGCCCCTCTTGTTGTAGGAGAAAATTTGCTTTACGCTAAAACTTACAACCGCACCTGCCATATAAGCATATTGTAACATCCCAAAATTATGAATTTTGGAATGTTAATATAACTATTAGGTTGATTGTTTATTTGTTTGAGTGATTGAAACTTGAGTGGAATTTGAAACTTCTCAAAAAAATGAGAGGGAATAAAATGACTTTCCCAAAATTTTCTATTTTGAATCCCTTTTCAATTTTGAGTTTGAATATTTTCAAAACCCTTTGATTCAAAAAAAAAATCAAACGAGAGGAGGAAAATGACCCTCCAAAATCAGAGACAATGTCTTGATTCAAATTTTAAGTATTTGTAATTTATTTGAAATTCAAATTCCTTTTCATTTTAAAGTTATTGAAAAAATTAATTTTTTTAAAAAAGTATTTTTTTGGTTTTGAAAATATGTTCATGTTTTAGAAAATTTTATTCTGAAAATTTTGATATATAATATGTCTATATAAAATATTCTCTCTTTTTCATTTATACGTTTTTTCTTCTTTGTTTAAAAAAAATTTGTTCGCTCGCAAAAAAAAAAAAGGCCGCGTCTGGCCGTAGTACTCACCAGGGCTGGCCGAATCCATGGCCCATGCGGCGTTTCTTTTTTTTTCTAGTTTGCCTACATTACGTATATGTTTAGTCCCACATCGCCTACCTATCGATCATTAGACCTACCTTTCATTTATAAGTATAGACCCATATGAGTATCCAAAAAAATTATCTATTTCGGGTTATATCAATATTTTGATTTGACTAGGTTTATTAAATAAAAATATTCTTTTCTCTTCGGCGGGATTTCTCGAAGTCGTCTCCTCATTGGAATTATTTCTTACTCTGCATTCTAAAGGTATTTTTCTTCATATTTTTTTATACTCCCGTAGTTTATTACTTCTAGACTAGTATTCCTACACTAGTATACGGTAGATTAATTAGATATATTATTTAGTCTTCGTATTTACACATTAGTACTAGAATTCTTTTAGACATAGCACTTTTCTTGCGTAAAACAGCTTGGCCCTGATTTTTCAAATAGCCATAACTTTTTAATCGTTTATCCGAATTAGATGAAACCAACGCCTAGAGTTTCGTCTTGATCCCACCTATCCGGTGAACCTATCATATCAACTTTTTAAAATTTTAAAATTTCGAAATTTGAAAATATTCATATTCAAACTTCTTTTGATCATATCTTTTTATCCGTAGCTCCGTTTTAGATGAATTCAATTGTGTCGGATTCGTATCAAAGTAATCTTTCCGTTTGTATCATTAGTTTTAACTTTTCAACTTATAATTTTGATCAAATCAGATTTATCTATTAGTGCCCAAAAGTGTTCGCATCGTTCTAAGCCGATTCAATGTTATATTGAAGTATTTGTATCTTTTGATCCGCTAGTTCAAATCTAGTAATTCTTTTTTCTATACGCTCATATTGATCTCCTATATCCAGTAGCATCATTAGTTTCGACCTTTGAACCTTACAAATTTGAGCGATTCAAATTTGTATTCGAACATTCATTTGTTCTTATATTGCAAATCGTACCACCTTTTCAATTGATTCCTTTTACCCCTAAACACTCATGTCATATATTTTTGTACGTAACCATCGTACTTCAGTTCAACTTCTCTTGACCTTTTGAATGCAAATTCAATTCATACTTCAATTCGCTATAACTTGCGTTGTAGTGCTCCATTTCAAGAAATTCTTTCTACAAATAAATTCTTATGCCTTATACTATTTGTCAAACAACATTCATGTTGTTCTCCCAATATTTTTGATCATCTCCCATAGTGTATGCAAGTCGAGCTTATATAGCAATGGTTCCTCGTCCATTAACTCTTTTGATCTCATTCTTGCAACTTCACTTTACAACACACCTAGAACCTATTTTTTTTATTAAGCCTTAGTATGTTGTTATTTTGCACAAAGACATGTTTTGTTCTTATGTTCTTTTGGTTCTTCCTTTTTGGCATGAATGTTTATTGAATGCTATTCGTTTATGATAGATTGCTCGGAGTGTGGCGAGTAGAATTATCAGGATTATGAGAGCGACTATCTTCATCAAGTAATACGAGGCAAGTCACTTTGATCATACTATCACCTATGTTTTATGTATCGTAGTTCTACCATCCTATGCCCAATTGCATGCTGCTTAGGTACTTGGAAATTTTTAGTATAGATTGTAGTATCATGTGGTAGGCACACAACAACCCCGATACTTGGCCCCGGGACGACAAATTTCATATTGCTATGCTTGAGTAGACGGGATTTTGGTTGAGTGCATAACACGAGTGATGCAAGGTTGATTAAATAAATCAAGACCGGTTAAGACAAGATTTTCAAGACCCCGGACGCAATGCAACTCTGGGTGAAGGACGGTTGATCGGCTCCCTGGAGAACCCAGTGGATGACCCGGGATGCTGGAGAGGCCATGACATCCTGCGGAAAGCTTCACCCAGGCTCAAAGAGACGGACGGAAACTTTCAAGACCCAAGGCTTACCTGCACAACCACAAGTCATTATGGGCTCTGGCTTGGTTGGACAATGCGGCGACTCTGGACAGGCGGTGCTAGCAGATGTAGAAGAACGGTAGGAATGGATGGGCACCGACAGGGATTCAGAGGGACCCGTTGAAAGACCATGTTTTGATCATCCGGTCTTCAAACACCCTGAAGTGCGAGGACATACACGGAGGCGATCAAATCTTGTGGGGAACGTGTGCAAAACTCTGCAGAGTACTCAAACCTAATCGATTAGCCGTGTCCACGGTCATGGACAACTTGAGCCAAAGGAACTGAAGTTATCTGGATTTCTCAACACCATTATATATATTTGATGAGGGCAATTATTGACAACTCGGGTATGAGAACTGGTTGGCGGAACCATCTCGTTAACAACCAACCTTTGTAGCAACATTTTGCTTTTAGCCCTCTCTTGATGTAGGAGAAAACTTGTTTTTCGCTAAAAACTTATAACCCCACCTGCCATATATGCATATAGTATAGATGATTACTTTTCACCCCTCTCTTATGTGACTTGCCGGCATATTCAATATGCTGACCTACACGGCTGCAACGTATTATGTTGCAGATATTTTTCTTCGACGAGTAAGAGTATGATTCAGGGTTACGGTCTACACTCAACTTGCCGTTGGTGTTTATTGGGACTCCACTCCCTTGACTGCTTCCGCTGAGATATTTAAGGTATATATCAGTTTTACGCAATTTACATGTGATTGCACTTTGATATATACATTGATGTACTGTGTGTGCCAGCATACTGATCCAGGGATGGCACAGATACACAGAGGCTTGACTCGTCTTGAGTCGGGTCGCTACAGTATCACCGTCGTTCCTAATGATAAGAATGAACTAATCCCACAGAGGATTATTACTGGCTATAGGATGGTGATCGACTTCCGGAAACTGAACAAGGCAACTAGGAAGGACCATTACCTCAACAACCAAATGCTAGAAAGGCTATCTAAACACACACACTTCTGCTTTCTAGACTGTTATTCTCGTTTCTCCAAAATACCTGTTGCACAATCTGATCAGGAGAAAACCACTTTCACCTGCCCTTTCGGCACCTTTGCTTATAGACGTATGCCTTTTGGCTTATGCAATGCACCTGCAACCTTTCAAAGATGTATGATGGCTATATTCTCTGACTTCTGTGAAAAGATTGTTGAGGTTTTCATGGATGATTTCTCCGTTTACAGTTCTTCCTTTGACGATTGCCTCAGCAACCTTGATTGAGTCTTACAGAGATGCAAAGATACCAACCTCGTCTTGAACTGGGAGAAGTGCCACTTCATGGTTAATGAAGGCATCGTCTTAGGACACAAAATCTCTGAGAAAGGCATTGAAGTTGATAAGGCTAAGGTTGATGCAATTGAGAAAATGCCTTGCCCCATAGATATCAGAGGTATACGAAGTTTCCTAGGTCATGCTGGTTTCTATAAAAGGTTCATTAAAGACTTCTCTAAGATTTCTAGGCCTCTTACCAACCTCTTGGAGAAGGATGTCCCTTTTGTTTTTGATGAGGATTGTGAGGAAGCTTTCGAAATACTTAAGAAGGCCTTGATAACCGCACCTATTGTTCAACCACCTGATTGGAACTTGCCCTTTGAAATCATGTGCGATGCTAGTGATTATGTTGTTGGTGTTGTTCTAGGACAAAGAGTTGACAAGAAGTTGAATGTCATTCACTACGCTAGTAAATTTCTAGACAGTGCCCAAAGAAACTATGCCACTATGGAGAAGGAATTTTTAGCAGTCGTGTTTCCATGTGAAAAGTTCAGATCTTATATAGTTGACTCCAAAGTCATTATTCACTCTGATCATGCTGCTATTAAGTACCTTATGGATAAGAAGGACGCTAAGCCTAGGCTAATCAGATGGGTTCTCCTGCTACAGGAATTTGATTTGCACGTTGTTGACCGAAAGGGTGCTGATAACCCTGTAGTAGATAACTTGTCCAGGCTAGAGAATGTCCTTGATGACCCACGACCTATTGATGACAGCTTTCCCGATGAGCAATTGAATTTCATCCGCACTTCACATAGTGCACCGTGGTATGCTGATTACGCAAACTATATCGTAGCCAAATACATACCACCCAATTTCACCTACCAACAAAAGAAGAAATTCTTCTTTGATTTGAGACACTACTTTTGGGATGATCCTCACCTTTATAAGGAAGGAGTAGATGGTGTTATTAGACTTGTGTGCCTGAACATGAACAGGGACAGATCCTGCAGAAGTGTCATTCCGAAGCCTACGGAGGGCACCATGCTGGAGATATAACTGCTCATAAGGTATTGCAATCAGGTTTCTATTGGCCCACTCTCTTCAAGGATGCCCGTAAGTTCGTCTTGTCTTGTGACGAATGCCAAAGAATAGGGAACATCAGTAAACGTTAGGAAATACCTATGAACTATTCACTTGTCATTGAACCATCTGATGTATGGGGCTTTGATTATATGGGACCCTTCCCAAGTTCCAATGGGTATACTCACATCTTAGTTGCTATTGATTATGTCACTAAGTGGGTAGAAGCTATCCCCACTAGAAATGCTTATCACCACACCTCTATTAAGATGCTTAAAGAAGTCATTTTCCCAAGATTTGGAGTCCCTAGATATCTGATGACTGATGGCGGTTCACACTTCATTCATGATGTTTTCCGCAAGATGCTCGCTAAGTATGATGCCAACCATAGAGTTGCATCTCCTTATCATCCTCAGTCTAGTGGTCAAGTGGAGTTGAGTAATAGGGAGATCAAATTGATCTTACAAAAGACTGTCAATAGATCTCGAAAGAATTGATCTAGCAAACTTGACGATGCACTATGGGCTTATAGGACTGCTTATAAGAATCCCATGGGCATGTCGTCGTATAAAATGGTTTACGGTAAGGCCTGTCATTTACCTCTTGAGCTAGAACACAAAGCTTATTGGGCAATGAAAGAGCTCAACTTCGATTTCAAACTTGCCGGTGAGAAGCGGTTGTTTGATATCAGCTCATTAGATGAATGGAGGGCCGAGGCATATGAGAATGCCAAGTTGTTCAAGGAAAAGGTTAAGAGATGGCACAATAAAAGAATAAAAAAACGCGAGTTGAATGTAGGTGATTATGTCCTGCTATACAATTCTCGCTTAAGATTCTTCGCAGGCAAGCTTCTCTCTAAATGGGAAGGTCCCTACGTTGTCGAGGAAGTATATCATTCCGGTGGCATCCAAATCAATAACACGGAAGGTAATTTTCCTAGAGTGGTAAATGGGCAAAGAATCAAGCATTATATCTCTAGTACTCCCATAAATGTTGAGAGCAATATCATCAATATCATAACTCCAGAGGAGTACATAAGGGATGTTTATCAGCCTGTTTCAGACTCTAAAAACGAAGAGGTATGTGTTTCGGTAAGTAATTGGACTCCAAAACTTTTCCAGTAGGAAATTTTCTCCGTTTTGGAATTTATGGAAAAATAGAAAAATAAAAAGCAGTCTAGAGAGCGCACGAGGTGGCCACAAGCTTGGTAGCCGCGGCCTCCCCCTGGCCGCGGCTACAGGGCTTGTGGGCACCTCGTGTGCCTCCCGGACTCCGTTTTCTTGCGGAGCACTCCTTCTGGTCCAGAAAAAATCATTATATATATATGCCCGAGGGTTTTGATCTCCGTATCACGCAGTTTTCCTCTGTTTTCGTTTCGAGCCTGTTTCTGCTGCAGATCTAGATTGCTATGGCTTCCCCAAAAGCTCCGAAGGACAAAGTCTTTGAGAAGGTTATCAATCCTTACCTCGCGAAAGTGTTGCAGCACCCTCAATCTATCAAGATGAGTGAGGGGATGTTGCACATCCGTGATGTTGAGGGGCCTAAGAAGACCGGGAGCATGGAGATGAGGCTTGAAGCAATGGAGCAACAAGTCTTCAAGTGCTAAGGGATGGTGGAGCGTGGACTCAATGCCAACCACATGATGATCACAGAGTTCACCAACAAGCACAAGATCGATGTCAACAACATCGAGAAGCACCTCTCTCGGCTCTATGACATAGTTGATCATCTCCAAGCCCAGATCTATGACATGCAGAATCAAAACTGTGAGTATGAGTATATATTTAAATCAATAAGGTTGGCTGCAGATTTGAGGATCCCGGAGACTCGCTCATCTTTTCATGATGGAGCACGTATGCCTTGGAATACGGAGGACAAAACCCAGGTTGCAAAGACTCCACCACCATCACCACCAAAGGAAGACAACTAAGCATTGGTATGGGCAACTCCCTTGGCATGTGCCAAGCTTGGGGGAGTTGCCCTGGTATCGTATCACCTTTATATCTTTTGCTTTTACCTTTCTTTTAGTTCTTTCCTTTTCAGTTTTTATTTCTTCTCTTAGTGGAATAAGTCTTTAGTGTTTAGTTTGAGTCTTTTGCCTTGTGTCTCCCCCGATGTATTCGAGCTTACGAGCTATATAATAAAGAGTATCTTAATCAAGGGCTTTATTTTGTGCCATGATCAAAAGTATGAAAAGAACGATAACATGAAAGATCATGGGATGATCTTATGGAAAGTGATAGCTTCACATATAACAAGTATGATGATTGCAACTTGTTGAGAATAGACCAACATAGACCCGAGTCATTGTTGCAATTAATAAGAAGTAATAAGGAAAGAGAGGTTACATATAAATATATCATCTTAGACACTTTCTATAATTGTGAGCACTCACCAAACTATTACATGCTTAGAAGTAGATGTTGGACAAGGAAGACAACATAATGAATTGTGTTTGCTTGATTCCAAACAATGTTATATGTCTAGAGATCCCTTAGCATGTGACGATTGCTTCTACCTCATATTAGCCAAAACTTCCATACTAAGTAGAAATACTACTTGTGCATCCATAAACCTTCAGCCCAGTTTTGCCATGAGAGTCCACCATACCTACCTATGGATTGCGTAAGATCCTTCAAGTAAGTTGTCATCGGTGCAAGCAATAAAAAGTTGCTACCTAAAGTATGTATGATTTATTAGTGTGTGGAAAATAAGCTTTGTACGAACCAGTGATGAGGAATACATAAAAGCGACAGACTGCATAATAAAGTTCTTTATCACATGGGGCAATATAAAGTGACATTCCTTTATACTAAGAGGTCGTATATCCAAACCTTAAAAGCGCATGACAACCTCTGCTTCCCTCTGCGAAGGGCCTATCTTGTACCTTTACTTTTGTCCTTGTGAAAGTCATGGTGATCAACACCAATTCCCTATTCCGTCTTCATCTTGGTGAACGTCATATGCTAGGGAAAGATCTATATTCATATATCAACTTGGAGATGAGTACTCTTGCGTTATTATTGTTGACTTTACCCTTGAGGTAAATGGCTGGGAGGCAAAATTATAAGCCCCTATCTTTCTCTGTGTCCAACTGAAACTTTGATACCATGAGTACCACGTGAGTTGTAACAATTGTGGAAAACAAAAGAGATGATTGAGTATGTGGATTTGCTTTACAAGCTCTTATTTGACTCTTTCTGATGATATGATAAATTGCAATTGCTTCAATGACTATGGACTGTTGTTGGCTACTTCTCGGTAAGGTTTTTGATTCATACTTTTCTTTGTGAAGGAATTGTTACTTTCCCATAAGAATCTTTATGATGTATTGCTGTTCTATGTGTGATCATGATGCCCTCATGTCTGTATTATGTTTTATCAACACCTTCATCCCTAAACATATGGACATGTTTATGGATCTTGGTTTTCGCTTGAGGACAAGCAAGGTCTAAGCTTGGGGGAGTTGATACGTCCATTTTGCATCATGCTTTCATGTTGATATTTATCGCTTTATGGACTATTATTATACTTTGTGGTACCATACTTATGCCTTTTCTCTCTTATTTTGCAAGGTTTATTTGAAGAGGGAGAATACCGGCAGCTGGAATTCTGGACTGGTAAAGGAGCAAGTCTGAGTCCTCTATTCTGCGCAACTCCAAATGCCCTGAAAATCAACGTGGAATTTTTTGGGAATATATAAAAAATACTCGGCGAAAGAAGTGCCAGAGGGGAGCTGCCAGGGGCCCACAAGCCTGGTAGCCGCGACTAAAGGGCTTGTGGGCACCCTGGTGGACCACTGGCCCCCCTCTTGTGCTATATGAAGGGTTTCGTCCGGAAAAAAATCAGAGCGGAACTTTTTCGAGGAGGCGCCGCCGCCACGAGGCTGAACTTGAGCAGAACCAATCTAGAGCTCCGGCAGGACGATCCTGCCGGGGAAACTTCCCTCCCGGAGGGGAAAATCATCGCCATCTTCATCACCAACACTCCTCTCGTCGGAGGGGAGTCATTTCTATCAACATCTTCATCAACACCATCTCCTATCCAAACCCTAGTCTATCTCTTGTAACCAATCGCCGTCTCGCGACGCCGTTTGGTACCCGTAAGGTTGCTAGTAGTGTTGATTACTCTTTGTAGTTGATGCTAGTTGGATTACTTGGTGGAAGATTATATGTTGAGATCCTTGATGCTATTAAATACCTCTCTGGTCATGAATATTATTATGCTTTGTGAGTAGTTATTTTTGTTCCTGAGGACATGGGATAAGTCTTGCTATTAATAATCATGTGAATTTGGTATTCGTTCGGTATTTTGATATGTTGTATGTTGTCTTTTCCTCTAGTGGTGTTATGTGAACGTCGACTACATAACACTTCACCATATTTGGGCCTAGAGGAAGGCATTGGGGAGTAGTAAGTAGATGATGGGTTGCTAGAGTGACAGAAGCTTAAACCCCAGTCTATGCGTTGCTTCGTAAGGGGCTGATTTGGATCCACTAGTTTAATGCTATGGTTAGACGTTGTTTTAATTCTTCTTTTGTAGTTGCGGATGCTTGCGGGAGGGGTCAATCATAAGTGGGATGCTTGTCCAAGTAAGGGCAGTACCCAAGCGCCGGTCCACCCACATATCAAACTATCAAAGTAACGAACGCGAACCATGTGAACATGATGACAATTAGCTTGACAGATTTCCCATGTGTCCTCGGGAGCGCTTTACTTCCTATAAGACTTTGTTCAGGCTTGTCCCTTGATACAAAAGGGATTGGGCTACTTTGCTGCACCATGGCTATTACTTGTTACTTGTTACTTTTCACCTGCTACGTTTCACCTCACCACACCATCACTTGTTACCGCTAATTTCAGTGCTTGCAGTTATTACCTTGCTGAAAACTGTTTATCAGAGCCTTCTGCTCCTCGTTGGGTTCGACACTCTTACTTATCGAAAGGACTACAATTGATCCCCTATACTTGTGGGTCATCACACCCACATATCAAACTATCAAAGTAGCGAACGCGAATCATATGAACATGATGAAAACTAACTTGACAGAAATTCCCATGTGTCCTCGGGAGCGCTTTACCTCCTATAAGAGTTTGTCCAGGCTTGTCCATTTATACAAAAGGGATTGGGCCACTTTGCTGCACCGTTTTTACTTTTGTTACTTGCTACTTGCTGTGAATCATCTTACCACACAACTATCTGTTACCGATAATTTTTGTGCTTGCAGAGAATACCTTGCTGAAAACCACTTGTCAGATCCTTCTGCTCCTCGTTGGTTTCGACACTCTTACTTATCGAAAGGACTACGATAGATCCCCTATACTTGTGGGTCATCAAGACTATTTTCTGGCGCCGTTGCCGGGGAGTGAAGCGCTTTTGGTAAGTGGAATTTGGTAAGGAAACATTTATATAGTGTGCTGAAATTTATTGTCACTTGTCACTATGAAAACTAATCCTTTGAGGAGCTTGTTCGGGGTATCTTCACCTCGAACGGAAGCACAAGGAGTTGCTCCTCAACCTGTTGCACCTACTGAAAATATTTGCTATGAATTTCCTTCGAGTATGCTTGAGAAACTGCTCGCTAATCCTTTTACAGGAGATGGAACATCACATCCCGACTTGCATCTAATCTATGTAGATGAAGTTTGTGGTTTATTTAAGCTTGCAGGTTTGCACATGGTATAGGCTATGTGATGATACTGGATCATGGAACTACAACCGGTTGAAATTGGAATTTTATCAAAAGTTTTATCCTATGCATCTAGTACATCGTGATCGGAATTATATTTATAATTTTTGGCCTCGTGACAGAGAAAGCATCGCTCAAGCTTGGGGGAGGCTTAAATCAATGTTATATTCATGCCCCAACCATGAGCTCTCGAGAGAAATTATCATTCACAACTTCTATGCTCGGCTTTCTCATGATGATCGCCCCATGCTTGACACTTCTTGTACCGGTTCTTTTATGAAGAGAGATATTGACTTCAAATGGAATTTATTGGAAAGAATTAAACACAACTCTGAAGATTGGGAGTTTGATGAAGGTAAGGATTCAGGTATGAATTTCAAGTTTGATTGCGTTAAATCCTTTGTCGAAACAAATACTTTTGGTGATTTTAGCGCTAAATATGGACTTGACTCTGAGATAGTAGCTTCATTGTGTGAATCATTTGCTGCTCATATTGATCTCTGATACGTCTCCATCGTATCTACTTTTCCAAACTCTTTTGCCCTTGTTTTGGACTCTAATTTGCATGATTTGAATGGAACTAACCTGGACTAACGCTGTTTTCAGCAGAATTGCCTTGGTGTTATTTTTGTGCAGAAATCAAAGTTCTCCAAACGTCCTGAAAATTTACGGGGAGCAGTTTTGGAAAATATCAAAAATATCTGCGCCAAGTTCCACCTCAGGGGGTGGGCCAGTGGGCCACAAGCCCGTGCTCCGCCACCACCCCTGGTGGCGGTGGGCAGGCTTGTGGGGCCCACAGGCACCTGCCGCCCCCAACTCCACCTCTATAAGTTGCCTTTCGTCCCAGAAAAAATAAAAAAGAGAAGTTTTCGTCGCGTTTTTGATACGGAGGCGCCGCCACCACTTGTTCTTCATCTGGAGGGCAGATCTGGAGTCCGTCTTGGGCTCCGGAGAGGGGAAATCGTCGCCATTGTCATCATCAACCTTCTTCCCTCTCCAATTCCATGAAGCTCTTCGTCGTTCGTGAGTAATCTATTCGTAGGCTCGCTGGGCGGTGATGAGTAGGATGAGATCTATCATGTAATCGAGTTAGTTTTGATGGGGATTGATCCCTAGTATCCACTATGTTCTGAGATTGATGTTGCTACTACTTTGCCATGCTTAATGCTTGTCACTAGGGCCCGAGTGCCATGATTTCAGATTTGAAATTATTATGTTGTCACGAATATATGTGTGATTTAGATCCAATCTTGCAAGTTGTAGTTACCTACTATGTGTTATGATCCGGCAACCCCGGAGTGACAATAACCGGAACCACTCCCGGTGATGACCATAGTTTGAGGAGTTCATGTGTTCACCAAGTGCTAATGCGTTGGTCCGGTTCTTTATTAAAAGGAGAACCTTAATATCCCGTAGTTTCCTTTTGGACCCCGCAGCCACGGGAGGGATGGACAATAGATGTCATGCAAGTTCTTTTCCCTAAGCACGTATGACGACACACGGAATGCATGCCTACATCACATTGACGAACGGGAGCTAGCCACATATCTCTCTGTGTTATAGCTGTTGCATGATGAATATCATCCAAACAAATCACCGACCCATTGCCTACGAGTTTGCCCTACTGTTGCTGCTACTACTGTTGCTACTGCTGTTACTTGTCTTGCTCTGCTGCTGCTACTACTGTTGCTACTGCTGTTACTTGTCTTGCTCTGCTGCTACTGTTGCTACTATTGTCGCTTGCTACTGTTGCTACTTGCTACTGCTATCACTACTGATGTTCCTTGCCGCTGCTATTGCTCGTTACACTGCCGTTACTCGCTACTTTGCTGTTACTACTGTGCTTGCAGATATTAATCTTTCAGGTGTGGTTGAATCTGACAAATTCAGCTGCTAATACTTGAGAGTATACTCTCACCTCCTGTGGCTTATCAACAAATTGGGTCGAATACTCTACCCTTGAAAACTGCTGCGAACCCACGCGCTGGTGGGCCATCAACAACATTCTTCTAGTTTCATTGCCGGGGAGTGCTAGCAGCATTCTTCTGGTGCCGTTGTAGGAGAAGGTTTGTTGTCATAAGCATTTGTCTAGCTAACGCCAGAGATTGCATATTCTCCCGAAAGGTCTGACCCTCGTATTACACAAATTTCCTCTGTTTTCGTTTTGAGCTGTTGTGCAGACGGATCTAGATTGCTATGGCGTCCCCAAAAGCTCCGAAGGACAAGATCTTCGAGAAGGTCATCAATCCCTACCTCCCGGGAGTGCTGCAACACCCTCAATCTATCGAGATGCGTGAAGGGATGCTGCACATCCGTGATGTTGAGGGGCCCAAGAAGACCGGAGGCGTGGAGGCGAGGCTCGAAGCATTGGAGCAACAAGTATTCAAGTGCGAAGGGATGGTGGAGCGTGGACTCAACGCCAACCACATGATGATCACGGAGTTCACCAACAAGCACAAGATCGATGCCAATGACATGAGGAAGCACCTCTCCAGGCTCTATGACAGAATTGATCACCTCCAAGCCCGGACCTATGACCTGTAGAACCAAAACTGTGAGTATGAGTATGGATTTAAATCAATATGGTTGGGTGCAGATTTGAGGATTCCGGAGGCTCGGTCATCTTTCCATGATGTAGCACCTATGCCTTGGAAGACGGAGGATCAAACCCAGGTTGTAACAACTCCACCTCCATCAACTCCAAAGGAAGACAACTAAGCACGGGTATGGGCAATCCCCTTGGCTTGTGCCAAGCTTGGGGGAGTTGCCCCGGTATCGTATCACCATCACATCTTTTTCCTTTACCTTTGCTTAATTCGATCCTTTTTGGTTTTATCTTTCTCTAGTAGAATAAAGTTCTTAGTGTTCTAGGCTTGAGTTTTGCTTTGTGTCACCCCTGATGTATTCGAGCTCGTGAGTCATATAATAAAGAGTGTTTTAGTTAAAGGCCTTGCTTCATGGCATGGTCTGAAAGAAAAGAATGATAAAAGAACAAAAGCATAAAAGATCATGTAATGATCTTATGGGAAGTGATGACTTCACATATAAAAAGAATGTTGATTGAAACTTGTTAAGGGTGGACAAACGTAGACTTTGGTCATTATTGCAATTAATAGGAAGTAATAAAGAAAGAGAGGTTCACATATAAATATATCATCTTTGACACCGTCTATGATTGTGAACACTCATTAAACTATTGGATGCTTCGAAGTAGATGTTGGACAAGGAAGACAGCATAATGAATTATGTTTGCTTGGTTCCGAACAATGTTATATGACTAGAGATCCAAACCTCAAAAGCGCATGACAACCTCTGCTTCCCTCTGCGAAGGGCCTATCTTGTACCTTTACTTTTTGCCCTTGAAAGAGTCATGGTGATCTACACCAGTTCCTTATTTCGCCTTTATCTTGGCTAACGTCATATGCTAGGGAAAGATCTACATTCATATGTCAACTTGGAAGTAAGTATTCATGAATTATTTTTGTTGACATTACCCTTGAGGTAAATAGTTGGGAGGCGAAACTATAAGCCCCTATCTTTCTCTGTGTCCGACTGAAACTTTGATCTCATGAGTACCACGTGAGTTGTAGCAATTGTAGAAGACGAAAGGATGATTGAGTATGTGGATTTGCTTTACAAGCTCTTATTTGACTCTTTCCGATGTTATGATAAATTGCAATTGCTTCAATGACTAAAGGCTATTGGTTGTTAATTCTCAATAAGGTTCTTGATCCATACTTTACTATGTGAAGGAATTATCACTTTAGCATAAGAGAATATATGATGATATTGTTGTTCTAATTATGATCATGATGCGTGCTTGTCCGTATCTTGTTTTGTCGACACCTCTCTCTCTAATCATGTGGACATATTTATTGATCTCGGCTTTCGCTTGAGGACAAGCGAGGTCTAAGCTTGGGGGAGTTGATACGTCCATTTTGCATCATGCTTTCATGTTGATAGTTATCGCTTTATGGGCTGTTATTACACTTCATGGTACAATACTTATGCCTTTTCTCTCTTATTTTGCAAGGTTTACATGAAGAGGGAGAATGTCGACAGCTGGAATTCCTGCATGAAAAAGGAGCAAGTTTGAGATACCTATTCTTCGCAACTCCAGAAGCCGTGAAAATCAATGAGGATTTATTTTGGAATTTATAAAAAATACTAGGCCGAAGAAGTACCAGAGGGGAGCCAGCAGGAGGCCACAAGCCTGCTAGGCGCGACCTACCCGCTGGCCACGCCTAGGGGGCTTGTGGGCTCCCTCTTGGCCCTCTGCCCCCCCTCTTTTGCTATAAGGAGGATTTCGTTCCAGAAAAATCAAGAGGAGGCTTTCGAGAGGAATCGCCCCCGCCACGAGGCGGAACTTGAGCAGAACCAATCTAGAGCTCCGACAGGGTCGTCCTGCAGGGGAAACTTTCCTCCCAGAGGGGGAAATCGTCGCCATCGTCATCACCAACACTCCTCTCATCGGAGGGGACTCATCGCCATCAACATCTTCATCAGCACCATCTCATCTCCAAACCCTAGTTCATCTCTTGTAACCAATCTCCGTCTCGCGACTCCGATTGGTACCTGTAAGGTTGCTAGTAGTGTTAATTACTCTTTGTAGTTGATGCTAGTTGGATTACTTGGTGGAAGATTATATGTTCAGATCCTTGATGCTATTCAATACCTCTCTGGTCATGAATATTATTATGCTTTGTGAGTAGTTACTTTTGTTCCTGAGGACATGGGATAAGTCATGTTATAAGTAGTCATGTGAATTTGGTATTCGTTCGATATTTTGATGCATTGTATGTTGTTTCTCCTCTAGTGGTGTTATGTGAACGTCGACTACATAACACTTCACCATTGTTTGGGCCTAGAGGAAGGCATTGGGAAGTAGTAAGTAGATGATGGGTTGCTAGAGTGACAGAAGCTTAAACCCTAGTTTATGCGTTGCTTCGTAAGGGGCTGATTTGGATCCACTAGTTTAATGCTATGGTTAGACTTTGTCTTAATTCTTCTTTCGTAGTTGTGGATGCTTGCGAGAGGGGTTAATCATAAGTGGGAGGTTTGTACAATTAAGGGCAGCACCCAAGTACCGGTCCACCCACATATCAAACTATCAAAGGAGCGAACTTGAATCATATGAACATGATGAAAACTAGCTTGACAGAAATTCCCATGTGTCCTCGGGAGCGCTTTACCTCCTATAAGAGTTTGTACAGGCTTGTCCCTTGCTACAAAAGGGATTGGGCCACTTTTCTGCACCGTTGTTACTTTTGTTACTTGCTACTTGCTGCGAATCATCTTACCACACAACTATCTGTTACCGATAATTTCAGTGCTTGCACAAAATACCTTGTTGAAAACCACTTGTCAGATCCTTCTGCTCCTCGTTGGGTTCGACACTCTTACTTATCGAAAGGACTATGATAGATCCCCTATACTTGTGGGTCATCAGACCCCTATTCCAAGGATAAGGGGTCGGCCGAACCCTACAAGGAAGAGTCCACCTTCCCACAAGGGAGGTGGACTATTTTGGGACTCCTCCTCCTTCCTTTCCTTTTAAAGGACTTTTGCCTTTTATCTCCACTCCTAGCCGCATAGGCTTTTGAGAGAAGCTTTGGCCAGCCCACCAGGGGCTGATCCACCTCCTCTCACAGCCCATATGGCTCTTGGGTCCTCACACCCCTCCCGGTGGTCCTGCGGCACCCTCCCGGCACTCCCGGTACACTACCGATGAGCCCGAAACTATTCCGATGACCAAAGTAGGACTTCCTATATATCAATCTTTACCTCCGGACCATTCCGGAGCTCCTCGTGACGTCCAGGATCTCATCCGGGACTCCGAAAAACCTTCGGTCACCAACACCTATAACTCAACTATATCGAAGCGTCACCGAACCTTAAGTGTGCAGACCCTGCGGGCTCGAGAACTATGTAGACATGACCCGAGACACTCCCCGGTCAATATCCAATAGTGGGACCTGGATGCCCATATTGGCTCCTACATATTCTATGAATATATTTATCGGTTGAACCTCTATGTCAAGGATTCAGTTAATCCCATATGTTGTTCCCTTTGTCCTTTGGTATGTTACTTACCCAAGATTCGATCGTCGGTATCTCCATACCTAGTCCAATCTCGTTACCGGCAAGTCAATTTACTCGTTCCGTAATACAAGATCCCGTGACTAACTCCTTAGTCACATTGCTTGCAAGTCTTGTTGTGATGTTGTATTATCTGTTGGAAAGATGCCCTAGAGGCAATAATAAAATAGTTATTATTATATTTCCTGTTTCAAGATAATCATTTATTATCCATGCTATAATTGTATTGAATAGAAACATTGTCCCTAGTGAGCCTCTAGTTGACTAGCCTGTTGGTCAAGGATGGTTAAGGTTTCCTAGCCATAGACAAGTGTTGTCACTTGATGACGAGATCACATCATCAGGGGAATGATGTGATGGACAAGACCTAAACTATAAACGTAGCATATGATCGTGTCATTTTGTTGCTATTGTTTTGTGCATGTCAAGTATACATTCCTATGACCATGAGATCATGTAACTCACTGACATCGGAGGAATGCCTTATGTGTATCAAACATCGCAATGTTATTGGGTGACTATAAAGATGCTCTACAGGTATCTCCGAAGGTGTCCGTTGAGTTAGCATGGATCAAGACTGGGATTTGTCACTCCGTGTGACAGAGTGGTATCTCGGGGCCCACTCGGTAATACAACATCACAAACAAGCCTTGCAAACAATGTGACTAAAGAGTTAGCCATGGGATCTTGTATTACATAACGAGTAAAGAGACTTGCCGGTAACGAGATTGAAACAGGTATGGCCATACCGATGATCTAATCTCGGGCAAGTAACATACCCAAGGACAAAGGGAATGATATACGGAATTGTGTGAATCCTTGACCTAGTGGTTCAACCTCATAAGATCTTCATAGAATATGTAGGATCTAATATGGACGTCCAGGTCCCGCTATTGGATATTGGACGGAGAGTGTCACGGTCATGTCTACATAGTTCTCGAACCCGTAGAGTCTGCACATTTAAGGTTCGGTGACGTTTTCGGTATAGTTGAATTATTGATGTCGGTAACCGAATGATCTTCGAAGTCCTGGATGATATCCCGAACATCACGAGTGTCTCCGGAATGGTCCGTAAACGAAGATTGATATATAGGATTGCTGCATTTGGCTTCCGGAAAGATTTCGGGCATTACCGGTAAAGTACCGGGAGTGACAAATGGGTTGTGGGGTTTTATCGGGAGGGGCCACCCACCCAGGAGAGGACCTAATAGGCCCATGGGTGGCACATCAGCCCTTAGTGGGCTGATGAGGCCAGCCCAATAAGCCTATTTCGGCCAAAGCAAAAAAAAAGGAAAAAAAGGAAGGAGATGGACAAGAAGGAAAGGACTCCTCCACCAAACCAAATTGGAGGAGGAGACCATCCTCCTTGGCTCGGCCGAGCCCTCCTACTTGGAGTAGGAGGCAAGGCATCCTCCCTATTGTTCCTCCTATATATAGTGGAGGTTTGAGAGGGTTTTTGCCCCTCAAGCCTTTGTGCAAACCTCTCTCCCTCCACTACTTCGTGACACCTCGTAGCTAGATCGGTTCGGCACGGCGAAGCCCTGCCGGAGTAGCTCCACCATCACCACAACCACGCTGTCGTGCTGCCGGAGCATTCAGCTACCTCTTCGTCTCTCTTGCTGGATCAAGAAGGCAGAGATCGTCATCGAGCTGTACGTGTGCTGAACGCGGAGATGCCGTCCGTTCAGTGCTAGGTCGGGACAAATCGTGGGACGGCGGCGATTTGGATCGCGAAGACGTTCCACTACATCAACCGCGTTTCTTAACGCTTCCCGCTTAGCGATCTACAAGGGTATGTAGATCCGATCTCCCTCTCGTAGATGATCATCACCAAGATAGGTCTTCATGTGCGTAGGATTTTTTTGTTTCCCTTGCAACGTTCCCCAACATTATCGAGTGGGCCCCGAGATACCTCTTCGTCACCCGGAGTGACAATCCCAGTCTTGATTCATGCCAACCCAACAGACACCTTCGGAGATACCTATAGAGCACCTTTATAGTCACCCAGTTACGTTGCGATGTTTGATGCACACAAGGTATTCCTCCGGTGTTCGGGAGTTGCATGATGCATGGTCATAGGAATATACATTGACATGCAGAAAACGGTAGCAATAAACTGACACGATCATATGCTACGTTCATAGTTTGGGTCTTGTCCATCACATCATTCTCCTAATGATTTGATCCCGTTATCAAGTGAAAACACTTGTCTATGGCCAAGAAACCATGACCATTTTCGACCAACGAGCTAGTCAACTAGAGGCTCACTAGGGACAGTGTGTTGTCTACGTATCCACACATGTATTTAAGTTTACAATCAATAAAATTCTAGGATGGATAATAAACGATTATCATGAACAAGGAAATATAATAATAACCAATTTATTATTGCCTCTAGGGCATATTTCCAACAGTCTCCCACTTGCACTAGAGTCAATAATCTAGTTCACATCACTATGTGATTGTAATGAATCTAACACCCATACAGTTCTGGGGCTTGATCATGTCTTGCTTGTGAGAGAGGTTTGAGTCAACATGTTTGAACCTTTCAGATCCCTGTGTGCTTTAGAAATCTCTATGTCATCCTATAGATGTTGCTACCACGCGCCATTTAGAACTATTCCAAATGACTGCTACACTATACGAATCCGGTTTACTACTCAAAGTTATTCGGATTAGTGTCAAAGCTTGCATCGATGTAACCTTTACGACGAACTCTTTAATGAGCTCCATAATCGAGAAAAAATCATTAGTCCACTAGTTACTAAGGATAACTTTGACCGTTGTTCAGTGATTCAATCGTGTATCACTCTTTGTACCCCTTGACAGACTCATGGCAAGGCACACATCAGGTGTCGTAAACAGTATGTCATACTTTAGAGCCTACGACTAAGGCATAGGGGACGACCCTCATCCTTTCTCTTTCTTATGCCTTGGCCGGGCTTTGAGTCTTACTCAAATTCACACCTTACAACACAGCCAAGAACTCCTTCTATGATGTCTCTTACCAATTTTCCATTATCATTTTGGGGCTACGCATTGGAGATTGCTGCATTCACTTTAAATAGGGCACCATCAAAATTCGTTGATACGACACCATATGAGCTATGGTATGGCAAGAAGCCAAAGTTGTCGTTTCTTAAAGTTTGGGGATGTGATGCTTATGTCAAAAAGCTTCAGCCTGAAAAGCTGGAACCCAAAGCGAAAAAGTGTGTCTTCATAGGTTACCCAAAAGAGACAGTTGGGTATACCTTCTATCTCAGATCCGAGGGCAAAGTGTTTGTCGCTGAGAACGGAGCATTTCTTGAGAAAGAGTTTCTCTCGAAAGAATTGAGTGGGAGGAAGATAGAACTTGATGAGGTTGTGGAACCTCTGCTTCAACAAGATGGTGGCGCAGGGAAGAAAGAAATTTCTGTCGAAGAAACACCAGTTGAAGAGGAAGCTAATGATAATGATCATGAAGCTTCAGATCAAGTTACTGTCGGACCTAGCATGTCGACAAGATAACGTACTGCTCCAGAGTGGTACGGGAATCCTGTCTTGTCAATCATGTTGTTGGACAACAATGAGCCTGTGAGTTATGGAGAAGCAATGGTGGGCCCAGATTCCAACGTATGGTTAGAAGCCATGAAATCCGAGATAGGATCTATGTATGAAAACAAAGTATGGACGTTGGAAGTATTACCTGAAGGTCGCAAGGCTATTCAGAACAAATGGATCTTTAAGAAGAAGACGGTCGCAGAAGGTAATGCGACCGTTTATAAAGCTCGACTTGTGGCAAAGGGTTTTTCACAAGTTCAAGGAGTTGACTATGATAAGACATTCTCACCCATAACGATGCTTAAGTCCGTCCGAATCATGTTAGCAATAGATGCATTTTTCAATTATGAAATCTGGCAGATTGATGTCAAAATGGCGTTCCTTAATAGGTTTCTTAAGGAAGAGTTGTATATGATGCAACCGAAGCTTTTGTCGATCCAGAGAATGCTGACAAAGTGTGCAAACTCCAGCGATCCATTTATGGACTTGATTTCTACCTTCACGGCGTCAAACATCACGAATTTCTGAAGGATCATCATCTCTATCCCTGATATGTTATAGTTCATCATGAAGCTCTGTAGCTTGGTGACAGTGACTTTAGAGAACTATGTCAATCACTATCTTATCTGAAAGATCAACTCCCACTCAATTCAAGCGATTGTAGTACTTGGACAATCTGAGCACATGCTCAACGATTGAGCTTTTATCTCTTACTTTGTAGACGAAGAATCTTGTCGGAGGTCTCATACCTCTCGAAACGGGCACGAGTTTGAAATCTCAATTTCAGCTCTTATAACATCTCATATGTTCCGTGTTTTTCAAAACGTCTTGGGCGCCTCAATTCTAAGCCGTGTAAGCATTATGCAGTGAACTATCATGTAGTTATCAAAAACGTGTATGTCAGATGTTCGTAACACGTACAGATGACGCTCGGGATTTAGCACACCAAGCGGTGCATTAAGGACATGTGTCTTCTCTGCAGGAATGAGGACAATCCTCAGTTTATGGACCTAGTCCACATAATTGCTACTATCATCTTTGAATTAAATTTTCTCTAGGAACATATCAAAAACAGTAGAGCAACAACGCAAGCTACATCATAATTTGCAAAGACCTTTTGACTATGTTGATGATAATGAGTTCAATTACTCATATTACTTAAGAACTCCCACTCAAATAGACATCCCTCTAGTCATTCGAGTGGCGCATGATCCAAATCCACTAACTCAAGTCCGATCACGTGTACGGGCGATTTCACTACTAGATAAAGCCTACTAGTAGCGCCAGTTTTAGGGTTATTAGTAGCGCGGGCGCCCAAAGTTGTCAGAATCGCGATTCTGAATCGGATCGGAGTCCCGTTGCTAGGACCGTGAATCGTAGAATCATAACTATCAGGATCATAGAAACTTAGATTCTATGAGCAAAATCGTATAATTAGAGGGTCTAGTTTGGATCGTAAGATCGTAAGATTCTAAGTCCCGAGTCACGATTCTGACAATTTTGTGGGCGCCAGCGCTATTAGTACGGAGCTACAGATAATTTTAAGCAATATCGTCGGTTTGCTCGTGCTACTGCTATGCGAACTTAACAGTAGCGTTTGTACGACCAACGCTACTACTATACCTACTTAGCAATAGTGTTGGTCCAACCAGTGTTACTACTATATTGACACAATTTTCCTAGTAGTGTTTGATTATCGACGTTGTCCACTAATAGTACTCCTATGTTGCTACCCACATATATTTCTATTGCATTGTACAATCTCAATGATGGTGATGTTCGTACGCTCGTTCACGCGCAGATGGAGTATCTAGCTCAACCGTGAGTAGCTTTGGAAGCAATCTCTTTGTTTACAATATAGGAAACTAATAAACAACTTTAACGCAACGATCCAAATCGTCCGTCAGCGTCCGTTTAGATTAGCACGAACAAAAATAAAGACCCAACGTGCCAACTGTTGGAAATACGCTATAGAGACAATGATAAAATAGTTATTATTATATTTCCTGTTGCAAGATAATCATTTATTATCCATGCTATAATTGTATTGAATGAAAACATAGATACATGTGTGGATACATAGACAAAACAATGTCCCTAGCAAGCCTCTAGTTGGCTAGCCAGTTGATCAACGATAGTCAAGGTTTTCTGGCTATGTGCAAGTGTTGTCACTTGATAACTGGATCACATCATTAGAAGAATCATGTGATGGACTAGGCCAAAACTAAGAACATAGCAATGTGATCGTGTCATTTTATTGCTATTGTTTTCTGCGTGTGAAGTATTTATTCCTATGACCATGAGATCATATAACTCACTGGCACCGGAGTAATACCTTGTGTGTATCAAACGTCGCAACGTAACTGGGTGACTATAAAGGTGCTCTACAGGTATCTCCGAAGGTGTCCGTTGAGTTAGTGTGGATCAAGACTGGGATTTGTCACTCCGTGTGACGGAGAGGTATCTCGGGGCCCACTCGTTAATACAACATCACACACAAGCCTTGCAAGCAATGTGACTAAGTGTAAGTCACGGGATCTTGTATTACAGAACGAGTAAAGAGACTTGCCGGTAACGAGATTGAAATAGGTATGCGGATACCGATGATCGAATCTCGGGCAAGTAACATACCGAAGGACAAAGGGAATGACATACGGGATAATATGAGTCCTTGACACTGAGATTCAACCGATAAGATCTTCGGAGAATGTGTAGGATCCAATATGGGCATCCAGGTCCCGCTATTGGATATTGACCGAGGAGTGTCTCGGGTCATGTCTACATAGTTCTCGAACCCGCAGGGTCTGCACACTTAAGGTTTGATGATGTTTTACTATAGTTGAGTTAAATGTGTGGTTACCGAATGTTGTTCGGAATCCTGGATTAGATCGCAGACGTTACTTGGGTTTCCGAAATGGTCCGAAAACGAAGATTGATATATAGGATGGTTTTATTTGGTCACCGGAAAGTTTCGGGCATTATCGGCAATGTACCGGGAGTGACGAATGGGTTCCGGGTGTTTATCAGAAGGGGCCCACCCACCCGGGAGTGAGCCCAAGGCCCTAGGGTGGCGCACCAAGTCCTTAGTGGGCTGGTGAAGTCAGCCCAAGAAGGCTATGGCGCCACATATAAAAATACCAGAGGAAAAGAAGAAGAAAAAGGAAAGAGGGAGGTGGGAAGGAAGAGGAGGACTCATCCTTCCCAAACCGAATTGGAGGAGGAGTCCTCCTCCTCCCTGGCGGCCGACGCACCCTTGGGGCCCTTGTGCCCTAAGGCTAGCCCCTCCCCTCCTCCTATATATATTGATGGTTTAGGGCTTTTTGAGACACAACTTTTCCACGTGCAACTCAAGCCTATTCCACATAGTTTTACCTCTAGATCGGATTTCCGCGGAGCTCGGGCGGAGCCCTGCAGGAGTAGATCATCACCAACAGCGGAGCGTCGTCACGCTGCCGGAGAACTCATCTACTTCTCCGTCTTGCTTGCTGGATCAAGAAGGCCGAAATCATCGTCGAGCTTTACGTGTGTTGAACGCGGAGGTGTCGTCCGTTCGGCGGTAGATCGGAGCCATTTGTGTGACGGATCGTGGGACGACGGTGATTTGAATCACCAAGTTGTACCACTACATCAACCGCGTTTCTTAACGCTTCCTGCTAAGCGATCTATAAGAGTACGTAGATCTAATCTTCTCTCGTAGATGGACATCACCATGATAGGTCTTCGTGTGCGTAGGAAATTTTTGTTTCCCATGCAACGTTCCCCAACATCTTTAACGCAGCGATCCAAATTGCCCGTCAGCGTCCGTTTAGATTAGCACGGACAAAAATAAAGACCCAACGTGCCATTCCAAAATCAAAAAGCGTGTGCTTCGCGTCCCACGTACCTATTTTAACGTAAATTTGGATCACATTCCGATGACGCACGGACACAAAATAGACGTTTTCTATCTTCCTCTCGTGTGCCTCTGTCCGCTGTCTGTCACATGTGGCCCACCTGCCATCCATCCACACAATAATTTTTCTCCCACTCTCTCTCGCGTCCAGAAATGGCGCACCACGCCATCACACTCGTCCTGCTCGAACGCCGCCGTGCCCCCGGCCTCGCTCTGCCACGCAGCCGGAGGATCTCGCCATGGCCTCGCCTCTGCCGCTCACGCGCCCGTTCCGGCCTCGCCCCACATGCAGCACGAGGAGCTCGCGTGCCCGACCCTGGCCTCGCCCCGCCCCCAGCACGAGGAGCTCGCTCATCTGGCAAGGCATCGCCCCGCCACGCAGAAGGAGGGGCTGCCTCATGTTACGCCCCTGCCGTGCCATCTCCGCTCGCGCATTGGAGCTCGCCGCCATGCTTGCCGCGCTCGCCATGCCGTCCCTTCCGTGCCAGATGCTGGTCGGAAGCTCGTCGGATGTTGGTCGAAAGCTCGTTGGATGTTGGTCAGATGCTGGTCGTCCAATCCAAGAAGCTCGTCGGTTGTTGGTCTTAGTATTGAGTTTCTTCTCGTTCGATGGATTGGACGACGACGAGCCATGCACGCGGACATTCAGAAAATGCATCCGTCTCCGTTGAATGTATCTATCTTTATCTTGGATTCAACTATGCAGCGGCGCTGCATGCTCGTGCTGTCATGCGGCGGCTCGCATGCACATGCATCACGTAAAGATTCTCTCAATTGTTTGAAACTCAAAAAGTTTTATCTTCAAAACCGTTAATTCAATCGATGATCTGTTTTCACCGTTGGCTTTGTCGCGACAAGATCTTCGAAACTAGATCCCAAGTCGACATGTTTCGACAAACTTTTTTGCCTTCCGTAATTGCCACATTCTTCCACTCACTTGCTATATTATTAACCACTTACTTGCTCAATAAAAATAACTTCGTTGCCATATTTTTATATATGTCGTTTCGTGTAAAGATTGTCGATGCTTATAAATGCAGTCCCCAAAATGTTTTGATGTGCTTGTCATTTTTATTCTACTAAGTTGTCATGTGGTCTCATAAAGCTTGTAGGTGCTTATAAAATCACAGTTGCCACATATATTTTTGTGCTTGTCATTTTAATCCTACCTTGTTATCATATTGTCCTATACAACTTGCCAGTCATTGTAAAAAAATAGTTGTCATGGTGTTTGTTGTATTTATCTGTTGAATTCTATCCTTAATTGTTATTTTGTGTCGTAATAAAAGGACATTTGATTGTTCTGAAACGTAGTTGTGGTAATGTTTTGTTGTGTCGGTCAGTTAAATTCTACTCAAATGACATGCTTTTATATCATGTATAATGAAATCTCTTACAAGGCTTTTGTATGAAACAACATTAAAAAGTGACAATCAAGTTATTTTTTTAGGCAAATAAGTGGTTAATAATATGGCAAGTGGGTTAAAAAATATGGCAAGTATGAACGGGAAAAAAAGTTGACGATACATATCGACATGGGATCTAGTTTCGAAGAACTCATCGTGAGAAAGCCAATGGTGAAAACGGATCATCGATTCAATTAACGGTTTTATAGATAAAACCTTTTGAATTTCAAACATCAAAAGGTAATAGCACGTTGTCCTCCCCGCCGCATGTCAAAGCATCCGTGCACACTCTATCAATTAGATTTTTTCCTTTATCTTTATCTATTAATAAAGTAAATAGTATTTCTGGTCGTCCGTCATAAAATTACCCCTCCAAAGTTGATCTAAATTACCCATCATGCCATCGATAAGTTAAAAAAACAACGCGCTTTTATGCTTTCTTAAGTTGCCGTCTGCTGTTGGTTATTAAAACATGGCCCATGTAATAATGTAACAAGCACGCAACTAGCGCAGTGGTGTAGGCCTATCCTCCCCACACCATAGACCCAAGTTCGAGTCATGCTGTCCCTCCTTTGTAATTGTCCTCCTTTTCTGAATTTTCATTGACGTGAGATAAAATTGACTCGCCCAGGCGTTGTTTATTTGATGTGCTACACAATGTTGCAGTTTCAGCGCAGTTACTTTATTTTTTATCTTTCTTTTGCCTTTTACAGATTCACATGCTTAAAAAATCACATCTTTTAAATCATAACTCTAAATTAGACATATTATATGTGAAAACACGTCCTCTTTTTCAGCTTTCTTTTTCTGAATTTTCATTGACGTGAGATAAAATTGACTCGCCCAGGCGTTGTTTATTTGATGTGCTACACAATGTTGCAGTTTCAGCGCAGTTACTTTATTTTTTATCTTTCTTTTGCTTTTTACAGATTCACATGCTTAAAAAATCACATCTTTTAAATCATAACTCTAAATTAGACATATTATATGTGAAAACATTCAAGAAATGTATAGTTTTAAAATAAGCTATTATCCTGCATGTTAATGATTTCTAAATTACATTTATGATGCATCTTTGATTAATATATTTTTATATGATGTATTATAAAAATACCTATTATATCCATCCATTTAAATTGACTAGATAGAATAGTTTGATACTCATAAAATCTATTATTGACATGATAGGGAATGTATATGCTAAAGGTTACAACAAACACATAATCATCCTCTTTATTTCATCAGTGCACAATAACCAACTCATATACGATGATGTACACTAAACTACTGATATGAACTTTATGTAAACCAATGGCTCAATGATGATTCTTATATCATTTGAAATTGTGCTGATAAAGATTTATTTAAAAATATCAATGCCATATGCGACCTCGAATATTCGTTATGCATGTCCTTACGGGTTGATTATTTTCGATGAAGAAGCCTAATATGTGATCTTACGTGCATGATATCATTGAGTACTAAATTGTACTTTGCTACTTCTCGCACACTGCCCTATTTATTGTGCATCATTTAGGAGGACCGCCAACAAACATTTCAGCTGATATAGAAACCTAGGTATATGTTTTTGACTAATAAACTAACCGGACACACTTTAATACACTTAAAAAATGATTCCATTTTTATGTCTTTGCGCAACATCACTTATCATGTTCTATTTATTGATGTGATCGAGTGTGTATAAGGGTTACTTTTTTTCTCCCGTTACAATGCACGAACACATTTACTAGTAAAACCAAATAAAAAAAACGGACACGGACCCGCGTACGCGCTACCCAAGCGGACAAAAAACAGACAAAATTGGTGTCCGTTTGGGTCACTGCCTTGGAATTGCTCTAAGGAAATGTAGATACCAGATTGATGTGGGGAATCTAAAATGGTTGAAAAAAGGAGAAGATATTCTGCTCGCCCAAACAGGGAAAAGAAGAGAAAGAAAAGATGCAGATGCATGTGTGATAGTACTAGCTAGATGGATTGATGTGAAGGGGAACAATGAAGCTAGAGAAAGGTGGGTATTGCGTGTCGATCATCCGTGCAAAGAAAAGAAATATGATAGTGGTTTATACTCCATTTGTGTCCATTTCCACTTGTCGAAGTCAGGTTGTTTGCATCTCTAGTACTTCCTCCGTTTAATAACATAGGGTTTTCCGGGAAGTTAGGCTTCACACACACTTTGACCAAGTTTACAAAAAAACATTGTCTACATTTTCAATACGGAACATATACATATATTAATCTATGGATGTTGATTTGATATTTTAAATTTTAATGTTTTTTCACATAAACTTGGTCAAAGTTGATAAAAGCTAACTTTAAAAAAATCCGATACACACCATATTAGGAAATTAGGAACGTGTCCGTTCTCGCTAGATTAGCCTAGCATAACTTGTCTGTCCATAAATATGCAGACATAGATATACAGTAGCTAACGAAATGAACGGTGAATACTATGTTTGTGCTGCATGCGTGGTGGTGGCCGGCCGGTGGGGACATATATACACATAGGATTCCATTCCACGTCTTGCCCGCTAGGACAACATGTAAAGCAGGAAGAAAAGGAAATCGAATCCACGACCACGTACGGTCTGGCCTCACACAATCGATCTTTATCATACATCTAGCTAGGTGACGGAGGCCGTCGGCGTAAACAGTTATTCCGGTAGTGAGCCATCGCCTACTTGTGACGGAGATGCCATTAATTTGCATAGCTCGATTGATTGATTCGTTCATCACCTCAATATTAAGGAGCTATTACACACTAGCCTAATTTTGCAACAAAGCTACTACTAGCTACGTACTTTGATTATACATATATATACACATGCATAGTTCAGGACTCCTAGAGCTTGCTCGGACAATCGAAATTGCAAGTAGCCGGCAAATACATTGCCTAGTCATTTATATAACTAAATAATTAGTGGAATAATTGAGCTGCTGCTGCAGTGGTTGGGCCATGGCCGCCGCCGATCACGGCGCCGGGGCAGAGCGGCACCTCTGCCTCTGCTCGAGCTCGAAGTGGAGAGTGGGCCTGCTGGACCTGCTCCTGCCGCCGCCGCCGCCGCTGCTGCAGTCGGGGATGACTGCCTGCGCCGCCGTCGCCGAACTTTCCTGCGTCCAGACGTGCAATGCAACCAAAATCATAACGCTGCATGCTAGCATCAAGTATATATACGGCATAAACTAATCAAATGGCGATGTCGAATATGCGCGTACGTTGATGAAGTCCTGCTCGCGCTTGACGAGCATCTGGTTCTCCCTGCGCAGCTGCGCCAGCTCCATCTCCAGCTCGTTGGTGTAGGCCTGCTTCCGCGCCCTCGACCGTGCCGCCGACTCCCGGTTCTTGATCATCCGAAGCTGCCGGTCGACCGCCGCCGGAGCATTAACCTGCACCCTCTTTCCGTTGTTGTTGCTGCTCTTGGGTCCGGAGGCGGAGGCGGAGGGGAAGCCAAAGGAGTAGTCGTTGGAGGAGGTGGAGCCGGTGGGCTTACCAGAAGAACCACCACCTGGGAAGGCGAACTCGACGGAGGAGCTGAGGGTGAGCGCCGTGTAAGGGGGCCCCCGCGGCAGTGGCACCGGGCCGGCGAGGTAGGCGGCGGCGTGGTAGGGAGCGACGGCTGGGGAGTGGATGTGGTATGACTGCAGCGCGGCCGGGGTGGAGGGCAGGGACATGTCCTTCCACAGCTCCTCCATCGGAAACACTCCACTGGATCCTACTCTTACTTGGCCTTCACCTAGCTAGCTAGAATGTGTGCATTTATATATAGCTAATTAAGCAAGTAAACTAGTACCTAGATCATACGACAGAGTGGAAGCAAGTCAAAGTTGTAATCTAGCTAGGCAAGGCGAGAGACGCCGGCTAGCATATATGGTGTGCTCCCCGTGGCTCTCTTCTCTTGATTTATAGCCACAAACGCAACGCCATGTCCATCCATGGTGGTGGCATGGTGGGTGCAGCGTGCAACTGTGCTAGTAATCTATGCTTCAATGGCGTGTTGCCTGTTTCTCATGTCTGGGCGTCTGGCGCGGCTACACGTGAATGTATGTGTGCATTAGATTCTTCTCGGCATTTCTATGTATTTCTGTATCAGGGTGGGTTTTTTTCCCGAAACCTTTTGCTCTATTCATCAACTATTAAGTTAGTACAAAGAACACCAGAGATAATAGAAGATTACATCCATGTTCGTAGACCACCTAGCTAGAACTAGAAACACTAGAGCAAGTCAAAGGCACGTTGTTGTCATCACCCGACCCGCACGAAGACGTGCAAACCTTGTCACATAGTAGAAAGTCGGAAAATCATCATGATATAACCCCACGAGATCAACACACAGGAATAACAACCATCAACGATGAAGACATGTAAATTGAAAGGATCAAAATCTGTAGACACATGAATGCACACGAACACGGACCACATCCGATCCAAGCAGATCCATCAAAGACAAACACCATCTGGATCTCACAAGAACCGCCAGAGACACACCTCCACAAGCTTCTCTGGCGATGCTGGATGCACCGTCGGGACAGTGGCTAGGTAGAGATAACCTTATTCCACCTTCACAGAGTCGTCATTGTCTCATCTTCATTTGTAGGACAACCCTGTCCAAACTAAAAGAAATATCTAAAAGCGAAGCCATCCCTCCAACAAGGGCTGGTATCCACTGCACCTCCATGGCCCTAAGGTCACACGAGAAGAGGCGGATCGGCGTCACCACCAAGAGGCAAGGGAAACCCTAACACATGTTTGTTCGCTTGAGAGATGTTGAAGCCGAGAGATATTGATAAAAAATGGTAAACATACAAAGACTTACAAAGGGTTACATGCTGCCTGATGTTTGTTGTGTATCCCTTGCAACGGCGCCAGAAATAGTCGTGTCGACGGCACCAGGAATCCTTCAGCTGCGGCTACGCCTTAAGGGACTTCCTAGGCAAGTATGCAAAGGATTCCCCCCTGGCCTTGGAGCCTTGCGTTGGTGTTCCCTCGAAGCGGAAAGGGTAATGTAGCACAACGACGATAAGTATTTCCCTCAGTTTGAGAACCAAGGTATCAATCCGGCGGAGGAGTATCTCAAGATCCTGCACAAACACAAAAGCTTGCACCCAACGCTATGAAGGGGTTGTCAATCCCTTATAGATTGTTTGCCAAGTGAGAACTGAAAGCAACAAAGTAACAAAGCAAAGTAAAAGCGGAGGTGTAAACGATGGATGTGAATAGACTCGGGGCCGTAGTGTTTACTAGTGGCTTCTCTCATGAAAGCAAGTAGACGGTGGGTGAACAAATTACTGTTGAGCAATTGATAGAACCGCGCAAAGTCGTGACGATATCTATGCAATGATTATATCTATAGGCATCACGTCCGAAACAAGTAGACCGATACTTTTTGCATCTACTACTATTACTCCACACGTCGACCGCTATCCAGCATGCATCTAGTGTATTAAGTCCATAAGAACAGAGTAACGCCTTAAGCAAGATGACATGATGTATAGGGATAATCTCAAACCAATGATAAAAATTCCATCTTTTTACCCTTGATGGCAACTGTTTGATGTGTGCCTTGCTGCCCCTACTGTCACTGGGAAAGGTCGCCACATGGCGGAACCCAAAACCAAGCACTTCTCCCATTGCAAGAATCATAGATCTAGTTGGCCAAACAAAACCCAAGACTCGGAGAGACTTACAAGGGTATCAAATCATGCATATAAGAAATCAGCAAAGACTCAAATATATATCATAGATAATCTGATCACAAGTCCACAATTCATCGGATCTCGACAAACACACCGCCAAAGAATATTACATCGGATAGATCTCCATGAAGATCATGGAGAACTTTGTATTAAAGATCCAAGAGAGAGAAGAAGCCATCTAGCTACTAACTGCAGACCCGTAGGTCTGAAGTGAACTACTCACGAGTCATTGGAGGGCCATGATGATGATGAAGAAGCCCTCCACCTCCAAAGTCCCCTCCGGCAGGGCGCCGGGAAGGGTCTCCAGATGAGATCTCGCGGAAACGGAAGCTTGCGGTGGCGGAAAAGTATTTTCGAGGCTCCCCTGATTTTTGGCGGAATATTTGAGAATTTATAGGCCATAGACCTAGGTCAGGGGGCGGCCAGGGAGGCCACAAGCCTGCCCACCGCCGCCTCCCCCTGGTGGCGGAGTGGGGGCTTGTGGGCTCCCTGGAGCCCACCTGGCTTGGCCCAAAAGCCCCCTGGTCTTCTTCCGTTCGGGAAAAAATCATTTCGGGGTTTTTCTTCCGTTTGGACTCCGTTCCAAAATCAGATCTAAAAAGAGTCAAAAACACGGAAATACAGGAACTGACACTTGGCACTGAATTAATAAGTTAGTCCCAAAAGAAGATATAAAAGGTACATAAAACAACCAAAGAAGATAAGATAACAGCGTGAAACCATCAAAAATTATAGATACGTTTGAGACGTATCACTGACTAGGTTTTTTTTCTGACTAACTTCTCCCCCTGATTTTCAAGGAGGGTGGGACCATCACCCCCTTAATCTTTAACTAAAATCCACCTATCTGTAAAACTTCCATAAACCTATGTATGTGTAGCATTACTGGATATTGATTGTATCAGTGTGATTGATCTCCTTCTCTCTCACTCCATGTATAGCCTAGTGTCTGTTTTTTTTAACAAAAGTTAAGTTTGTGGGGCTGATATTTTTCAGAATATTTTGGGCAACTTTGCAAAAAGTGTTTTCCACATACTTTTCAAAAAATATTTTCTATAGGTTTGAGTGTTTTCCACATACTTTTCAAAAAAATATTTTCTATAGGTTTGATTTTTCATGAATCTTCCATTATTCAGCCTTTCTCTATTCAAAACGTCATTTTTGCAGAATGGCGTATTTACCCAAGTAATCTGGTCCAATATCAGGTTGTCACCTTCTCACATCATCTACAACCGGCGGTCTAAACCTGCCTCAAACGTTCGAGCGGATGACCCGATTTACTATCCGGTCATAAAAAATCGATCCAGTCGGGCTTAAACGAGACTTAACGCTCCGGCCGACCGACACTCGTCATATTCTGCCCAATAAAGGGGCAGATATGGAGGCGCTTGGGCGCGACCGTCATGTCAGACCCGACAACGCAACCCCATCACAATTTGCTTCAAATCCTTCGGACTCTTCCTCCTCCTCCCGCCTCCCTCCTGCCTTTCCTGCACCCGGGGCCTCGTCGTCCGCCACCCTTGCTCCTCATCCTCACCATCGGTCCTGATCCGCCACCGTAGATGTTGTCCAGCCAGTCCCGACTGCTGCGACGGAGACTGCGTCCAGCGCGCTCGTCGGCTTTGTAGTGCAAGGCGGAGAACCTCGCCCGGAGGATGCGGTGACACCAGTAGTGAGAGAGGGAGGCGGCGGCGCACGGAGGTGTGGACATGGACGAGCAGTTGTCCCCCATGCCCCACCGCGGCTGGCACCATGCAACCCGCACCCCGTCCATCCGTCTACCAAGCATTGGGAGTACGAGGCGACGAGGGCGGCATCATCCGCAGCGGAGCATGCAACAAGGATGCAGACAGAGCATGAAGTCCGGATGCAGGCGGAGTAGGACGCAACGACGACCTCAGAGCAGGTGGAATGGATGGCGTCCTACAAGTGATCCTGCCAGCAAGCGAGGCATCAGTCAATGATTTAATTTTGTTATGTACCGAATGTGAAACTATGATTTGCTTTGCTTTGTTTTGAACGGTTGAATTCAAACAATTTATATCGTATAATCGACATGCATGAATTTGAGGTTCCGTATTTGAGGTATTTGAGTGTGCAAAAGCCCATACGAGGGATCGGCGGGCGCCGCTAGCGGAGCGCATCGGCGACGTATAAGGGGCGGGATTGGCCAAGTCCTATAGTAGATGCTCGCTACTCATGTCTGGCTGCATATATCCATCAAGAGCAACCACCTAAATGTAGTAATTTTGAGGTGGCAGTAATCGAGCAGACAGTGCAAGCTAATTAAGGTGTGACGCGTGTACATTACATATATGATGATGGATAGGTTGTGCATTTGCACTTTTTTGTGTATGGACCATATATGGGGAAGCATATTTTGCAGGCAGCGCAGTGCTAGCTGGGCCAATAATAGCTGACGAATATGCTTCCATATTTCCATGCACGTAGATACAGTATGTGCCATGCTCTCGATCACTGTTTCATGCATCCTGCTATATTCGCCATGCCTTTGATTTGCTGGTTCAATCTAGCTAGGACACAGGTGCACGCTACGCTAGGCTCAACTATTATGTAAGACAACTAGGCTCAACTATTATGTAAGACAATGGGGTACGTTCTAGAGTGGAGTACGACCATGGCCATGGCTATGCATGGACCGGCATGAGAAAGCGAGCAAGAGAATCCGGTGCTCAGATACAGGACCGGCATGAGAAAGCGAGAAAAAATGCCAAATAAAAGTTCAAACATCTATTACCGCCGTATACAATTTCTATAGTAAGAAAATTAAATAGAAACTAAAAATAAAAGTAGTAAAGTTTTCTAAGAATAATAATAAATTAGTGTCATTGGTATTATCCTTTAAGAACATTTTTTTGAAAATTTGAAAAGAAAATTAGCACACGATCTACACAAAAAATTGTGATTTCTTATAATATATAAAAATAATAATATAATAGTGCTATTTTCACAAAAAAATGTCTCTTAATAAGGAATGAATTAATGGAATTGATATAGGGGTCTGTCCCTACATTCTCGCCCATCTCAACTTTTTCTGTAGGTTCACCCTTGCATAATGGAAATTGGGGTGGGGTTTGGGGGGGGGGGGGGGGGGGGGCTTTGCCCCCTCATGATGTAAAAGTACGATATGATGATACCCATATTTAGGCAATATGGATGCATGACTTGTTGGTTCATGAATATGTTCATACATTCTTGTCCTCTCTTAAGTTTTTCGTTGGGTCTGAGATAGCTTGTTGCATTCGACTCTACAACCGTACCAGCGTCGTTCGTAAGTGTTTGGCTTTGTTGCAACCTACATATGTTGTAGGAGCACTAGCTAGATAATACGACTAGCAAGAGATATTAAAGCAACTCTAGCAGACTCCATATTCCGCGGAACCGTAAACGCGGTTTATATTTCGTGCAGCAAGGTCTTTACGGGCGCACAATTATCGTGACAGAACGGAAACCATATCTTGAACTCCAAATTTTGAAAACAAGTTTTGTGATACGTCTCCAACGTATCTATAATTTTTTATCGTTCCATGCTATTATAGTATCAACTTTGTATGTTTTATATGCATGAATATGCTATTTTATATTATTTTTGGGACTAACCTATTGACCTAGAGCCCAGTGCAAGTTTCTGTTTTTTTCCTTGTTTTGACCTTTTTCAGATAGGAATATCAAACGGAATAAAAAATTTCGTCGAGATTTGTTATGAAAAATATCAAAAATACGAGAAGAAAGAGATACCGGAGAGGAGTCCCAAGGAAGCCACGAGCGAGGGAGGCGCGCCACCCCCTGGGCGCGCCTGGGGGGCTCGTGACTCCCTCGTGGGTCCCCCTGACTTGTTCTCGATGCTATCTGGTCTTATAAATACAGAAACCTCCAGAAATAAACCGAGATCAGGAGTTCTGCCGCCGCAAGCCTGTGTAGCCATCAAAAACCAATCGGGAGCCCGTTTCGGCATCCTACCGGAGGGGAAATCCATCTCCGGTGGCCATCTTCATCATCCCGGCGATCTCCATGACGAGGAGGGAGTAGTTCTCCCTCGGGACCGAGGGTATGTACCAGTAGCTATGTGTTTGATCTCTCTCTCTCTCTCGTGTTCTTGAGATGTCATGATCTCGATGTACCGCGGGCTTTGCTACTATAGTTGGATCCGATGATGTTCTTTCCCCTCTCCCTTCTTGTAATGAATTAAGTTTCCCCTTTGAAGTTATCTTATCGGATTGAGTCTTTAAGAACACTTGATGTATGTCTTCCACGTGTCTATCTGTGGTGACAATGGGATATTCATGCGAGTACTTGATGTATGTTTTGGTGATCAACTTGTGGGTTTCGTGACATCGGGAACCTATGCATATGGGTTGGCACACGTTTTGACTCTCCGGTAGAAACTTTGGGGCACTCTTTGAAGTTCTATGTGTTGGTTGAATAGATGATTCTGAGATTGTGTGATGCATATCGTATAATCATGTCCACGGATACTTGAGGTGACAATGCAGTATCTAGGTGACATTAGGGTCTTGGTTGATGTGTGTCTTAAGGTGTTATTCTAGTATGAACTCTAGGATAGATCAATCAGAAAGAATAACTTTGTGGTGGTTTCGTACCCGACAGTAATCTCTTCGTTTGTTCTTCGCTATTAGTGACTTTAGAGTGACTCTTTGTTTCATGTTGAGGGCTAGTTATATGATCCAATTATGTTATCATTGTTGAGAGAACTTCACTAGTGAAAGTATGAACCCTAGGCCTTGTTTCCACGCATTGCAATACCGTTCGTGCTCACTTTTATTATTAATTACTTTGCTGTTTTTATAATTTCATATTACAAAAACCTATATCTACTATCCATATTGCACTTGTATCACCATCTCTTCGCCGAACTAGTGCACCTATACAATTTACCATTGTATTGGGTGTGTTGGGGACACAAGAGACTCTTTGTTATTTGGTTGCATGGTTGCTTGAGAGAGACCATCTTCATCCTACGCCTTCCACGGATTGATAAAACTTAGGTCACCCACTTGAGGGAAAATTGCTACTGTCCTACAAACCTCTGCACTTGGAGGCCCAACAACGTCTACAAGGAGAAGGTTGCGTAGTAGACATCAAGCTCTTTTCTGGCGCCGTTGCCGGGGAGGTTAGCGCTTGAAGGCATATCTTTAGATCTTGCAATCAAATCTTTTAGTTTCTTGTTTTATCACTAGTTTAGTTTATTAAAAGAAAACTACAAACTAAAAAATGGAATTAAGGTTGCCTAATATGCTTCATCTTTTTAATGTCTTTCGTGAAAATGATGGAAATGAAAATTGTGCTCAAGTGCTAAAAGAAGAATTTCATAGAATGCTTGGCATAAAATATGTGAATGATGAGCACGATTGCAATGTTGTTAGTATGAATTCTTTGAATACCCATGATGCTAATGATATGCAAAGCCACAAGCCTGGGGATGCTATGTTTGATGAAGATGATCCTTTTGGTTCCCCCACTTTGAATGATCACAATTATTATGATGAAAGCATGCCCCCTATCTATGATGGTTATTGTGATGATACTTATGCTATAAAGAAGAATGATAATAAAACTTGTTACAATTATTAGTACCCTCTTACTGAACATTACTCTTTTAATGTGGAAACAATTCGTAGTGTTCAAGTCTTTTACGATACTCCCACTACTATTGATGAGAATAAATTTCCTTATGTGGAGAGTAGTAAAATTTCTATACTTGTAGATCATGAAAAGAATGCTTTAGGTGCTGGTTATATTGTTGAATTCATTCATGATGCTACTGAAAATTATTATGAGAGAGGATCACATGCTTCTACATAGTGCAATAATATCAAGCTTCCTCTCCATGTGTTGAAACTTTTGAAGTCATGCTTGTTTTATCTTCCTATGCTAGTTGATTCTTGCTCCAATAAATTGTTTGATCACAAAATGCCTATGCATAGGAAGTGGGTTAGACTTAAATGTGCTAGTCATATGCTCCATGATGCTTCCATTATGTTTCAATCCTTATCTTTTATGTGAGCATCATTGAAATCATCATGCCTAGCTTGAAAGGCATTAAAGAAAAGTGCTTGTTGGGAGACAACCCAATATGTATCCTTACTATTTTTGTGTGTTCACATGATTAAGCTACTATATTAATCATGTTTTATTGCCTTAGTTTTAATAAAGTGCCAAGTAAAGCCTTTATGATTAGTTTGGGTGATAGTTGTTTGATCAAGCTGAAAAAGGCAGAAACTTTGCGCTCGCAAAATCATTTCTAATTTCTATACAAAGAGTTCTTTTAGGTTGATTCTTTTTATGCCGATTTATATAAAAATTTCCTTTATTTTCATAATTGTTTTAGAATTTTGGGAAGTGCAGAAGTATGGTTGTCATTCAGATCATTACAGACTGTTCTGTTTTTGACAGATTCTGTTTTGAATGCATAGTTTGCTTGTTTTGGTGTTTCCATAGATTATATTGAGTAATATAAATTGTGAAAATAGTAAGATACATTTGTAATTGTGTGAAAATGATTATGAGTCTTGTTTTGACAGTACCCAAGTGATTAATTTGCTCGTTATCATACTAACCCATCTCACGAAGTTCCGTTAAGTTTTGTGTTGTAAATTTTCAAGTTTTGGGTAGAGTTTCGATGGACCATGGAACAAGGAGTGGCAAGAGCCTAAGCTTGGGGATTCCCAAGGTACCCCAAAGACATATTCAAGGACACCAAAGAGCCTAAGCTTGGGGATGCCCCGGGAACGCATCCCCTCTTTCGTCTTCAATCCATCGGTAACTTTACTTGGGGCTATATTTTTATTCACCACATGATATGTGTTTTGCTTGGAGCATCATTTTATTTTATTAGTACTTGCTTTCTGTTATTTAGATTAATGTTTTGCATCATTTAGTTCAATAAAAATGTCAAGGATATCCTTTACCATGCTTAATTTGCAAGTATAGGAGTTGCTGTTCCAAAACAGAAAGTTTGCTTGTAGTGCAAAAATTCCCTAGAATTTTATGTACGTCGGAATAGCTTGAAATTTTGACACAGTATGATCTTATAAATTATCTACAGAATGGAATTTGTTAAGATTTGTTGGAGTTAATTAAGTATGGATCTTGCTGCATTCTTTACAGACTATTCTGTTTAGGCAGATTGCTGTTTTGTTTGCATTGTTTGCATATGTTTGCTTGTTTAATGATTCCATTTGAGGATGGGAGTTTTAAATATGCAGAGGCATTTAGTATGCAATGTCAAATAATAATTTTAATTATTTGCTACATTAGAGGATGATAAAGTTTTGCATTGATTTATACTAACCTATCTCATGAGTTCTTGTTGAGTTTTGTGTGGATGAAGTTTTTAAGATTTCGGAAACCGTCATATGAGAGGAATTAAGGAGACACAAAAAGATCAAGCTTGGGGATTCCCAAGTCATACCCAATCCATATTTCAAGAAGTCTCAAGCGTCTAAGCTTGGGGATGCCCCGGTTGGCATCCCACCCTTCTTGTGCAACAATTATCGGTTAGTATCGGTTGAACCTAAGTTTTTGCTTCTTCACATGTTTCGTGCTATACTTGAAGTTTTATTTTATTTTATTTTGTTTGAATAAGGTGCTTAGGATATGAAATTCTAAGATGTGAGAGTCTTTACATAGCCAAATAATTATTCAACTACTCATTGAGCTTCACTTATATCTTGTGGGGTAGTTTGTCTTTTGCTCTAGTGCTTCACTTATATCTTTGTAGAGCATTGAAATGGTTTTATTTTATAGAAATAGTTGAAATCTCATGCTTCACTTATATTATTTTGAGAGTCTTAAACAGCATGGTAATTTGCTTAGGTTATGAATCTAGTCCTAATATGATGGGCATCCAAGAGGGATATAATAAAAACTTTCATATAGAGTGCATCAAATACTATGAGAAGTTTGATTCTTTGCATATAGTTTGGAGATATAAAGATGGTGATATTAGAGTCATGCGAGTGAGTAATTATGGATTGGCAGAAATGCTTGTGTTAGAGTTTCTGATTCCCGTAGCATGCACGTATGGTGAACCGCTATGCTAGGAAGTGGGAGCATGATGTTTTTATTGATTGTCATCCTTTGTGTGGCGGTCGGGATCGCGCGATGGTTAACTCCTACCAACCCTTCCCCTAGGAGCATGCGTCTAATACTTTGTTTCGATTACTAATAAAACTTTTGCAATAAGTATGTGAGTTCTTTATGACTAATGTTGAGTCCATGGATTATACGCACTCTCACCCTTCCACCATTGCTAGCCTCTCTAGTACCGCACAACTTTTGCTGCTGCATTACACCCACCATATATCCTTCCTGAAAACAGCCACCATACCTACCCATCATGGCATTTTTATAGCCATTCCGAGATATATTTCCATGCAACTTCCACCGTTCCGTTTATTATGACGCGCACCATCATTGTCATATTGCTTTGCATGATCATGTAGTTAACATCGTATTTGTGGCAAAGCCACGTTCATATCTTTCATACATGTCACACATGAGTCATTGCACATCCCGGTACACCGCTGGAGGCATTCATATAGAGTCATATCTTTTGTTCTAAGAATCGAGTTGTAAGTAAATAAAAGTGTGATGATCATCATTCTTAGAGCATTGTCCCATGTGAGGAAAGGAAGGAAGCTATGATTCCCTCACAAGTTGGGATGAGACTCCGGACTATAAAAATAAAATAAAAGAGGCCAAAGAGCCCACAAAAAAATGAAAATGAAAAAAAAGAGGCCAAAGATCCCAAACAAAAAATGAGAGAAAAAGAGAGAAGGGACAATGCTACTATCCTTTACCACACTTGTGCTTCAAAGTAGCACCATGATCTTCATGACAGAGAATCTCATATATATTGTCACTTTTGTATACTAGTGGGAATTTCATTATAAAACTTGGCTTGTATATTCCAATGATGGGTTTCCTCAAATTGCCCTAGGTCTTCGTGAGCAAGCAAGTTGGATGCACACCCGCTTAGTTTCTTTTTGAGCTTTCATACACTTATAGCTCTAGTGCATCCGTTGCATGGCAATCCCTACTCACTCTCATTGATATCTATTGATGGGCATCTGCATAGCCCGTTGATACGCCTAGTTGATGTGAGACCATCTCCTCCCTTGTTCCTCACAACCTCCACCATATTCTATTCCACCTATAGTGATATGTCTATGGCTCACGCTCATGTATTGCGTGAGAGTTGAAAGGGTTTAAGAAAGTAAAAGTGTGAAAATAATTGCTTGACTAAGACCGGGGTTGTTCATGATTTAAATACGTTGTGTGGGGAAGATGGAGCATAGCCAGACTATATGATATTGTAGGGATAACTTTATTTGGCCATGTTATTTCGAGAAGACATGATTGCTTTGTTAGTATGCTTGAAGTATTATTTTTCTTATGTCAATATTAAACTTTTTTCTTTGAATCATATGGATCTGAATATTCATGTTACCATATATGTTAGGTAGCATTGCACATCAAAAATTCTGTTTTTATCATTTACCTGCTCGAGGACGAGCAGGAATTAAGCTTGGGGATGCTTGATATGTCTCCAACGTATCTATAATATTTTATCTTTCCATGCTATAATAGTATCAACTTTGGATGTTTTATATGCATGGATATGCTATTTTATATTATTTTTGGGACTAACCTATTGACCTAGAGCCCAGTGCCAGTTCCTGTTTTTTCCTTGTTTTTGACTTTTTCAGATAGGAATATCAAACAGAGTCCAAACGGAATAAAACTTTCGCCGTGATTTTTTATGGAAAATATCAAAAATACCAGAAGAAAAAGATACCGTAGAGGAGTCCCGAGGAAGCCACGAGGTAGGGAGGCGCGCCCACCCCCTAGGCGCGCCTGGGGGCTCGTGACTCCCTCGTGGGTCCCCCTGACTTGTTCTCGATGCCATCTGGTCTTATAAATACATAAACCTCCAGAAATAAACCTAGATCGGGAGTTCCGCCGCCGCAAGCCTCTGTAGCCACCAAAAACCAATCGGGAGCCCGTTCCGGCACCCTCCGGAGGGGGAATCCATCTCCGGTAGCCATCTCCATCATCCCGACAATCTCCATGACGAGGAGGGAGTAGTCCCCCCTCGGGGCTGAGGGTATGTACCAGTAGCTATGTGTTTGGCCTCTCTCTCTCTCGTATTCTTGAGATGTCATGATCTCGATGTACCGTGGGCTTTGCTACTATAGTTGGATCCTATGATGTTCTTCCCCCTCTCCCTTCTTGTAATGAATTGAGTTTCTCTTTTGAAGTTATCTTATCAGATTGAGTCTTTAAGAACAGTTGATGTATGTCTTCACGTGTCTATCTGTGGTGACAATGGGATATTCATGTGAGTACTTGATGTATGTTTTGGTGATCAACTTGCGGGTTTCATGACATCGGGAACCTATGCATATGGGTTGGCACACGTTTTGACTCTCTGGTAGAAACTTTAGGGCACCCTTTGAAGTTCTATGTGTTGGTTGAATAGATGATTCTGAGATTGTGTGATGCATATCGTATAATCATGCCCACGGATACTTGAGGTGACAATGGAGTATCTAGGTGACATTATGGTCTTGGTTGATGTGTGTCTTAAGGTGTTATTCTAGTACGAACTCTAGGATAGATCGATCAGAAAGAATAACTTTGTGGTGGTTTCGTACCCGACAATAATATCTTCGTTTGTTCTCCGCTATTAGTGACTTTGGAGTGACTCTTTGTTGCATGTTGAGGGCTAGTTATATGATACAATTATGTTATCATTGTTGAGAGAACTTCACTAGTGAAAGTATGAACCCTAGACCTTGTTTCCACGCATTGCAATACAGTTCGTGCTCACTTTTATTATTAATTACCTTGCTGTTTTCATAATTTCAGATTACAAAAACCTATATCTACTATACATATTGCACTTGTATCACCATCTCTTCGCCGAACTAGTGCACCTATACAATTTACCATTGTATTGTGTGTGTTGGGGACACAAGAGACTCTTTGTTATTTGGTTGCAGGGTTGCTTGAGAGAGACCATCTTCATCCTACGCCTCCCACGGATTGATAAACCTTAGGTTACCCACTTGAGTTTAATTGCTACTGTCCTACAAACCTCTGCACTTGGAGGCCCAACAACGTCTACAAGAAGAAGGTTGCGTAGTAGACATCATTTTGCGTGACAAATTATAATGCAAAAGCAGGCAGATTGTTCATACAAAGGGCCAGATCGTTCAGACACAGTATATATATATATTACATAAAAAGCTCGCTGGATGTACCCTATCCTAGAACTAGCCAAAATCGAGCTCGTAGGAGCTCATATGGTGCGGTAGCTGACCTGTGAGCTCACCGGATGCCAACGGCGGCGCTCAATCAGAGTCGGATTCGGAGTCGGAGTTGGAGGTGAGGTCGATGAAGTTCCTCTTTTTCTCAGCGTTCTCTTGGCGCCACTCTGCCTCCTTGTCATCGAATGCGAGGGCCAATGCGACGCCCTGCTCATAGAGCACGACATCAACCTCCTCCTTCCTCTGAAAGTGATGTCAGTCCTCTTCCTGCTCCTGCACACTGCGCAAGCATCACGATCAAAATCGCGTCCGCCTCAGACGGGGGGGGGGGGGGGGGGGGGGGGCGTGGAAGTTCTCAGACCCGACGACAGCACCGGCCCGTTGCTCCGGCCACGCCTCGGCCTCTGCCTCCCTCTTCATCGCATGGACCAGGGGGAGCTCCTCCGACTCCCTCTTCACTGGGGTGAGAGAGGAGCGCGAGCTGGACGCCCCGAAGTAGCTGTCTGCGCCGAAGAAGAGTCGCCCGCACGCGCAATCGTACTCCTCCGTCTTGCGGTGAGAAATAAGGATTTCGGTGGAGAGCGGCAGCCTGTGGCGAGTGTACCGCAGGGCGGGGCGCTTCCGTGCCGTGTCAGCTTTGACGCGCGCAACACCTCCGCTCGGGGTCACCCTCGCCGTGCCGACCGGAGTTTCACATCTCGCGCATAGTTGGGTGGGGCAGTGGGTTTGAGACGCCGGCGACGAGAAATGCGATGAGAAATGAGGATTTCGCTGCGGCGGAGGCATAGGGTTCGGACCGGTATCGACCTCACGGACCTGTAGGTATACCGTGCGGGAGGGCACATTTGTGGGCCACCATAAAACTTTTATGGACCGAGCTGAGTATACAGGATCTGATCTGGCAAAAACAGCCCAAAGCCATATACTTACCGGAAATTTACAGTTTAGAGATTTTTATAGTATCTGCTAGAGTTGCTCTTAGCTTGGCTCCCACTCTCAATCTCACTGTCACTCGGACGTCACGTTCATTGACATACGTGTGCTCTCTCTCTCTATGTGGATAAGATAGTGTGACAATTAACTGTCCAATGTTTGCGTTACTGTTAAATATATGACCCACATATTTAGGGAATTCTGATTTTAAACATGTCAAAATAAACTTTTTTCATGATAAGTTGTGTTTGTCGAGGATGACAGATTTAGTTGACAAGCATCGTAAATTTGTTTCAGTTTATATTTTTGTGAGAAAAGCGTGTGCCGGCAAGCTAAGTTTATCATCCTAGTATTAATATAAAACTTGTCATGAAAAACGCTCGGCCATGCATAAAAAGCTGACGTTTATGATGACAATTGGCATGTTAGTTGTATCTGACGTTTGATAAGCACTACCCTACGTCTCTTTCGCGGAAAATCTTTGTTGCACTAGAAAGCGAAAGGACGGGCGTGAGCAACGGGCATATGCTTTTTCATTCGTTGGCGGCAAAATTTAATGTTTTGATCCTTTTTTAGAATTTTAACTGGATCTAACCTTGGTTTAAAATAAATTCACGATCTAATCTTTTTTCTACTGTCATAATCCCTGACGGTAGGATAATACTACGCACCCTCAATATCAATAATGATAAGATTTAACTGCATTGTCACAACCGTTTTATGTGAAAATACCGTACCGTCAAAATGTTCGAAGGTAGCATGTTATAGCCTACCACCAAATATGTTGCTGGTAGGGTCTGCAGCGTTCGCAGCAGGGGCGGAGACAGGGGGAACGAGCAGGGGTCTGCCCCCCCCCCCCCCCCCCATGATCGACAAAACCTGAAGTACCTAGTGTATATTTGACTGATATACGTTAGTATGTATGTATTTGGCCCCCAATCAGCGGCCATATTCAAATCCTCGCTCCGCCACTGGTTCGCGGCTACATACACCGGGGCGCATGCTAGTCTGCATCCTTCGTCCCACTAGCTATTATTAGCTTTATGTATCGTTTTGGAGCTCGGCCTCCCTGGAGGCCGAAATTTTCGAAAAAAACTAAAGTCGAAAATTTTAGTTTTAAAAAATCTAAAAATAATATACAGCTAAACTAGGGTGTGATCTGTATGTGTATAAAATTTCAGATCGAAATATTTTGAAACGACACCGGTACAAAAAGACAAATTCATGGTCTCAAATGATAAATAGTAACATGTGCTAAAAAGTCTCAGATTTGTATTTTTTACATAGACCTCGTTCCAAAGTATTTTCTTTAAAAAATTACACACTTATATATTATACCTTCATCAATCTATGTATTTTTCTCAGAATTTTTTGAAAAGTTAAAATACAAATTTTCACGAAATTTGAAATTTGCTTTTGGAGGCCTCCATAGAGCTCGGCCTCCAAAAGCAAGCGAGAATGGACGTTTGGCTCCCGAGCACCATGGAGGCCTTTTTTGAAAATAATTCAAAATTCAAACTTTTTGGTTTAAAAAAAACTGAAAAAAATTATGCAAGTACACAAGGATGTTATGTATACGTGTGTCAAATTTTAGGATGAAAAACGTTAAAATGCGATTTGTACAAAAAAAGACAAATTCATGACCTGAGAGGATGAATAGTATCATTGTTAGAAATATGGCCTAGAGGCAATAATAAATTGGTTATTATTATATTTCCTTGTTCATGATAATCGTTTATTATCCATGCTAGAATTGTATTGATTGAAAACTTAAATACATGTGTGGATACATAGACAACATACTGTCCCTAGTGAGCCTCTAGTTTACTAGCTCGTTGATCAAAGATGGTCGATGTTTCTTGGACATAGGCAAGTGTTGTCACTTGATAACGTGATCACATCATTAGGAGAATGATGTGATGGACAAGACCCAAAGTATAAATATAGCATATGATCATGTCAGTTTATTGCTACTGTTTTTCTGCATGTCAATGTATCTGTTCCTATGACCATGAGATCATGCAACTCCCGGACACCGGAGGAATACCTTGTGTGTATCAAACATCGCAACGTTACTCGGTGACTATAAAGGTGCTCTACAGTTATCTCCAAAGGTGTCTGTTTGGTTGGCATATATCAAGACTGGGATTTGACACTCCGTGTGACACTCCAACGTATCTTAAATTTGTGATGGTTCCATGCTATTATCTTGTCAACTTTGGATGTTTTATATGCTTGAATATGCTATTTTATATCTTTTCTGGGACTAACCTATTAACTCAGTGCCAAGTGCCAGTTTCTGTTTTTTCCGTGTTTTTGGCCCATTTTCAGACGGAGTCCAAATGGAATGAAACTTTACGATGATTTTTTTGGGATCAAAAGAGACCCCCGAACCTTTGGGAGAAGGCCAGATGGGCCACGAGGGAATTACAAGCCCTCACGCCGCCGCCACCACCACCCCCCCCCCCCCCCGGTGGTGGCCCGCAGGCTTGTGACCTCCTCGTGGGCCCAACTGACGCAATTCCACCGCCATAAATTCCTATAAATTCATAAACCCCCAAAAAGAAACATAGATCGGGAGTTCCGCCGCCGCAAGCCTCTGTAGCCACCAAAAACCAATCTGGGGCCCGTTCCGGCACCCTGCCGGAGGGGGAATCCATCTCCGGTGGCCATCTTCATCATCCCGACGATCTCCATGACGAGGAGGGAGTAGTTCTCCCTCGGGGCTGAGGGTATGTACCAGTAGCTATGTGTTTGATCTCTCTCTCTCGTGTTCTTGAGATGTCTTGATCTCGATGTACCATGGGCTTTGCTACTATAGTTGGATCTTATGATGTTCTTCCCCCTCTCCCTCTTGTAATGAATTGAGTTTCCCCTTTGGAGTTATCTTATCGGATTAGGTCTTTGAGAACACTTGATGTATGTCTTGCACGTGTCTATCTGTTGTTATCAACTTGCGGGTTTGTGACAATTGGGAACCTATGCATATGGGTTGGCACACGTGGATACATGTGAGTACTTGATGTATGTTTTGGTGATCAACTTGCGGGTTCGTGACATTGGGAACCTATGCACAGGGGTTGGCACACGTTTTGACTCTCTGGTAGAAACTTTGGGGCACTCTTTGAAGTTCTATGTGTTGGTTGAATAGATGATTCTGAGATTGTGTGATGCATATCGTATAATCTTACCCACAGATACTTGAGGTGACAATGGAGTATCTAGGTGACATTAGGGTCTTGGTTGATATGTATCTTAAGGTGTTATTCTAGTACGAACTCTATCATAGATCGATCAGAAAGAATAACTTTGTGGTGGTTTCGTACCCGACAATAATCTCTTCGTTTGTTCCCCGCTATTAGTGACTTTGGAGTGACTCTTTGTTGCATGTTGAGGGCTAGTTATATGATCCAATTATGTTATCATTGTTGAGAGAACTCCACTAGTGAAAGTATGAACCCTAGGCCTTGTTTCCACGCATTGCAATACCGTTCGTGCTCACTTTTACCATTTGTTACCTTGCTGTTTTTGTAATTTCAGATTACAAAAACCTATATCTACCATCCATATTGCACTTGTATCACCATCTTTTTGCCGAACTAGTGCACCTATACAACTTACCATTGTATTAGTTGTGTTGGGGACACAAGAGACTCTTTGTTATTTGGTTGCAGGGTTGCTTGAGAGAGACCATCTTCATCCTACGCCTCCCGCGGATTGATAAACCTTAGGTCACCCACTTGAGGGAAACTTTCTACTGTCCTACAAACCTCTGCACTTGGAGGCCCAACAACGTCTACAAGGAGAAGGTTGTGTAGTAGACATCAAGCTCTTTTCTGGCGCCGTTGTCGTGGAGGTTAGCGCTTGAAGGTATATCTTTAGATCTTGCAATTGAATCTTTTTGTTTCTTGTTATTTCGCTAGAAAACTACAAAAAATAGAATTGAGGATGCCTCATATGCTCCATATTTTCAATGTCTTTCGTGAGCATGATGGGGAGGCAAATTGTGCTCAAGTGCTGAAAGAAGAATTACATAGAATGCTTGGCATAGAATACGTGAATGATGAGCATGATTGCAATGTTCTTAGCATGAACTCTTTGAATACCCATGATGCTAATGATATGCAAAGCCACAAGCTTGGGGATGCTATATTTGATGAAGATGATCTTTTTAGTTCTTCCACTTTGAATGATCAAAATTATTTTGATGAAAGCATGCCCCCTATCTATGATGATTATTGTGAGGATATTTATGCTTTAAAGAAGAGGGATGATAAAAGTTGTCATACTCTCGAGAATCCCTTTGCTAATCCTTGCTTTTTCATTGTGGACACAATTTGTAATGCTCAAGTCTTTTACGATACTCCCACTACTATTCTTGAGAATAGATTTCCTTATGTGAAGAGTAGTAAAATTTCTATGCTTGTATATCATGAAAAGAAAGCTTTAGGTGCTGGTTATATTGTTGAATTCATTCATGATGCTACTGAAAATTACTATGAGAGAGGATCATATTCTTCTACTTATTGCAATAGTATCAAGCTTCCTCTCCATATGTTGAAATTTTTGAAGCTATGCTTGTTTTGCCTTCCTATGCTAGTTGATTCTTGCTCCAGTAAATTGTTTGATCACAAAACCCCTATGCATAGGAAGTGGGTTAGACTGAAATGTGCTAACCATTTGCTCCATGATGCTCTCGTTGTGTTTCAATCCTTACCTTTTATGTGAGCATCATTGAAATCAATGCCTAGCTAAGGGCGTTAAACGATAGCGCTTGTTGGGAGGCAACCCAATGAATAAATTTTTCTTTGCTTTTTGCTTCCTGTTTTGTTTTCTCCACACCATAATAATTCTGTTATGATTGTGTCTTTTGTGTTTCTTTCTGTGTTTGTGCCAAGCAAAAGAGTTATGATTAGTCTTGGTGATGATTGTTTGATCATGCTGGAAAAAGACAGAAACTTTCTGCTCACGAAAAGAATTTTCATTTTTATTCTGTAAGAGATTTTGAGTTAATTCTTTTTGCTGCTGATTTCTATGCAATTTCTTCAGACTGTCGTGATTGTTCAGATTTTTGAAGTACCATAGGTATACGAAATATACAGATTGCTACAGACTGGTCTGCTGTTAACAGATTCTGTTTTTGTTGTGTTGGTTGCTTATTTTGATGAAACTATGGATAGTATCGGAGGGTATTAGCCATGGAAGATTGAAAATACAGTAACCCAACATCAGCATAAGTAGAATTTAAGTTTGCTACAGTACCTAAGGAAGTGGTGGTTTGCTTTCTCATACTAATGTTATCACGAGTTTCTGTTTAAGTTTCGTGTTGTGAAGTTTTCAAGTTTTGGGTGAAGTTCTTATGGACAAAGAGATAAAGAGTGGCAAGAGCTCAAGCTTGGGGATGCCCAAGGCACCCCAAGAGATTCAAGGATGTCGT